>NC_041732.1:38679289-39304289 GCF_004115215.2 Ornithorhynchus anatinus | reverse complement strand
TACTTCCATTCTGCTGAGTTTACTCTCCAGGCTCCTGTTTGGAAATACTCTGATAGTGATCAGGTCTCCCTGGCCATCACAGCCCTTGCCCCCTAGGGTGCACCTTGAACAGGGACAGAGTTTGGTGTGGGAGATGTGGTTTCCTATTCCCGTAGACATCTGCAGAGGCAATCCTCTACAAGCATTGACAGCCCACCCTTTCTCTCTCTAGGACAGAATTGAACTGAATAACACCAGTAACCTTGAATTAATTGCAGGAAAGGCATTTGGTAAGTGTAAGCTACAGTTGTGCTTCTTTTGAGCACCAATAATGCATAAGTACCAATAGGAACAACCATTTCATAAGTGTCTATTCAACATCCTCTTCTCTGCCTCTGATTTTTCTTGGCATTGCATTCCCAGTTTATGATTCCTGTACTTCCCTTCAAAATAAAAGGCTAAACATTTACTAGACAAGTCCACGTTTGATTGCAGAGGCATGAGCAATATAATGGAAAAATCACAGAAGAAGATATCCATGAGATAGATTGGTGTTCTTTTGTAAAAAATATTTACACATTTTAGCCCAAACCCAAATGCCATTTGTTACAAATGAGAGAGGTGCTCAGTGGTTGTCTAGCTGCCAAGGGAAGACCCATATAAACAGCATTTACTGTTTATTATCCTAAGATTGATGGAAACTCTAAAGGGAGCAGTGCCCGCTGCTGGTTTTCATGTGCTAAATCCCTCTCTAAGCAAGGGAAATACTTTCTTCAAGAGCTTGAGATGGATGCTATCACCAATTAACTGGCAGGCATAAAACCTAGAACTGCTAGATTTGACTCTTAAGGTAATCAATCAGTCTGTCTATCGGTGGTATTCATGGAGCAGCTTTTGAGTGTAAAGAAAGCACTGTTAAGTGTTTGAGAAAGTAGAGAAGCCAAACACATTTTCCCTGCCCTCAAGGAACTCACTATCTATTGGGTAATAAGGTTTCTTTCTGAATTTTACATACGAAGAATGGAAAGGAAATCTTTGTAAAATACTTTCACAGTAGATAGTTGATAAAGCTTTTCCTTTGGACTTCTTTCTACCATTTGCCACAGGCCATAAAGGGAAGGCAGAGTCAGATAACCTGCCATTTAGCACATCATTCCAGACATATGGCCTAGTAGAAAGAGCACTTTCCTGGGAGTCAGAGGGCCTCGGTTCTAATCTAGCCTTTGGGGTACTTGCCTGCTGTGTGATCTTGGGCAAGTGACTTAATTACTCTGCTTTAGTTTATCTGTAAAATGGGGATTCAATACCATTTTTTCCTCCTGCATAGCTTCTGAGGCCCATATGGGGTAGGGACTGTATCTGACCAAACTATCTTGTATCTACCCCAGCACTTAATACAGGGCTTGGCACATAGTAAGTGCTAACACATTATTATTATTAGAAGGGACCAATAGAAGAATCCCAAGGGGAAGTCATCTTGGGATGAATGACATATCAATCAGTGGCATTTAGTGAGTACTTACTCTGTGAGGAGCACTATACTAGGCATTTGAGAGAGTACAGAACAACAGGATTAGGAAATATGTCCCCTGCCCAATCAAGCTTTCAATCTAGAGGGACACATCCTACAATTCTGATGAAACCAACATTTATCTCTGAAAACTAATCAAAACAAAGTTGATTTATTTGAGTTCAAAGTTGTCTGAATATGATATGAGTTATAGAATTAAACTCACCAAGTTGCTTTTGTGTTCACAGGTCTGAAGCGCAGTTATACATGTAGCATCTGTAATGTCACTCTAAACTCAATAGAACAGTATCATGCTCATCTGAAAGGCTCTAAACATCAAACCAAGTAGGTCGTTTCGCTGTTCAACTTTTCTGTGAATGCTGATTCATGTGTATTTATTATCACTGTAGAAAGAAATGATTGAGTTAAAATCATTTGTGATTTTTTAAGCCCAATGATTGCCTTACTTTCTATAACTCAAAAGGAAAGGTAGGCGTCAGCTGTGCTCGTTGTCAATGTATTGGAGTTAGCCAGTGTGAAAGAGACTTGACCTAGAAAACAAGTGAAATGCCTGGCCATTAAAATGAACCAATGTTCACATTCCAGCTGAGAATATGGCAGTTCTTTGTAAGGACTGTGTGGAAAAGAGCAACACATTTGATTGCTGGCTGTCACTTAAATAGCCAGGTAAAATTAACTTTGGGATCTGATTTAACCACAACAATGATGATGATGATGATGATGATGGTATTTATTAGCACTTACTATGTGCCAAGCATTGTAGTAAGTCCTGGCGGAAAATCAGGATAATCAGAGTAGAGACAGTCCTTGTCCCAAACACAGCTCACACTCTGAGGGAGGGAGAACAAATATTTTTTCACCACAGATGAGAAAACTGAGGTACAGAAAGTTAAATGACTTGCCCAGAGTCGCACAGCAAGCAAGTGGAGGAGCTGGAGCTAGAGCTAGAACCTGGTTCTCCTGATTCCCAATCCTGTGCTCTTTCCATTAGACTGCACTGCCTCCCCATCTGGTAGAATTTTTGGCTTGTGGTGGGGTTTCTAAAAAGGCAAATTTGTTTTAGGTTGTTATGCTCTTTTAAGACTGCCCATTTAAGCCATTTTATGATTCTCAGATTGGTTTCTCTTTGAATCTCTGCCTAGGGAGCTGGCAGATTCCAGTAACAGCAGAAACAATTTAATATAAAACAATTTAAGAGTCATTATTATTTACATGAATGGACACACCTTTTCTTAAATAAGAAAATAAACAAATTGGCTCTCTCTAAAAATATAACTGGGTCATTATCATTAGGTTGGATATCACTTGAAATCCTTTATAATTTTTGTTCTTGGTTAGCTTGGCAGTTTTCACTGTCTGTGAGTTGTTCTGCACTAATCTTGGGAATTGGCAGGCTGTATCCTAGACAAAGAACAGGAGGGAATGTTAGTTTGCATAAATCTCTAGTAATTTAAATGATTTCAGTCTCAGACATATGCCTCCAAAAATGCAAGATTAGCACCTTGTTAGGTTCTAGTTCTTGTGGCAATGATTGTTGCATATACAGAATGTATCTTGAATATAAAACTTCAAGAAGATTCATGTCTGATCTTATTGTCTTTAAATTGATTGATGAATCCTGAATTGGAAGGCTCCAACAAGCTTTAAGCTAAAAGAACATGACGTACATCCCAGTTCAGACAAATTGTGTTGATTAATATGGACATAAACCAATTTCACTAAGCAAATTAATTCAGATAAGATGGTCTTCCTATTTAATATGGACACAAATGTTGTTTTGTATTAAGATTGGATGTGGGAGGGCTAATGAACCAACATTAAATTTAGCCTCTGCTTACACTGGAAAACACACAAGTCAAGAACAAATCTATATTTTTCAAGATATTTCAGAGTTCATTCATTCATTTGTATTTATTAAGTGCTTACTGTGTGCAATGCGCTGAACTGACTTCTTGGGAGAGTCTTGTCCTATGCTGTTGAGTGTCTCCATGGACACTCCATGGACACATCTCTCCCAGAACATTCCACCTCCATCTGCAATCGCTCTGGTAGTGGATCCATAGAGTTTACTTGGTAAAAATATGGAAATGGTTTACCATTGCCTCCTTCTACACAGTCAACTTGAGTGTCTGCCCTCGACTCTCTCCCATGCAGCTGCTGCCCAGCACAGGTGAGTTTTGACTTATAGCAGATTGCCTTCCACCTGTAAGCTACTGCCCAAGCTAGGAATGGAATGGATATGCCTCTGCTTGATTCTCCCTCCGATAGTTGTGACTGATAGATTCCTGGAAATTCTCCAAATGTGACCATGACAGGATGCTTGGAGAGTACAATATAACAATAAATGGACACATTCACTGCCCACAATGAAATTGCATCTTTACTATACATGTGTGTGTATACATACACACGCGCGCGCGCACACACACACACACACACATGCCTAGCTATCCTCCGTTTTTCAAAGATGATGTGACGTTGGTAGATCATATTCGTGGTTGCAATTTTGGCTTAAAAGACTGAAGGAAAACCAGTACATATTGTAATTTTGTTTGATTTTTGATGCACCAATGGATCTGTCCTATTCAGGACCTATGCCATTGAGCCTGACTTTCACTATTTCAATCTTCTCAAAGTCTGTGCTTGAGAAGATCAGCCCTTCTCCCAGTTGCTCTGGGTCAGAATAATCTGTATGCTGCAGGGATCTCTCAACAGTTCACTGCAATTTTGCATTGTTTGATGCTGTGCTTCAATGTATGTTTAAACTGTTTATTCTGCCTTTCTGTCTTGTGTGAGATTTCTTTCAATTCATCACACAGCAACTGTTTGGGCTATTGTCCACTGTCCTTTCGTTATCCTGCCTAGTGGAGCTGACTTGCTGTGAACATTGATTCAGGACTAGTGAGCTGCCTTTGTTCTTGCTCATGATCTTACCCTGTGATTTGATGTTTTCTGTAGTTTGTGTGTGGGGCTGGTGAAATTTCTCTACGAGCCAGATGTATCTATTCATAAGGTCAGGTTTCATACTAGTGACAATAGCACGGGCTGGGAAGTCAGAGGACGTGGATTCTAATCCCAGCTCTGCCACTTGTCTGCTGTATGACCTTGGCCAAGCCACTTAACTTCTCTGTTTCTCAGTTACCTCATCTGTAAAAGGGATTAAGACTGAGAGCTCCACGTGGGACAACCTGATTACCTTGTATCCACCCCAGTGCTTAGAACAGTGCTTGGCACATAGTAAGCGCTTAACAAATACCATAATTATTATACGAGAGTGGTTACCATGGCAGCTTTGCATTGGTCAACTTTGTGGCATTGCCAGGTTCTGCCTTATAATCTAGCCAGAATCGATTCTGGCTTTTTAAAATTCTGTTTTCTATCTTCATTTAATCAAGCAAATCAAACTAGGTAGCCAAATTTGGTGACAGCTTAAAGAGTCTCAGACTGAGACTGAGTGCTGATTTTAGCACTGCATTCATTCAATCGTATTTATTGAGTGCTTACTGTCTGCAGAGCACTGTACTAAGTGCTTGGAAAGTACAATTTGGAAACAAATAGAGATAATCCCTACCCAGCAACAGGCTCTAGACTGTGAGCCCAGTTTGACAACTGTATCTGCCTTCTCGCTGACCTCCTGTCTCTCCCCACTCCAGTCCATACTTCACTCTGCTGCACTAATAATTTATCAACAAAACCATTCAGTTCATGTCTCCCCACTCTTCACATACCTCCAGTGGCTGCCCATCCATCTGAACATCAAACAGAAACTCCTTACCATTGGCTTTAAAGCAGTCAATCAGCTCGCCCCACCCTACCTCACATCACTAATCTCCTACTAAGCCCAGCATGCACACTGAACTCCTCTAGTGCCAGATTATTCACTGTTCGCCTATCTCATCTATCTCATCGCATCCCCATTCCTACATCTGCCCCCTAGCCAAGAACTCCCTCCCCATATGCCAGACCACCACTCTGTCCACCATGAAAGCATTACTAAGGTCACATCTCTTCCCAAGCAGCCTTCCCTGATTAAGTCCTCTTTTCCCCAGCTCATTCTCCCTTCTGCATTGTCTGTGCACTTCAGTCCGTGACCTGCGGACACTTGATAGTCTCCCCATCCCCAACCCCACAGCACTTCATTCAATCAATGCATTAATCATATTTACTATGTGCAGAGCACTGTACTAAGAACTTGGAAAAGTAAAACAGAATTAGCAGACATGTTTTCTGCCCCAAACAAGCTTATGCTAATAATAATTATTTGTACATTTCTTTGAATTATAAATTATAAATTACTTATTCATTCCTATTAAAGTCTGTCTTCCCCTCTAGACTGTAAACTTGTTATAGGCAGGGAACATGTCTGCAAATTCTATTGTACTGTACAATCCCAAGCACTTAGGTACAGTGTGCTGCACATATAAATGCTCAATAAATACAATTGATTGATAGATTTTTCCCAAAATCTGGCTTGTTGATTGTGTCAAGTGTTTCTGTAAATTGAATGAGCTCATTATAGAAGTCCTAGTGTTGCTCTTTACACTTTTTCTGTATCTTTCATTGCAAATACATCAACTGGGATCCACCCCATTTAGAGGGTCGGAGGCAGAGGAGGGGCATACCAAAGGGACTGAAAAGGAGCTGTCTAAGTAAGAGATAGGAGGCAAACAAGGTGAGGACAGTGTCAGTAAAGACAAATTTGGGTGATATATCCAAGAGTAGAGGGTGGTCCGTATTACCGTATTATAATCACATCTATTAAGCACCTACTGTATGCAAAGCCCTGTACTAAGATTGTTGGTTAGTATAAACAGAAATAGAAAACACAGTTCTGCCCTTAAGGATCTTACTCTTTTAACAAGGGAGACAGATGCAGATAGAAAGAAGAAGAGATTCAAAAGATGGATCTGTGGAAAAGGAAGGGCCTAATGATAGAATGTGTAAATTAATATGTACAAAAGCTCTATGGGTGGATGTGAATGCTTAAGTGCTGAGGTGACAGTTATGCGAAGATTTGATGTGGGGTAAAGAAAATTAATCTGGGAAAACCTCCTGGAAAGGGTAGGATTTTAGAAGGACTTTGAAGATGGGAAGGGATAGAAGGAGATATATCAAGGCAGGAGGAAAGATGTGAATAATTAAGAATGAGGCCCAGGGAGGAGGTTGGCTTGGGAAAGGTGAAGAGGATGGACCTGCCCAATAATAAAAAGAAGTGATTGAGTGGGTGAGAAGAAGAGAGCTGATGGAGTGCCTGAAAACCAATGGTCTGGAGGTAGTTTCTGCTTGATGGAAAGAAGAGTGAGTAACCCTTGAAGATTAGGAGGATTGGAGACACATACGCAGAATGACTTTTAGCAAGTGATCTGGGTAATAAAAATAGTAATAATGGTATGTGTCAAGCGCTGTTCTAAGTGCTGGGGTAGATACAAACTAATCAGTTTGGACACAGTTCCTATCTCACATGGGCCTCATGGTCTTAATCCCCATGCTATAGATGAGGTAACTGAATCACAGAGAAATGAAGTGACTTGCCCAAGGTCACAAAGCAGACAAGTAGCGGAGTCAGGAATAGAATCCAGGTCCTTCTGACTCCCAGGCCCGAGCATCCCATGCAGCAAAGTACAGTCAGGAGGAGGGAGAGAATAGCAGAAAAGAGAGGAGAAAGGAGGGTATAGCTAGTATTCTTGCTGGGCTATGATGAGTGCTTGGACCATGGTGTAGGCCATTCAGGAAGAAAGGAAGGAATGGATCCAGAAATGTTGTAGAGGAAAAACTATAGGATTTGGAGATTTATGAACAGACTGTGGGTGTTTGAAAGGGAGCAAGGAGTCAATCAATCAATAAACATTTATTGCTCCTTTATGCTCTACAGACCACTGTATTATGAGCTTGTCAAGGACAATAGCAAGTTTGCTGGATTTGGATATAGGAAGGATGGTGATAAGTGTTGGGTGTTGTGATGGAAAATTTAGGAGAAAGAGTGGATTTGGGAGGGAAGTTGAAGAATTTTCTTTTGATATACTGAGCTTAAGGGGAAACGAGATTACTTTGTAGTTTCCACTGACAGTTTCTCAACCTTCTTAAAAATGGTGATTATATGGCTCCTTTGATGTCTTGTGGCATTTACTTAGGGTTGACAAAGAACTTTTCCAGATGTCTGAGGATCAGGTCCCCTCTTTGCTTGTAGATTTCTTCAGAAATGCCATCAAATTCTGGTGCTTTTCCATTTATTATGATTTTGACTCTGGAGGTAGCTGCCTTCACATTCTGGCCATTTTCATATGCATTAAAGGGTCTCCCCCTCAGTGTTGGAAGGCTTGGCTACTAGTTCATTCATCCAATCCTATTTATTGAGCACTATGTGCAGAGCACTGTACTAAGTGCTTGGGAGAGTACAAAATAATAAGAAATAGACACATTCCTTGCCCATAACGAGCTTAGTTAACTATTGTGTTTTTGCCAGCCATATAGAATCCCCTCTTTGTCTAGGTTTCCTCAGTCCCTTATAGTAGTAAAAGGCACAGCTATTACTCCATTTAAAAATGTAGCTGTAGTAATTTCCATAATAATAAAAACAATAATGTAATTATTATTGAAATGGCTATATATAGATACACTCAAAAAGAAGCTATTGTAATTTCAACCTTAAAAAGCATTTGGATGACTGCTGAGGTTTTCAAGGAGAGTCACTGAACTCTACTAAAATACATTTGAGTTCATCAAGCCCAGGAAACAAGTAATCAATCATATTTATTGACACGTACTGTTTGCAGAGTACTGTACTAGATGCTTGGGAGAGTACAGTGCTTGGTAGACATGTTCCCTTGTCATAATGAGTGTAGAGTCTACACAGGGAGATGGCCATTAATAAGAATAAATTAATTAAATTATAGATGGATTAATTACAGGTCTGTGGCTGAGAGAGGAGCAAATAAAAGGTGCAAAACAAGTGCAATGGCAATGCAGAAGTGCGTGGGAGAAGCAGAAATGAGGGCCTAGTCAGGGAAGTCCTTTTGGAGGAGATGTGCTTTTAATAAGGGTTTGAAGGTTGGGAGAGTGATCGTCTCTTGGATTTGAAGAGGGAGGGCATTCCAGGCTAAAGGCAGGATGTGGGCAAGGTAGGATTATCTGATTATTTTTCCAGTTTTAGTGGTTAACAAATACAACTATGATCTCTCTTGTTATTAGTAATTGAGAGTGTGGAATATTTCAATTGATCATCAGAACTATCATTTGGGGAATTCAATACCTATGTTCCTTACCACTTAAACTGTGGACTCCAGGTTCAGCAGGGACTGTGTCCAACATGATTATTTTGAATCTACCTTAGTGCTTAGTACAGTGCTTCCCATATACTAAAAACTTAACAAATATCATTATGAGAATGACAAATACTCTTATAATAAGATAATGAGGATTAAAATGGCCTAGTGAATAAATCACAGGCCTGGAAGACCAAAGTCCTGGACTCTAATTCCAGCTCTGTCAGTTGCCTGCTGTGTAACCTTGGATAAGTCACTTTGCCTCAGTTTCTCCAACCTGATTAACATATCTTCCTAACACATGTGCTTGACCCATAGTCAGCACTTAGCAAATATAATAATAATAACGATAACAGTAATATTGCAGTGCCTCTCGTGTCAATCTGGGTCACTAATCCTACTGGAGGTCAACCCTGACTTGGCTCTCATGACAAGGAGAACATTTCTCACCTCATCTTATCCTGCCAAAATGACAGCAACCTCTTTGTAGGTATTTGCTATCCATTGCTGCTGTTCACGATCTTTGTCTTAGATATTTGGCCAGATTTGTTCTTTATACCCCAAAGAAATCTGCTTTTGTGTCCACACTTCAAAAATAATATTATGTCTGATTGAACTTTCCAGTGTACATTACAGTTTTATTTCCAATTCTGAAGAGGACAATGAGAGACCCAGCACAGCATAAAACCAGTGACTCTGGTCTGGGCAGACTATAGATTAATATGACCAGGAAAATTATTATAATGGTATTTAAGTGCTTATTATGTGCCAAGCACAGTTCTAAGCTCTTGGGCAGATAGAGGTTACTCAGGTTGGACACAGTCCCTGTCCCCATGGACTCACACTCTTAATCCCCACTTTACAGATGAGGTAACTGAGGCCCAGAGGAAGTGAAATGACTTGCCCACAGTCACACAACAGACAAGTGACAAAGCCGGGATTAAAACCTGTGACCTCCTGACTCCCAGGCCTGTGCTCTATCCACTGCCCCACACTGCTTCTCTGTGTTTCTGTGTGGTGCTTTTATTACCAAAGCGCCTAACATTAATTAGACTGTGAGTTCCATATAGGACAGGAACTGGGTCCGACTTGATCATCTTGTATCCAGTTCAACACATAGTCCAGTGCCTAGCACAGAGTAAGCACTTTAACTAATACCACACTTGTAGCTGTTACTATTATTATTGCACACACAAAATTATACTAAACAGAACATTCCTTAAGGGCACATGCTCCACTTGTCCCACCTTCGAGCCCATCTCAGTATCATCCCAACCCCCAGATTATCAGAAAAAGGCTTGTGCAAACCCCCATCCTGTCCCTCTGCATTGCCCCTCTGGGTGGCCTTGATAAACAGAGCCCAGACAGACTGAAAATTGAGGGCAGAGGTGAGGGCCAAGCCAGTGGAGTCAATTGAGAACCTCTCAGATTTATCAGGAGAATCATATGGGTAGGTACATACCAGGCACTTGTTGCTTTGTTTCTGTGAACACAGTCTAATAGTATTAGTAGAAGAAAAAAAAATTTTATTAAGGATTTGGTGTGTGCAGAGCACTGTACAGAACGGTAGGAGAAAATACACAGGTGGAAAAATGTGGTCCTGTCCCTTGAAGGGCTCACAATCGCAGCCTAGAATTGTGTGCAAAATTCTCATTACCAAGGCTCCTTTTGTTAGGTTGAAAAGGAGGCAGAGACCCCACCAGCAAGCAGCAAACAGTGAGTAATCATGGCTCAGATTTTTAAAATATTTTTCTCAACTGCCGTGCCATTCTCCTCAGGTAGAGACAGTATGTACCTGGCCTAGATGGGAAACAATGGTGAATGCAAATAAAGCCCTTTTCAGTGCGTATATAAATTTTAGTCTTAATTGGCTAGCATCAGCCTTGCAAGGAAGGGCAGAGTTCACTTTTAATAATATAAGAAACAGACCTGTAAATACTTCAAAAGGGCAGCTCTAGCTGCCAGACAAATTCCTTAATATTGTGCAGTGCATGGAGGGGGAACTCAAACCCTAGGGCAGAAAGATACAGATCTTAAGAGACTGCAAAAAGCAACAGCCTTGAACACAGAGGAAAATATATGGTCCTGAAGATTTTATTTCCAGAGAAGCTTCCCAGAATAAGGTTGGCGGGAGAGTCTGGGGAAGGAGACTAGGATTGTCAAGAGGGATAGAAACAAGAGGGTATTTATGGTATTTTATTATCTGGCTCTTAGTTTAAAGAAGTTCTTTTTGACACTTTGGTTAACTCACTTTGCATTAATCACAGAAGTTTCATGTAACATATGATTATTTCTGAGTCAGATAGGGATACTGGTGACCCAAGAGGCCTACAGATCTCAGCCACTTCTGAGTTATTTTATAGATATTATCAACAGCCTAATGGCATTACAGCTTCCTGTAGGCATTAACAGGGTGGAGACAAAATAAGCTTCCAATCAGATGAGATGTTTATACAAAATGCAAATGTTAATGCTGATATGTAAAGCAGTTTTGAGGGAGGCTTCTGGGTGATTTGGTTTGTCAATTAGTAAAAATGATTAAAATGAAATTGTAAAGGGACATGAATCCAGACAGTAAATGAATGAATAATTCTCCTTAATATACTTAAATTTGATCTTTGGGAACTGTTCCAGCTACAAGTACTTTAGATTACCCAGAAATGAGCGATATAAAACTTCCCATTAGTTTCTTAGCTACTTCAGGTGGTTGAAAATGAGTCACAAGTGTCCAGGAGAATAAATCAGGATGACATCACACCAGTATAATTTCTAAATTTAGTTCTGCACCCTAGTAAGAAGGACAGAAATTGATCCATCACTTTGCCTGGAGTTTTCCCAGCTAGGCTGGAGCTTCCAAAAGATCTCTTTTATTATTCATTTGCAAATTAAGAGTTAATTTATTTCTGACATTTTTGAAAGGCAACTTAAAAGGGTAATTTTAGCTCTTTGATAGGTTGTTGCCAAATATTTTGGATGATGATACTGATTTTCAAGACTGCACCAAATTATTCTAGAGCTGTAAAATAGTAAATAAGATACTCTACAAGGAATACAGCAATAAATCAAAATGAAAAAGAGCCCTTCTGATCCTCAGATTTAGAAAACAAGAGGATGGAGAAGAGATACTACTTCAGAGGCTAAAGAAGATAACCATTTTTCTGAATTTGAAATTTTGTTGATTGGGCCAAAATTAAGGATGTTGTGCACTAGTGAACTCTTTGATGTGTCTATGTGTGCGCACGTGTGTGGGTATTGATTAGAAATGGAATCTGAGGTGGCAGTGGAAAGGAGTGAACTAATGACTCCAAAAGTGACTTCCAGAAAGTTGCATAATGGGACATCATGAATGTGTTTTTCCAGCTGTAATGATGGCATCCTGAACCATAGCTCACATCTCCCAAATCTTTGATATATTCCTAAGTGCTTAATAAAGTGTTCTGCACACAGTAGGCATTCAATAAATACCACTGATTGACTAATTTTAACTGCGGAGAGCATCCATCAGGTAAGAGTCTAATGTGAATATAGAATCATCTGCTGCAGTCACTAAAAAAACAACAAAGAAAACCCCATAGTTTGCCCTGCAAAGGAAAAGGCTTTGCTAGTTTGGTAATAGGGTGAAGGCAGGATGCTTAGTTACAAAGTAGGGCAGTGTGATTTGGAACTAATACAAGTCTTATACAGGTGGGCAAATGGCAGTTCTCCTCTGCTCGTGCATCTGCCCGGTTGAGGTGTTAAATGAATTGGGAGGTTTTCAAGATGATGAGAGAGCCAGACAGCAAATCCAGAGAGAGTGATATGCCAAAGTTCCCTGCAAGGACCCCTGGGCCTTTGTGTGCCTTTAGCTCTCATGAACATGAAAGATTTCAGCAGATCCTTTTTTTATGTGACTCCCTGGTCTGCCGTTGCTGTATATACTGTACCAGGGGGCAGATTATAATTAACATTATGTGAATAGATTGAGCCTGCTGCTGGGATGGGAAGGTGAAAATGGGAAGTTCTAGGGTTCTTTTATTACTTCTGGAATTACAGGTGACACCTAATGTTCATTTGTACTCTCGTTGTTTTTGAAAGGGAAGAAGGGATTGGCCTTTAATCATTTCGTTGCCTTGCCCGGAATGTGCATGAAAGTCGGTTTCTTCCAGTAGTTCTGAGTTGATGAAGCCGATAAATCAGATTTAAGTGTACACCCTAGATCATTTTCTTTGAAAGTACTGCACTGAGTATTTATTCAGGTGCTGACTCTGAATTTTGCAAGGCCATTACATGGCTTTGCTTTCCCAGAAAAAGCTACAAAAGAACTGCGGAAGGACTTCAAATGTTGTATCTTATTGCTGCTCACATGCTACAATGCCACATGTCAAGAATGAGCAAGCAGATGATCCCGTAAACCAAGGAAGATGGTAGATTTCTGCTCCTGTCCTCTTTGGGTCACTTGGCCTGCAAAAAGTCAAACCCTTTCCTCTGAAGGGATAGATTTAACTTTTCTACTAAGGAGTCTCTTAGGAAACTAGAACCTATGAGAGAGGAAATTTTAAAATCATAGAGGTCGTAATGCCATCTCATGCCCCTTGTCTGTGGTATTGTCGACTAAATCGGGGCGGTTTAGTACTTCTCGTTAACACTTGGGGTGAGGAGAGCAAGGTCAGAACAAGGTGTGTGAGATTATGCAGCCTCATGAATCTTTACAGTCGAATACCCAGATAATCCCAGAAAGGCCAAAGGCATTCTGAAGGACCTTTCAAAATGGCAGTCACCTGTTAGACTGAGGTAGTTTCCTTCCTCACCCATTTTCTCCCCTATTTCCTCAGAACACTGCTCTGATCCTAGTCACTGCCTCTTTATTCCTTCTCCTGAATACCAGTCACCCCCAACATCTGTCCACCACTCCTGTGTTAATAGGAAGGGAGATCAATCAATCAGTATTTATTGAGCACTTACTATTCATTCAATAGTATTTATTGAGTGTTTACTGTGTGCTTACTTTGGGAAGTTACAGTACAATAGTAAACAGACCCGCTATGTACAGTCAATCAATGATAGTGATTGCACACTGTGTACAGAGTACTGTACTAAATTCTTAGGAAAATACAGTACAATGGTTTTGGAAGACATAATCCTTGCCCACAAGGAGCTTGCATTCTCGAAGGGGAGAACCTCAGTAAAATACAGTTAGGGGAAATGGGAAAGTTTAAGGTTAAACCTAAGCTTTATACCTTAGGATAGGTACATAAGTGTTGTAGGGGTTGAGAGTGGGATGAATATCAAGTGCTTAAGGGGTACAGATCCAAGTACATAATGACACGGGGGGAGGTAAAAAGAGGATTTAGGGAATGACTCTCTGTTGGAGATGTGATTTTTATAAGGTTTTTAATGAGAGGAAAGGGAGTGCCAGGCCAGAGGACACATGTGGGCAAGTGCTCAGCAGTGTGGTATACAAGATCAAGGTGCAATGACTAGGTTGGTCTTAGAGGAATGAAGTGTAAGGGCTGGATTGAAATAAGTAAAGGGCAAGGTAAAGTAAGAGCCAATGGTAACAAGTTTACGTTTGATGTGAGGGGGTTAGGCAGAGGTTTTTGAGGAGTAGGGAGATGTGGACTGAACATTTTTAGAAAAATATTCTGGGCAGTAGAGTGAAGTATGGACTGGAGAAGGGAGAGACAGGAGAGGAGATACAGTTGGCAGGGGGGTCAGGTAGGAGGCTGACCCCCCTGCCAGACATCAAGTCAGTCATCAAGGTGGGAGATAAGGGCTTGGATCAGTGTGGTAGAATTTGAATGGAGAGGAAAGGGCAGATTCTAGAGACATGAACATAGAACTAACAGGATTTGGTGACAGATTGAATGTGTGGATTGAGTGAGAGAGATGAGTCAAGGATAACACCAAGACTGTGGAATTGGGAGATAGGAATTTCTACAGTGATATGAAAATTGGTGGGGTGGAGAGGATGTGGGAGTGAAGATGAGAAGTTCTGTTTTGGACATCATAAGTTGGAGGTGTTGGTGAGATATCCAGGTATACATGTCCTGAAGGCAGGAGGAAATGCAGACTGCAGAGAAGGATAACTTTGACAATCAGCTGTATAGAGATGGTATGAAGTCATTGGGAATGAACGAGTTCTCCAAGGAGGTGGGTGTAGATGGAGAATAGGAGACCCAAATGAGCCTTGAGGGACTCCCACAGAGGGTGGGAGGCAGAGGAGGAACCTAAGAAAAGTGTAGTCAGAAAGATAGCAGGAGAACCAAAAGAAGACAGTGTCAGTGAGGGCAAGGTTAGGTAATGTTTTCAGGAGAAAGGAGTAGTCCACAGTGTCTAAGATGTGGAGAAGTTGAGGTGCCTTAAGATGGAGTGGACACCATTGGTTTTAGCAAGCAGGTCATTGATGACTTTAGAGAAGACCATTTCTGTAGAGTGAAAGCAGAAAGCAGATTTCAGGGGTCAAAGAGATATTTGGATAAGAGGAAGTAGAGGTAGTGGGTGTTAGCAACTCACTCAAGGAGTTTGCAGAGTCTTGGTAGAAGGAGCTGTAGCAATAACTGGAAGGAGCTGTAGGGTCAAGGGAGAGTTTTGTTAGAATGGGAAATGTATAGGCATGTTTAAAAGCAATGGAACAGGAGCTGTTGGAAAGTGAGTAGTTGAAGATTGCAGTCAGGGAGGGAACAAGGGATGGGGCAAGTGTTTCAGGAAGAGTGAAGGGATGGGGTTGTAGATGCAGGTAGTGGGGTTAGAGATACTAATGAAAAGGATGGGCGGGAAAAGGAAGGGTCTGTAGAGGAGCAGGGATAATTTTAAGGAGTGCATGCCTAATGGCTTCAATTTTATAGATGAACTATATGGCAAAGTAACGAGGAACAAGATATTGGGGCAGCTGGGGGGGGGGCAGGAGGTTTGAGGAATTTGCCTCTCCCTACTACTCAAGAACCTCCAGTGGTTGTCTCTCCATCTTAACATCAAAGAGAAATTCATTACCATCAGCTTTAAAGCACATCCCCTTCCCCCTAACCTCACTGATTGCCTATTATGATCCAGTCCACACACTTTGCTCCTCTAGCACTGGCTTACTCACCATACTTCAGTCTCATCTACCTCACTGTCAATATCTTTCCCATATCCTCCTTCTAGCCTGGAACTCCCTCCCCCTCCATATATACTAGACAACCACTCACCCCACTTTCAAAACCTTATTAAGATCACATCTCCAGGAGGCCTTTCTAATTAAGCCCTCTTTTCCTCGACTTCCTCTCCTTTCTGCACTCTTTGAGCAATTTGTATTCACCAACCCCCAACCCCAAAGCATTTATGTACACATTCAAATGTATTTATTTATATTAATGTCTATCTCCTCTTCTAGACTGTAAGTTTGTTGTGGGTAGGCAACGTGTCTACCAATTCTGTTGTATTATATTCTCCCAAGTGCTTAGAACAGTCCTCTGCTCAAAGTAACTGCTCATTGATTGATTGATTTAGGAAGTTAAAAGTCTGAAACAGCAGGGACAATAGACATGGGGAAATATTGTTGCCAGGCAGAGTAGAGGGCAGAATTAATACAGATAAGGATGCATTTTAGATAGACAAGATCAGCCTGGTGTCTGGATTTCCTCCAGCAATACTACACAGCTTTTGCACATGAGTGGAGGAAGCATACTGTGAAATGTGATCCAGGGTTGCAGTGGACTATACTGAATGCTTGGGACACAGCAATACACTAGAGTTGATAGATTTTATCCCTGCCCTCAAGAAGCTTACAGTCTAGTGAGGGAGAGAACAAAACTTTAAAAAAAGAATTTTCAATGTCAACTTGAGATAAATGCTTCACAGATTCATTCAATTTTATTTATTGAGCACGTACTGTGTGCAGAGCACTGTACTAAGAGCTTCGTAGAGTACAATACAACAACAATCACATTCCCTTCCAACAGTGAGCTTTCATTCTAGAGTTGGGGAGACAGACATCAAAACAAATAAATAAAATGACAGATATGTACATAAGTATTGTGGGGCTGGGAGCAGGGAAGAGCAAAGGGAGCAAGTCACTGTGATGCAGAAGGGAGTGGGAGGTGAAGAAAAATGGGGCTTAGTCTGGGAAGGCCTTTTGGAGGAGCTGTGCCTTCAATAAGGCTTTGAAGGCAGGGGAGAGTAATTGTCGGATTTGAGGAGGGAGGTTGTTCCAGGTCAGTGGTAGGATATGGGCCAGTGGTCAGCAGCAAGACAGGCGAGATTGAGGCACAGTGAGAAGGTTAGCACTAGAGGAGCAAAGTGTGCTGGCTGGGTTGTAGAAGTAGAGAAATGAGGTGAAATAGGAGGGGGTAAGGTGGTGGAGTGTTTTAAAGCCAATGGTGAGGAGTTTTTGTTTGATGCAGAAGTGGATGTGCAGTCAATGGAGGTTTTTTTTGAGGAGTGGAGTGACATGTCTTTAATGTTATTGTAGAAAAATGATCCAGGCAGCAGAGTGAAGTAGGGGCTGGAGTAGGGAGAGACAAGAGGCTGAGAGGTCAGCAAGGAGGCTGATATAGTAATCCAGGCAGGATAGGATGAGTGATTGTATTAACGTGTTATACTTTATTGTCTTGACCCCCAGAAATAACTATATGATGTTGAGAAAATCATTTGGTTTTCAGAAGGATTAATTTTTCCTTAAATTTATTTTTCTGATAGAAAAAGGAGATCATTTTCACATTGGAATAACCTCATGGATGTAATTTGAAACAAATCATGTAGAAAATAGAGATGTACCAAAAGCGTTGTATTAAGTTCTGGCAGTATCAGTAGAAAAACATTCTGAACCTTATACATTAGAGACATTCCTCACATTTCCAATTTTTCATTCAAGTAGCCTAATGCTCATTGCATTTTTTAATTATTTACAGTTAGCACTGTGTCACCTAAAAATCATGGTTGATAAAATTTGATGGAGATTATTTCCTCTAAAACCCTCCTTTAGTTTACTTAAAGATTAACAAGATACTTTCTTTTGCTTATGTCCTTTTGTGGAGCCAATTTATTTTTTCTTCTATGTATGTTTTTGCTATTTTCCTCAGAGAACTATGGAATTCCTTTATAACAACCATGAAAATACAACCCACTCGCACAAATATGTGTTCTGATCACATATGAATGTGTACATTTTTCCATACTTTACAAGTTCTTTGAACTATCTCAGTATTTTTTGTATAGTGGATTGAAGTAAAAGCCAAAATATTTAAAACTATTTCTTTATAGTGCTCTGCACATAGTAAGTGCTCAATAAATACCACTAATTGATATTAATGAGGGTCATATTGTAGGTTCCAGAACAAATGGATTTAGCATCCCAGATATGACTCCTGTCCAGGGCCTTGCTCTTGAACCAAACTGGGCCCAAATGGACCCTACCCTGGCACAGTGGCATAGTGGATAGAGCATAGGCCTGGAATCAGAAGGCCCTGGGTTCTAATCCCGATTCTGTCACTAGTCTGCTGTGTGTCCTTGGGCAAATCACTTCACTTCTCTGGGCTTCATTTACGTCAACTGTAAAATGGGAATTAAGACTATGAACCCTATGTGGAAGAGGGACTGTGTCCAAAATTATTAGTTTGTATCTACACCAGCACTTAGTACAGTGCCTGGCACATAGTAAGGGCCTAACAAATACCATTACAAAGGTCCTGGGCCAGTGGGCACTGAAGAACAGGGGAGTCTGCAAATGCCCCTTACAATCACCCCATTTTTTTATGGTATTTGTTAAGCGCTTACTGTGTGCCAAGCACTGTTATAAGCGCTGGGGTAGATACAAGGTAATCAGGTTGTCCCACGTCCTGCTCACAGTCTTCATCTCCATTTTACAGATGAGGTAACTGAGGCACAGAGAAGTTAAGTGACTTGCCCAAAGTCACACAACTGATAAGTGGTGGAGCTGGGATTAGAACCCATGACCTCTGACTCCCAAGCCTGTGCTCTTTCCAATAAGCCATGCTGCTTCTATTGTCAGTGCCCCCTTTGAGCCATCCATCAGATATGCCCCTGACCCCTGTCAAGCCATTACCAAGCACAGGGGAGGGCAAATAACTGTCTCTCCAGTCAACCTCTCCATGCTAAATCAGTGCAGTGTAGGGGAGGGTTGGATGTGTTTGTAAAGCAGCCAGTGAAGCTCTGGGAATGCCTTTGGAAACAGGTCCCTGAAAAAGAAGGTTACAGGTTGGATAAGAATCTGGGTACTGGTGATTAGTTTAGACTGTGAGCCCGTTGTTGGGCAGGGATTGTCTCAATCTGTTGCTTAATTGTACATTCCAAGTGCTTAGTACAGTGCTCTGCACATAGTAAGCGCTCAATAAATACAGTTGAATGAATGAATAAAACAAATACGATTGAATGAATTAGGAAATGCTTGCTGAAAGAGACACAATTTTCAGAGTAGAGATGGTATTTTGTAAGCACCTGTGGACTGTTTGGGAGATTCAGCAAAGACAAGGTATCTTCCTTATCCATGGGAAGGCAGGAGAGCTTTGAAGGTGGGGAAGATTTAGGCCTGGAGGATTTGGCATAAGGAGGAAGTAACAAATCCTGGGGCAATCATGAGCAGGAAGTTGGAGAAGGGTAAGATGGGTGTCGGGTACACCCCAGAGGACTGAAGGGTGCAGTCAGGGTAGTAATAGGTAGGGAATTAAGGAATTTAAGTTAGAAAGAGCTAGTTGATAATCTTGAAGCATTTGGTAAGGAGCCTTTGCTTGTCGCAGAGTGGAGCACTGTGATATTCACTCCAAGCCAAAGAACTTGTGTAAATATCGTCATGCTCTATTCTTTCCCTATCCATAATCTATTTTAATGTCTATTGTCCCTTCCCTCCCCCCATAGACTGTAAGCTCCTTGTAGCAGGGATCACATCTACCAAATCTGTTGTATTGTAATTACCAAAATGCTAAGTACAGTGCTCTGCATACAGTAAGTGCTCAATGAATAACCATTAATCGATTGATTGAAGTTGGAGGGCTTTAAGGAGAGAGGCATCATGCTCTGAAAATGTTTCAGGAAGATTTTGTGTGCAGCAGAGTGGAGTATGGATGGAAGGGAGGAGAGACTGGAGACAGGGAGAACAGTGAGGAATAGTAAATCAGTTAATTAATGGTATTTGTTGAGCAGTTACTGTATGCAGAACACCGTACTATGCACTTGGGAGAGTACAATGTAACATATTTGGTAGACACATTCCCTTCCCACCAGAGTTTACAGTTTAGAGGAGGCCAACATTAAAATAAATTACAGATATATAGGTAGGTGCTGTGGGGCTGATAGTGGAATGAATATCAGGTGCTTAAAGGATATAGATTCAAGTGCATAGGTGATGCAGAAGGGAGAAAGAATAGGGGAAATGGCTTAGTCAGGGAAGGCCTCTTGGAAGAGATGTAATTTTAATAAGGATTTGAATGTGGGGAGAGTGGTGGTCTGTCATTTATGAAGGGGTAGGGAGTTCCAGATCAGAGGGAGGAAATGGGAAGGGGGTCAGTAGTTAGATAGATGAGATTGAGGTGCTTACAGTGAGTAGGTTGGTGTTAGAGGAATGAAATGTGCGGGCTGGACTGGAGTAGGAAATCAGTGACATAAGGGATAAGGGTGTGAGTTGATTGAGTGCTTTAAAGCCAATGGTAAGGAGTTTCTGTTTGATAAGGAAATGAATGGGCAACCATTGAAGGTGTTTGACAAGTGGGGAGATGTGGACTGAATGTATCTTTAGAAAAATGATTTAGACCACAGAATGAAATAAGGATTGGAGTAAGGAGAGACAGGAGGCAGAGAGGGCAGCAAGGAAACTGATAGAGTAATCCAAGTGGAATATAATAAATGCTTGGATCAAGGTGGTAGTCTCCTCAGCGTGGCTTAGTGGAAAGAGCATTGGCTTAGGAGTCACAGGACATGGGTTTTAATCCCGGCTCCACCACTTGTCTGCTCGGTGACCTTGAGTAAGCCACTCAATTTCTCGGTGCCTCAGTTACCTCATCTGTAAAATGGGGATTAAGACTGGGAACCCCACATGGGGCAACCTGATTACCTTGTATGTACTCCAGCACTTAGAACAGAGCTTGGCAGGTAGTAAGTACTCAACAAATACCTTTATTATTGTTATTATTATTATTATTAGATGGAGAAGAAAGGATGGATCAGTGGAAAGAGCCCGAGCTTGGTAGTCAGAGATCGTGGGTTCTAATCCCGGCTCCGCCACTTGTCTGCTGTGTGACCTTGGGCAAGTCACTTCAGTTCTCTGGGCCTCCGTTTCCTCATCTGTGAAAATGGGGATTAAAAAATGGGAGCCCCACGTGGGACAATCTGATTCCTGTATCTACCCCAGCGCTTAGAATAGTGCTCTGCACATAGTAAGTGCTTAACAAATACCATAATTATTAAATTATTATTATTTTAATGATGTGAAGTTAGAACCAACAAGATTTAGTGACATATTAAATATGTGGGTTGAACGAGAGAGATGAGTTGAAGGTAATACCGAGAGAAGATAGTGATGTCTACAGTGATGAGAAGAACAGGAACATGACAGGGTTTGAGTGGAAAAATAAGGAGTTTTGTTTCATCTTCATACACCAAAACCATGAACCAGGTAGTGGCTGTCTGGGGTGGGGGGCATATTGGAGAGGTATTTTTGAGGAAGAACTGGCAGATTTTGGCAGTAAATTGAATTTGAAAGTAGAATGACAAGGAGTGTCAAGGACTTGAGTTACAGGAAGGATGGTGTTAACAAAGAAGGGAAGTTTGGAAAGAGAGGAGAGTTTAGGAGGGACGATGAGAAGTTCAGTAGACATAAAGGCCAATTAGAAAAGAGTAATAGGCTCTATAAGTGACAAAAAAGACATGAATTCAGAAAAGGGTAACAGTTATATTTTCCCTTTCTATAATTATTTCCCTTATCTGTAATTTATTTCAATGTCTTTCTCCCCATCTAGACTGAAAGTTTCTTGTGGCCAGGGATCTTCTAACAACTCTATTGCAGTGTACTCTTCCAAGTACTTAGTACAGTGTTCAATAAATGCCGTGGATGGATGGCTGTGGATTAGACTATCCTAAATTCATTCAATAGTATTTATTGAGCGCTTACTATGTGCAGAGCACTGTACTAAGCGCTTGGGATGAACAAGTCGGCAACAGATAGAGACAGTCCCTGCCGTTTGACGAGCTTACAGTCTAATCGGGGGAGACGGACAGACAAGAACAATGGCAATAAATAGAGTCAAGGGGAAGAACATCTCGTAAAAACAATGGCAACTAAATAGAATCAAGGCGATGTACAATTCATTAACAAAATAAATAGGGTAACGAAAATATATACAGTTGAGCGGATGAGTACAGTGCTGTGGGGATGGGAAGGGAGAGGTGGAGGAGCAGAGGGAAAAGAGGAAAAAGAGGGTTTAGCTGCGGAGAGGTAAAGGGGGGATGGCAGAGGGAGTAGAGGGAGAAGAGGAGCTCAGTCTGGGAAGGCCTCTTGGAGGAGGTGAGTTTTAAGTAGGGTTTTGAAGAGGGAAAGAGAATCAGTTTGGCGGAGGTGAGGAGGGAGGGCGTTCCAGGACCGCGGGAGGACGTGACCCAGGGGTCGACGGCGGGATAGGCGAGACCGAGGGACGGTGAGGAGGTGGGCGGCAGAGGAGCGGAGCGTGCGGGGTGGGCAGTAGAAAGAGAGAAGGGAGGAGAGGTAGGAAGGGGCTAGGTGATGGAGAGCCTTGAAGCCTAGAGTGAGGAGTTTTTGTTTGGAGCGGAGGTTGATAGGCAACCACTGGAGTTGTTTAAGAAGGGGAGTGACATGCCCAGATCGTTTCTGCAGGAAGATGAGCCGGGCAGCGGAGTGAAGAATAGACTGTAGTGGGGTGAGAGAGGAGGAAGGGAGGTCAGAGAGAAGGCTGACACAGTAGTCTAGCCGGGATATAACGAGAGCCTGTAACAGTAAGGTAGCCGTTTGGGTGGAGAGGAAAGGGCGGGTCTTGGCGATATTGTAGAGGTGAAACCGGCAGGTCTTGGTAACGGATAGGATGTGTGGGGTGAACGAGAGAGACGAGTCAAGGATGACACCGAGATTGCGGGCCTGAGAGACGGGAAGGATGGTTGTGCCATCAACGGTGATAGAGAAGTCTGGGAGAGGAGCGGGTTTGGGAGGGAAGATGAGGAGCTCAGTCTTGCTCATGTTGAGTTTTAGGTGGCGGGCCGACATCCAGGTGGAGACGTCCTGGAGGCAGGAGGAGATGCAAGCCTGAAGGGAGGGGGAGAGGACAGGGGCGGAGATGTAGATCTGCGTGTCATCTGCGTAGAGATGGTAGTCAAAGCCATGAGAGCGAATGAGTTCACCGAGGGAGTGAGTGTAAATGGAGAACAGAAGAGGGCCAAGAACTGACCCTCCATAAGCTTGTTTTCAGAGCACTGTACTAAGTGCTTGGGAGAGTACAGTACAACAGAATTGGTAGACAGGTTCCCTCCCACAAAGAGCTTACAGTCTAGAGGGAAGGGTGAGTGTTTGGAAGAAGATGACTAAAGGAGAGTAAAATAAAAGGTAAAAGACATGAACTTTGTCCTCAACCTTTCAGTCAAATGGAATGCTCAAATGCATATAGCTAGGCTTCTGCTCTCAGTGTACTTCACAGTTGGAATTTTTAGTAATTTTATTAATATATCCAGTGACCCTTCTGCATTGTGCCCTTTCTAAACTGCTTAAGAGTGGAGACAACATCATCACTTTGGCAAGAATAACTCCAGTAGCAAACATTGATGTAATAGACTTTATTTAAAGAGATCTTTCTCTTTTTCACAAATTTATATGCACAGTGGTTCTTCTAAATTTAGATCCCATCTCATTCCTCAGGAAGTATGCCGGATAGCATCTGATAGGATATTTATGGGATTAACCAATGGAGGGAACTTATTAAAATTAAATTCAAAAGAAAGCTTGCAATAGGGGTAATGAAAGAATGACAATTAACTGTGTTTAGCTGATTCCATGTCTACAGGGAATTATCTTAGTTATTCTATATATTCTGTTCATTCATAAAACACTTCCTTTTGTGTAGGTTGGTAGATTGTAATAAAATTACTCAGCTCCTGTTGGAGATTTCAAAAAAAAAAAGAGAGTAAGATTGGAAGGTCAAATTTTCATCATTTGTTTTTGCTATCCATATAAAGAAGTGTTTTAACCTTATAACAGGATTTATTCCAGATGTTTTGATCAAAGCATACAGTATTGTGCATGTGGGAAGTTCACCAAGTATTAAATGATGGTGATGAGAGTAACTATTTTATTTATTTTTATGATTTAAGTGGTACAAACCAGCCATATCCCTCTTTCCTTCAATCTTAATTCAGGCTCATATTTTCTAGTTCACTTTCCCTTACCTAAAGACCTATCTACCCTGAAAAGATGGTGTGAAAGAGAAAGATGAAGCTGGTGACTTTTCCTGTCTAAGAATCCTGATGGATAGGAATTACCTGGGGAAGCCTTTGAAGCAGCAGGACCTAGTGGATATGCATGGGCCTGGGAGTGAGACAGTCTTGGGTTCTAAGTGACTTGTCTGCTATGTGACCTTGGGGAAGTCACTTAACTTCTCTGTGCTTCAGTTACCTCACCTGTAAATTAGGGATAAAGACTGTGAGCCCCATATGGAACAGGCACTATGTGCAACCTGATTTGCTTGTATCCACCCCAGTGCTTAGTACAGTGCCTGGCACATAGTAAGTGCTTACCAAATACCATCATTATTAGTAGTATTTCCTGACCTCAGGTTTTACTCTTTCCATTATGATTTTTCCAGTTCCTCTGATGTCATGCACTACATTAATAATATAGCCAAGCATTATAGTAAGCACTGGGGTACATGTCCATTGACTGATTGTCCAGAAGGTGATTTCTGCATCCACCAAAGCTTAAAAACCTTTGGAAAGATAAATCATTAAACCCTTATGCACTAACTGCAGATCACATTCATCTCCATAAATTGAGGGAAACTGAAGACAAAATTATCAACTTCATCACCAAAAGAAATTCATTCCCTTAGTAAAATATCATCTAAATGGTTTCCCAGTCAGTGTACACAAGAATTCCAGACCCACCTATGATCTTCACTGGACTAAATATCTCTTAATGAAAACATTCAGAAAGCTGCAATGCAGTGGTAAATCAGTAAGTGCTTAAAAAATACCACAATTATCATTACTATCCCATCCAGCTAATGGAAATGTCCTGGGACTATTGGTGACCCCATACATCCCCCTTCATCCTGGTGATCAGCGCCTTGTGACACTCCTTCTGCCCACCCCTCACCCTGGAGAGCAGCAACATCTTGGGGCCGAGGGAAAGGGGAAGGAAAATTCTGAAATCCCATCGAAAAGCAAGCACAGTGACATTAGTATTGGGATTGGAAGCAATCATGCCTGCAGGGTGAAATCCCAACTAACTTCTCCTGCATGCCTGTCACGTTTACCATTAAGTTGCAACTGGGGTGGAGATGAGAGCATTGGGAAGGGGGAGAAGAGATGCTTACAAGATCCCAGATTGTGTCAGGTTCACCAGCTTCAAAAGTAATGATGCGCACATTGCAAACTGGCTGGGCCTGGATGCGTGAATGGGAAAGGGAAAGATATGGAAGCACTTGGTATGGGGTGGGGAGGTGTATGTGTGTTTGTGTGTGTGTGTGTACACTTGTGCATGCACAGAGAGAGAAACATGAACAAGGAGAACAGAAAAAACACATGATAAAGATGCAGTGAATCAGAAGTTCAGATAATGCAGCAGAGCTGCAAACAGCTGGGAGTCTGCAGTAGTCTAGTTTGTTGTGCACCAATTAGGACCAGAATGACTCTGGTGGAGCAGAGGATTCAAGAAAATAGTAAAAGACAAAATTGGAAACTATGCCAAGCACGGCAGGCCACAGATGCAACAGCCCAGGAAGGAATAAACCTGACGAGCTCCCAGCAGGAAAGGGATTATGGTTCGCTCCCCCTGCCGTTGAGCCAGCCACATCTGCACATGGGGTGAAAATCTCCCTGTAGTAGTGAGCCAGAGCAATGCAATGTGTTAGCAGGCTTGCCATCTCCCACTGTTCTCTTGGTTGTGGAAATATAATCATAGTAATAATAATAATGGCTCTGCCACTTGTTAGCTGTGTGACTTCAGGCAAGTCACTTAATTTCTCTGTGCCTCAGTTACCTCATCTGTAAAATGGGGATTAAGACTGTGAGCCTCACATGGGACAACCTGTTTACCCTGAATCTACCCCAGCGCTTAGATCAGTGCTCTGCACATAGTAAGTGCTTAACAAATACCAACTAATAACCAATTATTATTATTAATAATTATGGTACTTGTTCAATGCTTTCTATGTGCAAAGCACAGTTCTAAGCACTAGGATAGATATGAGTTAATCAGGTTGGACACAGTCCCAGTCCCATATGGTGCTCACAGTCTTATTCACAGAAGGCCCACAGATCCTGGTGGATGCATTAGCAAAGAGAATGTGCTGTGTCTGAGATGGTCTCCTGTGAATTTTCTGCTCAGCACCCAGAGGTTGCATCTGCTAGCCCTACTGGGTGTCTCACAATGTACACTGCTGATCTTATGGGGACTGGGCGAGAGAGTGTGGCTGGCTTAGTGTAGCCTATTGTCATTATGAAAAATCAAACCAGTGTATGCTCCTGGTGGGCAGGGACTATGTCTACCAACTGTTGTCTAGTACTCTCCCTAGTGCTTGGAACGATGCTCTATACACAGCAAGGCTTTGATATATACCATTGATTGATACCTTCTGCTGCGCTGCAAGTCCTGCCCATCCCAGGAGGAGAAAAGGATTTAAAACTGTCCAGCATCACACCAGAATACCAATGAGTCAATTGTATTTATTGAGCGCTTACTGTGTGCAGAGCACTATACTAAGCTCTTGGGAGAGTACAGTATAATAGAGTTGGTAGGTACATTCCCTGCCCACAATGAGTTAACAGTCTAGAGGTAGTAATAGACATTATTATAGATAAATAACAGATAAGGAAAAAAGTGCCACAGGAGGGGTGCAAGGCGATAGAGAAGGGAGTGGGAGAAACGGGAATGAAGGCTTAGTCAGGGAAGGCCTCTTGGAGGAGATGTGCCTTCAATAAGGCTTTGGAGGTGGGGAGAGTAATTGTCAAATACGAAAAGGGAGGGTGTTCCAGGCCATAGTCAGAGGATGGGTGATAGGTTGGTGGCGAAATAGATGAAATTTAGGTACAGTGAATAGGTTGGCATTAGAGAAGCAAAGTGTGGTGGGGGCCTGGGAAAAAAATAACACTACGGTCCAGCTGAATGATGAGTGGTATTTATTGAATATTATTGGGTGCAGAGCACTTTACTAGGTGCGTGGGAGAGTACACTTCAGAATCGCTAGAAATGTTTCCTGGCCACAAGGAGGTTATAGTCTAGAAGGGGAGACAGATGTTAATACAAATAAATAAATTGGAGCTCATCTCCTAGCAGCCTATACCAAGCAGCCAAGTTCCCTCTAAACTACATGGAGCCCATAGTTCATGTCTCTCTTCTTCTGGAACAGAGGGATTCAATTTTTAGAATGTTGCGAAAAGAGCAGTAGCTGAACCCTATACCCACAATGATCTCTCAGATCATGTTTTCCCCATGCCTCCCTCCACATTCCTTTTATTCTCCCTTTGGTCCTGCACCAACCCCTCTTCCTTCACAACACCCTTAAACACCTCATTCACCCTCCATTTTCCCTCAGTACCCTCCCTTGCAAAAATCTCCACTCTAGCATAGTCTGTAGAACCCCTACCCCATTGGGGGCAAATTCCCCTTCAACCTGGCTCGCTCACTCTAACTCATTATGAGCAGGCCTCAACCCCTGCTGGAAGACACTGTCTGCCCTGTCATCCTCTCTCAATGGGGTCTCATTCTCTCACACTCTCCCCATCTCACAAATGGGGAGCAGCTGGCCTGTCTCCCCCTCCCCTGCTTCTTTAATTGAATCCTACATCATCCTCTACCACCCTCTGCACTGCTAGTTGCTCTTTTCTACCACTATCTTGACCCCACCTCTAGATTTCTTACTGATTTTATGTTTTTCTTGCCTTTCTCATTTGGGCAGGGATTGTCTCTATCTGTTGCCGAATTGTACATTCCAAGCGCTTAGTACAGTGCTCTGCATACAGTAAGCACTCAATAAATATTGAATGAATGAATGAACTCCCTTCAACTATTAATAATAATGATGGTATGTGTTAAACACTTAGTATTTATCAAGCATTGTTCTAAGCGCTGAGGGTAGCTTCAAACAGATCAGGTTGGACAAAGTGTGTGTCCCACATAATAATAATGTTGGTATTTGTTAAGCGCTTACTATGTGCCGAGCACTGTTCTAAGCACTGGGGTAGACACAGGGGAATCAGGTTGTCCCACGTGGGGCTCACAGTCTTAATCCTCATTTTACAGATGAGGTAACTGAGGCACTGAGAAGTTAAGTGACTTGCCCAAAGTCACACAGCTGACAAGTGGCCGAGCCGGGGTTTGAACCCATGACCTCTGACTCCAAAGCCCGTGCTCTTTCCACTGAGCCACGCTGCTCACATGGGGCTCACAGTCTTCATTCGCATTTTACAAATGAGGTAACTGAGGAACAGAGAAGTGAATTGACTTGCCCAAGGTCACACAGCAGACAAATAGCAGAGCTGGGATTAGAACCAAGATCCTTCTGACTCCCAGGCTTCTGCTTTATGCAATAGGCCATGCTGCTTCCCGTAACTCTGATCTCTGGAGACTTCTGTCTCTTTATTGACTATCCTCCCCTCCATGCTGACCACCCCTACAGACCCATTTCATTTGGCTCATTCACTCCACACCCCTCTTACTACAGGCCACCTCAGAGGCTCACCAGCATTCATCTACTCATCCCTAAACAATCCCTCACTTCTCACCTCACCACATCAGATTTTTTCTGACCACCTCCTTTTCTGACTCCTTCTCACCCTCATCCATGAAATTTGATCCTAAACTCCACTCTAGTCTCAGTAATATCGACCCACTCCACCTATTCCAGGTTCCTTCTGCTCTCCTAGACTCTCTGGCAGCCCTCCTACCCCCAGGTATGAAAATATACACCCTCACCTCCAACCTCTCCAACCCCCACAACTCCCTTTTCCTGTTATTTCTTTGTCTCTCTTGCACATCCAATACCCAAGCCTGGATCACCATCCCTACACCCAGGGAGCTAAAATACAGATCCCAGTACAACTCCCTCCACTATGAATTCACTCTGTCATGCTAATCAAACAATCAGTGATATTATTGAATGCTTACTGCGTGCAGAGCAATATATTCTGTGCTCGAGAAAGTACAGTGCAATAGAGTTTTTTGAGGGTTTTTTTTGCTTTTTTAATGGTTTCTATTAAGTTCTTACTATGTTCCAGACATTGTACTAAGCACTGGGGTAGAAAGAAGATAGGTTTGACACTGTCCATGTCCCACGTGGGGCTCACAGTCTTAATCCCCATTGTACAGATCAGGTAAATAAGGCATAGAGAAGTGAAGTGACGTGCCTAAGATCACACAACACACAAGTGGTGGAACCGGAATCGGAACCTAGCACCTCTAACTCCAATCAATCATATTTATTTAATGCTTACTGTATGCAGAACACTGTACTAAGTGCTTGTGAGAGTACAATGTAACAATACAACAGAGCTGGTAGACACATTCCCTCCCACAGTGAGCTCACAGTCTAGAGGGGGACATAGACATATAAATGAATAATTTATGGATATGTACACAAGTGCTGTGAGGCTGAGGGAGGGATGAATAAAGTTGTAAATTCAAGTACAAGGGTGATGCAGAAGGGAGTGGGAGATGAGGAAATGAGAGTCTAGTCAGGGAAACCTCCGGAGAGAGATGTGCCTTCAATAAGGCTTTGAAGGGAGTAGAGTGATAGTCTGTTGGATATGAAGAGGGAGAGCATTCCAGGCCAGAGGCAGGACATGGGTGAGAGGTCAGTGATGAGATAGATGAAAGTGAGGTACATTGAGGAGGTTAGCATTAGAGGAGCGAGGTGTGCAGGCTGGGTTGTTGTAGGAGAGCAGCAAGGTGAGGTTGGAGAGGACAAAGTGATTGAGGTCTTTAAAGCTCTCTGATTCACACACTCTTAAACCAAAGCAACTTTTCCAAAGCTTCAACTTCCTCCTGAAGCTCCCAGTCCTCCCGTCATCTCCCTTCCTTAGCTCCGATGACATGCCAACCATTCTGTTGGTAAAAATGAAGCCCCAAATCTCTCAACACTCTATTACTCCTTGCTCCTCTCTCGCCTGCTTCCACACTGTTTCTCAAGATAAGGTCTCCTACCTCCTCTCTAAATCTACTCCCTCTACCTGCACCTCTGACCATTACCGCTCTCATTCCCCAAATTACTTATTCCCACCATCTTCCCCTCCTTCACTGTTATTTTCAACCTTTCACTCTCCATGGCTCCTACCCATTTGCCTTCAAACATGCTCCAGTCCCTCCACCATTCTAAGAAAGCAATCTCTCTACTTCTCTACCCTCTCTAGCTATCGCCTCCTCTCCCTCCTCCATTCCTTTCCAATCTTAGAACAGGTGTATACACCCACTACCTTCATTTCCTCTCCACCAATTCTCTTTGCAACTCACTGCAATCAGGTTTTCAGCTCCTGCACTCCAACAAGACTGCATTTTCTAAGGTCATCGATCACCTCCTTTTGCCAAATGCCAAGGTTATATTGCATTTCAATCCTCTTCAATCTCCCGGCTTGTTTTGTGGACCATTCCCTCCTCCTCAAAACACTATCTGGTTGTTGTTTTGCTGATTCAGTACTAATTTTTTATGGTATTTGTTAAGCACTCACTATGTGTCAAACCTTGTTCTAGGCACTGGGGTAGATGCAAGTTAATTAGGTTGAATGTGGCCCCTCTTATGGTATTTGTTAAGCACTTACAAAAGTGCTTTTGTACACTGGGACTGGAGCATGTTTGAAGGCAGAGGGGTAGGAGCCATGGAGAGTGAAAGGTTGAAAATAGCAGTGAGGGAGGGGAAGAAAGTAGGAGTAAGTGATTTGGGGAATTTGAGAGAGGTAATGGTCAGAGGTGCAGGTAGAGGGAGTAGATTTAAAGAGCAGGTAGGAGGCCTTATCTTGATGTGCCAGACCTGGATAGATACAAGGTAGGTCTGAAACAGTTTTTGTCCCTCAAGGGGTTCACAGTCTAAGTAGGAGGGAGAACAGGAGAACTGAGTCACAGAGAACTTAAGTACTTGGCCCAGGTCACACAACAAGCAACAATTGGTAGAGCCAGGATTAGGATCCAGGTCCTCTGACTTGCAAGCCCATGCTCTTTCCACTAGGCCATGCTCTTCTCATTCCTTCCAACCTCTCTGAGCACTAGAATGGAAGCTTCTGTGGGCAGGGAATGTTTCATTTTTTTCTAGTTCCGAAGCACTTAGTACAAGTGCATTATGCATAGTGGGCCCTCAGTGGAATACTGCTGTTAATACTTCTGTTACTACTACAGAGCTCACAGGTGGCTTTAGTTGGGAAGCAAGGCAGACAATCATCTCAGGGCAACACATGGCAGGGGTGCAATAAACTTCCTAGTATACTCAAGATGGCCTCCTCCTGGGATATTCAAGGCAGCACTTAGTCTTTCCTCATTCAGTCACTTAGTCACTTTTATTGATCACTTACTGTGTGCAGAGCACTGTCCTAAGTGATTGGGAGAGTAAAATACAACAATAAACAGATGCCTTCCCTGCCCACAATGAGCTTACAGTCTAGAGAAGGAGACAGACATCAATATAAATTCACAAACTATATCTATGTACATAAGTGCTGGGAGAGGGGAGCAAGTCAGGGCCACTCAGAAGGGATGGAAGAAGAGGAAAGGAGGGCTTAGTCAAGGAAGGTATCTTGAAGGAGATATGCCTTCAGTAAGACTTTGAAGGTGGGAAAAGTCATTGTCGGTTATGAGGAGGGAGGATGTTCCAGGCCAGAGGCAGGATGTAGGCAAGAGGTCAGCAGCGAGATTGATGAGATCGAGGTACAGTTAGAAGGTGGTTGGCATTAGATGAGCAAAGTGTTTTGGCTGGGTTGTAGTGTGGGGGCAAGGTGATTGAGGGCTTTAAAGCCAGTGGTGATGCTAACCATTTATGAGCTGAGTCTCCACTACTTTGACTCTTCATTTGACCCCTGAAAACCTTTTGCTAAATACCATGTTCTTGTTGACTACCACAAAGTAAGTGACAACTGGGAACTAGAGCTGTGCACAGACAGATTTTCTGGGCTCAACCACATCTGACCCAGGCCCACCTCCGTCCGAGCCTGGCTGGAGCCCAGCATCCTTCCAGGAGCTGTGGTTTTCATTAAGATTGAGAAGACAGATATGGAACTGGAGTTCAGTAAGTATTTACATAAGCTGCTTTGCCATTCAGGAATTAGAGCTAATCAAAATATTGTAAATAACATGCCTCAAGAAATGTCACTCTTAGCCTTGATTGCATTTCCATATTTTCAGTGTATTTTTAAAATGATCCAAAAAATTATTTATATCACATAGGGGCTATGCAAAGTTCTCATTTTGGCATATTTAGAAGGCACAGCAACAATGGTACAAGCTCAAAGTCTCAGAACATTTCTTTTTTCCTTTCTGCACAGAACACACATTTCTACTATATGGGGGTTGTGAGCAAGTCACTTCCCAGGTATTTGCTGCAAACACAAAATCATCAAACACAGCTCCCTCTCTCGCTTCCGTTTCATCTCACAGTCACCGTATGGTACATGTCATAAACTTGCAGGAAATATTATGCTGTTCCAGGAATCAGAGTTCTACAGGAATGCAGGGGATATTTCTCTGAGGAACACAGAATCAAATGGACTTCTTCATTTCCTGTTCTAGCTTATTTACCCAACAAAAATGAATACATGTAGCGTCAGTGCTTGCTAGAGATGCCTGTGGTTCTAATTAGGTTGCGTTTCCATTGAAAATTGTGTTTTTCAGCAGCTGAGTCCAAGGTCAGTCTTTTGACTCTGTACTAAATATGGAAATGATGTGTCCTTGAGGATCACTCCTAAACTGAGACCACTGTAGAATTTTCAGTCCTTTTTCATTTATCCATATGTCATCACATCCCAACTGGATTACTGCATCAGTATCCTTTCTGATCTCCCAACCTCCTATCTCTCCCCACTTCAGTCTATACTTCACTCTGCTGCCTGGATTATCTTTCTACAGAAATGCTCTGGGCATGTCACCCCTCTCCTCAAAAATCTCCAGTGGTTGCCTATCAACCTTCAAATCAAGCAAAAACTCCTCACTACTGGCTTCAAAGTTCTCCATCACCTTCCCCCCTCAACTCCCTTCTCTCCTACTACAGCCCAGTCCGCACACTCTGCTCCTCTGCTCCTAACCTCCTCACTGTGCCTCATTCTCACCTGTCCTGCCATCGACCTCTGGCCCATGTCCTACCTCTGGCCTCAAATGCCCTCCCTCCTCACATCTGCCAACACTTTCTTGCTTCAAAGCCCTACTGAAAGCTCACCTCCTCCAGGAGGCCTTCCCAAACTGAGCCTCCCTTTTCTGCTGCTCCTCCTCCCCTCCCCATCACCCCTATTCCCTCCTCCCTCTGCTCTATCCCCCCCCAGCATTTGTGTATATATGTACATATTTATTATTCTATTTCATTAACGATGTGTATATATCTATAATTCTATTTATATTGATGCTATACCAATAGCATCCTGTCCACTTGTTTTGTTTTGTTGTCTGTCTCCCCCCTTCTGGACTGTGAACCCCTTGGGTAGGGATTGTCTCTATTTGTTGCCAAATTGTACTTTCCAAGCACTTAGTACAGTGCACTGCACACAGTAAGTGCTCAATAAATATGATTGAGTGAATGAATTTATCCCCCAAATTCTCACCTCTCAGCTTCTTACACCAATTAATAATGTGGCTTATCTAGATGGTTCATTATATCAATGGTTGCTCCCTAGTTCTCCTGCAGGTGATTTTGCAGTGATTGTAGAGCTTGTACTTCCTCTCCCTCTCACTTTGGTCTCTTTCCCCACTGAGGGAAATGTAAAAATCTAGGATGCTATTACCATACGGACACAGTTGCTTAGAAAAGACTTAAAGGGGACACACTGTCTTTTCTGCCGTGAGTATTAGGTATTTGTCCCTATAGTGGGCCCTGGTGTTATTGTCAGAGTCCATTGCTGACTGTGTAATGTTTTTGTTCAAAAAGAGCACACTTAGTTGGTGTCTGCTGCAGTGAGAATTGAGTGTTCTAGAGAAAGATCTTGAGCTTTGGAGTCAGAGGACCTCGGTTCTAATGCCGGCTCTGCCACTGGCCTGCTGTGTGACCTTGGCAGAAACATTTGAATTATCTTTGCCTAGGTTTCCTCATCTGTAAAATGGAGGTCAAATGTCGATGCTTCCTCCATGTACTGTGAGCCCCATATGGTATATGGACTGTGTCTGATCAAATATGTTGTATCTACCCCAGAGTTTAATACATTATGTGACACATAGTAAGTACTTAACTAAAACCACAATTCTTATTAATAATATGTGACTTCTCAGAAGCCTTGCACCTTGCCACGTGGTTTGAAAGTGTGCTTCTGGGTGCCTTGATCTCCACGATGAAACCCATCATTTCAGCTCACCATTCAGCAGCTTCTTCGGGAACCTTCACCGCTGTTTCCAACCAAACAGAGCTGGGTTTGTGTCAGTTCTGTACTAGGGCCTGACTGAATTCTAGAATTTTGTTGGTGATCTGTCTTGCCACTTGATGTTAAGAATGCCTTCAAGGAGATGCTGATGAAATGGCTCAAGAAGGGCCATTTCTTCTTGATATGTCTGTGGCAGAGACTTAATCTTCCATCCATTAAAAATTCTGAGGGCCATTCGCTTGATACAGCTCTTTAAGTGTAATTGATGCCTCAGTTTGTCAGCTACTCTCAGAGTGAAAGATCTGACCATCCCTATTCCTTGAATATCATTCATTTATATTCTATACATGGTTTAGCCAAGGAAGTGAAATCCTCTGACAGTTACAGCTTTTTGTCTTAAACTCCACAGGAGTTGTTTAATAGTTGAGAAGCAGTGTAGCTTAGTATGAAGAACATGGGCCTGGGAGGCAGAAGGACCTGGGTTCTATTCCCAGCCCTGCCATTTTCCTGCTGTGTGACCTTGGGCAAGTCACTTAACTTCTCTGGGCATCAGTTACCTTATCTGTTAAATGGGGATTAAAACTGAAAGCCCCGTGTGGGATATAGGCTGCATCCAATTCATTAGTTGTTATCTACCCCAGTGTTTAGTACAGCATCTGACACATAGTAAGCACTTAACAAATGCCATTAAAAAAATAACAGTATGTATAGGATTTTGCTGACTGGCACATGACCTCATTCATCTTAGCATGGTACATTGACAAGCACAAAGATTCCTTTTAAGTAGACCATCATCTCTTGAATACCATCCTATGTGTGCTCTCAGAAATTATACTAGTCATAGGGGTTCAGCAGTCTAGCCACCTAAGAGCCAGTGAGCTAGAATAAAGTTTTCTTGTCTTGTGTCACTGAGTCGTCTCTGACCCATAGCGACACCGTGGACACATCTCTTCCAGAATGCCCTACCTCCATCTGCAGTCATTCTGGTAGAGTTTCCTAAGAAATCATAAATGTATTCAATTACTGGTTTGCAAATTTTGTTTTGCTCCTTGAGCATCCCTTTTACTATTAACAGTAATAATTGTGATATTTGTTAAGCTCTTACTATGCTTCTAGACTGTGAGCCCATTGTTGGGTAGGGATTGTCTCTATTTGTTGCTGAATTGTACTTTCCAAGCAGTTAGTACAGTGTTCTGCACAAAGTAAGCACTCAATAAATACGATTTAATGAATGAATGAATGTGCCAAGTACTATACTAAGTGCTGAGGTAGATACAAGATAATCAGATACAGGGGGCTCAAGGTCTAAGTATTGAACTGAAGGTATTGAATCCCCATTTTGCAGATGAGGGAACTGAGACACAGAGAAGTGAAGACAGTCATATTTATTGAGTGTTTTCTGTGTGGAGAGCACTGTACTAGGTGCTTGGGAAAATACAGTAAAATAGAGTTGGTAGGCATGATCCCTGCCCGCAGTGAGCTTACAAACCAGATGGGAAGACAGACATTGCTATAAATAAATGAATTACAGATATGTAAACAAGTGCTGTGGGGTAGAAGGTGGAGTGAGGAAAGGATGCAAATCCAAGTGCAAGGGCAATGCAGAAAGGAGTGGAATAAGAGGAAATGAGGACTTAGGGAAGGCCTCTTGGAGGAGATGTACCTTTAATAAGGCTTTGAAGGTGGGGAGAGTGATCATCTGTCAGATATAAAGGAGGAGAGCATTTTAGGCCAGAGGCAGGGTGTGGCTGAGAAGTCAGTGGTGAGATAGATGAGTTGGAGGTAAGGTGAGTAGATTAGAGGAGTGAAGTGTGCAGGATGGATTGTAGCAGGAAATCAGAGAGATAAGGTAGGAGGGGGCAAGGTGATTGAGTGCTTTAAAGCCTAGGGAAGGAGTTTCTGTTTGATGCAGAGGTGCACAGGCAACCACTGGATGTTCTTGAAGAGTGGAGTAACATGGACCAAATGGGTTACATAGATGGTCCTGGCAGCAGAGTGAAATATAGAGTGGAGTGGGGAGAGTCAGGAGGCAGGGAGGCCAGCAATAAGGCTGATGTAGTAATCAAGTTGGGATATGATATGTGCTTGGATTAATGTGGTAGCAGTTTGGATGGAGAGGAAAGGGTTGATTTTAGCCATGTTGTGAAGGTTGAACTGACAGGATTTGGTGATAGATTGAATATTTGGGCAACTGATTTGTCCATGTTCACACAGCTATGTGGCAGGGGTGGGATTGGAACCCAGGTCCTCTGACTCCTAGGCCCATGCTCTTTCCACTAGACCATGTTGCTTCCCTACTGGACTTAGTACCAACCTTTTTTCCCTCTTTTGGGATGGGGACTATTTTGGGTAAATCATCAACTTTGACACAGTTGGGCCATATCACTGGTTATAACTTGCCTAGTCCAATGAAACTCCTAAGCACCTGCCCAACTAGAGTCCTAGCTTGCTGAAGTTATCATCTCAGTATGGGGATCATAATGTTCTCTGCATTTTTTCTATTTATGATAAACTGGAAATTGCATAGTATATGTGATTATGTTACAAGATGTCTTTGTGGAAAGATACACCTGCATTTATTCAGGGCTCAACAAATACACTTTTGGTAATAAGTGAAAAGTGAAGGTTGACAGGGCAGCTGACCCCTTAATTCTATTTTCAATTAGCAAAATCATAGCAGAAGCAAAGGTATTAAAGAAGATATCCAACAAACTAAAACAGTCATATAGACAAGCATAGAGGCAGAACATATCCGAGAGGGGAAGTTTTGTTTGGCATACTAAAGCATCATTTGTGGAGGTTTGTTTATATATGAACACACATGTAGTGAGGATAGAAATCTATAAAAGAAGGACCATAGGCTAAAGCATGATTGAGCCAGCACCCTCCATGGTCATAATTTGCTTTTAGAGAAATAAGAATGGTTACCTCTTAGTTACTTTCCTCAATTTTCTATTTCAGGAGATATCTTAAAATATCAGAATCACATAGCATATCTATCTCAGATATAAGTATTTATTTTTTGCAGATTTGATGGGTGCAGATTTATTAATAGCAATGGAATTTTCCACAATGTCTTATTTTGCACTGGCTACTGAATACCAAGAAGCCTTTAGAGCAATAAGTATCAGTAATGGATGATTCATTGTAAAAGTTAGATGGACTTGAAAGGTATTTTAATTTGCTGCTACTACTGTGTGTTCAGAAATAATTTGAATGTTTGAACTGGCTATGAAAAGTGAGAGTGACATTCAACTGCAGAAGATTAAGTTCTTTCTGTACCTTTTTACTATAAGTTAAAGAGAAGATACTTCTGGTTTCCTCTAACAATACAGCCATGATTTGGAAATTTCTCTATTACTGATAGTTTGTCATCGTAGTAGTATGTGGGGTTTGCTGCATAAATGCATCTCAGCAATTTATTAAGCTGAGATTGGATTTGTTATTTATGTAAGAACTTCCAATCTTTTTGCTGCATTAATCTGAGGAAGAAGTCACTCCCGTAGGATTTTCTTCAGGTCACAAACTTAATGGTGAAGAATATTGAACAGTATATCAAAAATGTGATTTTTAGGAAGTTTATACTAAAAAGCTGGTTCTTAAATAGAGAAAAGCAGTTGGATGGAAACAAACTTCAAAGGTAATTACAAACAACATCTAACAGATATAAAAATAGTTTATGCAAATATCCTTTCTCCTCTGTTATATGTTGAAGTTACTTTACCTATTCATTTGAAAGTTTTCTGGTAGCAGTTTTGAGAAAGTAGAATCTGGAATCTATTTTGGAGGTGTTGTTGGATGAAGTAGTGTTTCCTAAGTGGATTGCCAAAATTAGTCAGCAGGTCAACATTAGCTATCAAATATCCTGTTCTGCCTCTTAGGAGAGAGAGCATAACAAGTCTCCTTTGATCCCATGTTTTGCTCTGAATTAAGGAAAGGTGCAGTGCTGATTCCTGGCCACCTGAAGATTCTAGGTCAGCAGAAGGCAGTAGAAACACAGGCTTGGATTAGCCCTGAGGCCCCAGACAGAGTTTGGTTAGTTCATGGATAGGTTAAGTCAGGCTGCCAAAATCCTCCCTTGAACTGGTTGAGCTTGGGTCCCCCATGTTTCTTCCTCCCATCCCTTTTTTCCCTCCATTTTGGGCTTGGAATGTGATGGCACAGTGCCTGGGGCCCTTTAGCACACGAGTGATGATTTCATACTTGTGAAGTGATTCTTCTGAGGGTTGCTGGGTAGCCATGCAGAACATCCATCATGCACAGACTCATACCACAGAGCCCCTCAGAAGTGCAAGTTTCTGTCCTAAACCAGGGTGTCCACAGAAGGCATTCAAAAATACTGGACCCAGAGATGTAAGTGATATCACCTGCATTATGCTAGGCATGCAATATAACCTATTGATGTTTTATGGTCTGTTTTGTGGATATATGCCAAGTGTAACCAGACCCAAAGTGTTTCTCTAATGGGGCCCATAAACTTCCACCTCCCACACCATTTTCACCAGAGCTTTTGCTTTCCCCTCCCCAGTCTCTGGGAACTCAGGTATAATAATGTTGGTATTTGTTAAGTGCTTACTATGTGCAGAGCACTGTTCTAAGCGCTGGGGTAGATACAGGGTAATCAGGTGTCCCACGTGAGGCTCACAGTCTTAATTCCCATTTTACAGATGAGGGAACTGAGGCACAGAGAAGTTAAGTGACTTGCCCACAGTCACACAGCTGACAAGTGGCAGGGCTGGGATTCAAACCCATGACCTCTGATTCCCAAGCCCGTGCTCTTTCCACTGAGCCATGCTGCTTCTCTAGGTATATCCAAGACCAGGTATATCCAAAACCTGGAACATGTCAGCAGGAACTTGGGTGGAGGGAGGCAGGGAGCTTGAAACTAAAATACTGATCTTGTCATTGGCATTGAATGCTTACATTATTTTGTCTTCCTTCATGTGCTCATTGCCTACTTCCCAGCATCACTTTTAGACTGTGAGCTCTTTGAGGGCTAGGGACCAAGCCTCATGTATCCATTACTGCATTCTTCCCCAATGCTAGTACAGTACTTTTCCCACAGTATTTGTTCAATAAATATTGCTACATAAGTATTGGTAGCCAAAGCCAGATATAGGTTGGAGAGGGAACAGATCAGCTGAAAACTAGACTTTGTGGTACCAAACAGATGCTGATGCTTGGATCCTGGGTTTGGACTTGTATAAAAAAGGCTCCTCCAAAGGTTGAGCAAACTAAATACAGCCAACACAGCACTCCAATAGGTGATCCCCCTTGGTCACTAGAGAACAAATTCTCAAGAAATAAAAATCTTGGAGACTAGAGTGAAAGAGCTTAGGCTTCTAGCCTTCTTTCCATTCCCTTATTAGCTTAGATTGCTCTCCTGGCCCTCCTCACTGCATTATTTAGCAAGTGAAAATCAAGCTATCTAAAACAGATGGTTGCCCACCTCTTTCTTAAAGATCTCAAAAGATGGAGATTCCACAGTCTCCCATTTCAGGTATTTTTTTTTTCCTTATGTCCAATCAAAATCTCTCCCACTTTAATTTAAACTCTGTCCCTCTTATATGCCCATCCCCTCCCCTACCCCCCACCAAGAGGACATGAAGAATAGTGGACGTAAAGAATAATGAAGTATCACCCCCATAAAATTAACCTTCATGTGGTTTCATGTCCCCTTTTAGCCCTCTTTTCTCTTAAGGCAGGTGACCCTGATCCTTTTGATCTATTTACGAAGATATTCAGAAGTTCTCTACAAGCCCTACACAATAAAGGGCCCCAGAGTGCTCACTGTTTACCCAGCCAGTTAGCATGTCCTCATGACATATATTTGGTTAAAAGACTGGAGATCTTGACTGCTACATGATGGACAGTCCCCACCTTAATAAGTAGGTATTATGCTAATTGAACAGAAAAGTTAATTGTTACACCGCCTTTGTATTGGAAACCATCACAGTGTTTTGCCCCTCAGACTAAAAAGCATAAAAAATGAAATGAAAGGCCCCACACAATGTATGTTTTTCCCAAGAGCCTAACAGTTGCTGATTTGGGAAAAGTCAGTAATTTGCCATTAACAGGAAGTGTTTTTCTGGGTCACTGCTTTGATTTAAAAGCATATCCCTTTGGGAGTAAACCCAAAATTGTGTATTTTTCTCTTCCCTTCCACCCATACCATTCATTTATCTTGGACAACTCTATTGATGGAGTAAGTAAAAGAAAATGATGCATTTTTAACTGCAAACTAATCTTCTGAGAACTCACCCTAGCCAAAAGTGACTTTTATTATTTGAAACTAGAGTTTGGTTTTCCCTCAAAAAATATATTTACCAAGAAGGTAGAGAGGTGTAGCTAGTGTTCCATCAAATTTGCAAATGAAATCCAATTTTTTTTTCTTAGAACATTTACCCAAATTTAATATTGGATTGCCTCTGTGAGGAGTGGAATTATTTTGTACCCTCATCAAACTGGCAAGGGTCCTGAATACTGGTCCCCTTATCTTATTTCTAAAAAATTCTGTCTCCACCGTGAGCTTGATTGGCATTGAAGATTTAGGAAGTCCTTCTATTCTTAGCCCTCTTCCGTGCTGTAAGTGATTTTGGAATAAATAACTGAGAAGGGAGGTAAGACTGTTTTCCCTTCTGTATTACAGCCTGAAGAATCAGTAGTGAAAACATCAATCCAGAGAAAAGAAAAACATCAGGATTTCTTCCTCAAAGAAGAGTTGCTAATCAACAGATAGAGAGCATTCTTTCTTGGACAATGAACATTACTTGTGAGGATTCACAAATTAATGTATTACTAATCTTGGTTTAATCTTGGACAGTGAATGGATTTTCTTTTTTAATTTTGTGGTAAGTTAAAATATTTGGATGGACTTTTTTTTTTAACCTTTTCAAGATGTCATCCCACATCCTGAAATACAAACCTGTAGCCAAGTGATTACAACACTCATGTTTAGAGACAGTACAAATAAAATATTTTGCTTTTTTCATATTTATTCTAGATTTCTTCAGAGTATAATTACCCAGTTAAATTATTGATGATTGTGATGTGCTCCATCTTCAACTAGAAATAAACATTATTTCTTCATCATGTTAAGCATGATTAGTTGCAACATTCAAAGGACTAAAATGAAGTGCAAGCAACAGGAGATGTATGATGGATGAATTATTCTTTTCCCCCAGCCTCCTTCATATATACTGATAGGTCACTGAACCACTGAACAGTGAAAATTGAGAAAGGAAAACAATCTTCAACTCCTTTCCTGCCTTCCAACCAAAGTTCCTAAAGGTTAGCCATGGTCCCACTCATTTATCACATTTGTTGTGTTAGCTTAGGGAGAGAATTAGTCTATCCACAAGATGCTCACTGCAGCAAACAATATCTCAGCAAGGCTCTTCGGTGCAGTGCTTCAAGGCATCAGCAACAACAGGACCCAAAGTCAGTTCATTTGGAAAAAGGATTCAAATAAATGGATGATTCCTACCAAATTAGCCTGAACCAGATACTTCTCCCCAGAAGTAGATAGAAGAAAAGGCAAGAATATATGTGAAAATGAGAAAAGGAACATTTGCTCATCCAGGAACAGCTAGTCCTGTGCAGCCAGAGGGACTTTGATGAGGTAGTTCTCTGTTGGATTCGATGTTCTTCATTGCTGCCATGTTTGTGATTTTGGATTTGTCTGCTTTTTGAAGGTACTTCACTGACCAAGACTTTAGACTCCAACTGAGATAGTCCTGGTGGGAACGGTTTGGGGGCCTTAAATCATAAGCAAGTCTACGCTTTTTGTTAATATCCATTCTCCCCCAACAACACCACCATCACCGAGTGTCTCTGGCCGGGATTTCATGGGGCCAGCCACCCAGTGAAAATTTTAACTCTTATGAGTTAAATAAGAACTAGGTGTTGGTGCTGTGCCATGTGCCCCAGGCAGAGTGTGTTCAGTGAAGGGGGAAAAATAAGCCATTGATCTCCTGGCAACAAAACAATCTGGATTTTCTGGATATCTGTTGTTTTTCTATAAAAACAAGAAGAGGCAAAAACTCAAACACACACAAAAAAACTGGCCACTACTGATGCAGGATGAGAGTATCTGCAATTACATTACCACCAGCTTGGATTCAGGAAAGAATCTTTCCTCTGAAGAACTCAAAGAATGGCAAGTTGTTTGTTCTGCCCTGGCAGAACCAGCCAGCAGAAAAGGTCTCTCCTTAGGCCACCAATGCTGCTTCAGGAGGTGCCAAGAAAATAAGATCTGGCATTTGAGGCCCATGGGCCGGATAGCATTGGCCAGACTCAGTTCTCCAATGGGGAAGGAGAGCCAGATGGAAATCATTTTATTTTCCAGTGCAAATAAGGCAAGGCAGGTTACCCAAGGAGATCTCCAAAGTCAAAGACTGGTTTTGTTTGAATGTGTACAATATGCTTTTCTTTTTAAATCAGTTCTGCTGTAAAATGTCATGTCTTTGAAAAAGTAGACCTTGCTTCCATTTGTGTACAATGAGTGAGTTAGAGCACTGATGTGGCTATTTGAAAACAGTCTATTGTAGCATATTTATTACAATTAATTTATTCTGTTTTGCACACGATTGTACAAACTATTAGCTGGTGCATTTCCAAACTTAACTGTTGGGAACCATTTCAGGCGAGCATCACCTCAGGATGTGACCAAGCCTCACTTCACTGCAGTAATAAGATGGTCTTTGGTAAGAAGAGCACGAATGTTTCAACATGCCACTGAGGTTAACTATTCCCTTTGGCTCAGGGGAGGGACTGGTACATTGCAGTTATTTCTCTAGTGGAGAGAGAAAAACTACAGAAACTCTGTCTGTTGAAACTCATTTAGCCTGTGAGGTTGGTAGGCGGAAGTGTTCAAATTCAGGACAGGTAGCTGAATTCTCTGGTTTTATCATCGATCTTTTTTGGACAAAGGTTCTGAGGAAGATTAATGGAAGTCTGTTCACTTCCTGGGAACTTTGGAGCTTGAGATTTCTGACAGAATTTTATTTCCTTTCAGTACATTAATTTCAAAAGAAATGATCGTACATTAATTTCAGAAGAAATTATCTTTCCTCCGCCCTCCTAAAGAACCAGGAAATGAACTAGAACCTAGATTCCAATCCTTTCTTCACTCAGTTGTTTTGAAGAGAAACCCTTAGATTTAAAGCACTATAGTGAATTTGAAGTTATCTACTTCTAGAAGAGATCAGAGAATCGCAAAAGGGAAAGGGATTGTAAAAGAGGAATATTATTCACCTGACTCCCTTATTAGCTAGTAATTGTGATTGTTGAGTAATTTGCAAGATATTAAGTACCATAGGCGAACAGTGTTTATGCCAATAATGATAATAGATAGTCAATATATATCTTGAATGCCCAGTGGGTGCATATACTGGATTAAAGGCCAGTACTAGGCCACAGTTCCATGAGTAGAGTGAGATCAAAATACCTGAATTTGATTACTAACAAAGCCCTGATCTCCCAAACCTTCTAAACATTCTTCTTGCTATTGTTTATTAGATTTAGATTTTTATAAAGGAGACAAATGCAGAGATCACTTTTCCAGATGAGATTTGGGGGTCCTGAGGTGGGGAACGATGCACATCTTCTAATTTTGTGGATAATACTTTAACCTCAGTTTCCAATCCCATGCTTATAATCTTGCGTGAGAATAGAACATTGGGAAACGTTGTAGAAATAACCTTTCTAAACTCTAAAGCAATAAAATAACTACACCCCTATCAAACCCCATTTTAACCAAGTACATAGTGTTCACCATTTATGTGCACCAATTAAAAAATAAAACATGTTTTTCTATCTTGGGCTTGTGCAAATAATTTATTTTTGCTCTTTTGTGGCTAGGGAAAGGAGAATGTGGCCAAGACAGCAGGACCCCGGAGTCCAAAATGCTGACTTGGCTCACCAGCTGGGGATACTATCTTTAGCTATTGCTTTATCTTTCTGATTCCTTCTTTCCTTATGTTTACTACAGTCATACTCAACTACCTCAAGGGGAGAGTGAGTAGATTGCCTAATTAATCAAAGTCAAGTGATTTGAAAATACTAAGTCCTAGATAAAGATTAACCTATCAACTGTTTTTTCTAGCTGAAACTTTGCATGCCAAATACTAAGTCAACAATCTCTATATTGTGTTGTAATTTTTCTGGCTGTGTCTTTGTTTTAAATTCTCAAGTATTTTCTAAAAATGTCCAATGCTGGGTCTAAGATAGTACATCTTCACTTTTAGGGAACAAATAACTTGTTTGTTTAAAGTATTTAACTATGTACAAATGATCTCTCCTGTTACATTCTTTCTGTTCCTAGCTTACTGTTTCTTGAACTTTTCTTCTCCTAAAAGTGAACAAGTGGAGCACCACATTTCCTTGCAGATCTCAAACATTTTGTTCTCACTTCACACTCCTTCCACCTTCATGCCTGCATACATCAATAACATCAAATGTCAATAGTTCACCTTACAGGTGCTACCCCTACCACCTAACACCTGTTCAGAAACAAGAGCTTCCCCACTGATGTCAACAGCAGATCCAAAAGGAAGAAAGAGGTTTATGGGAGACGGTCAAAAGATTTTCATTCATGTAGCCCGTGGTTCACTATTGCCCTCTGTTCCACCATTTTGCTTCTACCCTGATAATTGAGCTAGGCAACAGAGATGTTCTACAATGACAAACATCTACTTTCATGATAAGTGTTTTACTATGTACACATCAACTTATGCTGCTACTGCTTTTACCTCCAGCACTCCCTGTGTCTACTTCTGGAACTTCTTTATCACTTTGTGGTATATAAATCTAGCCTAACATCTTTCCTTTAACAATAAATGTAAAATTATACAAATAGGCAATTCAATCTTATTGTTATATTCAATGTTAATAGAATTGCAACATTCTAATGAGTTTCAATTAGCCTTTCATGACAGTCTCTGGCTGACCTTCAGATTAGACAATAAAGATCAGTGAGACAACTTTGGCCATAAATGGGTCTGCATGTTTTTAGAAACCCTTTAAAGGCACTTGAGACTGGTTTGCCCTAATGCCCATCTACTTGCTTTTGGCAATCTATGTCCCACAGGAATGTGACTGGCAAGAAAGCATGGCGCTGTGCAAGCCACTATCCATTACAATCAATTCCTCAAACATTCTCAGTCCTGAAGTGTCAGGACCGAGACTCATCCACAAGAAACATCGTGGCCCAGTGGAAAGAGCCTGGGTTTGAGAGTCAGAGGTCCTGGGTTCTAACCCCAGCTCCATCACTTGTCTGCTATATGACCTTGGGCAAATCACTTAACTCTTTCTGTGCCTTGGTTCCCTTATTTGCAAAATGTGGATTTAATACCAGTCCCCCCTCCTACTTTGACCGTGAACCTCATTTGGGACTTAATTATCTTGATTCCACCCCAATCCTTAGTGCAGTCCTTGGCATAGTAAGCACTTAACAAATGCCACAATAAGTATTATTATTCTCAAAAGAAGACTCCATAATTATTTTTTAAAAGCTTCCTATCATGAATCTCTAGTGCAGAAATCAAACATGTTATCCCTATAGTCTTTTGTACTTTCTACATATTCTTCATGAGCAGAATTGGTCTAAATGACAACCACCTTGCATAATACCTCATAAGTGATCTAGTGAATGTACACTTACTAGATTCTGTGCCTGGTAGCAGCCATAAACTGAAGGGACACCTAAAAGGAAAAGGGTATGACTCCTGCCATTCCAAAAAAAAATGTATTTTTTCTCGGGCTAAGAAAATGTCCTCTGTGAATATTTTTATGCAGTATTTTAGGGTACAGTTATTACTCTATTCTTGTCATCTGTGCCCTAGAGGGAACATGACTGGCGGGGATGAGAGACTGAAAGTGATGCTGGATAAGTCACCAACACTATAATCAATTCCTCTGAACAGGTTCCCATTCCTGAAGACTCAGAATTGGAGCTCATCCGTTGTTCCAGTTGGGAGACGCCATCATCATCATCATCATCATCATCAATGAATATATTTCAGGGGTCTGTCTACTTCCCCTATTATAGCCCTAATGGATTGAGTTTCTTCTTAATTTTCTCCTTAAAATTTATGATTTATTTTCTTTAAGTATTCCTTTCTCAATCTGAATTTATGGCTGTTGTGAAACTTTAGTTTTCAAATACCTGTGAAAAAAAATCTGTCTTCAATTTTTGCAGTGCTACCCTGTGGTAAGTTATACATTCTAATTAACCTAATCATGTTTGAAATGCCATCATTGCAGCACCATTCCCTTTATCAAAATTATAATTTCTTATCTCTAAACTGTACTGAGATATTCAAGAATCCTTGTTTGGAATTCTCCTCCTAGCAATTTTATTTTTCTCTGAACATTCCTGATTTTAATATAATTTTATATGGCTTTAAATTTATTGGTGACTCTACTTCAGTCCAATTAAGCTTTACTTTTATACTCCTATCTGAACTGTTTCCATTTGTTTTTATATTACCAGTCATCATCAGTCTTTATCCAATTTTCTTTTCTCCAACTGTAAATTCCTCAAGTGTGCTGTGTTCATTTTGAGTCAACTATACAGTCTTCTACTTTTTGATTCCTTAAGTTTTTTTCTTCTATTGCCATCTTATGCACAGTAATTATAAAGCATTGTAGTCAGGGCAGATTTTGCCAAATGCAAAATTGATAGGATGATAACTCCTATCACTTTTTTTTTTGCAATTTAATGTCCTTTCCATTCTCAAAGTATTGGCATGTTTACGTATATGATCCACCCTAATCAAATTCTAGTTATCTTCTGCCATATAACTTGCCTGTTGTTGTTTCCCATTAAGTGAATGCATTATAAATGAGCTTCAGCTGCTTGACATTTTTAATATGTGTAAGTATAGTTTCTCATTTCCAGCAATTTTCTTCTGTACAGCCTCATTTCTTATTGCAATCACAATTTGATTTCTAATGAAAAAAAATCTGCTGGAAATCCAAAATGTTAGTTTTGACTTAAAGTCTTTAGTTCTCTATATATGGTTGCAAAAGTTTCCTATTCTTCTGGAGTCACTCAGATGTTTCACTTTTGCTTAACTGGCAATAGTACTGAAGTCTCTGAATGACCAGGCACTTCTTACTCTTTTCAAGCACTGATAGATTAGAACTCTTAAACAATGAAGTGACTTGTTCACTTCCTATATTTAAAAATATGGTAACCTTTTGCAGATCCTCTTAAATTGAGTCCACTTGCTCTCGAGAATAAATCAAACTCTTGTATGAAACATTTCCAAGCAGGTTTGGCAGTTACGGTTTTCAGTTACAAGAAGTTCACACATTCATTGTACCTTTCTTCCTTCACTAAGTCATAGACTGTTTCCCGTTAACTACTGCTTCTGTTTTGGGTTACATCTCTGAAAATTAAGCCAGGCAATGCAGATGTTAAAATGCTAGATGTTAAAATGTTAAGATGCAGAAGTATTGATAGCATTTGAACTATTTACAAGACAGCATCCTCTGATGATTACTCTCCAGCCTTTCCTACTTTTGGTGCCAGAATTTTCCCAACGGAACAATCCTAGCATATCCTCCTCTCCTCTAAAAGCTCTCTTGCAGTTCATTCTAAGGAGTCTCAACTTCCAGATTGAGAAATGCTATTTGGAGAAAGTCAAACGTCAAGCCATTAAGTCAGCCATGGCAGGACCCATGATTTCAGATTTTAAAATACCAGCACCGATATTACAGGGGCTTGTTTCACGTAGCCTCAAAAACCAAATGTTGCCGTTTAGTAGCTGTTTAGGAAGCAGCATGACATAGTGGATAGAGCCTGGGAGTCAGAAGGTCATGGGTTCTAATGCTGACTCTGCCACTTATCTTCTGGGTGACCTTGGGCAAATCCCTTCACTTCTCTATGCTTCAGTTATCTCATCTGTAAAATGAGAATTGAGACTATGAGCCCCAGGTGGGATAGGGACTGTGTCCAACCCAATTTGTATCTACCCCAGTGCTTAGTACAGCCTGGCACAGAGAAAGCACTTAACAAATGCCATTATTATTATTAGTAGTAGTAGTACTATTTGTAAGCTTAAATTATTATTTAGAGGTGAGAGGAGAAAGCACTTGGGAAAATCTATGAAAAGTAACTTTTAGATAAGTCTGTCATTCTGTCTTATTACAAACTGCTCCTATTCACAATTCCAACTAGAACTTTGATTTGCTAATTTCACATTGTATCAACTTAATTAGGAACTCCTCCTGACCTTTAAAAACTACAGTGTAATCTTCAATTTATGTGCACCAAATCTAATTTCATTTTCCCTTCTGGTGAGAACTAGCTGTCTTCCTTGAGTGTTCAGTCTGAATCAGTAGGTGACAGCTGTGACAAGTTTCCTGCTCCTGCCTGATGTTTGGCTAATGTGCTCTCCTCCCACCAGGAGGTCACTATGATCACCAAGGTCAGCTCCCACTGAAGACAGATAAGACAACACACAATGTGATATACACCTCAATAGGTAAGCATTGCTTTATTTTTGAATCAGGACTCAAAATGTAAATTCCTCAGCATGGCGATGAATCCCCTACTTATATTACTGCAATAAGCTCAATTTCAGCACTTCAGGGTAGATACTTTACGCTAATTTCCACTCTTTGAAGAAATGATGTAATGCTTTAAAATGGCTATAGAATTAAGTCATCTCTACTAACCCAGATAAAGTTTCCTGATTCAGCTAAGTATGTTTAGCAAGAGAAGCAAATAGCATGACTCCTTGGATGACAAAGGGCAGATGGGACAACTTTTGAAAATACCGTTTAGCTTGTTATTTCTGTGCAGTGGGAAGTGGATCTGAATTCCATAGGAGCAACATTTCTTTGTTGTTACAGACCTACAGAGAGCTGAGGGGAGGTGGATCAGCCCACTGAGCTGGAAAGTCTTGATGGGTAGTGCCTGAGTGAGCCTTTATATGCCGCTGTGCCTCACATCTGGCCCCCAAAATTAGGGGAGTGGTTGGAGGTAGAAATTAGAGAAGCTTCCATGCCTCCAATCCCCTTGTCCCTTCATGCCCCACCCATCTCATAATTGTGGTATTTCTTAAGTGCTTACTATGTGCCAGGCACTGTGGTAAGAACTGGGATGGATAAAAGTTAATCGGACTGGACACAGTCCACGTCCCTATAGGGCTCACTATCTTCATCCTCATTTTAAGATGAGGCAACTGAGGCACAATAAAATGAAGGGGCTTGCCCAAGGTCACTTAGCAGACAAGTGGTGGAGCTGGAATTAGAACCCACATCCTCCTGATTCCCAGGGCCATGCTCTAGCCACTAGGCCACACTGCTTCCTTCCTCTCTTAAGTGTTCATGTCAGGCTGACTTCAGAACCATGCTGGGGAAACAGCATGGTGTAAAGGATGGTCCAGGAAGTCGGAAGGTAATAGTTCTAATCCTGGCTCTGGCACTTGTCTGCTGTGACCCTGGGCAAGCCACTTCATTTCTCTGGGCCTCAGTTACCTCATCTATTAAATGGGGATTGAGACTGTGAGCTCCACGTGTGACAGGTACTGGGTCCAACCTGATTTGCTTGTATCCACCCCAGGGCTTAGTATAATGCTGCACATAGTAAGCGCTTAACAAATACCATAATTATTATTATTATTATTATTATTAATAACTAACTCAGCCTTGGAGCTCCCTCAACCTCTGGTAGAGCTAGAGGTAAAGTGTAAATGAACCAAGTATTGGCACTATTTTTATCATTTCAGTGAGGTTACTTGCCTTTTTAGAGGTGAATGCCTCACTTTGTGGCTTTAGATTTATTCCTTATCTCTGCCTCTTTGTCAGTAAATCTTTTAAGTACATTTAGGGTCTCCTTGGGCGATAATGGAAAATTACTTGTAAGATTTGCAGGAACTACTTCCCACGAGTAAAAATAAGTTGTAATTTGCTGATCAGGATTTATCTGTACACCACCTCAAGGCTAGAATTACATGAGACTGGTTGTTGGGCTTGACTTCAGTGTTTATGCAGGGTTGCAAGCGTAGGAGCAGAAATTACAAAATATGATCTACAGAACCTCCATTTTCAACTTTCTATCCTTGGCCAGAAACCCCTTCCCAAACAATTGGCCTATCCCTTCCAATGCATCAATCATTAGTATTTGCTGAGCACCTATTGTGTACCAAAATCTGTATTGTGCACTTGGAAGAGTATGCTTCTTTGTATTTCCTAAGTGCTGAGTATAGGGCCTAGCACCAAATGGATGCTTAATTAATACTACCACTACCACCAGTAGAGTAAAATTATTGATATAATAATGCTCAAACTAAAGAGGGAGGAGCTCAAAAACTAAAGGGGAGATGGACATAAGGTAATTTACCGGTGGTAGAAGATCTTCAAAAGGTGGATATGTGAATGAATTAGGGCTTAACTAGTGTAGTATATAAATTGCTTTAGATCAAAATGCAACAAATGGCTTTGCGTGCATAAGGACTGGAAATGTGCTTAAGCAATGAAGTGTTAGTGAGGAGGATATAAGAGGAGGGGAGAGTCAAAATTAAGAAGGCTAGAGCCCCACAGAGGAGGTGAAAGATTAAAAGGATTTGGCATCTTTAAGTCATACAATTTATTTTACTGTCATTCTATCATTCTAGACAGTAAGCTTGTTATGGGTGAGAGACATGTCTGATAATGCTGTTATATTGTACCCTCCCAGGTGCTTAGTGAGGTGCTCAATAAATACCACTGATTGATTGATTTGAAGATGGGGAGAGCTGTGTTCTGGTAGATTCGAAAAGAAGGAACTCTAGGCAAGAGGAAGAGAGAAAACAAGGAGTCAGAGGTGGGAGAATCAAGATCAAGACACAGAATTGAGTTTGGGAGGAATGAAGAAGTTTGTGGTGGTGTAGTGGGAGAAGAGAGTGAAAGTGGTTACATCTTCTTGAGTGGTGCAGTTAGGGCTGTTCATAGGTGCAGCAGGCAGAAGGCAGCAATGAAGTCAGGAACCTCTGCAGCATGGCCTAGTAGAAAGAGCAAAGGCCTGGGAGTCAGAGATCATAGGTTCTAATTCCTGTTCTTCCACATGTCTGCTGTGTGACCTTAAGTCATTTAACTTCTCTGTGCCTCAGCTACCTCATCTGTAAAATGGGGATCCAGATTGCGAGCCCCTTGCGGGATATGGGCTGTGTCCAGCCTAATTACCTTGTATCTACCCCAGAGCTTAGAAAAGTGTTTTTCACATAGAAAGCACTCAACAATACCACAATTGTTATTATTATTGTTATTAATTAGCCAGCTACAGTGTTCAATTTTATCCATGTAAAAAAACCATACCTGGCCCAGCAAAAATGGAATATTTTTTATTTCCATTTGAGTTTAAAAGGGTATGATCTTCCTTAGCAAATTTTCACGGCTATTTCTGTCTTCAGTGAACTTATTGCTCTCTAAAAGGAAAACCCTAGGAATGATTGCCTTTCTAAAACATTGATTAGAAAAAGTCATTTTTCCCCTTAAAAAGGAAGAATTCTTTAGGCTGCCAAAATTTAATTCAAATCTACATGAGTCCCATCCATACTTACTACTCTGCGAGGTATCTCAGCCTCTTCCTATTGCTCCCTGTTTCACTAGGACAAAAATATAAAAGCTGCCTGCAGCAAAGGCATTTGGCTCCCCCTCTAGACAAGCTTCCCTGTAATTTAAACAGGAAATAGAAAGGAGAGGTTTTTAGATCCACTCTTGTTTTGTCATTAAGCCTCCCATAATTACTTTACTGGCTCCTGGGCCAGTACAAATTTGAACAGAATTTTGGCAGCCTAGTGGTTTTTGAAAACCTTGTTCAAGGCTGTGTATATATCTCTGAGTCAAATACATCCATCTGCAAATAGCATATGGATGTGTCTGTGGTACACTGTCTACCAGAAAATCGTTAGCTGAGCGGCTACTTTTAAGATAATGATTAAGAACTGCAGCAAGCAATGCATCATCTGCACTTTGCAACCCCTCATGTCTCTGAAAAGAGGAATGCTTATATCTTGACAAACAGACTAAGATAAGGGTTGCGTGACTAGAGGTGGTTTGCTAGACTGAAAAGCTCCAATGATGGGTAGGCAACACTAAACCAAGGATTTTGGGACATCCCTGAAAAGTCTACAATTGATGCATTATTATCATCATCACAGGTTCCTTGTAGAAAATAGATGTATCCACCTTCATAGAAGAAATACCGACACAGTTTTGTAATCTCCTTAATTCATCTTCCACCATTCAAGAGGAGACCCTACAATGAACAAGGGAGTTACTGAATTGTGAGGGCTTGGTCCTTGCTCCAATATTTAGGGAAGCAGCATAGCCTTTGTTTGAGAGTTAGAGGACCTGGGTTCTAATCCCAACTCTGCCAATAACCTGTTTTGCGATATTTGGGAAGCCACTTCACTTCTCAGTACTTCAGTTTCCTCAGCTGTAAAATGGAGTCTGTTTTCCCTCCTAATTAGACTGTAAACGCCATATGGATCAGGGACTGTGTTAGCCCTGATTACATTGTATCTATCCCCACGTTTAGAACAGTGCTTGATACAAAGAGCTACAAAACAAAATCCTAGCCAGAGTGGTTCTGGACCAGATCCTGCTGAACTTTTTTTATGGTATTTGTTAAGTGCTTACTCTGTGCTAAGCACTAAGGTAGATACGAGATCATCAAGTTGGACAAAGTCCTGGTCCCTGCTGGGACTCACAGTCTAAGTCAGAGGGAAGAGGATTTTATCCCCATTTTACAGATAAAGTAACTGAGGTACAGAGAAGTAAAGTCAGTCAATTGTATTTATTGAGCACTTACTGTGTGCAGAGTGTACTAAGCACTTGGGAGATTACAGTATAACAGACATATTCCCTGCCCACAACGAGCTTACAGTCTAAATGACTTACCCAAAGGCATACAACAGATAAATTGAGGAGCCTGGATAAAAACCCCAGTCCTTTGACACCCAGGACTGTGCTCTTTCCTCTAGGCCATACAGCTTCTCTGTTAGCAGTGGGCTACCACCACCACTTAATAGCTCTGCTTTACAACAGAGCACAATAAGCATACCTCTTTTCCAACTTTTAGAAGCTTTACAAAGGTGTATGGCACCTTTGTCAGACCTAGGTTTGCTTGCCCTTTGAAGTTTATCAAGATCTTCAGACAACAGTAAGATTGTATGGCTCAGGAAACCTCACTCATTTGCTCTTGGTTGAGTGAGAAAAGGAGCAAAACTCTGAGTTTTAGAAGTAATTTGTAAATATACTTTCCCAAGTGTTTAGTACAGTGTTTTGCACACAGTGAGTGCTCAGTAAATACTAATGAATGAATGAATGAAATGCAGTTTTACCATACTCTTGAATGTTGATGTGTGTAAGCCAAACCTTAATTTCTTGGTTTCTGTGCTAGTCTGCCTCTTGTGACCATCTCGATCCTCTTAGAGAAGCTGATGTTTCAGAAGTTCTTAGTATGACTTCTTGTTTCTGCATATCTCTGGCACTTGCTGTACGTCTGAGGTCTTGTTAACCACTGTGTAGAATTAACACTTCTGTCTTTAAACCCAAACCTATCTTCTGCAAATTTAAGGAGGGCAAAGGGAAGACACACTGATTAATGATCCTGTTGGAATAATCATAAACTTGAGATTAGTGAGGTCAGAACTGGTGAAGTTTTATTGGTGGGTATTTGTAGATATAAAGGATGTACTCAGAGTATAGGCAGATGTGGTCTGGATGAATAACCTTTTGTGGAGATTGAAAAAAAACTCTCATTTGAGATTAAGAGCTGTTTCCCTTGTTGTTATTAGTTCAATACAGTTTGCCTAGATTTGCTACCCATATTAACCGAATCCTTAGTGTTCCACACACATAATTTGGTTCCAGGCCAGAAATTTCACATTAATGGTGGTAGTGGTAAATGTATTTATTTAGCAGCCACTGGGTGCAATGCGCAGTACTAAAAGCTTGGAAAAGTATAAAAGAAACATGAGGCATATTCCCTGCCCACAATAAGCTCCTATTCTAATGGGAGAGACTGGCATAAAAATATTTACAAATGGGGAATACAGGTAAATAAATTGAATTTACAGCTATTAATAATAATACTTGTGCTGTCTATTGTTTCTGACCCATTGCCAGTCCATGGACATATCTCTCCCAGAAAGCCCCACCTCCACCTGCAATCGTTCTGATAGTGTATCCATAGACTTTTCTTGGTAAAAATATGGAAGACATTTACCATTGCCTTTTCCTTGCAGTAACTTTGAGTCTCTGCCCTCGATTCTCTCTCATGCTGCTGCTACCCAGCACAAGTGCGTTTTGACTTTTAGCAGATTGCTGTTCTCTCGATAGCCACTGCCCAAGCTAGAAATGGAGTGGGTATGCCTCTTCTTGACTCTTCCTCCCATTGCTGAGATGGGTAGAGTAACGGAAGGTCTCCAGGTATGTTTCTGAGGGGGATTAATACTACTACTACTACTAATGGTATTTGTTAAACACTTACTGTATGCCAGGCACTGTCGTAAGCTCTGGGGATAGGTACAAGCTAATTGAGTTGGACATAGTCCCTATCCCACATGGGGCTCCCAGTCTTAATCCCCGTTTTGCAGATGAGGGAACTGAAGCACAGAGAAGCCCAAGGTCCCACAGCAGACAAGTGGTATAGCTGGGATTATAACCCAGGTCCTTCTGACTCCCAAGCCTGAGCTCTAGCCATTAGGCCATGCTCCTTCTCTCTTAATCAGACATATATGTGTAAGTGCTGAGGGAGGGTGTAAATGGTTTCATTTAATAATAAATAAATAGATGTATTGGAGTAAATTAGAGAAGGCTTGTTCGAGTAGAGGCAGTTTAGGAGTTTTTAGGAATTTAGCCCCTGGTCTCCCACCATGTTTACTTTCACTGAGTACCTGCTGTGTGCACAGACTGGACTAGGCACGGAGCAGAGTGGTACCAATGCCAAACCATTCCTCTCTGCCAACAGCAGTTGCCCATTCTGTTTGTAATCAATGTGAAAATCCTCTAATGATGAAGGGAAGCAGCATGACCAAGCATTGGCCTGGGAGTCAAAAGACATAGGTCCTAATCCAGGTTCTGCCTGTTTCCTGCTGCATGACTTTGGGCAAGTCAATTCACATCTCTGGGCTTCAATCTTCTCATCTGTAAAATGGGGATTGAATTCATTCAATCGTATTTATTGAGTGCTTACTGTGTGCAGACTACTGTACTAAATGCTTTGGAGAGTACAATACAACAATAAACAGACACATTCCTTGCCCACAGCAAGCTTACATTCTAGAGATCCTACTCTCTCTACTTAGACTGGGAATCCTAGATGGGGTAGGAACTGTGTTCAACCTAAATATCTTGTATTTACCAGAGGATTTAGTGCAATGCCTGGCACACAGTAAGCACTTAACAAGTGCCATAATTATAATTATTAAGTAGGTATGGATGAACTGTTTTGATTTGTCACTGGGAAAGAAACAACAATGTTGAATTACTGCCCATTCTTGCTCTGGGCCTGTGCACACATTGGTGTAATATTAGAAAGAATGATGCTTCAGACCCTATTAATCCCTGTTACCTTATTGGGTTCCTTGATGGAGCATAAGATGGATGATGTCACCATTGATTTTTTGCTTTTATTTCTTTGTTGTGGCATAGGGACCAGTTAACTGGAAAAAGGAAACTGGGTTTATGACATTTGGGATAACAGAGCGATAATAAATGTCACGTATCAAGTGGACATTCCTGAATCGTAAACTTCATGAGTTTTGGTTTGATTGGATCCATGAATCAATATAGAATTCATAGGTTTCTCCCCTCCCCATGACAAATGCTAGAAACAAATGGGTGGATGGACACGGCTAAGCTCTGTAAAGGCAGGCTCTTAAAACGGCCATTTCTTATTATGTCTCTGGCTTGGTGGCTAGAACACAGGCCTGGGAGTCCGAAGGACCTGGGTTCTAGTCCTGGCTCTGCCACGTGTCTGCTGTGTGATCTTGGGCAAGTTGCTTTACAGCTCTGGGCCTCAGTTACCTCATTTGTAAAATGGGGATTAAGAGTGGGAGCTCCACATAGGACAGGGATTGTGTCCAACCTGATTGGACACAGTAGATGCAAGGTCACACAACAGACAAGTGGTGGAGCAGGGATTAGAGCCCAGGTTCTTCTGACTCCCTTGCCCATGCTCTATCCACTAGGCCATGTTGCTTTTCAGGCCATTCAATTTTATAAAACATTTAAAAAATATATTCTTAATACAGGAGCAAATAAAAGTCATGCAGAATGAATAAGACAAGCAAAAGCAGAATATGATAAAAAATAGCATGGCCCAGAGGAAACAGCATGGGCCTGGGAGTCAGAAGGATCTTGTGTATGACATTGGGCAAGTCACTTAACTTCTCTATGCCTCAGTTACCTCATTCGAAAATGGAGAATAAGACTGTGATCCCAAGTGGGACAAGGGCTGTGTCCCACCCGATTAGCTTGTATCTATCTAGGAGCTTAATACAGTGTCTGAAGATAATAAGGACTTAACAAATACCATAAAAAAAAGAGCTTGTGTGTAAGAATGATAAAAAGCCCATTATCATGTCCATCTGCGCTGTCTGTTGAAGTAGCTGAGGTGTAAATGTGAAGGAAAATGTGGAATTAGAGATGAATCCAACACCAAATGCCACCACTGGATGTCCAGCACAAGCTAGGCCCTCCTGGTATACCCATGGCACAGCATCAGTGAATCCATTAATCATATTTATTGAGTGCCTACTGTGTGTGTGTAGAGCATTGTTCTAAACACTTGGGAAGATGACAAAAGAGTTAAAAGACCTGATACCTTCCCTCCCAAAGTTTACATTTACTACAGGAGGTATTTGCAAAATAAATTACAGATTGAAGGGAGAAGTGAAGGGCAAGTTAGGTGGATGAGGAAGCACTAAAATAGTGGCATATGTAGGGCGATATATACCCCAGTAGTCTTGTGGAGGTGGTGAAAAAGTGCTGAGGAGATATTTGGGAGGATTTGACACAAGGAAAAATAAGTCAATCAGGGAAAACCTCCTGGAGGAGGCAGGTTAGAGGAGCTTTTAAAATAGGGAGAGCTGCGGGAGGGGCTTGAGGCCGAAGAAAGGGCATGAAGAAAGGGCAGAGGTTTGAAAGAAGAGAATGACTCATATTTAGTAGGTTAGAGGGTATTGTGAAACAATCTGGATGGAATTGACTTTTCTCTGAGATCTCCAGTTTGCTGTAAAAGATGGCTGCTTAACTTTCAAGTAAAACCTGGGAGAGCAGAGTGGTTAGGGTAACCACCACCAGCCCTCTTGCAGGCTGGGTCTGGGAGATGCACATGATGTCACAAAAATTGACTCAGCCGTACAAGCAACATAATGACATCATACAATTTTGCAAAAATTCAGTGAAGTCCACCCAAATCTAGGACGGTCCTCCCAGAGGATCACTGCCCCCCTGTACTTGCTCCTGAGTCCTTCTGACTCAGGGCACCACTTCTGAGTTGCAGAACCTGGTGGCAAGAGCCAAGGCAGAGGCAGGCTGGGTGCTGAAAGTAAAATACCAGACATAAAAGCATTCATTGATATATTGATTAAGAAACAAAGACAGACCAGCTGAAAACTGGACTGTCCAGTATAAAATTGGATCAATGACCATCGTCGGGGTGGTGACTAGGACTGTTTCATTTGGCTGCACATAAATATTTCCAGTGACAATTGAAAAAATAAGCGGGGGATGAGTGAGAGGAAATTCACCTAATCCATAAATTGAGAGCCCCGGTGCTGTGAATTATGGGTTATCACTCGGTCAAATCAATCTCGCTTGACTAGAATTGTTATTGTGGATATAAAATCAGCGTCTGCTATTCAGCAGGACGCCCACTCTTAGTTGTGTAGGACAAAGGAAACACTAGAAGATAAAACCCAAGAGCACCGCATTTACAAAGTGCAGCTAGAGGAATAAAACGCAGGACTCCAGATAGAATGAGTGATTCACTGTAGGAGCAAAATTCATTTATATAATAATAGGTATTAGCATAGAGAATGTAAATAACAGGGCAAATTTAAATTGAATATTTGACAACACTGAATTCTTGCCATCATGCTTTGAATCCACACCAGAAGTCTGTGTTCCATCAGCACATCTAAAATCTCTTCAAACTTTCAAATCATTTAGTGGGGAAATAGTTTCTTCTTCACAGTTGGAAATGATGGATGCAGTCTCTTATGCTTAAAGCTCCTTACAAGAGGCTGTTTTAGGCGATTACTTGAACCAATTTGCTTCCAAAATGACGAGATTGGCAAACTGCCCATCCTTGCATCAAGATGTCAACAGTAATGATGTTACTGAAGAAATGTTAAGTCGCACCATGTTCTCTCAGGAGTAGAGGAGACACATCTGAGATAACCTTCATTTGCTGTCTGTTTGACAGCTGAGCCAGGAATAGCTTCCAGTTTTTCTTCCTGAATTGCCAGGATGAAATGTAGCCCAAATTAGAATCAGCAAAAAGCAGGGAGAGTATCCGAGAATTTCTTATCCTTCTTTCTTGTCATACCCTGTGGTACTGAGAAAGGAAAAATTGAAATTTCTCTCACAGTGTGGCCTAGAGGAAAGATGGTTGGCCTGGGAGTCAGAGGACCTGAGTTCTAATACCAGTCTTGCCACTTGCTTTGTGACCTTGGTGAAGTCACTTCACTTTTTTGTGCCTCAGGTGCCTCATCTGTAAAATGGGGATTCAATAGCTGTTTGCCTTCCTACTTACATGGTGAGCCCCATGTGGGACAGGGACTGTATACAGTCTGATTAGCTTGTATAATAATAATAATGATGATGGTATTTGTTAAATGCTTACTATGTACCAAACACTGTTCTAAGCGCTGGGATAGATACAAGATAATCATGTTGTCCCATGTGGGGCTCACAGTCTTAACTCTCATTTAACAGATGAGGTAACAGAGGCCTAGAGAAGTTAAGTGATTTACCCAAGGTCACACAGCAGACAAGTGGTGGATCAGAATTAGAACCCAGGTCCTTCTGAATCCCAGACCTATGCTCTAAATGGCATTGAGCAGGGTTCTAAGCACAGTGTAAATGGACCATTCTAAATGGACCTGAGATATTCACTTAGTAATCTGTGCTCCAAATCAATGCAAATCTAATTTCCACTTGTGTGTTGCCACAAACCCCTCCATTTCCTTTTCATCTCTAAATGGTAAGGGTGAGAGTAAATTTATCAATAATAATGATAACAACAATACTTATTGTTGTATTTGTTAAGTGCTTACTATGTTCCAAGCCCCGTACTAAGCACTGGGGAAGATACAAGTTAGTCAGGTTGGACACTGTCACTCTCCCACATGGAACTCACAGACTAAGTAGGAGGAAGAACAGATATTTAAGCTCCATTTTGCAGATGAGGAAACTGATTCAGAAAAGTTAAATTACCAGCCAAAGGTCATACAGCCACCAAGTGGCAGAGCTGGGATCAAAACCCAAGTCCCAATTTATTCATTGTTTAGGGTGGCAAGAAGGGTCATGGACCTGTATCCCTAAAGAAATCAAAATGTTGGCTTTAAAAAAACATATTGTATATGGTTTTTTTTTGGACTCCAGTGTTCATCGTGTCCTGGCACTTACATGATGATGAAGAAGACATTTAAGTGCTTACTCCATGTCAAGGACTGTTTCAAGTGCTGGGATAGATCCAAGCTAATCAGGCAGACACAGTCCCTTTCCCACATGGGACTCACAGTCTTAATCCCCATTTTACAGATAAGGTACCTTTGACACAGAGAAGTGAAATGACTTATCCAAGTTCACACACCAAACAAGTGGCAGGTCTGACTCCAGGCCTGTGCTCTAACCATTAGTTCATGCTGCTTCTCCTCTCCAAATACCCTTTACTCAAGAGCACACATTCAGTCCAAGGAGATCCAACAGTGCAGAGGAGCCCACAAAAGGCAAGGTTCGGTGGAACTTAGTCATCAGTCCCTCCTTCCATTTAGGATCCAAGGAGGTTATTTCCTCATTGGGTGGAATCTGGGACCACTTTGCAGTATACTATCAAGCTAGAGCTACAATTATTGTCCAACCTCTCCTCGACATCACCCAAGGCAGAGATGGGGTTAGGAACTCTCACCAGCCCATTGGATATTGCTGTGTTGGCACCAGCAGCCATGACTGAACCAAACCCGGCAAGATCAAAAATCAGTATTTAATAACACAAACGTAAAAGATCACCACACAGAGCACTAAGGAAGTGGTTGGAAGATGGTATTTGCAACACGCAGATTAAATTTATAAACAAATTAACCCACACTACCTCAAGCTTGTGCCAAACTGCAAAATTTCACTAATCAACACCTTCCCCCTCTCAGCTAACCAAGAGAACTCAGATCTGCCCCTGAGCTTGGCTCAGGGTGGTACTTTTCATCCTTTTCACCAAAAGCCAGTCACCTCCCAGAACATTCCAAACGACCCTGGGGAGGTGACTGGCCCTAGCCAACTTGTGATGTTGCTCCTTAGTAATAATACTTGTGGTATTTAAATGCTTACAATGTGCCAAACATTCTATTAAGTACCGGGTCACTACAATACAATTATATCAGACACACAATCTGGCCAAAAAAATTATGAGGAATGCACACATGGTATGAGGCAACAGGTGACCCTGACTTTTCTTTCAGGCCAGGCCACTTCCATTCTTGCTGAGTCCGTGTAGAAACTGCACCTTGTACGCTATCAGATATGCAGTTGTCATCGTCAAAAATCAAGCAACTGATGTTTAAGCACCTTCAAATTCATTTCATTAGCAACAGCACAAATCAATCATTCGATCACATTTACTGTATGCTTACTGTGTACAGAGGACTGTGCTAAGTGCTTGAGAGAATACAGTGTAACAGAGTTATTAGATAAAAGTTGAATTTTCAATGAAAATCAACCATCAGAAAAATTTCATTAGACCAAAGGTCTCAGTTAAAGGCTCTGGTTTTGAAATAGGGTAAAAGGGACAAAAATTGCTTTGTGTAACACTTGGTAGGTTGAGAACAACATTTGTTGACTGGATTTGTTGATGCTTAACCATTAATAGTTGGATTGCTAGCAGCTTGTTAACAACAAATTACTATTATAAAGAATCACAGGGGTTCTAATAATTCAGACATTTCTCAAATTGAACACACCATAAAAAGGGCTGAAAGAATTATTTCTTTTATGGTATTTGTTAAGCCCTTTCTATGTGTCAAGCACTGTTCTAAGCACTGGATAGATACCAGTAAATCAGGTCAGACAGAGTCCTGTCCCTTATTTGGCTCACAGTTTAAATATGAGGAAGAACAGGCATTAACAATCTGCAAAGATGCTACAGTGCTAGCAAAGAATATGTTAGAAGATGAGAAGCTCACTTAGAGTAAATTTGTAAAAAGCCACATAGTTGTTTCAACAAATCACTAATCCTGATTTCCCAGAGTAGAAAAGAAAGCAGATCTTTTGTTCCGTCCTAAGCATTATAAATTCAGGATCCCAGTTCAGGATTTACAGAATGGAATGTCATGTGGTACCTGTAATAATGATAATAATGACAATAATTTGTGGTATTTGTTAATCACTTACTATGTACCAAGCACTGTACTATGTGCTGGGACAGATACAAGATTAACAGGTCCCACATGGGGCTCACAATGTAAATTGGAGGGAGAACAGCTATGAATCCCCATTTTGCTGATGAGGGAACTGAGCCACAGAGAAGTTAAGTGACTTGCCCAAGGTCACACAGCAGGTATTTGGCAGAGCAGAAATTGTAACTCAGGTCCTCTGACTCCTAGGCTGTTTTTCTTTTCACAGGGATACTCTGCTTCTCCTCTGATCTTGGAACGAATGTAAAACTAACCAGAAGTTCACTGTAAGCAGAAATCAGAGGTAAAAATAATCTCTTGTGGAGCTCTCTTTGCTATTTCATTTTTCATTCTGAAATGTATTTGCTATTCTGAAATTTGTTATTCTTAATTAATATTGCAGAGGTTGGCTCTTAGAAGGGAATATTAAATTGTTCCTTTACTATATTGATTGTTTAATAAGATTTTATTTTAAAACCATTTCATTTTGCTATCATTAACCTCAACTTCAGTAAGTACGGCAAGGAAATGGTTTGTTAAATCTTTCTTTCCCTGATTTGCTTGTCTTTTTCTGGCTAGGGCATTCATTGGCTTACAGTAGTACATGAGTCTCCCTCAGGGCTGGTACCATGGTTTCTATCAATCAGTAGAATATTAGTAGTATATTAGTAGTATATATTGAGTGCTTACTGTGTACAGAGCTTTGTAGTAAGTCCTTGGAAGAGTACAATAGAATAAATAGAGAGGATCCCTGCCCTCCAGTAACTTAGTATATAGCAGGGAAACAGACATTAAAGTAAATTACAGATAGGAGGAGCAACTAAAAATAAAGATATCTCCATAAAAATACTGTGAGGGTGGTAGGGGGTGGTTAAGTACTTCAGTGCTTAGGGAGTGTATAAGTGATGCAGTCTTGTCTTATGCTGTTGACTCGTTTCCGACCCATAGCGACTCCATGGACACATCTTTTCTAGAATGCCCCACTCTCCATGTAGAATTGTTCTGGTAGTGTATCCTTAGAGTTTTCTTGGTAAAAATAGGGAAGTAGTTTTACCATTGCCTTCTTCCACACAGTAAACTTGAGTTTCTGCCTTAGACTCTCTCCCATGCCCAGCACAGGTGAGTTTTGACTTGTATCAGATTGTCTTCCAGTGCCTAAACTAGGAATGGAATGGGTATGACTCTGCTTGACTCTCCCTCCCTTAGCCAAGACTGGTAGAGTACTGGAAACTCTCCAATTGTGATCCTGAGTAGGGTGTGAGGCAGTAGGAATATGATGAATGGATTAGAGATTAATCAGGGAAGGTTTCCTGGAGATGTAATTTTCTTGGGTTTTGACAACAGGGAGAGCAGTAGTCTGTCACATGCAAAGGGAGAGGGAGTTACAGGTAGTCAGAAGGGCTGAACAAGGTCTTGCCAGAAAGAGAGATGAGAGAGAGATATGGTGAGTAGGCTGGTATTAGAGGAGTGAAGTATTCAGGCTGGGTTTTAATGGGAGAGGAGCAAGAATAGACATTAGGGAGAGTGTTGATTAGGTGACTTAAACCTGATGAGTGGAGGTTCTGCTTGATGCAGAGATGGACGAGCAGAAATTGAGAGGGTCTTGAGGAGTGCGGAGATGTGTGCACAGTGATGTTTAAGAAAAATGATATGGGCAACAAAGGGAACTATGGACTGAAGAGGTGGGAGGGGAGGGTAGTAGAGATCTAGTGGATAGAGCACAGGCCTGTGAGTCAGAAGGACCTGGATTCTAATCCCTAGAGAAGCAGCGTGGCTCCATGGAAAGAGCATGGGCTGGGGAGTCAGAGGTCATGGGTTCCAATCCCAACTCCGCTACTTGTCAGCTGTGTGACTTTGGGCAAGTCACTTAACTTCACTATGCCTCAGTTACCTCATCTTTAAAATGGGCATTAAGACTGTGAGCCCCATGTGAACAACCTGACTACCTTGTATCCTCCCCAGTGCTTAGAACAGTGCTTTGTACATAGTAAGCGCTTAACAAATGCCATCATTATTATTATTATTACTCCACCACTTGTTTGCTGTGTGACCTTGGTCAAATCACATAATTTCTCTGTGCCTCAGGTGCCTAATCTGTAAATGGGGATTAAGACTGTGACCCCCATGTGGGACAGGGACTGTGTCCAACCTAAATATCTTGTATCTACCGCAGCACTTAGAACAGTGCCTGGCACATAGTAAGCGCTTAACAAATACCATTCAAAAAAAAAAGGAGAAAGGCTAAATCAGTAGTTTAGATGGGATATGACAAGTGCTTGGACCAACACTGTGGCAATTTGGATGGAGAGGAAAGGATGGATTCTGGATATGTTGTGAGACTAGAACATCCTATCTAGAACGAGATAGGATTTAGTCACTGGCTGAATATGGGGTTGAAAGTGATAGTTCACAGATAATGCTGAGAATGGTGGTGCTGTCATTAGTGATGTAAAAGTCATGGGGAGAAGAGGGTTCTGGAGAGAAGAGTTCAGTTTTTGACATAATGAGTTTGCAATGCTGTCAGGAAATATAAGTAGAGATAGCCTGAAGGCAGGAGGAATTAAGAGACTGCGAGGAAACAGAAGTAGATTTGGGAGTCATCTGTGTAGACATGGTATTTGAAGCCAAGGGAACAAATTAGCTCCCCAAGGGGGTGGGCAATAATTGAGAATGTGTCAATGAATTCTGTTATATTGTACCCTCCCAAGTGCTTAGTGCTCTGCTCTGCACACACAGTAAATGTTCAATAAATCCAATTGATAGATTGATTTAAGGGAACCCAGATCTAAGGTTTGGGGAACCTTCACAATTAGGGGGCAGGAGCAGAAGAGAAGCTGGCAAAAGAGACCGAGAAGGAGTGGCCAGAGAGGTAGGAGAGACCTGGAAAGGACAATATCAGAGAAACTGGGTTAGATAATGTTTCTAGAGAAGGGGGTGGTCCACAGTGTTAAAGCTTTCTTAGAGAACAAAGGAGGAGTAGGATGAGTAGAGGCCACTGGATTTTAGGGGAAGGAGGTCATTGAAGACCTTGTAGAGAGCAGTCTTAGACTGGAAAGGGAGGAAGCTGGATAGCACATGGTAAAGGAGGGAGTTGAAGGAGAGGGAGAAGAGGAAGTGGATGCAGCGGGTGTAAATGACTTGATTGAGAAGTTTGGAAAGGAATGGTAGGAGGGAGGGGATTTTAGGATAGGAGATATGTAGGCGTGTTTGAAAATAATGAGGAAGGAACCATTGGAATGTGAGCAGTTGAAGATGGCAGTCAGGGAGGGAAGAAGCAAGGAGTGCAAGTGTTTTAATATGATGCAGAGGAATAGAGTTGGGTTTGCTGAACCCTGTATTTGGATAGGCACTCAGTAAATATGGATGATGAGGAAAGTATTGGGCGACTATTTGCCGCTAGTGATGTTTCCTTATCAGCCAGCATCCATCCCAACTCATAGTACATATGCAGTGGTTGTTTTTACAGACGGACTACTGTATAATTGTATTTTTGTCATCTCCATGTAGTAAGCACTTAATAAATGCCATTGATTGATTGACTGATCTCCTAAGCATGACTGTGGAGCTACGGGAAAGTATAACAAGAGGAGAAAGCAGTATATCTGGTTGTTGGGCAAAAAAACCCCAAAAACTGTAAGTCTCTTATACTGGTACCTACAGCCAAGAAAATCAGTGGGTTAAGTGTTCTGCCCATTACTAAGTTATAGTCCTAATTATACAATTAAATGCACTTTTGCTAATCACATCATTAGGATTTGAATTATATATACAGAGAAGTACAATTAGTCATTGCACTGGTACATGGCAAAATTGTATGATAAAAACAATTCAAATGTTGCACCTGAGACATTCATGTTTAATATATTTTTATGAATCTTTCAAGACATACCACATTTTTATGATCTTGAGGCCAGAGCAACATCCGTCACTGAGATTAGAAATCGCTAAAGGAAAGCAATGTAAAAATGTAATCTTCCATGCCTGTTCAATTATAGAAATAATCCATCACAATAAAACTACTAAGGGACTGACTCAATCCCAAAAGCCATTTTTGTGGGACTAGCTTGGAATCTAGATGGATATATACATGAAAAAGGAATCTAAAATTAGATGTCGAGTTTTTCTCCTCATTCTAGAGTTTTTGCAGGAATCATACTTAAACACATGGGAAGAAAGCCATTCTCTATGGGAACCACTGGCTCTATCCTTCAGGGACCAGAGGTCAAGAGTATTTTTCTTAATGAAAATACAGGTTTTGCCCCAAATCTATGCACCCTAACCTAATGGTAACCCATTGTGCAGACAATCTCGATGCCTTGAGACTATATTCAAGTTGCTAGTTCTGCCTTTGAGCCTGGTTTTGGAACACAGTTGTCAGCAAAACCCATCAGATGAACAGGCTCTGTTTCAGGGGCTTCACTCCCCAAACCAGAGCCCCCCCCCCCCCCCCCCAATAGGGAGTTCCCTGAGCCCAGGCTGTCTAAGTTGCAGGTTAAAGTAAACGTGCCATTACTACTGGGCAGTAAGTGCTAACTTGGCAAGCCCAATAATATAAATGATAATAACTGTAGTATTTGTTAAGCACTTACTATGTGCCAAGCCCTCTATTAAGCACTGGGGAGGATACAAGATGATCAGGTCCCACTTGGGGCTCAGAGTCGGAATCCCGATTTTGCAGATGAGGGAAAGAAACACAGGGAAGTTAAGTGATTTTACCAAGATCACATAGCCGACAAGTGGTGAAACAAGAATTGGAACCCAGGTCCCCTGACTCCAAGGTCCATGTTTTTTCTGCTAGGCCATGCTAAGCCCCATGATTAGATATTGGAGGCATGTAAGAGGATGCAAACTCTCAGAGAAAATGATTGTTGTCCACAGTGTATGTATGGGTATTTAGCCCTTCCATGCTGAATTGGGACCACCTTCTGGGTGACCTACAGGTATTTAGATAATGAGTCAGGAATTGATAAGCAATCTTGGGACCCAAGTAGATCCCTTGAAAGTTTTTCATCCAAATGTCAGACTTTTTTTTTAAATGGTATTTGTTAAACACTTACACTGTGCAGGCACTGTGCTAAGTGCTGGGGTAGTTCCAAATAAATCAGGTTGCACACAGTTCACATCCCACATGGGGCTCACTGTCTTAATGACCATTTTACAGATGAAGTAACTGAGGCACAGAGAAATTAAGTGACTTGCCCAAGGTCAACATACAGCAGATAAGTGGTAGGTCTGAATTAGAACCCAGGTCCTTCTGATTCCCAGGCCCATGCTCTATCCACTAATAATAATGATGGTATTTGTTAAGTGCTTTCTATGAGCTAAACACTTTTCTAAGTGCTGGAGAGGATACAAGGTGATCAGGTTGTCCCACGTGGGGCTTAGTTGGTCTTAATCCCCATTTTACGGATGAGGTAAATGGGGCACAGAGAAGTAAAGTGGCTTGCCCAAAGTCACACAGCTGACAAGCGGCGAAGGCGGGATTATTCATTCATTCATTCAATAGTATTTATTGAGCAGTTACTATGTGCAGAGCACTGTACTAAGCACTTGGAATGTACAATTCGGCAACAGATAGAGACAATCCCTGCCCAATGACGGGGTCACAGTCTAAATGGGGCAGACAAACAGCAAAGCAAAAGAGAACAAAACAAAAACAAGACAACATTATCAAGCTAAATAGAATCAAGTGGATATATACCTCATTAACAAAATTAATAGGGCAATAATATATACAAATGAGCACAGTGCTTAGGGGAGGGGAAGGGGGAAGAGCAGAGGGTGGGTGGGAGGGAAAAAGAGGGGGAGAAGAGGGAAAGGGGGGCTCAGTCTGGGAAGGCCTCTTGGGGGAGGTGAGCTCTCAATAGGGCTTTGAAGAGGGGAATAGAGTTAGTTTGGCAGACGTGAGGAGGGAGGGCATTCCAGGACAGCAGTAGGATGTGGGCCAGGGGTCTACAGAGGGATAGGCATGAACGGGGGACAGTGAGGAGGTGAACAGCAGAGGAGCAGAGTGTACGGGGTGGACAGTAGAAAGAGAGAAGGGAGGTGTGGTAGGAGGGGGCAAGGTGATGGAGAGCTTTGAAGCCAAGAGTGAGGAGTTTCTATTTCGTGCTAAGGTTGATAGGCAACCACTGGAGGTTTTTGAGGAGGGGAGTGACATGCCCAGAGCGTTTCTGCAGGAAGATGATCTGGGCAGCAGAATGAAGAATAGACTGGAATGGGGAGAGACAGGAGGAAGGGAGATCTGAGAGGAGGCTGACACAATAATCCAGTCGGGATATTATGACAGCTTGTACCAGCATGATAGTCGTTTGGATGGAGAGGAAAGGGCGAATCTTGGTGATATTGTGAAGGTGAGACCGGCAGGTGTTGGTGATGGATTGGATGTGTGAGGTGAATGAGAGAGTTGAGTCAAGCAAGGATGACACTGAGGTTGCGGGTTTGTGAGATGGATGGATGGATGGGAAGTCAGGGAGAGGACAGGGTTTGGGAGGGAAGATAAGGAGCTCAGTTTTAGGCCTGTTGAGTTTTAGGTGGCAGGCAGACATTCAGGTAGAGACGTCCTGGAGGCAGGAGGAGAAACGAGCCTGGAGGGAGGAGAAGAGAACAGGGGAGGAGATGTAGATTTGGGTGTCATCTACATAGAGAGGATAGTTGAAGCTGTGGGAGCGAATGAATTCACCAAGGGAGTGAGTATAGATGGAGAACAGAAGAGGGCCAAGAACTGACCCTTGAGGAATCCCTACAGTTAGTGGATGGGAGGGGGAGGAGGAGCCTGTAAAGGAGACAGAGAATGAACAGCCAGAAAGATGAGGAGAACCAGGAGAGGACAGAGTCTGCGAAGCCAAGGTGAGAAAGTGGGATGGTCAACAGTGTCAAAGACAGCGGAGACCTTGAGGAGGATTAGGATAGAGTGGCAGTTATTGGATTTGGCAAGAAAGAGGTCATGGGTGACCTTTGAGAGGGCAGTTTCGGTGGAGTGGAGGGGACGGAAGCCAGATTGGAGGGGGTCCAGAAGAGAATTGGAGTTGAGGAATTCAAGGCAACAAGTGTAGACGACTCATTCTAGGAGTTTGAAAAGGAAGGGTAGGAAGGAGATAGGATGATAACTGGAAGGGGAAGTGGGGCCGAGAGAGGGTTTTTTTAAGGATGGGGGAGACATGATCATGTTTGAAGGCTGAGGGGAAGAAGCCATTAGAGAGTGAGTGGTTAAAGATAGAAGTTAAGGAGGGGAGGAGGGAAGGGGTGATAGTGCTGACTCCCAAGCCCGTGCTCTTTCCACTGAGGCATGCTGTAGGCCATGCTGCTTATCATTTGCCCTGGGCAGTCATACCAATGAGATCATTTAAAGATTTGCAAGTAGAAACTGAGATGCTCAGGGATGTTTTGTGTTTACATTTGATTTCTTATCTTGGTAAATGCCATTTCAATATGGTAGCACAAAGGAGAAGGGGCCAGGAGTGGTTAATTTCCCTTCCATTAAGTTAAAGAGACCAGACGTGGACAGAAGGCTAGTCACGCTCAAAGTGGTGCAGGGTATTTTCATTGATTTTCGCCAGTTGCAGAGGAAACACGAGTGATAAATGGAAGAGAATGAACTAACAATATATTAACTTACAATGAAGTATGTATTTGAAACATGGATAGCACCTATAGGGCAGACTCTAATAAATTGCAGAGAAGGCATCATTTCTCCTAGTGGGTCCTCTCTGACATGAATAAATCATCCTTCTCTAAGACCCATCTTGACTTTGAGCTGCAGTGTATCGATTACACTGATACACGGCTCTGTAAATAGACTACTTAGTACTTAAGAGCATGAAAAATGTCATTCTTGGGCTGGACCAAATGATCTGTCCAGCCCAGCAAAATAACTCAGAGAAAGAGACAGCAACAGGGGGATGCCTGCCCTCCTTGACACCCATCCTAACATTTAAGGATGGATCCTATCAATCATTTGCATTTATTGAGCACTTATTGAGTTCAGCGCACTATACTGAGCTCTTGGGAGAGTACACTATAACAGAGTTGGGACTTGGTCTGTGAACCCCATGTTGGGAAAGGGACTGTGTCCACCTGGTTAACTCACATCTAACCCAGCCATTAGAGTAATGTTTGACACATAGTTAGCTTTTAAAAAATGCCATAAAAATAAAGAAATAAATGAATAAATAAAAAAAGAATGTACCCTGCCCACAAGGATCTTAGAGTATAATTTTATTTCTAGTAGCCCATTAAGGGCTACTCACCTGCTTATTCAAAACCCTCTTTAACCTGCTATTTTCAGCCTTCACAACTTCCAGTCCTAACATATTCCTTTTGCTTTCCACCTACTTTTTGAAGAAAAGTTTCCTTTTTGTACTTTAAGCTTGTTCTAAAGCAGAGCCTGTTTCATGCTTCAGAAAACCTGATCTTTGGTCTTTGTCTCCAATAGCTAACTGAGAAGACAACCTGAAGGGAAAAGTCAGATCACAGGTAAGAACAGGAAGGAGCCGCATGCGGGTCCCCATGCTTTCACTCATGAGCTTTGTCCTCTGGTCAGTTTGGATAGAGTAGTTATTAGAGACTTTTCCAGGTATGGATTAAGAATCCTGAAGGCCAGGAGCCAGTCCTTCTGAGATGGAAAATCTGGGGGTGGGATACGAGAACTGGCTGAAGGTTGGAGAGGTGGAGCCAAAGAATGGGGACCTTCCTTTCTTAACTCTCTGCCACTTTTCTACCAGTCTTGCAAAGGTTCAGAGCCAGAATGCAATAGTTTAGAACAGAAGCCAATAGAAGAATAGGGCAATATGGTTACTATAATGTTCCTGTGAACTGTTTATAATGCAATACACTTATTAATAGCTCATTAGCATGGCAAAGGAAACCAATGGTAACTGTTTAAAATGTACTGTTTTCTAGAAATTCACTAGTACCGAGTGGTTACCCTTGAAGTGAAATGATCACTAATAGGTGTTAGAGAAGTTTCAGAAAAAATATTAGATAATGCAGACTATTTGAAACAAGTATTAGGAGGCTTTTTCCTCTTCCAAAACCTTCTTGAATTTCATAAATAGGAGTATTTATTTAATCAATTGTGCTGAGTGTTTACTGTGTATAGAGCACTGTACTAAGCAGGGGTGCTCGTTATTGGCAGGGAATGTGTGTTTATTGTTGCATTGTACTTTCCCAAGAGCTTAGTACAGTGCTTTGCACACAGTAAGTGTTCAATAAATATAAATGAAGTCTGAGAATACAGTATAATGTAGTTGGTAAGGTAATGGAATTTGTTAAGCACTTACTATGTGCCAGGCACTGTACTAAGCACTGAGGTGAATTCAAGCCAGTTGGTTTGGACACAGTCCCTGTCCCACATAGGCCCCATGGTCTCAATCCCCATTTTACAGATGAGGCAACCGAGGTCCAGAGAAGTGAAGTGACTTGCCCAAGGTCACATAGCAGACAAGTGGCAGAGCTGGGATTAGAATCCATGACCTTCTGACTCCCAGGCCTGTGCTATGTCCACTGTGCCCTGATGGTTCCCTGCCCACAATTAGCTTAGAGTCTACAGGAGGAGACAGATACTAAGCTCCCTGTGGGCAAGGAACATATCTACCAACTCTGTTGTACTGTCCTATCCAAGTGCTTAGTACTGTGCTCTGCACACGGTAAGTATTCAATAGCATTTACTGATTAAAATTAATTATGGATATGCACATAAGTGCTGTAGAGCTGAGGGTGGGGACAATTAAGGGGTCAAATCCAAGAGCAAGGGTGATGCAGAGTGACTGTGAGTAGGAGAAATAAGGGCCTAGTCGGGGCAGGTCTCTTGGAGGAGGTGTGATTTAAAAAGGTTTTGAAAGTCGGGAGAGTGATGGTCTGTCAGACATGAAAGGGGAGGGAGTTCCAGAAAAGAGGCAGGACATGAGCAAGGGGTCAGCAGAGAGATAGATGAGATTAAGGTATAGGGAGTAAATTGGCATTAGAAGAACTAAGTGAGCATTCCGGACTGTAGTAGGAACTCAGCAAGATAAAGTAAGAGGGGACAAGGTGATTAAGCGGTTTAAAGCTGATGTTAAGGAGTTTCTGTTTCATGTGAGGTGAATGGGCAACTATTGGAAGTTCTTGAGGAGTGTAGAAACATGGCCTGAATGGTTTTGTAGGTAAAAATGATCCCAGGCCACAGAGCTAAGTATGGACTGAAGTGGGGAGAGACAGGAGGCAGGGAGTTCAGCAAGGAGACTGATTCAGTAACCAAAGTGGAATAGGATAAGTGTTTGGATTAACATGGTAGCAGACTGGATGGAGAGGAAAGGGTGGATTTGGATGACGATGTGAAGGTTGATTTGACAGGATTTGATGATAAAGTGAATATGTGGGTTGAAGGAGAGATATGACTTGAGGATACTCCCTAGGTTATGGGCTTTTGAGATAAGGAGGATAGGGGTTTGGGTGGGAAGATGAGAAGATCAGTTTTGGGCATGTTAGTTTGAGGTGTTGGCGGAACATCCAAGTAGAGTTGTCCTTAAGGCAGGAGGAAATACAAGACTGCAGAAAAGGAGAAAGACCAAAGCTGGAACTATAGATTTTGGAATCATTCACAAAGAGGTGATGCTCCATGGGAATGCATATAGATGGAGAATAGGAGGGACAAAAACCTGAGTCTTGAGGATTTCCCCAAATTACAGGATGTGAGGCAGAGGTGGAACCTATGAAAGAGACCAAGAATTAGTGACCTAGAAATAGGAAGAGAACCAGGTGAAGGGGCTTATCAGTGAAGCCAAGTTTAGATAATGTTTCCAGGTGAAGGGGCTGGTCCACAGTATTAAAGGCAGCTGAGAGGTTGAGGAGGATTAGGATAGAGAAGAGGCCATTGGTTTTTGACAGGACATCATTGGTAATTATGAGATGATCATTCCTAATAGTGTGAAAGGGGTGGCTCTTTGGCTCTTACTAGGTGCAGAGCACAGTACTAAGCACTGGGAAATAATGCACAGGTGGGAATTAGAGAAGATCCCTTCCCTCTGAGGGGATAACAATCTAAGAGTGAGAAAAGTCCTATACAGTTCCAACTGATTTAGAATCATCGTCTTCCTAACACCTTATTTATCATTTAAATAAGACAAATGTTCCCTAGTGGAAATAGAATGGAACTGGGAAGAAGTCATCTGTTTTCTAGCCCCAGTTCTGTCAGTAGCTTATTGGGTTAATTTAGTTAAGTCAATGAACCAATCTGTAACTATTTCTTTATCAGTAAAATTGTGAAAAGATTCCTGCTTCTCTATTCCTTAGATTATTAATCCCCCTCCCCACACATAGTACAGAAACTATATCTGATCAGATTATTTTGTCTCTAGGAAAGTGCCTGGCATATAGTAACTGCTTAATAAATTAAACAGTTACATTAATGCTCTTATACAGACTTTACATTGTTGCTAACCTTCATCTTAAAAAAGATTCACATTTTAGCATTAATCCGTTCTGACGCCACCAACAGTTATCTTTTATATGTTACACACCAAGCCATCATAGACTCGTGTTGTCAGGTGAACATTCCTTATTTTCCCAATCATATTCTAACAATGAGATATACTAACAACACGCTTAAAGGTAAAACTTGAGGGTATGAGTGATTGACCCAGTGTGATATTTTAGTAATGGTTTTCAAGAATGCAGCTACCATAATGCATGAATGTCTGCATGAGAATTTGCATGGGAAGTAGCATGGCCTAGTGAATAGAGTAGGGGCCTGGGAGTAAGGAGGACCTGGGCTCTAAGCCCGGCTCTGCAACATGACGTCTGTATGACCTTGGGCAAGTCACTTAACTTCTCTGTGCCTTAGTTACCTCATTTGTAAAATGGGGCTTAAGACTGTGAACCCCATGTGGGATATGGACTGTGTCCAACCTGATTAGTTGCATCTACCCCGTACTTAGAACAGTGCTGGACAAATAGTATGCTCTTAAGAAATATCATTATTATTATTATCATAATTATGGGCCATTTTATCTGATACAACTGATTCAGCCAGCATCAGCCACAGGAATTTTCACTAGGATTAATTGGACCAAGCATCTTCTATCAGAGCACTTCCTCCACTCCCAGTTAGGGGAAGAATCTTACTATGATGGGGCCTCCACTTTAATGTGCATGCTTTAATGTACTTCCATTCCAGGCCAAACTAAACCATTCTTGTTTGCCTCATTATACTGGAAATTGGGCCTGGAGTGAAAGACCTCACCCTTGGTATCGGGTCACCCCATCTCTGAGTTGGACTTTACAGCTGAGGGTCATTTCAGCCAATAGCGGCTCTGTATGCCTTGCCTTCTCAGAAGTGGAGGATACTACTTAGAAATGCAGAACCCAGCCTATATCCATCAAGACACCAGACCTAATCAGTCAATCAATTATTTACTGAGCAATTTCTGTGTACAGAGCATTACACGAAGCACTTGGAAGAGAAGCAGTGTGGCCTAGGGGATAGAGCACAGGTCTGGGAGTCAGAAGGACCTGGGTTCTAATCCCAGCTCTGCCACTTGTCCGCTTGAGCAAGTCACTTCACTTCTCTGTGCCTCAATTCCCTCATCTGTAAAATGAGGATTAAGACTGAACCCCATTTGGGACAGGGACAGTGTCCAAACCAATTTGCTTGTATCTTCCAATCCCCACAGCACTTAGTACAGTGCCTGGCACATAGTGTTTAACAAATACTATAATAATCATCATCATTATTATTATTATTATTGTTATTATTATTACTACATTACAACAGGGTTGGTGGACTCATTCTTTGCCTAAGGCTTCCTACAGAATTGGAAATGCTCCTTGTTGGCTACATCTGGTTGGAGAGGCATCAATTGACAGTAATTCTTGGCAGTGCCCTACCCAAGTGACAAGGAGCAGACTGGACTTGAGTGCAGGCTGCTCTCTCTTGCCTTTGCTGAGAGCTTAGTGAGGGGAACCGCAAAAGGGCCCAGATGCTTTTTAATAGCTCTGGGTCAAATCTCCCTCTACCACTTATTGCAGATCCAACAAATAGCAGAACCTGGTGCCTCTCCAGGGCTGAATGAAACCTGTATTCCCTGGAAAAGCAGATTCAAACCTCAGTTTGCCGAAAAAGATAAAGGGAAAGACTAAAGAATTGGTACCACCCACCTAAGCAACTGAGAGATTCATTCAGCTTTAGTTTCAAGGCCAAGGAAATATGGGCTTCCACATTACTTTTTAAAAATAATCCAGTGGCTAAAGTTAGTGTTCTATTGATTTTAAATGAGCCAAGTCTGTGCAGCTGAGATATGATTATGAAATCTGGCTCTGTCCCCGCTATGAAATCATTCTCATTCTGTTCGAAATATGCAGATGCAATATGTAAATCCCATGTGAGATTCTTGTGAGTCGAACTCCCAGGGCCAGTGGCAATTCTCAAATATTCAAAGGGTGGCAAGATGCAGCATTCACTATTTAGCTACCATTTTTGAAACCTAAGATATATAATAGCAAGAGACAGGAGTTCCCTAATAATAATCCATTCTCTGGGGCAAATATCAAAGTTGAGAGTGACACACAAATGATATTATTAATCCTGAAAGTCCTGGAGGGAAAGCTTTGCAAAAAACAAAACAATGTATCATAGAAATTCAATCATTTAAATAACAAAACGATTGAAACCAATAGTAAAGCAATATATCACAGAGATTTAATGTTAGAGCTCACTCCTTTTTTGTTTTTAATAGCTTTTGTTAAACACTTACTATGTGCCAGGTACTGTATTAAACGCTGGGGTATATATAAGGTAACTGGTTTGGATACAGTCCACCTCTCCCATGGGGGCTCACAGTCCTAGCCCCCATTTTACAGATGAGGTAACTGAGGCAGAGAGGTATTAAAGTGATTTGCCCCAAGTCATGCAGCAGACAACTGATGGAGCCAGAATTAGAACCCGGGTCTTCTGACTTCCAGGCCCATGCTCTTTCCACTAGGCCACGTTCCTTCTCACTCATATCACATGGCAGTGAAATAATATGTCACATCCATTCTGTAAGTGAAGTCTCACAGCAATAAGAAGACAGTAGAAGATGGGTTCAATGCCACAATTGTGGTTTACACAGTGGGAAAAGGAGACCCCTCTCTATGTATCCCTTATGACTTTACTTAAGAAAGAGGCTCAGAGTAGCCCTAAACAGACACACTGCAGTCTTCCAGCACTTAGAACAGCACCTAGTACTTAGAAAGTACTTAACAAATACCATCATTATGATTATTATATCTTAATAATAGTGGGGTTTAAGTTCTTACTGTGTGCCAAATACTGTACTAAACACTGAGGTCGAATTAAGATAATCAGGATGGACATAGTCCCTGTCCCACATAGGGATCACAGTTTAGGTGGAAAGGAGAAGTATTGAATCCTTATTTTACAGATGAATAAACTGAGGTCCAGAGAAGTTAAGTCACTTACCCAAGACCATATGGCAAGCAAATGGCAGAGCCAAGATTAGAACCTAGGTCCTCTGATTCCAAAGCATATGCTCTTTCCAATCAGTCACACTGCTTCACAAGGGTGCTTAGGGTTTTCAATGTGGCAATTATTGCCTAAAGAGGTTCCTAGTACCATTTGACTTGATATTCTTAATAGAAATTTTACATAAATTACTATTTGCTGATTATTGCTATATTCCTGACAAGAGACCTTAACCAGGAAAAAGCATCTTATTTTGTAGTTTCTCTGCAAATTCTGTCTGTTCCAGGAAGACTCCAAGTGTTCCATGCCCACCACACCTTTCCCCTAATTTTCATGTTTTACGACCTTCCGGATTCTTTCTACCCTACACATTACCACGTCTTGGTGACCTTAAGGAGGTTCCAGATGAGGGAAGGACCTGTTTCAACTCTTTTGAGACATTCTGGTTTCTCTTCTGGACAGCTATTAGGGAAAGCCAACATTTTTCTAATTTGGTAACCATCTACTTCCGCTCCTTTTTGGAAGAAAGATGGAATTTTGCTAAGAATATTTTTTTAAAAAATAGAAAATGGATTTCCTCCTCCTCCACTCATCCTTTTGAGAATAAAATATATTTTCCTTCTGTACCCAGAGGACTCCAACAACAGCAACCAGGCTGAGTTACCAGGAAGAAGTTGTTTGTGCATATTGGCAGAGAAAGAGAGGTCTTTTATCCTGCCAAGTTCCAAGTGTTATTGAGAGGTGTAAAATACTCTGCGACTTTGATGATGTGAAGAAATTGCCTGATGCAAACTTACATTGCCAGCCAAGCAGAAGAAGTGACAACTGATCTGTTAGGCATTCATTTTTCAGACTTGTACATTCTCATTAGTCTCCTAGGGGTTATTTTAACTGGGCTCAAGGTGTTAATTTGCAGGCTGCTAAGGGTCTTGTGAACTTTACAAATATAAGAAAAAAGAAAAAAAGCAAGTTATGCAGTGTTTATTGAATTCCTCACTTCAGAGTTTCTTAAAATGTGTCAAATGTGGGATATTTTCCAGGAACTCTAATAGCTTCTTTTAGCAATGCTGGGACCTGGCCTGACATCTTAGCCAATTCCCAGCAACCCCTTGGAGGCAACCCCTTTGGGGATCAGAGGAAAATATAAGCAGAAATGAGACCAGAAAGGCCAGTCCAGCCTTGGAAGCAGCAGAAAGGGACTTCACTAAGTAATTGGTGCCATGCACCCAACTCTGGAAGCAGAATATACGTAGCCTGGCTCCACCTCCTACGTCTTAGCAATACCTCAGCCTAAACCCTCACTTCTGGCTTCCCTGAAAACTCATTTCTAGAAGCCAAAAGCTAGGGGGTAGCAGTTCCAGCTGGGACACAACCAAGAAGTTCCCTAAAAACTGCCTTGCCTCACCCATACAAACTAGGCACCCCTAAAGTCCATGACCAGTGAGCTTAACTTTGGCGTGCAAAATCTGTAGAGGATATTACACTAAGAAAATAACTATCACATGGTGGAACATCAGAATGCTACATCTAAGCGAAGAAAGTCATCAACCAAAGCCAAAAAGAGCACTTGTTATATCTGATATGGCCTGGTATGGAGTTAACATCTCAGCACTAAGGTTCCTTCTGAAGGACAGTTCACAGAGATAGGAGCTGGATACACACTGTTCTGAAATTGCTCCCTCCACCTCCACCCATACAGAATAATGGCTTTTGGATATTGGATTTTCAATTAGGCAGTTGCTGCCCTCAGATTTCCCAAACCTGCACAGAGGCAAAAGGGCCCAACTGATGACACCATGTCTGTCCCTGGAACAAAAACCACCATGACCAGTGCATATGCTCCTACAGCGACAGATTGCAATTAAAAAAAAAAGACGATTTCTACACACATTCGGAATGACTCATCTCACAGCTTGTTGACTACTGGCAAGCTGCTTGCCCTTGGAGGTTTCAACACTTGGGCTGGTCGTGATGCTCAAACATGGAAAACTAGCATGAGCAACGGTCTATTCTTTCTCAGGGAGTGAGTCCAACACCATCTTATGATCGCCAGCACTGTCGCCCGCCTCCTGAAAACCAAATATAGAAACATATCCTGGAAGCACCCACCATCTGAACAGGCATATCATCTACCACATCACAATAGAGCAGAGGTTCCTGAAAGACATAAGGATCCCAAGAGAGAAGTGTGGATCACGGTGCTAAACTCACCAATTTTTGATGTACCCCAAGCTCACAGGGGCAGTATAGTTATGTTGCAAGGAGGTCTCCAACCGAAGAAGGCAGCTCAATGGTAGACCTGGAGAAATAAAAGAGCCTGCACAGCAACAGAGAGCTACATGGGAAAATTTTAGGTTCCCTGTTTGAATGAGCAATGCCATCTATGACCCCCCCACTCTAAATAGTCAATGGGAGTCTGTGCACAACATTGTTTGCCAGGCAGCTGGCAAGATCCTCCATGTAGCTAGGATAGTGCCAACCAATGAAAAGACAGCTTGCAGTAAAACCATCAATTCATCAACAACATCTTGGAGCCCTTCCTGTTCTTGACAAAAGGGAAACATATACATTTTGTGATGCATAAATCAAATCAAGGAACCTGCAGGACCAGTGGTAGAAATTCAAAACTGAAGAGATCCAAGATTTCTACCTTCACAAACCCAGCTCATTGTGGGCAGAGAACTCTGTTTTACTGTATGCTCCCAAGTGCTCAGTACAGTGCTCTGCACACATTAAGTGCTCAGTAAATACAATTGATTCATTGATTGTTTGCTACACAGAACTGAAGAAGTGAGCTTGCCCAGTGATAGTCTTTATCAAAGCCTTTCTGAAGGGTGAAAGATGGCTCCAGCCTTATCTCAGACAAGGAAGGAAATCTATGGATTCTTTCAGCTGTACTCTCCCATTGCCACCCCCTCACTCATGTTGTTCACCTAGTCTGCAACTTCCTCCCTCCCCACATTAAACAGACCACATCTGTCCCCCCCCATTCAAATCTATCCTTAAATTCTAGCTTCTACAGCTTCCTGCCCTCAGTCTCCCTTTCCACCGGATCCCTGAGAAAAAGGACTAGGAACCTTGGCCAAGTTGCTCAGGGCTCCGTTCCCAACACACCCTATGCACCCAGGGATGTGGGGGATTTCAGCTGCAGCAGCTCACCTCTTGGCCTCCCTCTCCTCAGTACTAAAGAACGAAGTCACCACTCATGCCTGGCCATCGGGACCAGCAGGGTCCCTTGCTACTTCCAACCACTTCCAGCATGCCCTATGCTTGTGGGGCTGCAAAGACTTAAGCAGCAGCAAAGCATAGCCTCTATAAATTTTAGAACTATAGGAAGCTTTGGCTGTAACTGTCTCCATGATCTGGGCAAGAATACCCTGAGACTCCTACAGGCCCCTTTTTATTATTATTATTATAATGATTATTATTGCCACCACTGGACTTGTTGGCCCCTATACTTTTATGTTGTTTTGTATTTATATAATATCTTCTTTTTGTGGTATTTGTTAAATGCTTACTATGTGCCAGGCACTGTAACTAAGCACTAGGGTAGATACAAGATAACGAGACTGGATACAGTCCATGTCCCTCGTGGGGCTCACAGTCTTAATCCCAATTTTAGTGATGAGGTAACTGAGGCACAGAGAAGCTAAATGACTTTGGGCAAGTCATACAGTAGACAAGTAGTGGAGCTGGGCTTAGAACCCAGGTCCTCTGGCTCATAGGGCCATGCTTTATCCACTAGGCCACACTGCTTTATCTTTCCTACTGTGCCAGTCATAAACCATTCCTCACTTTATTTTTAAATGGTGAGCCTGAGGAGGGTCAGGATTTTATCTCTTGCCTATGTATTTTCCCCAGCATGTAGTATAGAGCTTTCCCCAGCACTTTATATCTATTGCTACTACTCTTGTAACAAGATTTCCCTGATTAATTTTCCAGCATCCTAGGTGATATCATTCCTTCAACCAACTCTAGCACTTATGAACTTTCACCTTCCTTTGTTCTCATGTACATGTGTTCTCTCTAGCTACGTGGCCTAAAGGATAAAACATAAACCAGAGGACCTGGATTCCAATCCCAGCTTTGCTACTTGCCTACTCTGTGAGCTTGGGCAAATCACTTAACTTCTCTGTGCCTCATTTCCTCAACTGCAAAATGGGGACTCAATACCTGTTCTTCCTCCTATTCAAACTGTGACAGGGATTATATTCATCCTAAATATATCTCCCCCAAGATCTTAGAACAGTACTTAACACATGGTAAGCACTTAACAAATACCATAAAAAATATTTTATGTTGTATATGTGTAATTGTATATGTTTTTATGTTTGCTTCTTTAGAATGTTAGCTCCTTATGGGAAGGAAATGTGTCATTTCATTCTTCTGTATTCTTCAAGCACCTAGTACAGTGTGCTGCACCAGATGGGCATTCACTCACTGCTACTACTACTGCAAAGATGGAAGCAACTTTTCAGTATTCTTTTGGGCACATCTCAAACTGTTGAAGTTGGGCCCTATAAAGGTTATAGAAGCTAGAGCATGTGAGAACATAGAACTTATTCCAATTATTGAAAAAGTCACCAACACAAATCAGAGTCTTAAATAAGAGTTAAGCTCCTGAATCTGATGGCAAACCTGTGATTTATTAGTGTGGAGGGGACAACCTGCTTAGGTTCTTACCCAAGTTTTTCCTCAGTGTTGAGAAGTCTAAGAAGACGTTGTAGTATTCCGAAGATGCCACCAACAGTACCATCTTTGAGAAGAAATGGAAAGATCGTAACAATCATGGTATCTCACTACTCACTTGGCTCTGCCACTTGCCTTATGTGTGTCCTTGGGCAACTCACTTCACTTTTAAGAAGCAGCATGGCAAAGTGGATTAGAGTACGGGCCTGGGAGTCAGAAGGCCATGAATTCTAATCTTGACTCCGACACTTGTCTGCTCTGTGACCCTGGACAAGTCACTTCACTTCTCTTTGCCTCAGTTACCTCACATCTTGGGTACTGTGAGACTGTGAGCCCCACATGGGACAGGGACTATGTCTAAACCGATTTGCTTATATCTATCCCAGTGCTTAGTACAATGCCTGGCACATAACTTAACAAATACTTAACAAGCACTTAACAAATACCGAAATTATTATTACTATTATTACTTTGTGCCACAGTTTCCTGTAAAACTGTAAAATGATCTGTAAAATAAGAACTCATTTGTTCTTCCTCCTACATAAACTGTGATTCCCATGTAGGACAAAGACTGTGTCCAACCTATTATCTTGTATCTACCCAAGTGCTTACTACAATGCATGGCACATATTAAGCACTTAACAAATATCATAATGGTAGTTATTATTGTTCTTTTTAAAAGTAGTTCTATTATTATCCTTCTCATTTCCATTGCTGCCAAGATCCCAGCCAGGTTTTTTTGGGACCAGCTACCGATGAATTCCAATGACCTTTGTATTATTGGAGTGACAGTTTGTTTTTTAGACCACAGCAGGCATAATTTTCACAGTCTACTAGAAACAGAAAAAAGTGCAGAGTGCAGCACCAAGATATTTATACAGTTTTCATAGGCCTCATGAAAGCATTTGATACCATCAGTAAATGCCAGAGCCCAGATCTATTAAGTAAAGCTGGTGGTCCTGAGAATTTCATCTTGATCCTGAGATTGCTTAACAATCTCAGATGATCATGCAAGAGCTGAAGCTTTGCCCTAACTGGTCCTTTTCCTAAAGACAATTTGGGAAAGCAGGATTCAGTAAGTAGGTCCAATCCCTTTCAACTCATTCTGTGCAGCCATGGTGGAGGTGGTAATGCAAACTTGATTCCTGGAATTATAATGCATTTCCCATGCTCAGCAGGCTACAAACATCAGCTAAAGTCCTAGCATCAGTCATTCAGGTGTCAAAGTAAAGTCAATCATCCATATAGAAATGACTACACCCTACCAATCATTTACTTATTAAACACTTACTGTACCAGAACACTGTACTAAGCATGCAGGAGAGTATAATGCAATGGAGTAGGTAGACATAATCCCTGCCCTCAAGGAGTTTACAATCTACTGCCCCTACTGGGGCAAAGCCAGAACATATGGGGATGGCTGTGAACTAGACTGTGGGCAAGGAACATCTGTTGATTCTGTTGTACTCTCCCAAGAGCTTAGTACAGTGCTCAATAAATATGGTTGGTTGACTGATTCTAAGAACATGAAAAGAAACATGCCCCAAACCTTAAGATAGTGGGGCTCACTATCTTAAAGGGCTAAATAGAAAAAAATCTAAAATAGACCAGCAAGAAGTCAGACTATCCTTTAGGATGAGGTCAGATAGAGTGTGGTGGAAGCACAACATCAGACCTCAGACAAATCAACCAATCAATCGTATTAATTGAGCACTTTGTGCAGAGGACCATACTAAGCACTTGGGAGAGTACCACACAACAATATAACAGCCCCAGTCCCTGCCCACAATGAGCTTAGCATTTAGAGGGAAAATAGACAATAATACAAATAAATTACAGATGTGTACATAAGTGCTAAGGGGCTGGGTGATGGGGGTGAATAAAGGGAGCATCTCAAGGTGATGCAGAAGGGAGTGGGAGAAGAAATTGGGACTTTAGTCAGGGAAGACCTCATGGAGAAGATGCATCTTGAATAAAGCTTTGAAGGTGGGGAGAGGAATTATCTGTTGGATATGAAGAGGGAAGGTGTTCCAGGCCAGAGGTAGGACATTAATTCAATGGTATTTATTGAGTGCTTACTGTGTGCAGAGCACTGTACTAAGCACTTGGAAAATTCAATTCGACATGGGCTAGAAGTCGATGGTGAGCTAGACGAGATTGGGGTACAGTGAGTTCTATAGTTCCTGGCACTGCCACTTGCCTGCTGTGTGACCTTGGGCAAATAACTTCACTTCTCGGTGCCTCAGTTATCTCAACTGAAATGTGGGGATTGAGATTGTGAGCCCCATGTGGGACAGGGACTGTGTCCAATCCAATTTGCTTGTATCCACCCTAGTACTTAGTACAGTGCCTGGCACACTGTAAGTGCTTAACAAATACCATAATTATTATTATTACAGAGCTGTTGGACCATCCAAGCTTCCATATGGCTGAGAGACCTAACCTGATCAGTGCTACAACTGGCCCTTTGAACACCTCTCTCAGTGTGACTTACATGCCATACTCATCAAGTTGCCAGGCAGAATGACAAACAGCAAGGTCCTGGAACAAAGTCAGCACAAAGGCCTCAAAACTGGGCTTGCCTCAGTGTAGCTTGCTGGGTGGGACATAAGAGGAGTTCAGGTGATTAGAGAGTATTCAAACGATGGCCTCACGGTGATCTGAAATGGAGTGACCAAAAGCTAGGGACACATTTCAAGGATGTCAGGAAGGGCTGTTTTAGGACATGCGACATTGTAGCTGAATATTGAGAGACAGGAGGAATGGGCAGCCTGGCTTAATGTACAGAAGTCAAGGAAGGAGTTGCTCTTTCCAAAGAGTTGCTTTGAGAGCACTGTAAGATGAGAGGCAAAAAGGAAAAATAGCACAAGGTGCTGCAAACAGTTCAACCCAGTAGAGGATGATCTTGATGTGTGCATGAGGTGATGGGGATTGTCACTCTTTCAGCCACACTCATAGCCATCAATCAATCAGTTGTATTTACTGAATTCTTACTGTGTGCACAACACTATACTAAGCACTTGGGAACTTGTGGTACACTTAGAGCAGACATAGTACCTGTCCCACATGGGGCTCACAGTCTAAACAGCTCCGTGGTGCTCACAGCCATAGGGTAACTCTATCATAATGGGTGTCATGTTCAGTGGGAGTGTCAAATAGAGTGTATATCCTTCAGGGAGGAAGGAATGAGGCAAAAGGTGGTTGGGGGAGGGGAAGTAAGTTCTAATGTCTGAGAAGAAGCATGCCCAACACCTTTTGGGTTAGCATAACAAGAAGCAGCAGGGCATGGTGGATGCAGCATGGGCCTGGGAATCAGAAAGTCATGGGTTCTAATCTCCCTGCCATAGGTCTGCTTTGTGACCTTGGGCAAATAATTTCACTTCTCCCTGCCTCAGTTACCTCTTCTCTAAAATGGTGATTGAGACTGTGAGACTCATGTGGGACAGGGACTGTGTCCAACCTGATTTTTTTGTATCTACCACAGCACTTAGAACTGTGTTTGGCATATATTGAACTCTTAACAAATCCTACAGTATCATAATTATTGGCCCCATCAAGCTTCTTCTTCCCAGATAAGATACTAAAGCCCTGACTTGCCCAAGCATCCTTGATCAATTTAAAAAATTTCAAAACAAAGATAAAAAAAACACAGGAAGACCATCTGACCGTTAGTGTACTTCTGTAGGGAATTGAGAGTTTTGTATTTATTCCCCCTCAAGCGTTCCCTGAAGTTAAGTATTTCCCCAAGGAATTTTCAACCTTTCTAAGCATGTTATTTGAAGTCCCCAATCTGAAAATGAATCGTTCCTAAAGAAATTTAACCAGAGGCAGAATGAAAAACAAGTATGAGATTACTTGACCCACACCCAAGTCAAAAATGAATGTGCTTTTGATTTATTTGTTTAAAGAAAATGAATTCATTATCCTGGTGTCATATCTTACTGAGTTATTTCATTCCCCCGAGTCATGAGCTCTCCCTAGTAGACTTGTAATCATTTACTTATACAGATTCTGTGTCTTCCCTTTTGACCTCTCCACATCAACAATACATCAGAAATCAATGCTTTTCTTCTCTTGTTTTGTCAGTGCAGTTAAGATGGAGGAAGTGACCCACAGCTAATAGAAGAAGGGCTAGCCTTTCAGGCTAGCCTAAAAGGCAGGAAATGTGTCTGTTTATTGTTATACTGTGCTCTCCCAAGTGCTTAATATAGTGCTTTGAACACAGAAATCTAATCCCAGTTCTCCCACTTGTCTGCTGCGTGACCTTGGGCAAGTCACTTCACTTCTCTGGGTCTCGATTACCTCATCTGTAAAATGGGGATTGAGACTGAGAGCCAGCTCCATGTGAGATAGGGACTGTGTCCAACCCGATTAACTTATATGTACCCCAGCACTTAGAACAGTACTTGGTACATTATATATTTATGTTCGTATTTGTTAAGCGCTTACTATGTGCAGAGCACTGTTCTAAGCACTGGGGGAGATACAGGGTAATCAGTTGTCCCACACGAATCTCACAGTTAATCCCCATTTTACAGATGAGGAAACTGAGGCACAGAGAAGTTAAGTGACTTGCCCACAGTCACACAGCTGACAAGTGGCAGAGCCGGGATTTGAACACATGACCTCTGACTCCCAAGCCCGGGGTCTTTCCACTGAGCCATGCTGCTTCTCTAATAAGGACTTAACAAGCACTATTATTGTTAATATTATTAAATATAATTGAATGAAATGAATGAATGAAATAAAAGAATTGGGGAAACAGGCTGCACTTTGGGGAGGTGGAGGAAGTATTGGCAGCTGGCTGTTTAGATGGAGCACACCACTAACCTCATCCCTTACTCAGAAAATCAATCAATGATATTAATTGAGCACCTGGGTGAAAAGCACTGTAATAACGATTTGGGAGAGTGCAATAGAGCTAGAAGACATGATCCCTACTTAAAATCTAATGGGGAGAGAGATATAGAACAATTTACAGGTGGAAAAAAATGAAAATACATTTGCAGACAAGTGAGTGCTTAAACAGTAGGCTATGAAGTTATGTACAGAAGCTCTCTATCCAAACATAAGTGCCTTGTTGGTGCTGAAGAGTGTAACTGGTAGTTGAGGTGATGATCTAAGGAGAAAAGAAATCAGCCCAAGAGACTTCCTGTAGGAGATGTGATTTTGAAAGGTTTTGAAGATGGAAACTGCCATGGTCTGGTGGATTTGAAGAGGGAAGGAGTTCCAGGTAGCAGGGACGATATGAGCAAGGGGTTGGAGGCAGGGGAAGCAGTGTGGTCTAATGGAAAGAACATGGACCTAGGGTCAGATGACCTGGGTTCTAATCCTGACTCCACCCGCCTGCTGTGTGACCTTGGGCAAATCACAACTTCTCTGTGCCTCAATTTCCTCATTGGTAAAATGGGGGCACAATGCCTGTTCTCTCTCCTGCTTAGACTATGTCCCATGTGGAGTAGAAACTATGTTGTTGTGATTACCTTGTATCTAACTTGTATCTAGTGCTGGGGTGGGGTAGATTTGGCACAAAGTAAGCATTTAACAAATACTTAATTCACTATGGTTATTACCTTCTGTCTTTCCTAGCAAATGTCTTCTAGGAAGAAAAAGGAAGGGGATACATGGGAGCAGAGTAAGCCCCAAGCTGATGTTGAGAAGGCAAATTAATGTAGGAGAATGTCTTCTACATTTCATGCAGTTATTCCCAGAAAATGTGTCACGTTTGAAATAGATCGTTTATAAAGTAAGAAAATGGAGCTCAGCAGTCAGCTGCCAATATTTCCTCCAACATGACTATGGACTAGTGCTTATCTCAGAAGAACAATAGTCTGAGAGATAACTGCTGAAAGTGAATAGGCATGAAACAGGCCTGAGGCCAGAGACTATTCTGGTATGTGTAACTCTTCTCAACATCTTTAGCCAGCTGAAATTCTTCTCTATGTACTATTATACTCAACTTTTAGAATGGAAGCATTTGCCTTTCATCCTACTGAGAGAATGCAAATTATCTGGGTTAGTTATTCTTCAGAAAAGCAAAATCCGTTTGGTATTTTATGATTAGCATATAACCAGGACTCAGTTTCCAATAATAATAATAATGATGTTGGCATTAGTTAAGCACGTACTATGTGCCAAGCACTGTTCTAAGTGCTGGGGTATATAAAAGGTAATCAGGTTGTCCCACGTAAGGCTCACAGTCTTCATCCCCATTTTACAGATGAGGTAACTGAGGCACAGAGACGTTAAATGACTTGCCCAAGGCCACACAGCTGGGCTTGACAGACTATGGGAATATATATGTCTCAAAGAATGTCAAATATCAACTCTAAATGAAGTGTCTAGTTTGCCATATCATGAAAACCTCTAGGGGTTTGTTTTTAATAGCATTTGTTAAGCATTCATTCATTCAATCGTATATGCAAAGCATTGTACTAAGCACTTCGAAAGTACAATTCAGCAACAGAGAGTGACAATCCCTACCCACAACGGGCTGTCTAGAAAGTGACCAGGCGCTATACTTAGCGCTGGGCTAGATACAAGTTAATTAGATTGGACACAGTCCCTGTCCACATGGGAATCACAATCAATTGCCATTTTACAGATGAGGTAACTGAGGCACCCCAAAGTAAAGTAATGTGCCCAAGGAAACAAAGCAGACAAGTGGCAGAGCTAGGATTAGAACCCAGGTCCTTCTGACTCCCAGGCCTATGGTCTATTCTTTAGGCCATGCTGCTTCTCTGGCCTGCTGGTTTGCAACCAGGAATCTATGACCATAGAACAAGTTGGAAAAAAGGAGCAACTGCTGTGAAACATTTTGTGTTTTTAAGACTCAGGCATTGAATGCCAAAGATTTCATCAGCAGTAAGTTTAATCAGTGGGACAGCAAAATTCTGTGGGGCAAAACCCATGCACGTTACTGCCCTCTGCCAAATCTTGAATTGAATACCTGGGATTACACTGCTTACTCTATTTTTGCTTCAAACAAAGGCACCTGTTTGAGTTGAAGCAGAAATGGATCTTTGGCAGTGAGATGTCTTCCTTTTTCACATTTCTTGTTTCACCCAAGCTATCTGTCCACTAGACACAGCTACTGTCCAGGAATGCTGGGGAGTCTATCCTCCTGACCCACCCTGCACTAAGCTCTTGGGAGAGTACAAAATGTTCCCTGTACACAATGAGCTTACTCCTTGCCCCCCAGGTCACCCTCCCCCTCCCCCCCAAAAATTCCCCCGACTATTCTGGGTTCTTCCCTCATGGGTGTGCTTCATGCCAAGGGGAAGATTTGGTCCCTCTAGATTTGAGCCTCTAAAGGAATTTTCCTTTGGAAAAATCCTTTCCAGATGTCCTTTTTGCCTTTGCAGATCAGCTAGTGGTTCATGAAATTTTTCTCAAATTCTTGATTTCTTTGGGAAAGCATGGTTCCTTACTAGTTCAATAACGTTCAGGACTCTGTATACTAAATGTGGTGATTATAGAACTCCCTTTTCCAAAAACCACAGTGAAGTATATTGTACACTGAATTGGAAGGCTAATTAAGAAGTCTGTTAGGATTAATATTAAGAAAGCTGGTACATTTTTCCATTCCAATTGACACTGCTCAAGTGATGGACAAAACTGATACTTGTTCAGTAATTCTTATATATACCATATCTGAGAAGAAATGTGGTCCAGTGAAAAGAGCAGAGAACTAGGAGCCAGAAGATGTGAGTTCTAACCCAGGATCTGCCATTGCCTGTTATGGGATCTTGGGCAGGTCATTTAATTTCGCTATGCCTCATTTTCCTCATCTTCGTAGCAGGAATTAGAAAAATTCCTAGACTGTGAACCCCATGTTGGAGAGGGACAGTGTGACTTGATTATCTTCTATTTACACCAGCCATAGCACATATTATTATACACATAATTATCTTCTATTTATTCCACTGCATAGTACATTCTTATTAAACACTACTCAAGATTAATGTATATAGATTCCTAGGTGTTAAGTTCAAGGTGGATAATTGAGGGGGGAAAGATATAGTACATCCCTACACGGTTGGATGTCAGGAAGAATAATCATCACACTGTTCCTTCAAGAGGTATTTGGTGACATGATCAGTGGTAGAATGCTGAACTGAATGGACAGATTTGTCTAAGCCAAATGGCACTGCTTATGTTCTTAGGTCTCATGGTTCCCTGGGCAGGTTCCTAAATAGATCTAGAGGGGCAGCTCTCCACATAACTAAATCTTATGCAAGAGGCTCTCCCTCCACCAGATTGTAAGCTCCTTAGGGAAGGGATCATGTCTCTTAATACTGTTTTATTCCCAAGTGCTAGAGAAGCAGCATGGCTCAGTGGAAAGAGCACGGGCTTGAGAGTCAGTGGTCAGGTGTTCGAATCCTGACTCTGCCACTTGTCAGCTGTGTGACTGTGGGCAAGTCACTTAACTTCTCTGTGCCTCAGTTACCTCATCTGTAAAAGGGGGATTAAGACTGTGAGCCTCATGTGGGACAACCTGATTACCCTGTATCTACCCCAGTGCTTAGAACAGTGCTCTGCATATAGTAAGCGCTTAACAAATACCAACATTATTATTATTAGTAGTAGTATAATGTATAAATACAGCAGGTGCTTCATAAATATTATTAATCACAATATTATTTCTGGCACTATGTTCAATTTGCTCTATGTAGATCTAGGTCAAAAAAATAATTTTCCATTGTCTGACCTGATTATGTTGTATTACCTACCCCAACCTTTAAGAAGAGCATTTGGCAAATAGTAAGTATTTACAATAACACTAGGCTGCTTTGTTACCCTGGGGAAGTCACTTAACTTCTCTGTGACTCAGTTACCTCATCTGTAAAATGGTGATTGAGATTGTGAGTCTCATGTGGGACAGTGACTATGTCCAACCTGATTGCCTTGTATTTACCCCAGTGTTTAGAACAGTGCTTGGCACATAGGAAGCACTTAACAATTGCCATGAACATTATGATTAAGTATGTAAGAGAGATCACAATTATTAATATTAGAAACTGCTTTTTGCCCAATAGGTCATCTTTAGTAGCTGCACACAACAATAATGGTCCATCAAGGAGAATGTTTTTCCTGCCAGAAAATGTTAGTTTAGATCTGAGAACAACTCATGCCAAGAGGTGGCAAGGCCTACCGTTGAAGCAGACCATCTCCCTCCTATCCATTTCTGTGGCCTTCACCATTCTCTCTCCAACCCTGGTGCCAGTGAGGGGCTTCCATTAATTCAAAAGGGAAAAGCCAGCAAATTTCAGATCCTCTGAAACTCCTTTGAGTTTCGGCCCCATGCATGAAAGTTATTCTGAGAGGAGGTCGAGATGGCCATTTTCAATTCATCACCCTCAAACACGTCATCTTTTTTCTTTCCAGCTTTCCCTGCAAGTGGGTCTGACAGGTTGCCCATCCTTCATGGGAACACTAATCCATATGAAAAAGAGACTTCATTTTCTTGTGTCACCTCCCAAGTCAAACTTTTATTTTTCTTCTTTCTTACCTCGGTTTAATAGCTGCCCCTTCCTAGTTTGTCAAACAATGGGCCTGAAGAAGCCAGCATGCAGTTCTCAATTTAAAAATTAAAAAATGATGGCAATGTGGAAGCAAATTAAAAGATTCATACAGCTTCTTGTTACTTTTTTCTTCACCTTGCAATAACCAGCCACCCCATTACACAGATTCCCTGCCCCCTTGCCTGATCTCTGTCTGGCACTCTTTAGCTTTCATGAGGATCAGCATTCTGCCTTTTCACTGACTCATTGCCGCTATTTTATTCAACTGGAGTTCATCCAAATTGACATCACAAACACACAGACACACACCTCCTTCTGAACACTAGCCTTGTTGTCTTTGGTCCCTGTTACTTAGCCCCTAGCCAGTACCTTGGGTCAGACAGGTGAGGATTCAGGTGGACCAGGAGCAGCAATTTCATGGGATCCTGTGGATTTTGATCATAACTCCCATTTATTTGTAAATTTTCAAACCAACTGTCAATGTGAAATCTGACTATGAGGGGAAAGGCTATGCTGTCCTGGAGCACTTTTTCTTTTGCAGGATTTTTTTTCTCTATTCTTGAAGTAAATACAACTATCAGGTGGAGAAAGGAATGACTCATTCTCCCCTCAGGCCAGTCCCATATGGGGCTCCCTGGGGCACCATCAGGATTGCTCCTGGCATTTATTTTCTGTGGGATGTATCCCTGCAGCATGGCCCCAGGTCATAGCACACCACCCAGTCCTAAGGCAACAGACAGTACATAGGTTTCAGAGCCGAAAATTGAACCTTTCTTCTGAGAGTACACCAGCAGAAACCCTATCAGTCAAGCCCAGGCTGGGCTCTCCCCACTCTGCTGGCTGCTTTGCGTCTCTCTAGAGATAATGAATGGAGTTAAAATGCATCAAGCTGAAGAGGGAGGGAGATGTGGTCGCCTTGGAGCTAGGGAGAAGCAATCTTTCAAAATTACAGAATCTGGATTCTCTTTATAGGGAGTGCAGGGAGGTGAGTGCCATTAGAACCTGGCCAGGCCCCAGGCGAACAGAACTGGAAAATCCCACTCCAAGCAGGGGGGGCTTTTTATTTTTTTAATGGTATTCGTTAAGTGCTATGTGCCAGGCACTGTCCTAAGCACTGGGATAGATTCAAGCTAATCATGTTGGACTCAGCCCATGTTCCACATGGGGCTGAATCTTAACTCCCATTTTACAGATGAGGTAACTGAGGCACAGAGAAGTGAAGTGACTTGCCCAAGGTCACTTACAGTAGCTAAATGGTGGAGCCAGGACTAGAATCCAGGTCCCTCTGACCCCCAAGCCCAAGCTCTATTAGCTAGGCCATATGGCTTCATGTTGTTGGGACCCGTGGGCATTTTCTGCTGGTTTGACCCAGACCAGTCGGCCTGGAGAATGGGACTGGGGTAGCAAGTGACACAGCTTCAGGACTGCCCTCACAGTGCCAAGGGAAGTGTTTGTGCTACAGATCTGCCTGTTAACCTGCTGACACAACAGCACAAGAGCCTCCAGTTGTGTGGTGGGCCTCTTTCTAGTTGTTGGGGATGCAGGGAGCAGACCAGTCCAGTAGAGTTGCCTTCAATTAAGTTCCCACTGGGCTTGTGCTCACTGTCTCCCTGCTTCTGTAGCCTGTGGGCCACACATCAACTGCTGCTGCCTTCAGGAAGTGAGGTAAGTATGCGGCTTGGAGGGGTGAGCTGTGAGATCTAGATGGTCAGCTCCATGTGGGCAGGGGATGGGTCTACTGACTCTGTTATATCACACTCTTCCAAGCGCTTAGTGCTGGGCTCTGCACACAGTAACAGCTCGATACGTACAAACTCACTGTGGGTAGGGAACTCGTCTGCCAACTCTGTTGTACTGTGCACCCCAAGCACTTAGTACAGTGCTCTAAACATTGTAAGTGCTCAATAAATATCACTGATGGTGCTTGATTGATGGATTGAGACCATAAGGTTAGTGGAGAAAAAATGAGAGTGATCCCAGGGCAGTGGGACCAAGAGGTTTGTTAAAAGTACGAAAAAGTTGGAATATATGTTGGCTTGTAGACTTTCCAAAATTCTGAAAGTTTGGTCTAATTAAATGTGCTTGGTGGAATTTACCCCATCCCCACAAAGCCCTGCCTGGCATCTTAAAATGTGCCCAACCTGCTCTGAACAGCCATTATTACCCTGGCAAATTTACATTGTAATTGTAAAGGAAACTGTCAGGAGAGCTCTTCCTTTCCCAGGCCTCTTTCATCAGCCAAAGGATAAAGAAAATAGCATTATGTAGCCCTCATCATCCCCCAGGTGAATTCCTGCCAGCAACAAACTTGTTACGGCTGCTACCACTGAAGTTAAAAATTACTCTTTTACCAGGTCTTCTCAAAATACACAGGCAGGAGGATGAAGATCAGACAATGGATTCCTGTAGCTTCCCAAATTTGTCCAAGTAAATGAGTCCACCAAATCAAGAGCTAGAAAACCAAATATAAAAGAGCCAACAATTAGACAGTCTAAAATCCAAGGAAGCTTCTAGATAAAAACCAGTAAAAATTTAGAACTTAATGCAACCAGCATGAAAGGAGACAATTGCTCATTCTCTTATAAAGAAGTTGTTTGGCATATACCTAATTCTATACTGTAAAACAATTTTGTTTGTAAAATGCAAAGTCATTCTCCCTCTAGCTGTATGTTCTTTGTGGGCAGGGAACATGCCTGCCAATTCTGTTACATTCTCCAAAGCCTTAATAGCATGCTATGCACATGTGCCCAATAATTACATTGATGACTAATTCCAAATAGTCAATAAGGATTTTACTTGAGATACTTGTTATTGAGAGAGGCAACATGGCAAAATGGAAAAAATTCAGTTATAAGAGCCAGGAGCCATCAGACCTGACTTTTAGCCTCAGCTCCATCACTGACCTGCAGTATGACCTCAGACAAGTTGCTTAACTTCCATGTGCCTCATTTTGTTTCTTCCCTTGTAAAATGGTGAAAATGCTACCATAATACCTCACAGGATTGTTGTGAAACTATAATAACTCTTGTGAAGGCCGTTTGGAATAAAACTGCTATACAAATGAAAGATATTACTATTCCCAAGGAACAGTTTATGTAATAGCTGTTCAAGGCTAGAACAAATAATAATTAACATTTTAAATATTTTTTAAGTGTTTGCTATGTGCCAAGCACTGCAATGAGCCCTGCGGTAGATACAATCAGGTCAGACACAGTCCCACATGGAGGTCACTGTCTAAAGGGGATGGAGAACAGGTATTTTAATCCCATTTTATCATTGAGGAAACAGGCACAGAGAAAGGATTAGAGTCCAGGTCTCCTGACTGCCAGTCCCATGTTCTTGCCACTAGACCACACTGGCTTTTAGATTGAGGGGATGGAGACAGTCTATAAAGTTTCTAAGAATAATGATAAGAATGGCATTTTTTAAGCACTTACTATGTGCTAAGTGCTATGGTAGACATATGATTATGAGATCTGACTCAGTACCTGTCCCACCTAGGCCAAATCTAATCTCCATTTTACAGTTAGGGAACAGAGGTCAAAATAGGAGACCTTTCATCCAGCAATCAGTGAGGGTGCAGAATGTAATCCTAGACACAGATCTGGCATATTAAAACACTGCAACACCAAAGACCAGGGAGAGCCTGGCAAAGAGGGGAGAAAGAAGAGGCATGGCAGGGAGCCAAGGGCTAGAGATTTTGGGGATAAATGGGGTAATTTAATTTTTGTTATAAAAAGAGGCATGGCAATCTAGAAATATCTCAGTGATGTACTCTTTTTCTGGTTAGTAAGGTGCTGATAGTTCATTATAAACCCTAGGCAGACAACGTAAACATTGCAGAACTGAATTTGTCCCACTTTGCTTTCCAAATTAATATTAATGTTTCAGTCCCCAAAGCTTCATTTGACAATATTCAGTGAGCTTGTGTTTTAAAAACTAACCGCTCTACGATCAGGTATAGCTTTCTTCTGAAACTAAGACACAATATGCATGTTTTTAATATTAGTTGATGTGGATTTAATATAAAATTGGTATTCTAGTTACTTAAATGGATAATAGAGATTATTTACAATGCTAATTCACAGACACACTAAGTAACTCTGGGCACCATTATCATATACCTGACATATCACCTGCTTTATTTGGCAGATGAAACACCAGGGCTAGATGCTGGCTTTAATAGGTTTGTAAGACTTGTTTTTGATTTACCTTAGAAAGTCACCCACGTTCTACTTTGAAAATATGTGCTTTCTGGAAAAAACAACAACCACAACAAAAAGAAAAAAAAAACATTACTATAAGATTGCTCTCTGAAAGCTTTTCTGCAAAGCAGCTTTCTAAGAGTTGATCTCTGCAGGAATGTAATTTTCTGAAAGCACAAAGTTCTCAGCAAGGTGAAGTTAATTTCTTCTGGGATACAAAAAAGCTCCTCTTTTTATGGTTCATAAACATGCACACATTTGGAAAAACAAAAGATTGGTAATGACTTAAAGCTTAAAGCTCTAGCTTTTCATTGAACTCAAAGTCCAGCACATGCAACCTTAAAATGGGACCAAAATGAATTTCCTTTTCCTGGAAATCTGGTGGCACAGTTCTCTTCCCTCACTACAGGAGGGCTGGTATCAGAATTCACCTTGTCTTCCCAGTAAACTGAAACATAAATCTGTGCAATCAGAGACATCCCAGAAAGAATGAGAACAAGTCACAAGGACATCCATGCAACAATGCTGATGACTGGATCTAGGGCATTTTGAGGGAAATTCTCATATCAATCAGTGGATATTTTTGTCCTGGTTAGAGCACTGCCATCCAAAACGCATTCTAATAAAGGCTTCTGACAAACTCAAGCAGGCATAATGCGCTCAGTGCCCAGTAAAATTACAGAGCTAAATGAGAGAGCCATGATTATATGGAATGCCAGGTGTGTTCAAGATTGGTATAACTTGCCTTATTTGGTTGCTAATGGACTTCAGTACACAGTATCTTTGTTCAGTGTTTATGGCCTCCTGGTTCTCTTACCATCTACCCTCTAGGTATACTGTATATAGTAGAGTGCATATACACTATATACACAAACTATATATTTAGGGGGAAAAAAAGAAAATGAGAGCTTGAGTTAGAGCTGTCTATTCAAAGTTGGTCTTACTGACTGTGAGTTTATATCTGTGTGCGCACGTATGGCTGATAAAACCTATGGGATTAGCAATCTCTTCTATATCATGCACATGCTCAAATTGTCTTTTTCTATGCTGGTATATTTTTAAGCACAGTGCCTGATGCTGTAAAGTTCCTTCTTCTTGCTGTCAGGTACTTTCTAAAGCTTCAACTCCAAGACAATTACTCCTTTTCCATTTGCTGTTTTCCAGGGTGGTCTGGCTTCTACCGTTGCTAAACAGCTGATTGCTTCTATTTTACCTCATTTGAATCCTTGTTTCTTGTGTTTTTGGAGCATTTCTTTGGTCCACAATTTTCTAATTTTTTTTATCCCACTTCAGCAGACCATGCAGCAGACTTTGTAATGTTGTAGTTGATTCTGTCTCCTCATATGTCCTGCCCAAAGGAGGTGGGCTGTAGACTGTAAACTCATTGTGGGTAGAGAATGTGTCCTTTTATTGCTGTATTGTACACTCCCAAGTGCTTAGTAGAGTGCTCTGTACAAAGTAAGTGCTCAATAAATATGACTGAATGGATGAAAGATTGAATGAAGGGGTGATTTAACAAGATTAGTGGCCCAAATGCATTCCAGGATCTTATCATTCATGAGCTGTATTTTTTTATAGTATTTGTTAAATGCTTACTATGTACCAGGAACCATACTAAGTTCTGGGGTAGATACAAGCTAATTGGTTGGACATAGTCCATGTCCCATTTGGGGCTCATAGTCATAATTCCCATTTAACAGATAGGTAACTGAGGCACAGAGAAGTTAAGTGATTTGCTCCAGGTCACACAGCAGATAACTGGTGGAGCTGAGATTAAAACCCAGGTTCTTGGATTGCATCTTATATTTAAATATTGTCCATAGTTGATGCTGGAGAGACTATTCTAGGAGTTATATAATAATAAATAACAATAATAATAATGATGATATTTGTTAAGCACTTACTATTTGCCGAGGACTGTTCTAAGTGCTGCGATAGATACTAGGTTATCAGGTTGTCCAGTGTGGAGCTCACAGTCTTAATCTCCATTTTACAGATGAGGTAACTGAGGCACCAAGCAGTTAAGTGACTTGCCCAAAGTTAGCTGACAAGTGGCAGTGCTGGGATTAGAACTCACGATCTCTGACTCCCAAGCCTGTGCTCTATCCACTAAGCCATCCTGCTCTTTGGTTTATTCATTCATTCAAGTGTATTTACTGAGCCCATACTCTGTGCAAAGCACTATACTAAGCACTAGGGAGAGTACAATATAATGGTCTGGGTCTCACAGCCATCAAAAAGGCTAGACTGTAAGCTCCTTGTAGGCAGGGATCATGTCTACCAACTCTATGGCAATGTACTCCCAAGCACTTAGTATCATGCTCTGCACACAGTAAGCAATCAATAAATAGCATTTAACAAATAGCAATAAATAGCCTTTATTGATTGATGCAGTTTTATTTGAATTTGGTCACCATGCCAGGGCTACATTCGATCTTTGAACTTCTCAAATGATACCTTACACTCAAACCTAGGGCAGCTCATCCTCTCTCATGACTTCAGCTTCTGCCTATCTCTCTGTGACTACTCAGTCCTAATGCTCACCTCTCACTTTCCCTTGCAATCCCACATCTTCTTATGCCTCTAGGATTCTTCACGTAGTACTTAAAACTCAATATATTTAAAATAGAATTAGTCATCTTTGCCCCTAAACCCACACCTCCTAAATTTTTCATCTAAATCAATAACACCATCATTCTCCCTGTCCCAGATAGCAAGAAGATGTCTTGCTATCATCTTCAATTCTCTCCTTCAATCTATTGCCAAATCCTGCATCTCCTAAACCTCATATTATTCCACCCAAACAGCCATCACCCTGATAAAAGCCCCAATCCTATTACTGTTAGCTTTCTTTCTGGGTCCTAGCTTGCCTCACTCTAGTCTGCACTGTTGCATGCTGTTGCATGAATTATCTTCTTGAAGCATCATCCAGCAGATGTTTTTAATGTTACTTTTAAGAACTTACTATGTGCCAGGAACTGTACTAAACACTAGGGTAGATACAAGCTAATCATGTTGGACACAGTCTTTGTCCCACATGGGACTCACAGTCTTAATCCCCATTTTACATATGAGGTAACTTAGGCACAGAAAAGTTAAGTGGCTTAACCAAAATCACACAGCAGACACATGGCAGAATGAGGATTAGAACCCAGGTGCTTCTGACTCCCTAGCCTAAGCTCTAACCACTTGGCCATGATGCTTGTCATCTTTCCACTACCCCATCTCTCTTATCTCCCCACTCATCAAAATTCCCCCACCGGCTTCCCGTTTTCCTCTGTATTAAGCAAAAACTCCACACAAATGGCCTTAAGGTACTCTTCCAACTCATCCTAACATATTTGCTCTCTTCACTTTTCTCGCTTTCTTTATCTCTCCTACACTAACCAAAAGGAATTCATTCATTCAATAGTGTTTATTGAGCGCTTACTATGTGCAGAGCACTGTACTAAGCACTTGGAATGTAAAATTCTGCAACAGATAGAGACAATCCCTGCCCATTGACGGGCTTACAGTCTAATCAGGGGAGACAGACAGATAAAAAACAATAGCAATAAATAGAATCAAGGGGGATGTACAGCTCATTAACAAAATAAATAGGGTAATAAAAATATATACAAATGAACAAATGAGCACAGTGCTGAGGGGCAGGGAAGGGAGAGGGGGAGGAGCAGAGGGAAAGGGGAGGAAAGGGGGCTTAGCTGAGGGGAGGTGAAGGGGGGCAGAGAGGGAGCAGAGGGAAAAGGGGAAGCTCAGTCTGGGAAGGCCTCCTGGAGGAGGTGAGCTCTCAGTAGGGCTTTGAAGTGGGGAAGAGTTAGTTTGGCAGAGGTGAGGAGGGAGGGCATTCCAGGACAGCGGGAGGACATGGGCCGGGGTCAATGGTGGGATAAGCGAGAATGGGGTGAGGAGGTGAGCGGCAGAGGAGCAGAGCGTGCGGGCTGGGCAGTAGAAAGAGAGAAGGGAGGAGAGGTAGGAGGGGGAAAGGGGATGGAGAGCCTTGAAGCCTAGAGTGAGAAGTTTTTGTTCCGTGCGGAGGTTGATAGGCAAGCACTGGAGGCTTTTAAGGAGGTTGAGCACTTACTGTATGCAGAGCACTGTACTAAACTCTTGGGAGAATACAAATAGAATACACTCTTGGGAAAATACAGAAATACACTATCCCAGCCCTGAAGGGACCTACAGTCTAGTAGGGGAGGCAGACTTTCAAATAAATTAAAGACTGGGGAAGCAGCATAATATGCACAGAAGTCCTGTTGAGGGTGAGATTGGGGTTAAGTATCAAAGTGTTTAGGGAGCATAGACTCAGGTACATAGAACAGTGCTTGGCACATAGTAAGTACTTAAATACCATTATTATTAAATGCAGCACAGAAGAGAGGGAAAATAGAGTAAGGAAAAAGGTTTATCAGGGAAGGCTTCTTGAAGGAAATGAGATTTTAGTAGGATTTCGAAGATGGGGTGAGTGTTTAAAAACAGTATTTAGAAATTTAGATACTCATTCCCTCAATACAAAGTCCTTGGTAGTTTTCTCATTCATTCATTCATATTGATTAAGCACTTAGTGTGTGCAGAACACTGTATTAAGCGCTTGGAAAGTACCGTTCGGTAACAGAATTCTGTCATCTCTATGTGCCTTTCTAAGATCATGGCTCTTTGAACGAATGTTACAAAGTATTTTCTGGAACTACTGCATTATACCTAGACCACAGAAAAAGGGGAAAGGAAGTTTAAACGTAGAGAACTTGCCAATGAAGTCTGAATTTTTCAGTCTATGTCCGAAGGGCATAGGTAGTACAACCATAACTTAAAACCAATATTAAAAATATAATACTTTATTAATTTACTCCTCATGCAAACTTCTTCGGGCAGAAAAGAATTTGCATTTTAACCAACTTACTTTGTGATAAATATCAGAAATAGAGGAATATGCCCCTATTAGAGATTCTAAATCCCTGGAAAATCCTTCTCCGCCAGCATTTTGGATCAAATTTTAGTAGAGACTCCAGTCTGTATAATTGCTGTGTACTGTAGGCATCTTGCTTCAAAGCACAGAGTATATGGCATCCTCAAAGGATTAAATATCATTTTTTCTTTAAAACACATGAGGCAGTTGGTCACCGCTGTACCTCTATGGAATAATTCAAGCAGCTGATCCCATCCAACTTGGAGGTAAGAGGAACTCTTTTGTCTGATTTTATATCCCTCTGGCTTGCCCTTGTCCTAGGCTGAACTGCATTTCTTTTAAAATTAATTTCCTGTGATTTAGCTAATCTACCCTATCACTGTAGAATACTAGATACTCCAGTGCAGATTACCTTATCCATCAGGCTCCTGCATCACAGATTCCTGACTCCCCTGTCTCTGTTCCCTCACTTATGCTGTTCCCCAGATTAAAACTCTGTCCCTCCCCAAATCTGACAGATAACTGTGGTATTTATTAAATGCTTACTATGTGACAAGTACTGTTTTAAGCACTGGGTTAGATACAGGATAATCAGGACTTTATCCTCAATCTACTTTCCAGGGCAACAGAGTGGACCATGACTGGACTCTCCTAATCAAGACCTCTTTAGAGTGTCTGTAGATTTTACAAAAAAATGTTAAATGCCATCTAAAGGCGAAATTATTGAAACAGTCTGTTTGCCATGAGCAAGTTTGATTAAATGTGCATGTTTTTAGCTATCAGACAAAAGACCTCTAGTGAACTGGCATTTGTTCCCCAGATCTGAATCCCTGGGGATTGGTCAGGAATTGTGATATTGCATTCTCCTTCCCAGCCCTTGGATAGCTGCCATTCACCTAGCATGGCTCCCTGTTCTTGACATTACAGTCATTAGTGAACCCAAATGTCCATATATAGGCAACTGTTAGGAAGAGTACTGATACCCTGTATAGACAACCCCAATATGCCTAGGTCTGTCCCTTGGATCCAATCCCACAGATTGGCCCAGGCAGATCAGCAAGCTTCAAACGGACCACCACGAAAGAGGGTGACCCATAGGACAGTTTCTTTTGAGTTTCAAATTCATCCGTTTATTCATTCAATTGTATTTATTGAGCACTTACTGTGTGCAGAGCACTGTGCTAAGTGCTTGGGAGAGTACAACAATAAAGAGACACATCCCCTGCCCACACCTCTCTGTCAAAAACAGACACTAAAGCCATTCTTAGGCCTTTGTCAATCAGCATTAGATGCTGACTTTCTCCGGGAGCTAAGAGGGAGAGTCAAGGCAGGTTGCAGCTGACATCCATTGTTCTCGAAACTCAAGTTTTGGCAGGACAAATACGGGTTGGGGGTCCTCTAAGCACAGACTCCAGGGTGATACATAGTGCCTGTGGAAATGGGCTAGCTCACTCGGTTCTATTCTATAGAACAAATTGCAATCCTTTCCCTGGTTCTTTCACATTTGATCTTGCTTCGTGTTCTATATTTTACTCCCTTTGACTGCCTGAGCATGAGGGAGATTTAACACTGGGAACAAATCATTGAGCCACGCTCCATTCAGTTCTGCCTCAAAAAGAATAGGTTTCTTCCCAATAACTGATAATGAAATCTGCAGCCTGCATCTAATTCATTATGGTCAAATTGCTGCTCTCACAGAAACAACTCACCTCAGTGGGCCACTGGACTGCCTTCTCTGTTGAAGGGAAACAATATTCCTCAGTTTTTTTTTCAGAAACTCCAAAGGCCAGAAATTGCCCACTGAAGTGAACACCAGAATTACGTCTGCACACACACAAACACACATCCACATCCCATTACTGCTGGGTCCAGAAAAATAGCCTCTCTGAAGAGGCATGTTTCTAAACTTGTTTACTGTACCATGCTCACTGTTATCTTTCCGGTTTACAAATAGAGCAGAGGAGAATGGGTGGGGTCCTTGAGAGAATGAAGTCTTCTTTTGTAATACCAAAATGTTTCTCCTGCAGAAAAAGAATCATGAAATAAAATGACTTGTTGGTCAAGAGCAGAACTCCGAGGGACTTTAAGGCTAGGGAGCATGAACTGATGGAAAGATGGAGTTTGACCTAATCAGAGAGCTCTTAATCAGACTGGCTAAACTGAAACCTTCCATAATATAAATATTCTTCCATGACTTCTTGGTGGATAGAGAACAGATGCTGCCACTGCCCATGTCTAAAGCAGCACTAAGAGTTCATTTGTTCAGAAATGCTAGCATAATCACCTATCAGAATTACTCAGCCAGGAAGACGGAAAAGTTGATTAAGTAGCTGTAGCAAGTGCACTTCTCCTGAAAGAATGTGGGGTCTGGGAGGAAAGCCCTCGCTGGAAAAGGCAATAGGACAAGATGACAGCGATTAGATAATATTGTGAAGCACCAGCAAATTTTGAATATCCTTTTCCGTTGATGTTCAATTCTATTGATTTCCTATAGGAAATGGCTAATTATTCTTGAATCTCTGGACCGAATTGTTGACATTGTGGTTTTTGCATCTTCAGGCTATTTTTTCATAAAATCATTTCATCGACCTCCTAGAGTGTTCATTATCCTGTTTTAGCCACTGAAAATACTGAAGCATTTATTTTCAAGCAACATGTTGAATAACTCAAATCTGGGACATAGAGCCCTTATGCGAACCGCGGGGTCAACTTCAGAGCGACCAAGATGGAAACTGCAACATTCTAGTCACGAGACACTGAGGTCAAACTTAAGTGTGACCAGCAAAGTGATTTGTCCTGCTGCTCAACTCTCAGTAGCGGTTGCAAAAAACTCCCACAAGCCCCAAGGATTCACCTCTCTGACTTAAGGCCCAGTGACTCTCCTACTAGGATCTTTTTGGCCCCCTTTTTGGCAAAATAACAAGCACATTTCAAGGGCTAAGGCACAAATAAGACCATTTTACCACTTTGACTATAGCCCATTTTCCAAGACACTTCATCCAAGTGTGAAGGGTAACACTGACCAGACCTGGGAATCAGCCCTGAGAGACCTTGAGAGCCTATCCTTTCAACATCTCCATTCTCTTAAAAAGAAGCTAGAAATGTTACTTCACTTTTAACATGCCTCAAGTAGATCAATCATATTAATTACTGTGTGCAGAGCACTGTAATAAGTGCTTGGGAAACTACAATATAAAAGAGTTGGTAGACACATTCCCTGCACACAATAAGCTAGAGGAGGAGGCAGACATTAATATAAGTAAATTATGGATATGCACGTAAGTACTATGGAGCTGAAAGAGGGGTGAATAAAGGGTGCAAATCCAAGAGCAAGGGTAACACAAAAGGGAGTGGGAGAAGGGGAAATGAGGCCTTAGTCTGGGAATGCTTCTTGGAGGAGATCTGTTTTTAATAAGGCTTCAAAGATGGGGAGTGTAAACATCTAATGGATGTGAAGAAGGAGGGAGTTTCCAGGCCAGAGGCTGGACATGGTTAAGGGGTTGATGGTGAGGTAGATGGGCGAGATAGATGAGACTGAGGTAATGAGTAGGTTGGTACAGTGAGGAGCAAAGTGTGCAGGCTGGGTTGTAGTAGGAAATCATGGAGGTAGGATAGGAGGGGGCAAAGTGATTGAGTGATTTAAAGCCAATGGTAAGGCATTTCTGTAGGTAGTTGATAGTTCAGTGTTCCATGTGTTTGCTGGCATCAGTCTCCTCCATTTTAAGGACATTTAAGTCTATTATCCAATGCTAAAATCCTCCCCCAAAATTTTCTGCGGTCCCAACTTACTAACTACTATTTAGTTCACTCATTATATAGTTCACACATTAGATGGCCATGAACAAAGGTCACTTGAAGAAACACAGTTATGTCCACTAACATTCTGACATATCCAGTTTGAAGCAGCGTGGCTCAGTGGAATGAGCCCGGGCTTGGGAGTCAAAGGTCGTGGGTTCTAATCCTGGCTCCTCCACTTGTCAGCTGTGTGACCTTGGGCAAGTCACTTCACTTCTCTGTGCCTCAGTTTCCTCATCTGTAAAATGGTGCTGAAGACTGTGAGCCCCACATGGGACAACCCAATTACCTTGTATCTTTCTTTTAGTGCCTGTGCTAGTTTACAAGGAGTCTAGTAGTAGTAATAATAGAAGTAGTCCCAAATACTATTACAAAATACTCTAGACTGAAACCTCATTCTGGGCAAGGGGTGTGTCTATCAACTCTGGGCTACTATAGTCATTCATTCATTCATTCATTCAGTTGTATTTATTGAGAGCTCACTGTATGCAGAGCACTGTACTAAGTACTTGGAAAGTACAACTCAGCAACAAAGAGAGACAATCCCTGACCACAGTGGGCTCGTAAGTGCTTAATACAATGCTTTCCACACAGTAAGCACCCAATAAATACCAGTGATTAATTGATAGTAGTAATGGTAATAGTGGTAACGGTAGTAATAGTGTTTTAGGGCTTGTTTTGGGATGAATGCAAAATAAGTGAATTTATACCTGGTCTCGTCTCAAAACGGAGGGCAATCATTTCCGGACATGGTTCAGACAATAGGAGCTCTTACACAAGAAACAAAAGCTGGGGAAATACTTGAACACCCAAACAGGCAGTTCTGGCGATCTTTTCCTATTCCAGGCACAGTCATTATAGAAAATGCCTCCATAATACTCACAGGAAGAGAGCATAAATGGGTAGGTCAGTAGAGGTTGGGAAATGGATTGAGGACCTTCTGAGATTACTTCTCTATCTTCTTCATAGAGCCTTCACCAAGTAATCTCTAATCTCCCCACTATGTCCCTTAACTGCCTCTTCAGCCCTTTTACTACAGTCATAGTTAATGAACACTTACTGTGTGCAGAACACTGTTTACTAAGCACTTAAGCTACCACAACTCTCAAAGCACTTATGTACCTATAATTTATACCCTATTATTACCTTTATTTGTAACTTATTCAGATGCCTATGTACCCTCTGTTAGACTATAAAGTCGCTGAGGGCAGGGATCATGTCTTCTAACTCATTTAGACTCAATAATAAATGATAAAGGAACTAGTAGCCAAGAAATATGCCAAAGAGTAATGTTAGGAAGACTTGCTATGAAGAGCTTGAACAAAGCCATGAAATATGATGATGTAACAATTGCCACAAAAATACAAATTGTCAACTCTATGGTGTTTCTAGTGACAATGTATGGATCTGAAAGCTGGACAATGAAAAAACAGGATAGGAAGAAAATCGATTCTTTTGAAATGTGGTGTTGGAGAAGACTTTTGTGAATACCATGGACTGCCTGAAAAACAAACAAATGGATTTTAGAGCAAATTAAACTGAAGTGGTCCTTTTCCAAAGACCAAATAACTCGATTTAGTTTAGAATATTTTGAACACATAATCAGGAAGACTATTTCTCTGGAGAAGACACTAATGCTAGGAAATATCAAGGGAAAACATGGAAGAGGCAGACCAGCAGCCAGGTGAATAGAGACCATAACAATGATAATGGAAGAACCGTTAGAAAGGTTGCAGATTATGACACAGGACAGGACATTCTGGAGAGAGTACGTCCACAGAGTCACTATGAATTGGAAATTACTTGACGGCATCTAATAATAAATAATAAGTATTTACACAGTGCTTTGTACAGAGTAAACACTGAATAAATGCTATTGATTGCTATTAGAAAAACAGTGAGGTATAATTGAAAGAGCACTAGAATGGGAGTCATAAGACCTGGGTTATAATACCAGCTATGCCCCTTGCCTGCTGTGTGACCTCGGGCAAGTAACTTAACTTATCTTGGGGAAGCAGTATGGCTCAGTGTAAAGAGCCTGGGCTTCGGAGTCAGAGGTCATGAGTTCGACTCCTGGCTCTGCCACTTGTCAGCTGTGTGATTGTGGGCAAGTCACTTAACTTCTCTGTGCCTCAGTTACCTCATCTGTAAAATGGGGATTAACTGTGAGCCTCACGTGGGACGACCTGATTACCCTGTATCTCCTCCAGCGCTTAGAACAGTGCTCTGCACATAGTAAGCGCTTAGCAAATACCAACATTATTATTATCTGTGCCCCATTTTCCTCATCTGTAAAATGGAGATGGAATAACTGTTCTCTTTCTCCCTTACACTGTGAGCCCCATATTGTATAGGAGTTGCAGCTAATCTGATTATACTGTGCCTTCCCCCAGCACTTAGTACAGTACTTAGCACAAAGTGCTTAACAAATATGGCAATTATTATTAATTGATTGATTCATGGAAGTCCAGTGGAAATCCTGCTGTTCTCTTCTCTCGAGCTACCTGGGGTAGGATGGGGGATGACTTAAATTTCTTTCACTGGAGTCCTTGAGCATGGCCACAGGGAAAGCCATCATGAATCAACAGTGTTTATTGAGCCCTATGTCCAGAACACTGTATTAAGCATTTGGGAGAGTACAATACCCTAGAGTTGATAGACACAATTCCTACCCTCAAGAAGCTTCCAGTCAAGTATTGGAGACAGACATTAAAATAAATTAGGAGAAATGGACAGGAAAGAAACAGTAGGTATTTCTGAGGAGGTGGAGGAGCTCTGAATAGGGCGAAAGCCAACCTGACATCAAAGACTCTAGAGCTTTTCTAGGAGGAGTAAGCCAGAGTATGAGGTGACAAGAGAGGCCTAAAATCAGATGTAAGCCTCCTCTAGTCCCCTTCATAGGACAACAAAAGAAGAGAACCCCGAGGTACAAGTACCTCCATGAGCAAAAAAGGAGAAGAGTAGCTTCTAGCAAAACAAAAGAAAATGACATATATGGGTTAAGTGCATGCAAAGTGTGTTCTTTTTTGCTCAGTATGTTTGTGATAAACTGTGCCAATACAAAGGGTCAGGGCATAAAGGAGACACTAAGTGATGGAAATGGAATGCAATATAAGATGCTATCATGAGAAATTAAATAGACATGTCACAAAAACCAGGGATGTTTGGATGAAACCACTAAAGAAGATCAACTGTAAATGGTGACAAGCTGTCAGAGCACAGGAAGGATTTTTTAAAAATCTATCTTCTACTCTGAGATCTTCTACCTTTGATGCCCAAGTAATTACTGTGGAACCTGATATTCCACAATACAAAAAACTAGAATTAGAGAATACAGAGTTTTTGTGGAACAAAAACTCTTTACCATAGGTTTTAAAGCCTTCAATCACCTTGCTAACCTCATACCTTACCTTCCAGATTTCCTACTATAACCTAGCCCAAACACTTTATTCTTCTAATGCCAACCTACTCACTGTACCTCAGTCTCATGTATCTCCTCACCAACCTCTCACCATGTCTTGGGCCTGGAATGCCTTCCCTCTTCATGTCCAACAGATGATCACTCTCTCCACTTTCAAAGCCTTACTGAAGGCACATCTCTTCCAGGAGGCCCTCCCTAAGTCCTCATTTCCTCTTCTCCCATTCCTTTCTCCATCATCCTTGCACTTAGATTTGCACCTTTTATTCACCCCTCACTCAACCCTACAACCCTATGTACAAATCCATAATTTATGTTAATATTTGTCTCCCTCTCTAGACTGTAAGCTTGTTATGGAAAGGAATATGTGTACCAACTCTATTATGTGTATGCTCCCAAGCACACAGTACAGTGCTTAGCACACAGTAAGCACTCAATAAATATAATGGATTGATTTGTATTGATCACCAAAGCAAGTATTTGAGGGAGAAGGTCAGAAAGCAGAAAGGCCGCAGCTCCACCATGAGCTTTTTCCCTTCTAGACCTTCCTATCACTTTAGACAACACCACCATCTCGGTAGACACTACTACTATCTCCCATATTTTACAGACTGCACCCTTAAAATTATCTTTGATTCTTCTCTTTCTCATCTCTTCCATATTTCCCAGAAGTATCTCAAGAGGTGATCTCCTGTCAAACTCCACCCCTTCTACCGGCATCTCTGACCCTATCCCTTTGCACCTTATCAAAGCTTATTCCTTGCCTAACCCCAATTTTCAATTTTTCACTCTCCAATGGCTTTTTCCTCTCTACTTTCAAAATCATATCTCCTGCAGGAAGCCTTCCTTGACTAACCTCTCATTTTCACACCCAATTTATCATCCCCTCTGTTTTGCCACCTGCAAAACAGGTGAAGGCACCCACCCTCAGCCCCATAGCACTCATCTCCATATCCTCACACTTTGATGTTTTCCCTATCCATAATTTATGTTAATATCTGTCTATTCCTCTAGACTGTCAGAGATCATGTCTACCAATTCTGTTGAACTGTACTCTCCCAGGTTTTAGTACAGTGCTCTGCTCAGAGTAAACACATGGCCTCATGAAAAGTTCATGGGTCTGGGAGTCAAAAGACTCCCAGAAAAGTTCTAATCATAGCTCTGCCACATGTCTGCTTTGTGACCTTGGGCAAGTCACTTAACTTCTCTGGACTTCAGTTACCTCATCATAAAATGGGAATTAAAGCTGTGAGCCCCAGGTGGGACATAGACTGTGTCCAATCTGATGATCTTGTATCTACCCCAGCACTTAGTACATACAGTGCCTGGCATATAGTAAGTCCTTAATGAATACTATAAAAAATTATCACAGTTGATTGATTGATTTATTGAGGAAGCCACATAAAGCTACAGGGGACTCCTCTCTGAGCAGTCAGACAAGCCCAGCAGGGGCCTCCAGGTATTTGGACAGAGACAGATGGACTCCAGAATTCAGGTAAACCTTAACTCAGTGAGAGCTGACCAGGGTCCATGGAAAAGCACAGCAGAACCTTCCCTCTCAGCATGGTATAGTGGATACAGCATGGGCTTGGAGTCAAAGGGTCATGGGTTCTAATACCAGCTCTGCCACTTTTCTGCTGTGTGACCTTGGCAAGTCACTTAACTTCTCTGTGCCTCAGTTACCTCATCCGTAAAAGGGACCTGAGAGTCTGAGCCCCACATGGGACAGGGACTGTGTCCAACCTGATTAGCTTGTTTCTACCCCAGTGCTTAGTACAGTTCCTGGCACATAGAAGCCCTTAACAAATTCCATTATTATTATCATCATCATTTCTCTGTCTTTCCCATGCCTTTCTCTTCATACTAGCTCATCCTCAGAACTGGGAGGAAATAGGAGACTTCCCTTTCAAAGGATCCCAAGGGAAAACTTCAGACTTTGAAACATATGTTGCTTATGGTGTTGGTTTGAGGCTTCAGGTGAGTTTCCTCTTTTACTGCAACACCACCATCCTCCCCATCCCACAGAAGTTTGCCACCTTGGGCTCATCCTCAAATTCTGGCTACTGTTCAACTCTCACATTCAGCTGACTGCTAAATCCTACCCACTTTTCCCCCCCAAAAAACATTTCCCAGATCCTCCCTTTCCCCCCCACCCAGACTGCTACGCCATAGTTCAAGTTCCGATTTTTCCATAGTTATCATTTCTAGTCTTCCAGCCTCTAGAGTCTCCCTACTCCAATCTACACTCCACGCTGCTGCTCAGATCATCTTCCTGAAGTATCACTCAGCTCACATCTCTCCTCACCTCAAAACCCTCTACTGCCTCCATGTGTCTCTTTGCAAACAAAAACTTCTCACAATCAACTTCAAGACTTATTGGGCCCCTCTTTTTCATTCACTTTTACCCAAATTGCCTGTTTTTTTTCCTCCCAAGCCAACTTCCAACTATATCTCACTCTAAACTTTCCTGCCTCCCTCCCCTCACACACACTGTTCTCGCAGCTTGGAACTCCCTCCCTCCTCACGTTGGACAGATCACAGTTCTCCCCACATTAAATCCATCTTAAAATCCAACATCCTCCAGGAAAACCTTTCCAATTACTTCTTCAGGATCCTGAGCCACATCATCCCTTTAGCCCACTCTAGCATTTATAAACCTATTTGACCCTCCTTAGTCCATATATCTATCTCTATATATAGAGAGAGATAGATATATATATGTTCAATTTATTTATTTTTGACTTCCCTAATTTTAAATATTTTTCTGTTTTTCTTCCCTGTTAAAGTGTAAGCTCCTTGTTGGAAAAATCTTTTAATTCCCAGATGCCTAGTACAATGCACTACATCAAATGGGAGCTCAATAAATGCTATTGTTGTTAATACTTCTACCACGGTTACTATTTAGGACAGCATATTCATCCTAAATGGGGAATGAGATTGAGAAAGTGCCTTTCACGTTGTTCACATCTCCTATTCAAAATTCATCACCACTTGCAAACAAATTGAAAATTAATAAATGGAAGGAAAATAACAGTTGCAATGGGGAAGAGCAGGACACTATACAAAGAACATAAAGCAGTTGCCCACAAATAAGGCCACCACCTGTTGCAAATGAACTGGCTTGAAAAACAATCAACATAGTGTTTTTGAGTAAAACTATACTTCCTGGTGAATGACAGCTTACAGAAACAGATCCTCGATAAACTTTCTTCTGAAGAAACTATCCTCTCTTCTGAGCAGCATCAATCAGGGGTTAGATCTTCAATTAGTCAGTTACCCATCAGAGGATTGACTTCCATAGCCTTCGGCACTTCCAAAGTTAGGTCTTCAACCAATTTTCCTAAAACTAGTCCACCCCCATAATATTCCATGGCTTTCTGCACCCCAAACTCACTTTTCCCAGTCCCCTATTTACTCCGATCTTCTGGTTTCCTCTGGTCGTGGAGGAAGTGGGAAGCAGGGAAGAGTACAGATTCTTTGACGCATCATTCTCCTCCTTAGGCATCGCTTAACCACCACCACCAAGACAGAGCTAAACTACCAGATTTTGCCGTCCTTGGGGAGTGAGGATTTCCAGGTTTTGAAGGGACTAGCCCTGCAACAGCAGCAGCAAAAATGTCCCACTGCATTAAACCCACATGCGTGCTAAGCAGGTTGTAATTAAATTCATTAAGTGCTAGAGTTAGCAGAGTCATCCAAGCACTTATCCTATCTCATCTCGTTTACTGTATCAGCATCCTTGCTGTCCTTCCTGATTCCTGTCTCTCCCCATTCCATACCTCACTCTGCTGCCTGGATTATTTTTCTACAAAAACATTCAGGCCATTTTTCCCCACTCCATCCATTTTGCAAACAGGAACTCCTTATCAGCTTTAAAACACTCAATCACTTTGCACCCTCCTATCTCACTTCGCTACTCTCCTACTAGAATCCATCCTGCACACTTCATTCCTCTTTTGCCAACCTTCTCAGTGTACCTTGATATCATATCATCTATCTCACCGCCAACCTCTCGCCTAAATCCTGCCTGTGGCCTGGATCGCCCTTCCTCTTCATATCCAACAGAAATTACTCTCCTGCCCTTCAAAGACTTATTGAAGGTACATCTACTCCAAGAGGTCTTTCCCAACTGAGTCCTCCTTTCCTCTTCTTGCACTTCCTTCTGCATCACCTAGACTTTGCTCCCTTTATTCATCCCCCATTCCCAGCCCCACTGAACGTATGTATGCATACATCTGTAATTTTATTCATTTATATTAATATCTGTCTTCCCCTCTAGTCTATAAGCTAATTGTGGACAGGGAATGTGTATGTGAGATTGTTATATTTTGTACTATTCCAAGTGCTTAGTACTGCGCTCTGCACATAGAAGGAATATATAAATTCAATTGACTGAGTGACTGACTGGTTCCCTATTCAGCAGTCAAATGACCAACGTCCTGGGCCATCTGCTTGCTTAAAATTTAATTTTTTTAAGGATAGGATTATCCTACCACATCATGCTCAAGTTATTTTCACACTCTTTGATGTCACTCACTGCAAAATGACTAGCAGAGTTGGCCCTGGGCATACTATCTCTACTTGCTTTCCTCAGCATCAGACAGATACTGTCTTGTGCTCGTTAGATTTTTATGCCATGGTTGAGTGGACAGTTATTTCCTCCATAAAAGCTTAGCGATCTTTGCTAATTGCCAGTTGAGAGACCACTCTAGCAACTCTTTAGGACAGCACAGGATCCCGTTGATGTATATTGGGCTGCAGGTGACTGGAAAGGCATATATAGTGTCACAAATTTTAGAGAAAGGAGCAATAGAAATTGAACAATAAATTCAGCCATCAGAGAGTGAAATGTGATTTCAGGATCAGTTCTCAGTATTATGATTATTACTATTACTATAATACTTATTAAGTACTTACTATTTGTCAAGCACTATTCTAAGCAGTGGGGTAGATATAAGTTAATCAGAGTGATCAGGCTAATAGTTTAAGTAGGAGGAGAAACAGTTATTAATACAATCACTCATCCTATCCAACCTAAATTACTACATCAGCCTCCTTGCTGATCTCTTCCTGTCTTTCATCATTCCAGTCCATGCTTCACTCTGCTGCCTGGATCACCTTTCTACAAAAATGTTGAGGACGTCACCCCCTCCTCAAAAATCTCCAGTGATCACCCATTCACCTCCATATCAAACAAAAACTCCTCACCACTGACTTTAAAGCACTCCATCACCTTACCCTCTCCTATCTCACCTCACTTCTCTTCTTCTACAAACCAGCCTGCATACTTCGCTCCTATGGTGCAAACCTTCTCACTACACCTCAATCTCACCCGTCTCGCCACCGACCGCTGGCCAACGTCCTGCCTGTGGCTTGGAATGCCCTCCCTTCTCAAATCCAACAGACAATTACTCTCCCCTCCTTCAAAGCCTTATTGAAGGCACATCTCCTCCAAGAGGCCTTCCCAGACTAATCCCCACTTTTCCTCATCTTGCACGCCCTTCTGTGTCACCCTGACTTGCTTCCTTTGCCCTTCACCCCATCCCAGCCCCGTAGCACTTATGTATATATATGTAATTGTATTTATTTGTACTGACGTCTATCTCCCTCCCAACAATAGACTGTGAACTCATTGTGGGCAGGGAATGTCACTGTTTATTATTGCATTGTACTTTCCCAAGCACTTAGTACAGTGCTCTGGAAACAGTAAGTGCTTAATAAATATGATTGAATGAATGAAAGGTATTTAATCCCCATTTTACAGTTCAGGAAACTGAGGCAGAGTGATGTAAAGTGATTGCTCAAGGTCCCACAGCAAGCAATTTGCAGAGCCAGGATTAGAACCCAGGTTTTCTGATTCCCAGCCACATGTTCTTCCTACTAGGACACGCTGATTCTCATGTAAGAACTTTGCTCTCTCTTGAGACAAATGCTAACCCTCTATTTGTCTGTTGATACACCCTTCATGCTCGGGATGCATTCCCCACTTCAGTGACTTCCCTAAAGTAAGCACTGGTTACTCTGAGAAAGCTAAGCTGCCCATCAAATGCTGTAGGGAATTTTCCATGTTGCAGCAAGCTGGCAACAGGATTTAGAAAGGCAAGCCTGATGTAGTATTTACAACAGAGAGAGGGAAGGTCTCCATGGCTTAGTCAGAATGTCAATTTTAATTTCCCTTACACAGTGGTGACCTGCTCTCACCTTCTAAACAAACTTGGTTTTGCCTGGAACTCCACCAATCATGCATCTAAATGGACCTCATGACTTTCACTCTTTCACAGACACTCTGCCTTCCACCACTGGGATTACAGAGCTAGGTTTTTGTCCAGGTTGAACCTGGTATTTTTTCCAGATTCCCTGCTGGTCCTGTTACACCTGAACCTCCAGCCAGACCAAGTAGTCAGCTCTTCCACTCCTACTTGACCTCACTGATCATCTACAAATTAGCCCACATTCTTCATTCCACAAATGCCTGCCTACCCACTGTACTTGGATCTCATCTATCCCACTGCCAATCCTTTGCCTTCATCCTCCCTCTGGTCTAGAACTCCCTCACAGCTCATATGTCAGCTCACTGCTCTCCCATCCTTCAAAACACTCTTACAGTCACATCTCCTCCAAAAAGCCTTTCCTAACTAAGCCCTTGCTTCCTGTACCTACTCACCCTCCCCTCTGCATCACCTAAGCACTTGGATCTGCACCCTTTAAGCACTTGATATCACCCAATGTTTAACTGCAACATACATCCTTACACTCTGCCATTTCCTTTATTGTCTGTTTCCCCCTCTAGAATGTAAGCTCTTTGGGGGCAGGGATAGGGTCTAGAGAAGCAGCATGACTCAGTGGAAAGAGCACGGGCTTGGGAGTCAGAGGTCATGAGTTCGAATTCCGACTCTGCCACTTGTCTGCTGTGTGACTGTGGGCAAGTCACTTCACTTCTCTGTGCCTCAGTGACCTCATCTGTAAAATGGGGATTAACTGTGAGCTTCACGTGGGACAACCTGATTACCCTGTATCTACCCCAGCGCTTAGAACAGTGCTCTGCACATAGTAAGCACTTAACAAATACCAACATTATTATTATTAGGGTCTGGCAATTCCAATGTATTGCAAGTTTCCAAGTGATGAGTACAGAGCTCTGCACACAGTAAGCACTCAATAAATATCACTGGTTGACGGATAGATTGATTGGAAACTCTTTTGAGAGTCTGTGTTCACACAACTGATTGTTAATGGGTGTTTGGGAACATTTAAGGGAAGGAAGAAGGAGTGAGGTTGTTTTTCTAAGTAGGTTCCAGTCTGAGTTCTATTTTTTCACCTGTTGTCAATCCAGTAATGGTCAATTAATGAATACCTAACTCTTGAATGGACAAGGCAGAGCATACCAGCCAGTTACAAATTGTCCCAAATTACATTCTACTATCTGAATGACTCCTCATACTTGATTTTCCTTACCCAACTTTCTTCTAGGATTCCTACCACCTTACCCCCTTCTCCTCTATCTGCTAGGTTTCATCTCTCCTTTCTGACTGTCAAGCTCAGTTTGTATAGAATTTGAATTGTCAACTGAAAGGTGAAATCAATATGCAATAGATTGCTAGAGCTCAATGTGTATAGACTATGTGTGCATGTGTGTTATGTGTATGCCTCTCCTTCAGTGATGATGCTAGCACTGGTGAGATTCTACCTATGCAAGTATGTGGCTAAAATGCCCATTGTAGAACTGGTGTATATGAAAAGAAAATTCTTCATTATGCTTTCACATCTGCCTTTTGGTATAATAATAATTATTATTATGGTATTTGTTAAATGTTTATTATGTGCCAACCACTGTACTAAGCAATGGGGTAAATATAAGGTAATCAGATTGTCCCACCTGGGGCTTACAGACTCAATCCCCATTTTACAGATGAGGTAACTGAGGCATGGAGGAGTTAAGTGACTTGCCCAAGATCACACAATAGACAAGTGGCAGAAGTGGAATTTGAACCCATGACCTCTGACTCCCAAGCCTGTGCTGTTGCCACTAGGGCATGCTGTTATGTAGGGGGTACAAAAAAGAAATCCTAGGTCTAGGAAACAATCTTCCTCAGCAACCCAAAGATGAATACTGTCACCCTATACTGCTATAATGCATTAAGCAAACGTCCCAAAGATGCTGTGATAGAACAAAAAATCGGAAATTAAACAAAGGCCAGTCCTTTGGGAACTAGAAGTGTTGTTAGAAAGAATGAGAGTTTATAGTCTAAAGTGGTAAACCCCACTTTAACATAACACAACGTCCAGACACTGACACTCTAAAGTGTCTCGACCTGATGGAGTTAGTGGTAAGAGAACAGCAGAAAGCACTATGGTTATATATTTAGTGCCCCTAGTTTAGTTAACACATGAGAAAGCCAGGAGCATATGTTCATTTCACAGCTGCAATTTGAATAATTTTTTTGCTTACCTTGGGACCAATAAGTGTTTGTGAATAAAACAGCTATTCAATCTAAATTCATTTTCCCCCATATGTAGATATTTTATGGTAAAATTGAAAATTATAGCTAGGTGCTATCTTCATCATTACTATTTGAATGATTAATGTGTCCAAAGCACTGTACTAAGCCCTAGGGAGAGTACAATAAAATCAGAAGATTTAATGCGTGTCTTCAAGAAATTTGCAATCTCATGGGAAGTATGTATATATTGTAGACATATGAGAACAAGAGGGAACTCCCTCCCCCTCCAAATATGTCAGAGCACCACTCTCCCCATTTTGAAAGTATTATTAGGGTCACATCTCCATCTCACATCACATTAAGAGAAGCAGTGTGGCTTAGTGGAAAGAGCACGGGCTTATGAGTCAGCGGCTGTGGGTTCTAATCCGCGCTCCGCCACTTGTCAGCTGTGTGACTTTGGGCAAGACACTTCTCTTTGCCTCAGTTACCACATCTGTAAAATGGAGATTAAGAATGTGAGCCCCACGTGGGTCAACCTGATTACCTTGTATCTTCCCCAGTGCTTAGAACAGTGCTTGGCACATAGTAAGTGCTTCACAAATACCATTGTTATTATTATTATTTTTATCTCCTCCAAGAGGCCTTTATTGACTGGCTCAGTCAAAATTATTTATTCCTATTAATGTCTTCCTCCCCCTCTAGACTGTAAGCTTGCTGAGGTCAGGGAACATGTCTGCTAACTCTGTTGTATTATGTTCTGCACATAATAAGCACTCAATAAATACCACTGATGAATTGATTCCTTGCTTCCAAAGGTCTAGAAGCAGCGGGGGGAGTAAAAAATGAGTACAGTAGAAGCAAATAATAGAAACAGAACAGGCAATATTGGAGGATTTTGCCATAAGATAGCTGAGAGGGTTAGAGAAAAAGCCATGGGGCCTTGGAAGGCCACGCTACTCTAAACAGTCCCAAGGAAAAGAAAAATGAGCACAGAACAAAAAGTAAGTGTTCTTGGGAAAGAAGCTGTCCAGGACACCTGCTTCCATAGCTGGAATGCTGCTCCTTGCCAAGTCTAAAATCAGTGATGATGAATGCATCAACCACAATAACCCCATCTCCAGAAAGCAGAGCAACACTATTTTAACTGAGGTAATGGCAGCCAGCCTTGTAACTCCTGGTGACACAAGTTACAAGTACAGACTATCTTTGGAGACCTTGCAAATGTGTTCATTCTCCCTCTCTCTTTTCTTCTCCCTCTCTGCCTCTTTCTGGGAGCAAAATCCCCTCTGAAGTCTTGATTCAATGAAATAATAATAATACTTATGGTATTTGTTAAGCACTTACTAGGTTTCAAGCATTTTTCTAAGTGCTGAGGTAGATGCAAGGTAATCAGGATAGACACAGTCCCTGTCCCAGATGAGGTTCACTCTCTTAATCCCCATTTTACAGATGAAGTAACTGAGGCCCAGATAAGTTAAGTGACTTGCCCAATGTCAAACAGCAAACATGTGGCAAAGCCAGGATTAGAACCCATGACCTCTGACTCCCAAGTCTGTGCACTTGCCACTAGGACATGCTGCTTCCCATCCACCATATAGAGGCATGTTGGAAACTGAATTTAGCCACAAAGGAAACCATCACATTTAGAGTAGCTCCTATAACCTTCAGATAAGTAAAATAAAATACAAATCTCCCTGGATTTTAGGGTGCAAGGATGATGAACTAAAAGGATCTAGCTCATCAGATTCACTGACATTAATTAGCTACTGTATTCTTAGGCTCTCCAGATCTGCTGACAGGCATGTACAATTGACTGGAAGCACTGATCACCTTTGAGACTAAATTGTTTTTCAACTAACACCAGTGTGTATTTTTTTATGGTTTTGATGCCTGTTTCATTTTGTTTTATTGTCTGTCTCCCCCTTCTAGACTGTGAGTCCCTTACTGGGTAGGGGTCGTCTCTATCTGTTGCTAAATTGTACTTTCCAAGAGCTTAGTACAGTGCTCTGCACACAGTAAGCACTCAATAAATATGATTGAATGAATGAATGAATGGTACATGCTAAGTGTTTACTCTGTGCTAGGCATTGAACTAAGCACAGGGCTAGATACAAGCTAATCAGGTTAGACGTGATCCACATCCCACATGGGACTCACAGTCTTAGTCCCCATTTTACAGATGAGGTAGCTGAGGTACAGAGAAGTACCTTGCCCAAGGTTACACAACAGGCAAGTGGTGGAGTTGGGAGTAGAACCCAGGTCTTTCTGATTCCCAGGCCCGTGGTCTTTCCAGTAGATCACACTGCTTCTACTTCAAACACCGATGAATACAAAGAGTGAGATAAATTCCAGAAGTCTGGATAGAGTAAATTCAACAGTAACAAAATCTGACAGGCTGAGAGTACCATGGGAGGTTCCAAGGCCCAGAGAGGGAGGAATGCCAAAAGAAGTGTGGGATTGGAAAATGAAATAGCACTGGTCGAATCCTCCTCAGCCCATGGGTCATTCATCAAATTGTAATTCCCCAAACCACCTCTTACCTTCCAAAAAACAAAGACTTTATTAATGAACTCAAGTCTACACAGCAGTATCTCATTGGGCCCTGAAAGATGTAGAGGTACAGCCGCCAAGCAAGGGATTGAGTTTTCGACTGGGGGAACTTCAACCCCTATACCTAAAAATGAGTCAGTCAGTGAATTCTCCTGGGCATTTCTCTGAGGTACACAGCCCGCAAGATTGAGGATCTGACAAGCAGACCACTGTATATTGAAACAGAGAAGCAGCATGGCCTAGTGGATCCAGCTCGGGCCTGAGAGTGAGAAAAACCTGGGTTCTAATCCAGCTCCGATACTTGTCTGCTGTGTGTAATCTTGGCCAAATCACGTAATTTCTCAGTGCTTCCATTACCTCATTTGTAAACTGGGGATTAAGGCTGTGAGCCCCACATGGGACATGGACTGTGTCCACCCCAGTGCTTTGTATAGTAACTGGCAATAGTTTAAGTGCTTAATAAGAAAAAAAATAACTGGGCAGAATGAAACAGCCAGGTGTAAGGGCTATGCCATCAGAGATGAAGGTTTTTGACCAAATAGTTATTTAGGACACCACATGACGGGGACTGGATCAGTCAAAATACTGAAAATAGCTGATTAATATAGGCAGCAAAGGCTACTATGATGGTTACCCTGGCAATTGTCAGCTGGGCTATGGCACAACATCCACACTATTCAATCACCATGCTAAACTGAAATTTTGTGTGAAGAATCCTTGCATACACTTTGCTATATGCTGCATGCATATGTCCATGCATGTTCCACATGAAGCAAAATGATTTGCCAGGATGAGAGTGTATAAGTGGCACTGCACAAACTCCTTGAGCAATCATCAATTCCTTCACTTAGATCTAGCCTAGTATTCTTAGGTCTGACTTCTTAAGGGGTTTTTTAACCTTAAGAACCAGATTACCTTAGGGGCTCAGAGAGCTGAAGCCCTGGGTCATCAGCCTTCCATCCCATTTCATAAGGAATTTCCCAGCAGTATCACTGAGATGGAAAAATCCATTAAGTGGGACTGCCTCTTTTTCTGAAAGCTCTTTTATGAAAGTGGCAGATATTTGGAGTAGGTAAAATTTCAGATTACCTAGTCAAGGCAGCCATGCTTAAGTGTGCTACAAGGCATCTGGAATGTGGTGTCAGAAAACAATACCAATCCACTGGGAAAAGTTTTCAACTTAAAAGGTAGAGCGCATCATTGAATGTCCTTGAATCACAAGTACAGAAGTTTCTACAGGCTGATGTCTGCAATTTGAAAGCCGCCACATATGATGATGTACAGATAATTCTGAACCGCTTCTCAAAATCAGCAAGCCTGACAACGAGACTTAAGACAACTGACATTATATACAATTGGGTTGGCATCTTGTAGGGTCTATTTTCCTAGATGTTTATATTTTAACAATCAATAATTAGTATTTATTGAATGCTTAATAATTCAATGTGTGTGTGTGTGTGTGTGTGTGTGTGTGTGTGAGTGTGCATACCCTGAGAGTTTAGGTGATATGGAAATAATAAAATGGTAACTGGTAGGGAAATAAGGTGGGGATGTTAGAGGTTAATTAGGGAAGCGCTCCAGGAGGAGTTGTGATTTCAGAGGATCTTTGAGATTGGAGAGTGCAGTGGTGGACCAGATTTGAAGTGGGAGAGAGTTTCGGATAGTAGGGAGGGTATGAGCAAGAGGTGCCATGAAAGAGAAAGGAGTGAGTAGGTGTAGGTGCCACTTGTGGAAGAGTTAAATCAAGAAGGCTTAGAATATATGTGGTGTCCCCACCAAGTCTGTTGGTGACTCGTCTCAAAGGTCCCTGATCCTATGAGGAAGGCAGCCCTGGGAACATCCTGCCCCAGGGCACCTATCTGTCCTGCTTGGACTTATAGAGAACAAAGGCTGAATTTGAAGTGCATCAGACCCCTCTGCCTATACCAATATCCAATGTCACCCTTATCAGTATTTGTGCATGTGCTCTCTCCACTAATATGTTGGTTGACCTTTATCTTCGTATTCCAACTGCATCCCTGTCATGCTGTGATGGATCATATTACTGTATCAATTCCTACTTAAACGGGCCCCTATACTTGGTCTGTTGAGATGCCAGTATGTCTGATACCAAAGTCATTCTGTTTTGCTCCCTGAGGTCCTCTGGAGAAGTTGTGTCAGCATCTCACTGCACTGGTTGGGATATGCTTCCCTATTAAATCTACTTACTAAACGTAGCCTCTGTGTTCCTTGCACCTTTGGTACCATTAATAATGTTGGTATTTGTTAAGCGCTTACTATGTGCCGAGCACTGTTCTAAGCGCTGGGGTAGACACAGGGGAATCAGGTTGTCCCACGTGGGGCTCACAGTCTTAATCCCCATTTTACAGATGAGGTAACTGAGGCACCGAGAAGTTAAGTGACTTGCCCAAAGTCACACAGCTGACAAGTGGTAGAGCCGGGGTTCGAACCCATGACCTCTGACTCCAAAGCCCGTGCTCTTTCCAATGAGCCACGCTGCTTCTCCATTAGAAACCATATCTTGTGCACTTTCATCTGTAAGTATTTTGTACACTTACACTCTTGCCATTTAGAGGCCATTCCACCTAGCCCCATATTCATTCATTCATTCAATAGTATTTATTGAGCGCTTACTATGTGCAGAGCACTGTACTAAGCGCTTGGGATGAACAAGTCGGCAACAGATAGAGACAGTCCCTGCCGTTTGACGGGCTTACAGTCTAATCGGGGGAGACGGACAGACAAGAACAATGGCAATAAACAGCGTCAAGGGGAAGAACATCTCGTAAAAACAATGGCAACTAAATAGAATCAAGGCGATGTACAATTCATTAACAAAATAAATAGGGTAACGAAAATATATACAGTTGAGCGGACGAGTACAGTGCTGTGGGGATGGGAAGGGAGAGGTGGAGGAGCAGAGGGAAAAGGGGAAAAAGAGGGTTAAGCTGCGGAGAGGTAAAGGGGGGATGGCAGAGGGAGTAGAGGGAGAAGAGGAGCTCAGTCTGGGAACGCCTCTTGGAGGAGGTGAGTTTTAAGTAGGGTTTTGAAGAGGGAAAGAGAATCAGTTTGGCGGAGGTGAGGAGGGAGGGCGTTCCAGGACCGCGGGAGGACGTGACCCAGGGGTCGACGGCGGGATAGGCGAGACCGAGGGACGGTGAAGAGGTGGGCGGCAGAGGAGCGGAGCGTGCGGGGTGGGCGGTAGAAAGAGAGAAGGGAGGAGAGGTAGGAAGGGGCAAGGTGATGGAGAGCCTTGAAGCCTAGAGTGAGGAGTTTTTGTTTGGAGCAGAGGTTGATAGGCAACCACTGGAGTTGTTTAAGAAGGGGAGTGACATGCCCAGATCGTTTCTGCAGGAAGATGAGCTGGGCAGCGGAGTGAAGAATAGACCGGAGCGGGGCGAGAGAGGAGGAAGGGAGGTCAGAGAGAAGGCTGACACAGTAGTCTAGCCGGGATATACCGAGAGCCCGTAACAGTAAGGTAGCCGTTTGGGTGGAGAGGAAAGGGCGGATCTTGGCGATATTGTAGAGGTGAAACCGGCAGGTCTTGGTAACGGATAGGATGTGTGGGGTGAACGAGAGGGACGAGTCAAGGATGACACTGAGATTGCGGGCCTGAGAGACGGGAAGGATGGTCGTGCCATCCACGGTGATAGAGAAGTCTGGGAGAGGACCGGGTTTGGGATCGATGTTCACCATGCCTCATTTTTGCTGGGCAAGACATATAAGAGGAATGCTTCCCCTCTCTCTAATATTTTTTTTCCCCATACAATATGTAATTTCTATAATAGGAATAGTCACTTAAAAGCTCACTATAGTTTTCTCTAGCCGACTGAATTCCATTAAAAGCATTATCATCACAGGTTTCCCCATATCCCACAGTACCTGGAGAAATATAGCAATCTACTCTAACATACACTGGTCCACATCTGGCACAACCTGGATATAATCAAGAATCACCATCGGCAACTCAAAGATGAATATTATCATTGAATTCCATTTCCTAGGTGGTACACTGTGCAAAAATAGCAAGATTGACCTGGAAATAGAAAACCAAATCAAGAAGGCTAGTATGTGAGGTTCAGAGGCAGAATGAGGTCCCAACCTGGCATCAACCATCAGACAAGCCCTAAGATCCATTAGGCAATTGTAATGGTCAACTGTCTTTATGGCCATGAGACTTGAATTTATTATAGATGCCACATTCAACCACTAGAGAAGTTTCACCAATGATACCTACTTAATGTCAAGTGACAAGACAGAATCACAAGCAATGAGGTCCTGGAACCCAGTTAAATCAACCCACATTGAATCGATGTTCACCATGCCTCATTTTTGCTGGGCAAGACATATAAGAGGAATGCTTCCCCTCTCTCTAATATTTTTTTCCCCATACAATATGTAATTTCTATAATAGGAATAGTCACTTAAAAGCTCACTATAGTTTTCTCTAGCCGACTGAATTCCATTAAAAGCATTATCATCACAGGTTTCCCACAATGCTCAGGTATGTCCGGGGCTACCAGTAATTTTGAGAAGGGATATTCTAGTAGAAAATTCCTCTTTGCACCCAAATCTTCCTGGGGAAAATCTAACCCTCATCACAGATCCAGAGATTGTGCCACACAAGTGAGAACAATCTGTATGCACTAGCTGGAATCACAAGGCCCGTCTTAATGCCCATTCAAATGTGAACATCCTGTTGAATGACAGATAGCAGTTTGAGTGAATCCATTCTCTCTCTCTCTCTCTCTCTCTCTCTCTCTCTCTCCTCTGTTGCCATCCACGGGGCCCTCCCAAGATCAGGCAGGCTGGTAGAGAGCTGGGGCTCAAGGCTGGGCCTCCAGCACCCCTACCCCACAGCAATCAGTAGGAGCAGCCTCCTGGAGAGTCAGGAAGATGTCTTTCTTACAATTTCATTGCACTGGGCTGAAACCAGGGACTTAAAATAAATAAAATTCACCATTTCCCAAACATCTCTGGTATGGACTGAAAACAAAACTAGAATTGACTGATCCATTAGACAACCTGCAGGATTAGGGTTTTATTCTGCCTGGGTAGGCTTGGTCATTGGTTTAAGGCCAGGAGGTTTCCCCATTGATTGATTTCCATGATTGTGTTGTTCTCCCAGTTGGCCTGTTGTCAGGTTTTTCTCTGTCCTGGAATTACAGTGAGTGCACACCACAGGGATTTAAACTGGGGGCTCTATGTGGGGGTGGGGGGGTAACTGTGACCTGATCGTCTTGTGCATAGTACAGTACTTGGCACAGAGTGCTTAACAAATGCCATAAATATTACTGTCATTCTAGGAAGGGCTGGAAATGTTTCACAAATGTAGGATGTGCCATTTGGCATACTACTTTTTGCTTTTCTCCCCTCCTTCCGCAGTCACATCCCAAATTGCCTGAGGCTTTCAAAAGATCTAGGGCTTTCTCTCCTGGAGCTCTAGTCAAATCCACTTCCGTAATCAGCAAGAAGCAGTGTGGTTTGATAGAAAGAGCTCTGGTTTAGGAGTCAGAGGACCTGGTCCTAATCCTCGTTCCACTACTAGTCTGCTGTGTGACCTTGGGCAAGTCACTTATCTGGTCTCTGCTTCAGTTTCATAATCTGTAAAATGGGGATGAAATCCTACTCTCTCATTCTTAGACTGTGAGCCCCTATGGACAAGGCTGTGTCTGACCTGATTACTCTTGTGTCTAACCCTGTATTTAGTTCAGTGCTTGGCACATATTAAGAGCTTAACAAGTGTCATTATTATCATTTTATTATCACTATCAAGCCATTTTCTTTACCTTTTATTTTCTGTATTTCTCTCCACAACCCCACTGCAATTTCACCTGGGAAAAGTATTCTTCCCTCCTCTTGCCTCATCTCCAAGTATCATCATTTCTATGCTCTATTAAACAGCTCCTGTGTTCTTCTCCCAGAGGTACTCCTTTTCAGTGAAGGTTCCTATTTATAGCTCCACTCAGTGCTATGGAAGCCTTTGAGATCCAGGCAAAAAAGGCACTGCTGATTGGAACAACCTGTCTTCAGGGACAAATAATAGGGTATTTGTTTCCTATTAGGCTGGCCATTCATGAGATTTTACCCTGGACAATCTGGTTTTTAGTTGCTCTGTCACTTGCTTCTGCAACTCTCTTCCATGTCAGTCTGACTTGTCTTTAGAGATGCAGCAGGACATAATGGATAGAGCACGGGCCTGGGAGTCAGAAGGTCATGGGTTCTAATTCCAGCTCCAAAGCTTTTCTGCTGTATGACCTTGAGCAAATCACTGCACTTCTCTGTGCCTCAGTTTCCTCATTTGGAAAATGAGGAATGAGACCGTGAGCCCCAAGTGGGACAGGGACTATGTCCAACCTGATTTGCTTGTATCCACCCCAGCACTTAGTACACTGCCTGGCACATAGTAAGGACTTAAGTACCACAATAATTATTATTTATTGAGGAAAATTGAAATCATCAAGTCAGGTGCAATTTCCATGCACCCCTCTAATCCCTCCCTCCTCCTGTCCCTTCAACTCTCCCATCTTTCTCAGCAATATCTCAACAGGAGATCTCATGCCTTCTCTCAAAATCCACCCCTTCCATTAGCGCATTGGACCCCATCCCTTTTGTCCTCATCAAAACACTTCCTCCCTCCCGTCTTCCCTCCCTTACCACTATCTTAAATGGTTTACTCTCCAATGGCTTGTTCCCCACTGCTTTTAAACATGTCTTGTATCCCCTATCCTAAAAAAAGTCCTTGACCCCATGAATCCCTCCAGTTATTACCCCATCTTCCTTTCCAAACTCCTTGTATGAGTTGTCTACACCTGCTGCCTCCATATCCTCTCCTCTGATTCTCCCCTTGACCCCCTTTAATCTGGCTTCTTCCTCCTTCACTCCACTGAAACTACCCTCTCAAAGGTCATCAATGATCTCCTTCTTGCCAAATCCAATCAATCAATGGCATTTATCAGTGGTATTTATCGAGCGCTTACTATGTGCAAAGCACTGTACTAAGTGCTTGGGAGAGTACAATATATCAGGGGTGACAGACATTTTCCCTACCCAAAACAAGTTTACAGTCTAGAGGGAGAGAAAGACATTGATATAAATATATAATTTATAATATATAATTTATAGGTATGTATATTCATTCAATCATTTATTGAATGCTTACTATGTACAGAGCACTGTACTAAGTGCTTGGAAAGTACAATACAGCAGTAAAAAGAAACAATCCCTGCCCACAGCAGGTGTATAACCGCTGTGGGGTTGAAGATGGGTTGATTAAGAAAAAGACAAAGAAAAAAAGTTAAATTTATTATTCCATATATTTATCTTATCCCTAATAAATGAAAATTTCTTTATATAATAAAAAGCTGAAAAAATGTAAATTAATCCCCACCTTAAAATAAATGAAACCAACTAAAAACTAATAGTGGTCCAATGACCATTATTACATCCGAATTCTCCTCCCGTCCTCTCCCAATAGCTCACCCGCTATCAATACTCTTCCCCTTCTCCCAGAAACATTATCAAACCTTGGGATCACTGACTCTGCCCTCTCCTGGTTCTCCTCCTATCTCTCTGGCTGCTCTCTCTCAGTCTCTTTCATGGGCCCCACTGCCTTGGGTCTCTCAAGGTTCAGTCTTTTCTAGGTCCCTTTCTATTCTCCATCTTCACCACTCCCTTGGAGAACTCATTGACTCCCATGGATTCAGCTACTATCGCCAAGGCATGAATAGATTGCCAAATCTAAATCTCCCTGATTTCCCTTCTTTCCTGTAGTCTGAATTTCTTCCTGCCTTCAAGATATCTCCACTTGGATGTCCCACTGACATCACATACTTAACATGTTCAAAACAGAACTCTTTTTTCCCCCACCCAAACCCTGTCCTCCCTGTGACTTTCCCATAACTGTAGACAGCAACACCATCCTCCCTGTCACATAAGCCCATAATCTTGGTATTATACTCTACTTCTCTCTTTCATTCAACCCACATATTATATCTGTCACCAAATCCTGTTAATTCTAAATTCACATCCCTAATATCTACCCTTTCCTCTCCATTCAAAGTGATAATACACTGATCAAAGCGCTCATTGTATCCTGCATTGATTACTGCATCAGGCTCCTTGCTGACCTCCCTGTCTCCTGTCTCTCCCCACTCCAATCCACACTACACTAAGCTATCTGGATCATTTTTCTAAAACAGGTTCATCCATATTTCTCCAGTCCTCAAGAACCGCTAGTGGTTGCCCATCCACCTCTGCAATAAACAGAAACTCCTTACCATTGACTTTAAAGCACTCAATCGCCTTGTCCCTTCCTATCTTACCTCACTAATTTCCTACTACGACTCAGTACTTTCACTTAGGTCCTCTAAAGCCAACCTACCTTCTGTACCTCAAGGTCATCTCTCTTGTGGCTGACCCCTTGCTCATGTCTTACCTCTGGCCTGGAATTCCCCACTGCCCCCTCCCTTCATATCTGAAAATCACTCTCCCCACCTTCAAAGCCTTATTAAAATCACATATTCTCCAAGAGGCCTTCCTTGATTAAGTCCTCATTTCCTCTACTCCCTCTCCCTTCTCCATAACCCTTGCACTTAGATTTGTACCCTTTATTCACCCCACCCTCAGTCCCGAAGCCCTTGTGAAGATATCAGTAATTTCCTTGTGGGCAGGGAAAATGTTTACCAGTTCTAACATATTGTATTTTCCCAAGTGTTTAGTACAAGTGCTCTGCACACAGTAAGTACTCAATATATAGAAATGATTGATTTTCTTTATCTAAAATTTATTTTAATGTCTTCCTTCCCCCTAATCTGTAAGCACTTTGTGAGTAGGGATCATCTATATTTAGGTCATTGTATTGTACTTTCCCAAGAGCTTTACACAGTGTTCTGCACACAATAAGTATTCCATAATATCTTTGCTTGATTAACTGACTGTGTGCAGAAAAGCCCATAGGAGATTAAAGAGATAATTCCTGCTCACAAGATGCTTTTGGGACTTGAGAGGGAGAGAGACATTAAAATAAATTACAGATAGGGGAAATGGCAGAGTGTAAGGATATGTACATAAATGCTTTGGGGCTGAAAGTGGGGTGAATATCAAGTACTTAAGGGGTACAGAGCCAAGTGCATAGGCAATGCATAATTTCCCTAAACTCTTTGTTTCTCCTTCTGGCATCTCGTTTTTCCATTTGAAGTACAATGCCTGTGGTGTTTAGAGCCCCATTTTGCTTGCTTTCTTTCAAAACAGAAGGCCATTTGCCAACACGCTAATTGTGCTGTTTGGGAGTATTAGAGGTTTTTGCACTCAGCAATTTTTGTTTTTCTTCTTTCTGAAGTAAAAGTGGATTTCAGCAGTGGGTGTTTCCTTTAAATAGTAACTCCAGTGCAGCATAAACACAAGTAGCATAGACCATGGGCCTCCCAGTTATTTTCCAGGTGGGTGGCATATTTCACAATGCTTTCCAGCATGGAGAGGAAAGGATTGGCTGTACAGTTTCGCTTGAAGGGACCCCGAAACTATGGCAAATCCAGTGATAAGTTGTCCTGCACCAAAGTTAGAAAATCTGCTTCCTAAAAACTTGTCAGCACAGCATATTGGTAGCTGCTGCAACTGAGGTTCATCTGTGTTTCTGGAGCAGAATAAGATACCCCTCCCCTCCCCCAGCTTTTACTTCCAAATGTGCTTATCCCGCTGTGCAGAAAGCTGTCTTCTGTTGTGCTCTTATCAGGTCTGGTCTAGCCTATACAGATAAGTAGACTGAAACTAATACCATATGGACTCCAAATACTGCAGCTGCCCCCACTGAGCAGAAACTCTGCAGTAAGGAAAATGTGTGTGTTTAACAAATGTTAGATTTCATGAGAAGAAATGGAGTCAGTTCATTGTAAGAACTACAATGGCTTAAGTGCATATTAATGGAAACCAAAATATATATATATATGACAGAGAAAACATCAAGTTACCAAAGCGCTAACCCAGCCCACCAAATCACAGGATGGAAAAAAATGCAAGTTGTCCTTCTAGCAGGCCATTGGGTGACCTTGATTTTGAGCTGTTAACTCGGCCTCAAGGGGCCCTGCTTTTTTTTTCCTAACAAGTTATTGCAGCTTCCTGATCCACAAATAATCCCAATCTTCATCCTTAACTGAGTGTCCATTTCAAACCCACTAACTGCTTTCAAATTTTCCTCTGTAACTTATAGATTAAGTAGGAAATGATTTCCTCTTAAATCAGAACAGATCTAACAAGTCCAATACAGGTTGGTTGTACATAAATTCCTTACTGAGGATGCCACCAATCCAGTTTGCAATTGTAGCTTTGTATGAATTTTCTGCCTGAAAGGAAAAGAAAAAATTGTGAACTACCACTATATCTACACCCTGAGACACATAAAGCAGAAAAAGCAGAAAACCACCTCTGAAAAGGATCAGTTGTATTTTTACACAACAAGACACAAGTATATCTTCTTTATTAATACTAATAATAATAATGATGGTATTTGTTAAGCACTTACAACATGTCAAGCACTGTTCTTAGTGCTGGGGTACATACGAGTTAATCACTTCGGACACAACTGATTAACCTTCTTGATTTGGACCTTCTTCCAAACCTGCATTATAAATTCAAAGGAAATGTTACTGAAAAAATTTTCCACTGCTAGTAAAGTAGGCTACATCCTTGTGATTTGTAGGAAGTATAATAGAAAAGCACCTGATCCTGAAGAAACAAGGGAAACATAGCAAAGGAGTGATAAGAAAGGGAGAGAACAAAGGAAGAGCCAGCATTGGAACTGAGTCAGAGCTCTTCAATGAGAGCTCAGGTCCTTGGGGTGGACCATACAAGAAGTGATAGGAGAAAACGAAGACTACACAGAAGTGAAAAATTGGGAGCCTGCTGGTGACTCAGACTCCCTTCTATAGATACCTAACTCCGGGAGGGTATAGTTGAAACCACAAGAACTAGTTATATTGGGATCTTGGTGAGACATATGGTGGAGGAGAGAGAGGTTTATTCAGTGTGCAGATGACAAATCAGCTGAGCTTATATGCAGAATGAGTATTAATAGATAGAGGAAAATGAAAGACTCAGTCATTTCAGATGACTTTATTCAAATGAGTAGGAGGGTGGTGTCAGTATTTCACTGCTCAATTTGGGATTGTGAATCCCTAAGAACTGTGGGGCTGGAGCACTACATTTAGGAAATGCAGATTATTACTGAAGCTGAAACACTTGTGTGACTAAAATCATATGGGATATTCTAGGGCAGATGAAGACAAACAACAACCACAAATTTCTGTGTGAGCACTTCACCATATCCTTATTTCTTTTTCTCTCTTTCCATCCTTCCTTCTTGTTCTCTTTTCTTCCTTTTTTCCTCCCTCCAGCCTGCCTATTCCTTAGTTCTGTCCAGGACATTTGTGAGTGCAATTTAGCAACACATGTGGCACTCTGGACTAAAGGTGCTGTTGATGCATATTCTATGACTTCACAGTCCATCAGTCATTCAGCCAACAGTAGTCACTGTTCTATTAATGGGTGTGACATTCTTGCTGAACCCAGCTATAAGGAAAATTCACACTGAAATATTCACCATTTCTGACCCTATACATGTACTTGCAACTGTTTCTAAAGACTGCATCAAGTTGTATCCAAACAGACTTGCATTGCTGTAGAATGGTCCCTATTTCTCCTGTTACATCTAACCCAAGCATATAGTGATGACATGTATTCTGGCACCACCAAGCTCTTAGTAAAGTGCTCTGCACATAGTAATGTTCAATAAATACTATTGATTAATCAATCAGTTGATTCATTGGGCACCCGCTATGTGCAGAGGTCAACACTAAGCAGGATGGAGTTTTACCAAGGAAAAAACAAAAAGTTAGTTCACTTAAGGAAATCTGAACCTAATTATAAAAATATTTTAAAAAAAGATAAATTAATCTGGCTATTCCTCCTCTTACTCCTCCCTACTCCAGGGATATTGTGGGTTGTGGTACTGCCTAGTGGAAAGAGCATGGTCTTGGGGGTTAAAGGACCTGGGTTATAATCCTCCCATGGCCATTGACCTGCTGTGTGACTTGCGTAAGTCACTTAAGTTCTCTAGGTCTCAGTTTCCTTATTGGTAAATTGGGGATTCAATAACTGTTTTCCCTACCCCCTTAGACACTGCCCCATATGGGACAGGGATGTTGTGTGACCTGATTATCTTGTATCTACCCCAAAGCTTTGTGCAGGATTGGTATATAGTAAGAGCTTAAAAAATAGCATTATTATCATCATCCCTTGCTGACATAGCAGACTAACAAAATGGACAGTCCCAGAGAGGATGGTGGACTCCACAGGAGCTCTCCAATCTCAGATCTCCTTATTTCGAGTGTCCCCCTCTTAAGGCTTACGATCCAGAGAAATCACTGAAAGGTGAGGCCAGCCCTGTCATTTCCCAAGGATTTTGGCCTCAGTGAGGCTCCTTCCTCCCAACTCTGACTGGCAAAGTTTTCATTCAAATACCACAAATTTCTTCTAGACACAAGGATCTTTTGGCCCAGGAGTCAGAGCTGCCGGGACACTCATGTTTGGAAAAGAACCTAAGTAAATACTTCTACTAAGAAATTATGGGCCAGTCAAAGGTTTGGAATAGGAGAATGAGAAGGAATAGAGTGAGGAAAGCAAGTGTCAGCATCCTCCCTCACATCTCCTATTAATTCCCTGCCCCTTCTTTTGTTCAGTTTCACAGCTACCTCCCTCCCATGGCAGCCTAAACAGTCCAGGAAAAGATTTAAGAAATGTGCCAGGCTGGAAGTTGGATCGCAGAGCATTGCCTGAAAAGAACACAGCTCCTTTCTTACTCAACTTTCTGCAAAAACTATCTAGAGGGGGAAGACAAGAAATTGAAGGTCAAAAGAGACTTACATATAAGCTTCTCAGTAGGAACTATAAGAAGAAAAGTACTAGGAGAAATATAGTACATCACCTGGAATTTCACAGGCTATCAGATGCTATACTGCTTAGTAGTGAATGACTCAAGGTGAAGGCACCATGAAGCAGCATGGCCTATTGGAAAGAACACAAGTCTGAGAGTCAGAGGACCTGGGTTCTAATACCAGCTCAGCTGTTTACCTGCTGCGTGACCTTGGGCAAGTCACTTCACTTCTCTGTACCTCAGTTACCTCAACTGTAAAATGGGGGTTAAAACTGTGAGCCCCATGTGGGACAGGGACTGCGTTCAACCTGATTAGCTTGTATCTACCACAGCACTTAGTACAGTGCCTGGCACCTAGTAAGTGCTTAACAAATACTATTTTTAAAAAGTCTGTCTTTGGTGGATGGGAGGGAGGACATATGCTGCACTTCTTGGCTAACTTTATAGTCCCTTCCTGTTTCTATAAATGGAGTCTCACAGAACCCTGTTCATAGTTGGTAGTAGAAGTTATTTTTTTCGTAGAAAGAAGATTGATATTAAAGGACACAGGTGATGTCCCCAGTGAAAAGCAGAAAACAAGAAAGTAACAGAAATGGTAACAATTATTTAATATGTATTCTGTCACCCCAAAAGGTGAAATCATTCCATATGTCAGCTTTTTAAAAAAACAAAAGAGAAACAATTTGAACAATGTGTAAAAAACAACCTAGAACAATCAAAACCAGTTCTTCTGGAAACTCTTAAAATAGACCAAAGAGGAAAACCATCTAAACAAACATTCCACACAATATTGCTGAAGAAAGGGTGAATCAAAAACTAGAGCAGATGCCAGAAGCCAGAGAAATAGTGTCAGGCTTAGGGCAACATCAATAGGTTGTGGGGAACTGAACTTTAACACCAACTCAGAGAAAAGTCTTGGGAAAAGGAAAATCAAACACTTTTGTGAAAACAAATGAAGGAAAATATGTAAGTAGAACAACAAGGTAAGGAGAAAATGAGTTTCCCCTGAGAAATAGACCATACATTTTTGCCTCAGTTTCATTCCCAAGGTGTCCAATAGGCTCTTCATTCTACTGGGATAGAGGGAGTGAGTCAAGGGAGGTGGCAGCAAAATAAGGCCCAGGATGGTGGAGTGGATAGAGCGTGGGCCTGTGAGTCAAAAGATTATGGGTTCTAATCCCTGTGCAGTCACATATCTGCTGTGTGACCTTGGGCAAGTCACTTCACTTCTCTGTGCCTCAGTTACCTCATCTGCAAAATGGGGATTGAAACTGTGAGGCCCACATGGGACAAGACTGTTTCCAACCTGATTTGCTTGCATCTACCCCAACATTTAGTATAGTGCTTGGCACATAGTAAGTGCTTAACAAATACCACAATTATCATTAATTATTATAACGTTGTTCCTCAGATTTTGCTCAATTCACCTCTTTGATTGACTAAGGAAGTTTCACCACTCATTCTTCAAACCTTTTTTAATTGAGAAGTAGCATGGCCAAATGGAAAGAGCATAGGCCTGAGAGTCAAACGACCTGTGTTCTAATCTTGGATCTGTCACTTGCCTAATGCATGATCTTGGGCAAGTCACATAACTTCCCCGTGCTTCAGTTATCTCATCTGTAAAATGGGGATTCAATACCTGTGCTTTCTCCCTTTTAGACTGCGAGCCCCTTGTGTACAACATATGACAAACAGTAAGCATTAAACAAATACCACCATTTATGATTATCATGATTATTAACTTCTTGCTATTTTTACATTTTTAAATTTATCGGTCTGTTGGTCTTGACACCCCTGCTAAAGAACTAAATCTGAACTTATCCATACCAAACACTCATTTCAGTACCAGGACCCCTACGGTATTTTAACAAATATGTTTTGTCTGGGTGATGGGCACACTGACTATCAGTGTAAATTTAGTGATTTCAGGATCTTAAGCCACAGTGCAATTTGAGATTAAGAGGACAGTGAAACTTGAAGGTCATTTACATGAGGACTACACTGAGTTTATTTCATTTTGATTCTTCTGAGTTTGGAATATACTCCAACTTCACCATTTGCACTTTGGAAATATCTACTCTCCAATCTTCATGGAAAGGGCCATATCATTTGAAAAGCAGCGTGGTTCAGTGGAAAGAGCCCGGGCTTGAGAGTCAGAGTTCATCAGTTCGTATCCCAGCTCTGCCACTTAGCTGTGTGACTGTGGGCAAGTCACTTCACTTCTCTGTGCCTCAGTTACCTCATCTGTAAAATGGGGATTAGCTGTGAGCCTCACGTGGGACAACCTGATTCCCCTGTGTCTACCCCAGCACTTAGAACAATGGTCTGCACATAGTAAGCGCTTAACAAATACCAACATTATTATTATTAGTCAAATGACCATCTGAATACGCCAACTATGTTAGCAAAGATGTAGCAGGTTTTGTGATAGTTAATATTCAGTTCTCATTTTTTTCCTCATGTACCTGGTTGGGGGAAGTAGGCAGGGAGGTTTTATTTGTGATCAGTTCTTTCACAGTAAAGGAAGAAACATTTTCCTTCATAATTAAAGTGATGAGGCTCTGGCCACGTTGTGTATGATCACCCCTCAAAAATAAATTTCTGGCTGAAGTAACATGTGAGACTCCCTCCTCTTCTGATAATCCTTCCACCCTCACAAAATCCTCCACCAGCTCCCTAAATTCCTTCACATCAAGTAAAAACTCACAGATGGCTTCAAGGGTGTCCACAATCTAACCCTTCTTAAAATGTCTGCTCTCTTCACATGCTATTCCCCAACCTGCTGTCTTCTCAACCTGCTGTCTTTGTTCTTCCCAAACTGACCTTCAAGCTGACTACGTTTTCGAATCTCCAGTCTCTGTTCCCTCACTTAACCCATTCTCCTGGTATAGAACTCCTCCTCTGATCCCCACTAAAAGTAATAGATCAATCATAGTTATTGAACTCTTACCGTGTGCAGAGCAGTGTATTAAATGCTTAGGAGGCTACAATTTAATAGACACAGTCAATGCCCACAGCAAGCTTATAGTTTAGAAGTGGAGACAGACATTAATATGAATAAGCAAAATATGGATATGTACATAAGTGCTGTGGGGCTGGGTGAGGAGACGAATAAAGGGAGATGTAAAAGGCAGTGGAAGAGAAGGAAAAGAGAGCTTAGTGAGGGAAGGCTTTTTGGAGGAAATGTGCCTTCAATAAGGCTTTGAAGAAGGGGGAGTCAGCGTGGCTCAGTGGAAAGAGCCCAGGCTTGGGAGTCAGAGGTCATGGGTTCAAATCCCGGTTCTTCTACTTGTCAGCCGAGTGACTGTGGGCAAGTCACTTAACTTCTCTGTGCCTCATCTGTAAAATGGGAATGAAGACGTGAGCATCATGTGGGACAACCTGATTACCCTGTATCTACCTCAGTGCTTAGAACAGTGCTCTGCACATAGTAAGTGCTTAGCAAATACCAACATTATTATTATTAATTGAAGAGTAAATGAAGAGGAAGAGAGTTCCAGGCCAGAGTTGGGATGTGGGCAAAAGGTCGGCAGTGAGATTCACAAGATGAAGGTCAGTGAGTAGGTTGATATTAGAAGAGGAGAGACAGAAAGCAGGGAGACCAGCAAGGAGGCTGATACTATAATCAAGGTTGGATAGGATAAGTGTTTGGATTAACATGGTAGCAGTTTGGATGGAGAGGAAAGGGCAGATTTTAGTGATGTAAAGGTTGAAATGGCAGAATTTGGTGACAGATTGAATATGTGGGTTGAAAGAGAGATGAGATTCATTCGTTCATTCAGTCATATTTATTGAGTACTTATTGAGTCAAGGATAATGCCAAGGTTATGGGCTTGTGAGACAGGAAGGATGGATGGTGGTGCTGTCTACAGTGATGGGAAAATTATGAGAAGGACAAGGTTTGAGTGGGAAGATAAGGAGTTGTGTGTGTGACATGTTATGTTTAAAGTGATGGTAGGACATCCAAGTAGCGATGCCTTGGCGGCAGGAGGAAATGCAAATCTGCAGAGAGGGAGAGAGATCAGAGCTGGAGATGTAGATTTGGGAATCATCCACATAGAGGTTGTAATTGAAGTCATATGAGTGAATGAATTGCCCAAAGGAATGGGTGTAGATGGAGAATAGAAAGGGACCCAGAACTGAACCTTGAGGAACCCCCACAGTAAGGAGGTGGGAGGCAGAAGAGGAGCCCATGAAGGGATTCAGAATGAGTGGCCAAAGAGATAAGAGGAGAACAAGGAGAGAATAGTGTCAGTGAAGCTGAGGTTGGATAATGTTCCAGGAGAAGGGGATAGTTGACAGTTGATAGAGGGCAGGTGAGAAGTTGAGGATTATGATTTTGTAGACGCCATTAGATTTGGCAAGATAGAGATAATTTGTGACCTTTGAGTCGGCAGTTTCTGTTGAGTGAAGGGGATAGAAGCCCGATTGGAGGGGGTCAAGGAGAGAACTGGAGGAGAGGAAATTGAGAGAGCATGTGTAGACAACTTGCTCAAGGACTTTGGAGAGGAATGGTAGGAAGAAGATGGGGCAATAACTGGAAGAAGCTATGGGTCAAGAGAGGGTATAGGAGAAATATAGGCATGACTGAAAGAAGTGGGGAAGAAGCCACTGGAGAGCAGTCAGTTGAAGATGATGTCTAGGGAGAGAAGAAGGAAGGGAGAAGTGTTTTGAAAAGTTGTGAAAGGATGGGATTGGATGCACAAGTGGAGGGATGGATTTTGAGGTAAGGCAGGAGATCTTCTTCTGAGTTACTGTTGGGAAAGAGGAGAGAGTTGAAGGAGGGGCAGAAGGAAGAGTGACTGGGGAGGGGCAGGGGAGATTTTAGGGAGATCATGCCTGATAGTTTCAATTTTCTCAGTGAAGTAGGTGGCCAGGTCATTAAGGGCAAGAGATGAGGGAGGCAGGGGGTTTGAGGAGAGAGTTAAATGTCTGGAACAAGTGGAGAGGGCAACAGGCAGGGGTGTCAATTATGATGGAGAAATAATTTGGGGGGCAGAGGAGAGGGCAATATTGAAGCACACAAGGATGAACTTGAGGATGAGGTCCACCTATCTACATTTCCGCAAGCCGCACTCTCTGCTCATGCACAAGAGTGAAGGAAGTGGACTGTGGAGGTGATGCAGGGCTGTGGCTTAGTTGGGTGAGATCAATGAAGGGACTGAGTGAGCTGACTTCTGTAAAGAGGGTGGTATTGAGAGTGTCAGTTAGGTCATCAAGGAAGGCTAGTTTGGGTATGGAAGCTAAATAGAGCATGATGAGTTGAGAAAACGGGATGGGATCAAAAGATTGGCAGTCTCTGTGGGGAAATAGCACAGATTTGTGAGTGCAGGTGTGTGGGAGAGAAGGCAGGTGAAGCAGTTCATTCATTCAATTGTATTATTGAGTGCTTACTGTGTGCAAAGCCCCATACTAAGCATTTGAGAGAGTACAATACAATAACAGACATATTCCCTGGCCACAAGGAACTCACAGTATACAGGGAGAGACAGACATTAATATGCCTAAATAGATGAACTGTGGTCAGATCACAGTCCACCCCATATTTAAAGCCCTGCTGCAATTCCACGCCCTCCAATATGCCTTCCTCAATCAGTTCCCAGGACCGCAGACCCTTTAGCCTTCTCTCACACTTATGAATATAAGTATACTCATCCACAGCACTTTTGTAAGTATGTTTATTCAGTTGAACACAATTATTCATCATTTATTTAGTTTGATTATTCTGTAAATCATTTCATGTTGGTGTCCTCCATTAGAATATAAGTGTTTTGGGGGCAGGGAATGTGTCATTTGCTTATTTTGTACTTTCCAAGCACTTGTACTGTGCACTGCACCCAGGAGGGGCTCAGCAAATATACATACAATGACAACTAGTACAGAAGACTGTTTCCCTTCAACTGGCCTCCTTCAGTCAAGGGGAATAATAATGTTGGTATTTGTTAAGCACTTACTATGTGCAGAGCACTGTTCTAAGCGCTGGGGTAGACACAGGGGAATCAGGGTGTCCCATGTGGGGCTCACAGTCTTAATCCCCATTTTACAGATGAGGGAACTGAGGCACAGAGAAGTTAAGTGACTTGCCCACAGTCACACAGCTGACAAGTGGCAGAGCTGGGATTCGAACTCATGAGCCCTGACTCCAAAGCCCGTGCTCTTTCCACTGCGCCACGCTGCAAGTAGGAGACAGGTTTACAGGCTAGGGAGCCCTGACACTGGGGGTTGTGGGTCGAAGAGCCAAAAAGGGGAGATCTGTGCCCTGAATCCTCCCACCTCCACCTAGGAAAGGAGGTGGCCTCCTTGACAGTTACAGAAGCAATGAAGCCATAGAAGCCATGAGAAGCAGTGTGGCCTAGTGGAGAGAGCATGGCCCTAGCAAGCCAATTGCTTGCTGTGTGACACTGGGCAAGTCACTTAACTTTTCTGTGCTTCAGTTATCCTATCTGTAAAGTGGGGATTCAATACCTGTTCTCCCTCCTAGACTGTGAACCCCATGAGGGACGGGCACTGTGTTCAACCTAATTAACTTTTACCTACCTCAGTGCTTAAAACAGTGTTTGACACGTAGTAAGCACTTAACAAATATCATTTTAAAGTTAAACTTAATGGTTATTTAGAATGTGGGCATTCTTCTAGGAGACTACATTCCTCAGATCCAAAGTTTGAGAGCAGCAAGGCCATCTGAGTTGGGCTAGAGTGAGGTAAACAGGGAGGCAGAGAGAAGAGAGGAAAAGAAAGAGAAAAGGATAGAGGAGAGGGAGAAGAGGGGAAAGAGGAGAGAAGAAAGGGGGAGAAAGGAAATGGAGAGAGGAGGAGGAAAGAGAAGAGAAAAAGGAAAGGGAGAAAAGAGGAAAAAGGAGAAGAGGGGAAGAGGCAAAGGGGAAGAAGGGGAGTGAGAGGAAGTAGGGAAGAGATAAAGATGTCAGTGTCTTTTTTCTCCTCCTCTCTTGTCACCACCATTGGTCCTCCACCCTCTTCACTGTCCCACCAGATCCAGCACTTCTGCAAGAACCAGGAGCCAAGATGGCAGCTGGGATATGTGGCAGGGGGCTTGGCCCTGAGCGGGAAAGGGCAGAGCTCTCAGGAGGTGATGGTGGGCAGCCACAAGGCCTCACAACCCTCAACTACTCCAGACCTGATCTTCTGGGCCACTGAAGAAACTTTCTGGAAGCAATAGAAACTTACATCACTGGCCTAGAAAGGCCATTTCAGCTTTGGCAGCCATTGCCACCCTGACTGAGGGGCTCTCCTGCCTCTTTGACCAAAAAGTTGTGTTTAGAAGTTTGTGCTTCTGTGTGTGTGTTTGTATGTGTGTGAAGAATGCAACGTCATTAATCAATGATATTTTTCAATTCATCAATGAATGGCATGTCCTATTTTGGGCCTTCGCGAAGGCAAGACAGAACCCCTGAAAACATGATGGTCCTGCCTAATTCAGGACATCCAGCCTCTTTAGAGACTTGAATTCTCAATGCCCCAACCAGAAGATCCCAGTATCTGACTGAACTATTTCTGAATAACTTAGATGTGGTTGGGTTTATCATAAACTTTGTCATATTTAGGACTTAGTTCAGTGTTCTTCCCACAGTAAGCACTCAAATGTCATTGATTGATTGGTAAATATCACTTATTAATGACTTTGCAGCCTACCCCCCCCCCACACACTTCTCAACCACAACTACCTAAACATTCCAGAAAGAAATGTTTATTTGCTATTTTGCAGGGTGTCTTAATTGAGATATTTTCCTAATATCCACTTCCTTTTGGGCAGCAGACACTTTACCTTTAGGCCTCCCAATTCCCAGGGTCAAGGCTAAAATATTTAGAGAGATTATTATCATTATTAATGTATTTGTTAAGTACTTACTATGCTTCAAGCACTGTTCTAAGCACTGGGGAGAATACAACAGAGTTAGTAGATATAAGTTAATCATATTGGACGCAGTCTCTCCCACATAGGGCTAACAGTCTAAGTAGGAGGGAGAACATGCATTGCATCCCCATTTTGCAGTTGAGAAAACTGAAGCACCAAGAAGCTAAATGACTTGCCCAAGATTACCAACAATCAAGTGGCGGAGCTACAATTAGAACCCAGGTCCTCTGACTCCCAGGCTTGTACCCTTTCCACTAGGCCATGCTGCTTACCCAGTCAATCAAAACATAACAGAGAGTTATAACAGTCAGCTAGCTGTACCCAGAAGGTCATCCTCCAAACCAATAAAGGAACTTCCCACAACTCTAGTCTGTTTGAGGGCAAAACAGTCTAGCTGATTCGGGGATATGTGCTTCTCAGGGTTTAAGGATAAAATGCCGTGGTTGTAAATACAGCTTTCCAGCAAAAGTTTGATGGGGAATTGCACCCAATGCATGACTCCATTCCTTTCCCATCATGGTGTGGGAAGAAATGAGCTTAGGTATAAAAAGCTCTTTGCATCCTTGGATGAAAGGAGATTTAAGAATCTGAGGCAGTGTTTTTAGTGTATTTTTTCCTGCCTGCATTAAGCATATGGAACATGACAACTCTGGGGATCCAGATCTGAAAAATCTTAGTTTTCAAAGTTGCTGGAGTCCTAGGTAAGTATTGTGTCAGATTTGTCACTTTGATCCCTAGCAATTCTCCAAAATTAGGACCCTGAAGTCATAGAAATGAAATCTAGCATAGGCATGTATTTTATTATTTTTTACATTCATTTCAACTCAGTGGAGAATATTCAGAACAAAGCAGTTTCTTAATTAAAGGGCTGCGGCATGATAATATAAGGGAACTGTACTTTGGAGGGTCCCGTGATGGCAGAAACAAGTTTCGGCTCTGACAGGAATTTATTAATCATCGTGGAGGCCCTAGTTTTAGGAAGCAAGGAGCTGAATAATCTTTTCTTAACTGTAATAGCTCATGAAAGGCATATGGGGCAGAAAAGCCAGGCAGGATTATGGGTTGAGAAACAGCATTTACCTAATGGCACATAAACACATCCACAATAGCCATGTTGGCATTTCATTCAAATTTCATGGTAACTTGTGACAGAGGTCAAAAAAGATTCAATTCTACTCTTAGTTTTCTAAAGGGTACAGGTTTTAGATAAATGTGTTTGGAATGGTGTGCATGTGTGTAGATGAGGGCCTGGAAGTCTAAAACCAGAGTGTCCCAAAGGAAATAATCTAGATCATTTCATTTATCAAACTGCTGACAGCTGAGGTGCTTTCATTTCCTACCCTGTGTTGTTCAGGTCTTGGAGAATGTCAGGTGTTTCAGCAGTCTTAATAGACTTTGATGAATACCTGTGACTTCCTAAAGATCAGTCACATAAATAATGTGCAGGAAGCAACACCAATTTCCAAATCTCCCTGCTCCTCAAAAGCCTCCCATGGTTACCTGTCTCCTCACCCAGCAAAAATACCTCACCATCATCTTTAAGTCATGCAACCAGCTCTCTCCCTACCTATTCTCACTGCTCTCCCATTACAGTCCTGAGCACGTGGTTCTTCTAACACCAATATACTTACTATGCCTCAATTCATTCATTCGTATTCATTGAGCCCTTACTATGTGCAGAGCACTGTAATAAGTGCTTGGAATATACAATTTGGCAACCAATAGAGACAATCCCTGCCCAATAACGGGCTCACAGTCGAAACGGGGGAAACAGACAGCGAAGCAAAACAGAACAAAACAAAACAAGTAGTCTGGCATAGCTCTCACTATCAAACCTTTTCCCATACCTTTCCTCCTTTCTGGAACTCCCTCCCATTTCACATAAGACAGACCACAACAATCCCCTTCTTCAGTGCCCTACTAAAAACATATCTTCTCCAGGAAGCAATCCCTGACTAACCTTTCATCTCCTCCCCCTACTCACCCCTCCCTTCTGTATCACTTAGGCACTTAAGTCCATACTCCCTAAGCACTTTGATACTCATACTAACCCACAGTACTCACCAGTAAATCAATCATTGCTATTTATTGAGTGCTTACTGCTCTGCACTGTACTAAGCACTTGGCACAATACTAAGCACAAGACTAAGCACAATACAGTCTGTAGACATGTTCCCTGCCCATAACAAGTTTATAATCTAGTTATATATATATAAATATATATATATCCTTATATTCTGATGCTTCCCCCACCTGCAATTTAATGTCATCTCCACCCTAGATTATAAACTCCTTGAGGGCAGGTCTCATGTCTTCCAAATCTGCATACAGTAAGGGCTCAATAAATACCCCTGATTCACTGACTGATTGATCCATCCACCCAGGATGTGTGAATTATAACGGACTATGTTCTTGGGGCTTTCTGCTTGATGTAGGCATGGAACATGTCTACTGATTCAGTTATACTGGACTCTCCCATGTGCTTAGTACCTAGCTCCACATACAGTAAGTGCTCAATAAATACAATTGATTGATTCACCCTTATAGGATTTGATCCAGCCTGCACTCAGTAATCAGTAGCATTCCCCAAGAGGTCTGATTGAAAAGTCTATATTACCACTAGGACTTTGGCGATGTTGTGTCTCCCCTCTCTTGCACTCTCCCAAATGCTTAGTACATTGCTCTGCATAAAGCAAGCACTCAGTAAATACCACTAATTGATTGATGTGGTATATCTATACAAGTGATCCTTATACCCTGTGGGGCTGGAAGTTTGGCCTGTGTTTCTGCCTTGGTGAAGTGAAGATGTCATGGCTTTGCCTAATCATCTAACTGGGTGGTTTTTAGAGCACTAAATATGAAAGAAATTGGTCTCAGTATTTATTCTTTACAGTATCCTTCTTCTCTGCCAATTTACTTAACTATACCCCTGCTAAATTCTTTTTGAAAATGTACAGCTCCACAAAGCCATGACAGCCTCATCAAAAGATAATATAAAGCAAAACAGTTTACGTCTCAGAAGTGCAGCTGTCTTCTCATTGGGTTGTGATGGAGCTTTTCTGTCTGCTACACCCCTAGAGGCAGGGACCACATATTTTCTAATGGCACCAACGACTCTTGACAAATAACACCAGTAATAATTTCCACTTTTACATGAAGCTTGATCCATTTTTCGGCTGGTCCTCTAAAATTCCACAGGGAAACTTGCCAGAATCAGTCAGGATGCCAGGTTGTAACAGGATTGTATTTGCCGAGGTACAAATCTGCTATAAATGAATGCTTTTCCATTCCCATTACTGCCTGAACTAGAGTTATTTTTGTCAAACTCTTAAAACCCACTATTTTGCCTTTGTTGTGAAATTGTTCACAGTCCTATTTCCATCCTAAAAATGCTGTTTCCTGCATTAATTTTAATTGGAGGGCTTTAGGGCAAATGCAATTAAATTGTGGTTCATGAACTGTAGCTTTCAATATATAAATAGTCCACCAATTGCTGGATTTTTCACTTGAGCTCTATTGCAATATCAATTTACCAGCACTCAAACTCAAAACCCAAAAAAAGAACAAATGGCTAAGGTCCCCCCAAAACACTCAGAAAATGAAAAAAAAACCCAACTTTTACATATGTGTGCTAACAAAGGAAATCTTCAAATGCTATCAAGTTTAATTTATAATTCTGTGTATTATACATCCAGTCAGTGGGTATGCCAGACAAATACAAAGATCCCCAAATTTTCTGAGCACATGCAGGTTAGGATTCATGTTGTGATAACATATTATGATAAAATTCACAGGGTAGTCCAAATCATTTCATAAATTTTGCTGTGCTGAATCAGACTAAAAATTCATACTAGTAATAATAGTAATCAATGGTACTTATTCATTCATTCATTCAATAGTATTTATTGAGCGCTTACTATGTGCAGAGCACTGTACTAAGCGCTTGGAATGAACAAGTCGGCAACAGATAGAGACAGTCCCTGCCATTTGACGGGCTTACAGTCTAATCGGGGGAGACGGACAGACGAGAACGATGGCAATAAACAGAGTCAAGGGGAAGAACATCTTGTAAAAACAATGGCAACTAAATAGAAACAAGGCAATGTACAATTCATTAACAAAATAAAGAGGGTAATGGAAATATATACAGTTGAGCGGATGAGTACAGTGCTGTGGGGATGGGAAGGGAGAGGTGGAGGAGCAGGGGGAAAGGGGGAAAAGAGGGTTTAGCTGCGGAGAGGTGAAGGGAGGGTGGTAGAGGGAGTAGAGGAGCTCAGTCTGGGAAGGCCTCTTGGAGGAGGTGAGTTTTAAGTAGGGTTTTGAAGAGGGGAAGAGAATCAGTTTGGTGGAGGTGAGGAGGGAGGGCGTTATTACTCAATACTTATTGAGCATTTACTGTGTATAGAGCACTGTACTAAGTACTTGGAGTAGTGCAGTACAATAGAGAGGGTAGACATGTTCCCTGCACACAACAAGTTTATGGTCTAGTATTTATTAAGCACTTAATGTGTGCAGAGCATTGTACTTAGCTCTGGGAAAGAATACACAGGTGGAAATTATACACTGCCTCTGTCCCTTGAGGGCTAACTTTTTTCACATTACTCAAGAACATTTTTTCCACCAAAATCTGCACAGAATAAGACTAACACAGCCCCAGATAGACACCTGGAGATTGTCTCAGGCAATTGATGGGTCTAGTTTGGGAGTCACTCAGGAAAACAAAAAAGCAGCCAATACAAAGAGGTTATCAACTTGTCTTTAACAGGCAAGCAATCAGGACACATTCCTAATTCAAGGGGACACCTTAATTTGACATGTTTGCTGTGGATCAGTGTTTCTCAAATTGGGTCTATGGCCTCTGGAACCAAACTGATTAATCTGGCCTGTTGTCCCCTTCACCTGTGAGTCCCATATTGGACAGGGATTGTATTTGATCTCATTACATTGAATCTATCCCAGAGCTCAGTACAATCCTTGGCATATAAGTGCATAAGCAGCCTGGGACCAGTGTGACCTACTGGAAAGAACATGGACCTGGATTCAAATTTCAGCTCTGCCACTTCTCTTCTCAGTGACCTTGGACAAGTCCCTTAACTGCTCTGTGCCTCAGTTTCCTTAACTGTAAAATGGGGATTAAAAACCTGTTCTCCTTCCAACTTAAACTGGGAGTCCCATGGGAGAGATGGACTGTGATTGACCTGATTAATTTGTATATACACTAGTGCTTGATACATTGTAGGGACTTAAATACCATAATTAACAATAGCAAATTATTATATTATCATTAATAATTATATGCATTTTAGGAATCTCCTAAACTCCCTTACAGGAGGCTAGCATGGCTAGAGAGAAGAAAGGAAAAACAGATAACTTTGGGGCATAATAATAATAGTAACTCTGGAAACTGTTAAGTGCTTACTACGTGCCAGGAACTGTACTAAATGCTGGGGTAGCTACAAGCAAATTGGTTTGGACATAGTCCCTGACCCACGTGGGGCTCACAGTCGCAATCTCCATTTTACTGGTGAGGTAACTGAGGCACAGAGAAGTTAAGTAACTTGCCCAATATCACACAGCAGACAAGTGGAAGAGCCAGGATGATAATGTTGATGCCTTGTTTCTCGGACCAAATATAAAAATTTACATAATAATGAGAATAATGTCTGTCTGCCCTTCTAAACTATATGCTCCTGGTGGACAAGGAATGTGTCTACCATCTCTTTTGTATTGTACACACGCAAGCACTTAGTACAATGCTCTGCATACAGTAAATGCTCAGTAAATACCACTGATTGATTCCTCCACAGTAGCTAAAGGATTCATCCCTTCTTTTCATCACCCACTGGATTAGTCTAAGAACCTCTTTAGCTGTCTTCTATCTCAAGCCTCTCCACTTGTCAGTCCCCTACATAAGTACACGTATATCTTTTTTGATTGATATGTCATGATTCCCCTCTTCAAAAACCTCAAGAAGCTCCCCATTTCTTTCCATATAAAGCCAAAGTGATTAATCATTGGCTTCAACATCTCCTTCTTTTCTTCCCAGTATCTTCTCCCATTACAATCTAGCTCTCACTATTCACTCCTCCCAACATAGCCTTCTGAGTGTACCTAACACATTCATTCATTCAATAGTATTTATTGAGCGCTTACTATGTGCAGAGCACTGTACTAAGCGCTTGGAATGTACAAGTCGGCAACAGATAGAGACAGTCTCTGCCCTTTGATGGGCTTACAGTCTAATCGGGGGAGACAGGCAGACAAGAACAATGGCAATAGAGTCAAGGGGAAGAACATCTCATAAAAACAATGGCAAATAAATAGAATCAGGGTGATGTACATCTCATTAAACAAAATAAACAAAATAAATAGGGTGATGAAGATATATACAGTTGAGCGGATGAGTACAATGCTGAGGGGGTGGGACGGGAGAGGGGGAGGAGGAGAGGGAAAGGGAGGAGAAGAGGGTTTAGCTGCGGAGAGGTGAAGGGGGGATAGAGGGAGCAGAGGGGAAAAGGGGGGAGCTCAGTCTGGGAAGGCCTCTTGAAGGAGGTGAGCTTTACATAGGGATTTGAAGAGGGGAAGAGAATTAGATTGTCGGTGGTGAGGAGGGAGGGCATTCCAGGACCGCGGGAAGACGTGGCCCAGGGGTCAACAGCGGGATAGGCAAGACTGAGGGATGGTGAGGAGGTGGGCAGCAGAGGAGCGGAGCATGCGGGATGGGCAGTAGAAAGAGAGAAGGGAGGAGAGGTAGGAAGGGGCAAGGTGATGGAGAGCCTTGAAGCCTAGAGTGAGGAGTTTTTGTTTTGAGCGGAGGTTGATAGGCAACCACTGGAGGTGTTTAAGAAGGGGAGTGACATGCCCAGATCGTTTCTGCAGGAAGATGAGCCGGCCAGCGGAGTGCAGAATAGACTGGAGCGGGGTGAGAGAGGAGGAAGGGAGATCAGAGATCAACACATAACATATCCATGTCCTACTCATTGCTCAAGCCTCTTCCTTTAAATTGACAAAACCGTGTTCTTCTCCACTTTCAAAATCCACCAAAAAGTCATCTCCTTCAAGAGACATCCCTAATTAATTTCCTCCTCCCTGGTTATGCCACCGCACCAGTCCTCTTTAATATCAGCCTCCTTGCTGAGTTCCCTACCTTCTGTCTCACCCCACTCCAGTCCATACTTCACTCTGCTGACCAGATCATTTTTCTACAAAAGCAGTCCCCTTCAATAGCCTCTAGCCTCCATCTCCCTCTTTGCAGTTTAGCATATTCTCCTGCCTTTGAGACATATCTATTTTGATGTCCTGCTATCACCTCCCTGTCCTTCCCCTGACTTTCCCATCACTGTAGAGAGCACCCCCGTCCTTCCAGTATCACAAGCCTGTAGCCATGGCTTTATCCTTGACTCCTCTCTCTCATTCATCTCAATAATAAATTCAGTTGTTTCAACCTTCACATTTCTAAAATCCTTCCTTTCCTCTCCATCCAAACTGCTACCATGGAAATCTGAGCACTTATCAAATCCCATCTCAGCCTCCTTGCTGAGTTCCATACCTTCTGTCTCTCCCCACTCCAGTCCATACTTCACTTTGCTGACCAGACATTTTTCCACAAAAGCATTCAGGCCATGTTACCCCACTCCTCAAGAAACTCCAGTGTTTGCCTCTACACCTCAAACAGAAACTCCTTCCCATACACTTTAAAGTATTAAATAATCTTTCCCCCTCCTACCTCTCCTCTTTACTCTCCTACTACAACTCAGCCTGCTCTCTTCACTCCTCTAATGCCAATTTACTCAATGTATCTAGATCTTGTCTATGTCACGCTGATCTCTTGCTCACTTCTTGCCTCTGGCCCAGAACACCCTCCCTCTTCATAAGAGGCTGTTAATTACTCTCCCAGCCACTTCTCCTCCTCTCCTTCCCTGAATAAGCCCTCTTTTCCTTTTCTTCCACTCCCTTCTGCTTCTCTCTGATTTGCTCCCTTTATACATCCCCTGCTCCCAGCCCCACAACACTTATATACATATCCCTAATTTATTTACATTAATGTCTGTCTTCCCCTCTAAGCTAAACACTTGTGGCCAGAGAATGTGACTCTTACACTGTTATACTGTACTCCCCCAATCGCTTGGTTCAGAGTTCTGCACACAATAAGCACTCAAATATGATTGATTGATTGATTGATTGATGAGATAAAAAAAGCCAGACCAAGTCCCTGTCCCTTATTGGCTTAGTACAGTGCTCTGCACAAACTAGGTGCTCAAAAAATACCTTTGATTTACTGATTATGGGGCTCTCAGCCTAAGTAGGTGGGAAAACAGGTACCAAATCCCCATTTTACAGAGAAGGAAACTGGTACAGAGACTTGCCTAAGAGCTAGGAAGAGCTCAAAGAGTATTTTTTATTTTTCATGTATTTTCCCAAGCATGAGTACAATGCTCTGCCCTCAGTAAGTGCTCAATAAACCATGCTGTTGTTGTTTTGTCTCTGCAAATTTACACAAGCATGCAGAAGTACATAATCATTCATGAAGGGTCATTGAAGTTCTGGAATTCTAACTTGGTTCCATCAATATCTTTCTTTTAATTTTGTATTCCTTTCCTTCTCACTATTCCAGTTTTCCATCAGCTGCCAGATATATCAATATTTATCCACCTTGAGATTGTTATCCAAATGTCACAGACAAGAGCGCCTGCCTAGAATTAGTGTGTTTATTCAATTTTACTGGAATTTGGAGATATTATGTGAAACTGGGAACATTTTTCTATTACTAATAATGCTAAATGTAACAAAACAGCCTCATAAGTAAGGCTATAAGTATCACTGATCAGTTTACTGACAAATTTTCATGTCATGACCTTTCTTCTCTCCAGTCTAGCTCCATTTTTTGTTCTGAAGAGTTCTGAAGAGTGTCTGAATACTCTTCTCAGCGTTCAACTTACATAGGACATTGAGTTTGACACTGTGACAAAATAATGAGGGCTTTTTTTTCTGTAGGTAATTCTAATCACAGAATCCCCCTGCCTCTGTTGATAGGGGGAGGTAAAAACCACAGGCAAGTCCCATAAATGGCCAAGAGTCAGACAAATAAAGCAAATGCTTCCTTTCAAAGAGATCAGACAATCAATCAATGGTATTTATTGGGCACTTATGTGCAGGCTACAGTGCTAAGAGCTTAGTACAGTGCTTTGCACACAGTAAGCGCTCAATAAATATGACAATGAATGAATACAGAGCACTTGAGTAAGGTCAATATAACAGAGTTGGTAGACACGTCCTCTGCTCAATGCTTACAGTCAATGAATGGAAGAAGTGAGTCAATCTATGCTCATATCTGTAGGATCAAAATATTGAGGAATCATTACACTTTCTTGCCATAACTCTACTCTTTCTTCTGCTTCATCATATTAATTACCATCCATCACTATCTCCCATGTCCACTGCCCCCTACTGGATTTTTAACTCCCTCCTGCAGCAGACACTAGCCCATCCTTTCCCTCTTTTGTCTCTGATGAACTCGGAATTTTGTTGACAAAATTCAATCCATTAGACACAAGCTCTGCAAATAAATGGCCCAACTCCCTCCCATCCCAACACCCATTTTCTCATCTTTCCCAGGTAACTCTCAAGTGGAGATCTCCCTCCTGCTTTAAATCAATCCATCAAATTTACTGAGCACTTACTGTGTGCAGAGGAGTGTAATGAATGCTTGGGAAAGTAAAGTATAAGTGAGTTCGTAGACATGTCCCTGCCCACAAGACGCTTACAGCTTTAGAGGGGGAGACAGACATTTATATAGATAAATTATAGATATGTACATAAGTGCTGCTGAGCTGAGGAAGGAAGGAATGAAGGGTGCAAATCCAAGTGCAAAGGCAACGCAGAAGACAGTGGGAAAACAGGAAATGAGGGTTTAACTGGGGAAAGCCTCTTGGACAAAATGTGCTTTCAATAAGGCTTTGAAGGTGGGGACAGTGATCGTCAGTTGGATATGAAGAAGAGAGGACAATCCAGACCGGAGGCAGGACATGGGCAAGGGGTGGGTGGCAGGAGAGAGGAGATCAAAATACAGTGAGTAGGTTGGCAATAGAGGAGTGAAGTGTGCAGGCTGGGTTGTTGTAGGAGAATAGCAAGGCTAGATAAGAAAGGGCAAGGTGATTGAGTGCTTTAAAGCCAATGGTGAGAAGTTTCCGTTTGATGCAGAGGTGAATGGGCAACCACTGGAGGTTCTTCAGGAGTGGGGAAACAGGGACTGAATGATTTTGGAGAAAAATGACCCTAGTAGCCGAGTAAAATGCACACATGGGCTATGTGTGAAGCACTGTATTAAGCGCTGGGATTGATACAAGCAAATCCGATTGGACACAGTCTCTGTCCCACTTGGGGCTCACATTCTCAATCCCCATTTTACAGATGAAGTAACTGAAGCACAGAGAAGTTAAATGACTTGTCAAAGGTCATACAGCAGACAAGTGGCAGAGCTGGGATTAGAACCCAGGCGCATCCTCTATCCATTATGCCATGCTGCTTCTCTGTAACAGCCATGGGAAACAGCAAGGCCTAGTGGAAGAAACAGAGGCCTGGGAGGAAGAGGACTTGGATTCTAATGCCAGTTTCTTGCCTAGTACCTAATAATAATAATAATGTTGGCATTTGGTAAGTGCTTACTATTACTCTTCTAAAAATTGGGATAGATACAAGCTAATGAGGTTGGACACAGTTCCTGACCCATATGGGGCTCACAGTCTTAATCCCAATTTTACAGATGAGGTAACTGAGGCACAAAGAAGTAATTTGTCTAAGGTCACACAACAGACACAGCAGACACATGGAAGAGCCAGGATTAGAACCCAGGTCCTTCTGACTCACCGGCCCATGCTTTATCCACAAGGCCATTATGCTTTCATGCTGCATTACTTCATCTGTAAAATGGTAAGTAAGACTGCAAACGTCCTGTGGGATAGGGACTGTGTTCAACCAGATTATCTTGAATCTACCCTAGCTCTTACTACAGTGCCAGGCACATAATTAGCATTCATTACCATAAAAAACAAAATAAATGCCCAATAGGAATTGAACCTAGCTCTCCCAACTCCCCTAGCAGCACTCTTTCCACTGGACCAGAGCAGAGCTGCCTAGTCTTCCTATCATTTACAACTTTACTATTTGAGCACTTTTCTTCTTATTTTGCATATTATTTTATACCTGCCTTCACCCCTGGATTGTAAGCTCCTCATAGGCAAGGATTTCACCTTCTTCTTCCATAAACTTCCCCATGCAGTAAGGACAGGACTTCACATCCAATAAGCACTCTGTAAATCAATTAATCCTATTTATGGAGTGCTTACTAACTGCAGAGCATTGTACTAGAGAAGCAGCGTGGTTTAGTGAAAAGAGCAAGGGCTTGGAAGTCAAAAGACATGGGTTCTAATCCCAGTTCTGCTGCTCATCTGCTGTGTGACTTTGGGCAAGCCACTTAACTTCTCTGTGCCTCCATTCTCTCATCTGGAAAATAGGGATTAAGACGTGAGCCCCACGTAGGACAACCTAATTACCTTGTATCTACCCCAGCACTTAGAACAGTGCTCAGCCTGTAGTAAGCACTTAAATACCATCATTATTATTATTACAGTCTATAATACTATTGATTGACCTACACACCTGCCCACTCTACATGCAGACTTTTGCTGACATCAACAGTTCAGAGGTCTTTATTTGTAGGGGTAAAAAATGCCCCTAAAAGAAGTCTCTTAGTAAAATGAAAAGTTCTTTTTGCCTACTAATTATGGGACTAGAACAAAGAGACCTAGATAGATGTTCTAGAGTGTGGAACAGCCACAATATTTCTTTTATACACTGTATACATTTGTCGGCATTAAGAGGGCATCTTCAGTATGTTTCCGGTGCCAGAGGCAAACATTTGTAGAGTGCTTTTTTTATTAATCAGTTTTAAGTGCTTTCAGAAGGTTTGTTTTCAAAATAAGGTAAAACATTTTCATTAGAATTGTAAAACCTTATAAACTCCTTACCCTCAAGCCCATGCTCTCTCCTTCAACTTAATTGGAGAGACAATACAATGAATTATAGATTGAGACCCAAACTGTTTGATAGTTCCCAGAAAAATCATTGCTCTCAGTCCATTGACCTCACCACGGCCCTGTTCTAAATCCAGTTCTCCTTTCATTACCCTTTAATGTAGTAAAGGTAGAATGAACAAAAGGGACATGTGTATTCTTGTAGTTCAGAGCTTTGTCCTTCGGCTAGAAATAGACAGAACCAGATTTCACTTCCATTTAAGTATTCCCAGGAGCAGGAGTGAAGTGAGTCTTGAGGAGGCTTATTGGGAGAGTGGTCTTTTCCCGCTGAACTTGATATTCTTCAGGCAGTTGTCATTTATAGCCTCCACTGATAGAGTTTGTAGTCCTCTACATGAAAAGCAGTTCCCTTACCCTCATCTCCTCCCCCATTCTCTGCCTCATTGTCTCTTTTACTCTCTCTCTGTCTCACAGACAAAGGTTTCTTTCCACCAGGTCCTACTTCACCTTCCTCTGCAACACTTGGAAACAACTTGGGAACGATGGAGTGACCTGCCACTGTTGCTAATAGGTTGGATCAATATCATGAAACGGGCAGCATCCTTCTTCATTTTCTCATCATGTGGGAATCAATAGCCTGTACTGCTTGGAAGCCTTTTCCAAAGGTTGAACACCTTTCTTTAGCACATGTTGTTTTTAGTTTAGTCTATATGCCCCTCCCCTTATTCAGGAAAAAACAATGGCAGAATCACCCCTAGCAGGTGAGCCAACAGCCCTTGTCATCTGAAGGTGGGGAAAGTGCAGAGGTATATGAATGTGTTCACCATGGTGTGTGTTTGAATGAGTTGCCACAATGTATCTCTGTCAACTCATCTACCTCCAACCCCTTGTTCATTTCCTTCCCCACTGTCCAGATCTTCCTCACTCTTCAGATCCAACATATCTTACCTCTTCCCATTTTTAAACCCTTGTGACAAATTCACCTCCTACAGGAGGCCTTCCCTGACTGATCCACAACACCCCAGTGGTACCACCCTAACACCTATCTTTGTTCTTCATTCTTAACCTTAGCACTTCTATAAATATATAAGACATAAATAAAATATACATCTCCATTCTGTTTTTATGGTATTTCTTAAACACTTACTATGGCCCAGGCACTGTAGTAAATGGTGGGGTAGATACAAGCTAATAATAATAATAATGTTGGTATTTGTTAAGCACTTACTATGTGCAGAGCACTGTTCTAAGCGCTGGGGTAGACACAGGGGAATCAGGTTGTCCCACGTGAGGCTCACAGCTAATCCCCATTTTACAGATGAGGTAACTGAGTCACAGAGAAGTTAAGTGACTTGCCCAAAGTCACACAGCTGACAAGTGACAGAGCTAGGATTCGAACACATGACCTCTGACTCCAAAGCCCGTGCTCTTTCCACTGAGCCACGCTGGTTGGACATAATCCATGTCCCACATGGGCTCATAGATGTTATCCCCATTTTACAGATGAAGTAACTGAGGCAGAAAGAAGTTAAATGATTTGCACAGGGCTACTAAGCAGACAAGTAGTAGAGTTGGGATTAGAACCAAGGACCTCCTAAATCCCAGGTCCATCCTCTAGCCATTGTCATACTAGTTATCAGAAATTATTCAGCTATTGCATCCTAATATGTTCATTCTGCTTCATCTTTTGCTTCCTCTAGACTGCAAGCTCACTATGGGCAGGCAATGTGTCTACCATATCTGTTACACTGTACTCTCCCAAATGCTTGGTATGGGGTTCTGCACACAGAAAGCACTATCATTATCTTCATTATCATGTTCAATAATATTCATTATCTTCAAGTAATTTGTGTCTATCTCCCCCATTATACTGAACGTTCCTTTATGGCAGGAAACATGTCTTACTACTGTTCTGTTTTTCCAAGCAATCCTGCTATTGGTCCAATGACTAGAGCACAATATTAGGAATCAGGACATCTGGGTCCTCTTCCCAGCTGTGCTTGTAGCTAGTTAATGTGGGTGGACACTGCATCTCACTTCACAATGTGCTGTACTCTGTGCTCCAGTGAGAACATGCCTGCAGGGATAACAAGGTGTAATGGTTGCTGCACAACTACTAAAACTAGAATTAATTTCTTTGAACAGGTTCTCATTCTTGGGGTCTGAGACTGAGACTCGACTCTTGCTCCTGAGGGCAGATTCCAAAGTCGCTTTCCCAGGGCTTAGTTGGGTATTAACTGAAATACCCAACCACTTAATACAGTGCTCTGTACAAAGTAACCACTCAAAAACACCACTGATGATGAATGTGTCTGTTTATAGGTGTATTGCACTCTCCCAAGCACTGGATACAGTGCTCTACACACAATAAGCCCTCAATAAATACAACTAAATGAATGAACGGTGAAACACCACTGACAGATTGATTTGATCCTGGGGCCTGGTCTTAACTGAACCAAATGCTTGCAAAAGGACTGCTTTTCAACAGGTAAATGTTCCTTGTACTGGGTCACTTTTCACATGGCCCAGGTGTTTGGGAAATTACTGACTAGGCCATATCAAATTGCAAATCATGTGCTAACTGTAAGCTTGTTATGGGCAGGGAAAAGGTCTGCTAAATCTCTTATATTATTCAATAGTATGTATTGAGCACTTACTATGTGCAGAGCACTGTACTAAGCGCTTGGAATGTACAAATCGGTAACAGATAGAGATGGTCCCTGCCCTTTGACAGGCTTACAGTCTAATTAGGGGAGACAGACAGACAAGAACAATGGCAATAAATAGAATCAAGGGGAAGAACATCTCATTAAAACAATAGCAAATAAATAGAATCAGGGTGATGTATATCTCATTAACAAAATAAATAGGGTAATGAAGATATATACAGTTGAGCGGAGGAGTACGGTGCTGAGGGGATGGGACGGGAGAGGGGGAGGAGCAGAGGGAAAAGGGGAGCTCAGTCTGGGAAGGCCTCTTGGAGGAGGTGAGCTTTAAGTAGGCTTTTGAAGAGGGGAAGAGAATTAGTTTGGCGGAGGTGAGGAGGGAGGGCATTCCAGGACCGCGGGAGGACGTGGCCCAGGGGTCGTCGGCAGGATAGGCGAGAACGGGGGACGGTGAGAAGGTGGGCAGCAGAGGAGCGGAGCGTGCGGGGTGGGCAGTAGAAAGAGAGAAGGGAAGAGAGGTAGGAAGGGGCAAGGTTATGGAGAGCCTTGAAGCCTAGAGTGAGAAGTTTTTGTTTTGTGCGGAGGTTGATATTAGTACAGTGCTCATCACATAGTAAGCACTAAATGAATATCATTGAACTGGCAGTCGATCACTAAGCCTTTGCCCAGATGACCAGTATCTTGTATCATGCAATGATTATACTGTGTCTAACCCCAGTGCTCAGTACAGTGCTTGGCACATAGTAAGCCCTTGACAAATACAGTAATTATGTTTCTTAAGAACATACTATGTCCAGGCACTGAGGTAGATTCAAGATAATAACTTGGACACAGTCCCTGTACTACATGGGGCTCAGAGCATAAGTAGAAGGGATTAGGCTATTTTTGCAGATAAGGAAACGTTAGTACAGAGAAGTGACTTGCCTGGTATTTATTGAGCACTGACTGTGTGCAGGGTACTGTACGTACTAAGTACTTGGGAGAGTACAATAAAATCAGAAGAAGACATGGTTCCTGCATTCAAGGACCTTATATTCCACAATTTGTTCCCACTGGGGAGTTGTGTTACAGATTCCATGGCCAGGGACAATGCATATGTTGCTGTTGCTCTCTAACTGCACCTTTAGAAGGGCCTGCCAACTCCCTTGGGAGAAATCACAAGAAGGAGCCCTCACGTTTCAAGTGCCATTTTTCCCATTGAAATAGAGCACACATCCCAGCTAAAGACCCCTTCTTTAGTCTCCAAGCATGGGCTATCCATTCTAATGCTGATCTTCAAATAGAGCATCAAGAAAGGCGGTGGGTGGTCAGCAATTTTGCTCATTCTCCCTCTGCCTTCTGGTTGTCAAAGACATTTGCATTAACATACCAGAGCCTCAACGCACAATTTGGACTCTTTTCTTTTGATAAAACAGATCAATCTAGATGTAAAAAAAACTTCCTTGTGCTATGGAATCATCAGCTGCCATTCAGATAATGGGATTCCATGATCCAATATAAGAGATGAAGTCGTTAAAATGAGCAGAAGGTTCATGGGATTTGTTCATTTGGAAGGGGTGGGGTAGACACCCCTAGGGTATGGTGAGTCAGGGTAACTCAGATGGTGCAGTTCTGGGGTCTAGTCAATCTATTGCAGATGCCACATTTCCCCTGCATAACAATAGAAAAGGGGTCCCCACAGGAGCTGATTTGTCACAGAGGCACTCCCCTCTTCAGGGGGCACCACAGTGCTATGCACAGGGACCAACTTTTTACCAAGTAATGGATACCACTGATTAATTGATTTAGAGTTGTGGGCAGGGAATATGTCTGTTTATTTTTGTACTATACTCTCCCAAGTGCTTAGTATAGTGCTCTGCACAAAGCAAGTGTTCAATAAGTATGATTGAATGAATGATTGAATGAATGAATGTGGTACCTGCCAAAGGGAAAGGAAAAGCAGCAGCATCCTAGTAGAAAGAGCATGGACCTTGGAGTCAGAGGACCAGGTTTCTAATGTTGGCTCCACCACGCCTGCTGTGAGACCTTGGACAAGTCACTTAACTTTATGGTTTCTCAATTCCCTCACCTGCAAAATAGGTATTCAATATTTGTGCTCCCTCCTACTTAAACTGTGAGCTCCATGTGGGACTTGATTATCAGCATGGCCTAATGGATAGAGCACAGGTCTGGGAGTCAGAAGGACATGGGTTCTACTCCTGTCTTTACTGTTTGTCTGCTGCATGACCTTAATCAAGTCACTTTACTTCTTTGGCCCTCAGTTACCTCATCTGTAAAATGGGGATTAGCTGTGAGCCTCATGTGGGACAGGGATTGGGTCCAATCCGATTTGCTTGTATCCACCCCAGTGCTTAGTACAGTGCCTGGCACATAGTAAGTTCTTAATAAATATGATCATTATTATTATCTACTTCAGTGCTTTGTATAGTGCTCTGCACACAGTAAGCGCTCAGTAAAGGAGTTGTTGATTTTAGGCTTCCTGCTGGAAGGGTGGCAAACCAAAAACTAAACTGCACTTTACTTCTTATACTGTAAGCTTGTTGAGGGCAGGGAACATGTCTACCACTTTTGTTATACAGAACTCTCGTAAGTGCTTAGTACAGTGCCTTGGACACAGCATGTGCTCAATAAATAAGATTGCTTGATTTGGCAGGTTCCAGCTGTCGACCAATCTCCCAGTCAGTAGCAAAGAATGGGGAAAGTCAGAGAGCTCGCCCAGCCCCAAAATCTTAGGGGCAAAGCCAAATGGTTTCACCTCCAGAGTTTCAATTCTAGGAATAGCCTTTGCCCCCATCCTCCTTATAGTTAAGATTTTGGGTAGCATTTATGAATTTTCAGATATACATAGTGCAAACAAGGCATAGTAAGCTACAATGTAATAATAATAACTGAAATTTTTTGATGCTTACTGTGTGTCAAGCACTGTTCTAAGAGCTAAGAAAGATACAAGATAATCAGGTCAAACATTGTCACTGATCCACATTGGGGTCACTGTTTTAACGGGTGGAGAATAAGTATTTCATTCCCATTTTCAGGTGAGGAAACTGAGGCACAGATAAATTTACTTGTGCGAGGCAATTGGTGGAGCTGGGATTAGAATCCTGGACTCTAAATCCTGTACTCTTTCCATTAGGCCAGGCTACTACTCAGTGTATAATGAATTGTTGTAATCTTCAAAGACAAAGATTTCCTAAAGTTTAGCTTCTACAGAGAAATTTCACTTCACTTGGTTTCCTACTCTTTATAGTCCTTTCTGCAAGTATAGACACAATATGAGGTCAGATGACAAATCAACTAGTGACATAAATCCTTTAGGGAAATTGCATTCTCACTCAAATGAACTCTCAGAGCTGAGTATGAAACTCCTCAGAAGGAATTAATTTCTGAGCCATTTTAAATAACATCAGGCTGCTCACCTTTTTACTCTGCAGAGAGGACATAACATGCCTTCCCTTCCTAAAAAAGTCACTAGGAGATAGAGTTGTGGTCATCTGTGCCACTGAGGTGCACTGCATGAATATCATACCAAATAGCTCTTATTCTTCCTTTTTTCCTATCTGGAATAAGTGCCTTTTAGGATGTCAGTAGTGTTCTCCAATTCCAAGCTGCTAGGGAATTTAGTGGCATAAAACGGTCAATTTTCAAAAGCTCAGAAATTCAACTTAGTTTGGAGAAATGCCCAGATTTTTTATATCCTTGTTGGAACTGTCCAATTCTCTTCCATGAGAAAACTTGGACCAGGTTAAGAAAGCACACACGACAGAGAGCCAGAAGAAAGGAAAGTTCAAAGTATTATCACAGAGAAAAATCATTATCTAAAAATAACAAAGTGGTTTCAAGGCTCTCTATTTTACACGTCAGCTCTCTTCAACCACCAACCCCCAGCTCCCACTCTTCACTCTTTCCAAATTCACCTTCTAACTAGTCTTTTTAATGGTATTTGTTACTATGTGGCAACACTGTTCTAATTGCTGGGGCTGGGGTAGATAAAGGTTAGGTGCCTTAGGTTAGGCACAGTCTCTGTCCTGCTTGGGGCTCACAGTCTAAGTAATTCTTTGACACAGCAACCTCCAGCCTCTTGCTTACACTGTTCTTCTAGCCTGGAACTTCCTCCCCAGCCAAATTTGTCACCTTTAAAGCCCTCCAAAAAATAAAAAAATAAAAAATCTCACAGGAAGCCTTCCCTGATTAAATACCCTAATCACATCAATCATTCCTATCTTCAACACTTACCCTTAGCACTTATGTACATATGTACATAAGAGAAGCAGCATAGACCAGTGGATAGAGCACAGGCCTGGGAGACCTGGGTTCTAATCCCAGCTCCACCTCTTGTCTGCTGTATGACCTTGGGCAAGTCAGTTCACTTCCCTGTGCTTCAGTTACCTCATCTGTAAAATGGGGCTTAAGACTGTGAGCCCCACGTGGGTCTGTGTCCAACTCGATTTGCTTGTATTTACCGCAGCACTTAGTAGAGTGCCTGATACATAGTAAGCACTCAACAAATACCATCATTATTATGTATATTTTTTGTATGTTCAGTTATTCACCTATGTTAGTGCTGATACATTTTTACTGTTTTCTGTAAAAATCCTTCTTCTTCTTCCTGCTTCCACCATTTGTAAATAATTATAAAATGTGAGTACACATCCACCCCAATAGGTTGTAAGCTCCTCAGAGCACGGAACCTGTGCCTTGTTTCTAGTGAACTATCTCAAGTGGTTAGTACCAAGCTTTATCCTTGATAGGTGCTCAATAAATACAACTGATGATGATGATTCTGAAGCAGCATGGCCTAGTGGAAAGGGCATAGATCTGGGACTCAGGGGAGTAGGACTCTCATCCCAACTCTGCCACTTGACTGTTGTGTGTGCTTGGGCAAGTGACTTCTTTGAGTCTCAGTTTCCTCATCTGTAAAACAAAGATTCAATACCTGTTCTCCCTGCCCCTTAGGTTAGGAGACCTATGTTGGTCAGAGATTGTATCTTATCTGATTATCCTATACCTTGCAAAGAGTTTAGCACACAGTTTGGCACATAGTAAGTGCTTGAGCAGTATTGCATAGTGGAAAGAGCATAGGCCTTGGAGTAAGAGGACCTGTGAACTTGGGCAAATCCCTTAATTTCTCTGTGCCTCAGTTACCTGATCTGTAAATGGGGATTGACTAGGAACCCTATATGGGACAGGGACTGTGTCCAACCTGATTACACTAGAGATTCTAGACTGTAAGCTCGTTGTGAGCAGGGAATGTTTCTGTTTATTGTTTTATTGTACTCTCCGAAGTGCTTAGTACAGTGATAATAATGTTGGTATTTGTTAAGCGCTTACTATGTGCCGAGCACTGTTCTAAGCGCTGGGGTAGACATAGGGGAATCAGGTTGTCCCACGTGGGGCTCACAGTCTTAATCCCCATTTTACAGATGAGGGAACTGAGGCACAGAGAAGTTAAGTGACTTGCCCACAGTCACACAGCCGACAAGTGGCAGAGCTGGGATTCGAACTCATGAGCCCTGACTCCAAAGTCCGTGCTCTTTCCACTGAGCCACGAGTGCCCTGCACACAGTAAGTACTCAATAAATACAGTTGAGTGAATGAATGAATGAATGAATGAGTGATTATCCTGTATCTACTTCAGCATTTAGTATAGTGCCTGGAACATAGTAAGTGCTTAAATAAAAATAAGTGCTTCATGAATTCCAAAAATTATCTTCCTTCACAATCCTGAAAAGAGAGACTTTTGCACCTAGCACTTAGCAAAGTCCACACATCTGATCCAGCAAGGTTCATTTTTTTCCTATTACAGAAGACCAGCTTTAGGAAATGCTGAGGGCACCTTGGCAAGTCATTCATAGTGAAGAGTGACAAAACCAGGTGCTATGAAAACCAGCAGCAGCTACACTAATTGCCACTGCCTAAGGGACAGAACACAAGCTGGCAATTTTAACTTGGGACATGTGCTCAGTCGGCTGCTTGATGCCGCTCCCCCTTCCCTCTCCATCTGAGGAGTTCAGGAAGCCCACAATATTGCAGTCAAGTGGTATCTACAAGCCCACAGGGAACTAATGAGTAAATTAGCCACTTCAGGAAGAATTATAGAAACTAGACATTGATCTTAACGTTTAGGTAAAGCTCATGCAATTGTTTATAAATCATCTGGAAAATTGTAGGTGCTGAAGCAGCAAGTTAAGGTTCTTTTACTTCCTGTTTTTTGGTGTTGTCTGAATTCAAACAAGTGAAGATGCTATTGCTAGCCCTGGCTGATCAAATCTGCCCAGAGGCATAATTGACCATTAGCTGATCTTATGCCTACAACTAAAACTGCTGTCACCATCATCAGTACATCTGTCCCTGAGACCAACTACAGTTGAAACAAACAAAAAAAACCTTCCTCAAAGATTTGGATGGATTCAATGGAGGAATATCATTATCATCTAATGGGCTGACTGTCATGTGTGATTTCAACATCTGAGGGAGCTCACTGTGGGCAGGGAATGTCACTGTTTATTGTTGTGTTGTACTTTCCCAAGCACTTAAGTACAGTGTTCTGCACTCAGTAAGCACTCAATAAATATGACTGAATAAATGAACAGTGCCCAGAAATGATCTAGTCCTACTCACTGAGTAAGCCCAACACTATCTTCTGCCTACCAAATGAGAAAAGACATTCTAGATGATCCCATGATGTAAGCCATCTTATTGATCACATTACTTTGCAACAAAGGGACTTGAAGAAGATATGAATATAGTTATTCCCATAACTCTCTTCCCCTCTTCAAAGCACTACTGAGCGCTCACCTCCTCCAGGAGTCCTTCCCAGACCGAGCCCTCCCTTTCCCTCTGCTCCTCCTCCCCTCCCCATTCTCCCGTCGTCTGCTCTTCCCCATTCCCCTTCCGTCAGCACTGTGCATATTTGTATATATTATTTATTACTCTATTTTGTTAATGATGTATATATCTATGATTCTGTTTATCTTGATGATATCTATGCCAGACTACGTATTTTGTTTTGTTCTGTTTTGCTTTGCTGTCTCCCCCATTTAGACTGTGAGCCCATTATTGGGCAGGGATGGTCTCTATCTGTTGCCAAATTGTACATTCCAAGAGCTTAGTACAATGCTCTGCACATAGTAAGCACTCAATAAATGCTACTGAATGAATATGAATCATGACTGTCATATGAATCACACCTGGACTGACCATCGTTTGATGCATTCCAAGCTCACACATTACAGCCACCAGTCCAGCTCAATGTTGAGTTCCTAAAAATAAAAAGAACTGCAGAGAACTCCACAGCAATATTTTTGGAACCAGGGACCCTATCATTAAGTTCCAATGTATAAAGTGATCCTATTTATCAAGAAGACAAGAAGACATTAGGAGTAGATAGTTGAAACTCACCACTCATCCAAATTCCATCATGTCCAGGGCAGAAAAGGTTGAGAGTTAACATATCTTAACCAAGGGTGAACAACTGCTCCTACCTTCGGCCCCCGCTCCCTGACTTCTGCCCCACTTCTTTCCTTCTACCTGAGCAGCCAGAGGTTACCAAGGTTTTGGAGAGGTTGGAGGAGGAGCCTTCCTATGACTGCCATTCACGTGCCCAACTTCCTGCTAGTCCCATAAAAGGTATGAAGCTCACTATCCCATAGCTGACAAAATAAAATTAATAATTGTGGTATTTGTTAAGCACTTACTATGTGTCAGGCACTGTACTAAGGACTGGGATAGATGTAAGCAAATTGGGTTGGACACAGTCCCTGTTCTACATGGGGTAGACAGTCGCAATCCCCATTTTACAGATGAGAAAAGAGAGGTATAGAGAAGTGAAGTGACTTGCCCAAGGCCACAGAAGAAAAGTGATGGATTCAATATTAAAACCCATGACCTTCTGACTCCCAGGCTCATGCTCTATACACCACACCATGATGCTTCTGCTTAGTACAGTGCACTGCACATAGTAAGTGCTTAATGAATACCATTGGTTGATCGAAGAAAATCATCAGTCTCACTGCCTCACATTAGCTGTTCAGGATTCGCCAGATCCGGGAGTTCTGCCCACCCTTCTGATCAGCTTCCTGAAAGTGTATACTTGGAACCCCAGAATTACCTACACACTTTCATCTTTGTCTCAGTGTTAAGTGCAATTTATGTATATATCTATAAGTTAAACTTTATAAATTACTTATATAAGCATCTGCCTTCTCTATAAGCATCTGCTCAAAACAAATTTGCAACCCAGAGGGGAACGTGTCTCTCAACTGTGTTGTATTATACTCTCCAAAGTGCTTAGTGCAGTAGTCTCTCTGCACAGGGTAAGCACTGAATAAATACTATTTATAATCAGTGGAATTTATTGAGCACCTACAGTGTGCAGACCAGTGCTAAGCAATATGGAAAATTAAATGTAAATAGCAGATGTGGCTCTTACCTCAGATTGCACAGCTTTCTTCAAAGCCCATTGAAACTAATCTTAGAGAGACTGGAAAAAAAATTCTGGATCTCACAAAGTAACAATTTAGGTAGCCTACCATAGCCTGAGGGAACTTGGTTTCCCATTTTTCTGAGTGCTGCTAGTAGTTATACCATTTATTAAGTATATGCACAGCCCTATACTAAGTCTACACAAGTGGAAATGAGAAAAAGTCCTTGTCCCTCAGGTGACTCACAGATTTCCTTTGTTACCCCAAAAAAGCAGCATTTAACTACCTTTTACAAAATGCTATAGACCATTCCCCTTTCCTCTGCTACTTCACCCTCTCAGTATCCCCTGTGTGCTTTGCACACAGGAAGCACTCAATAAATACGATTGAATGAATGAATGATATGGCCTGTAGAAAAGCTTAGCCTCCTTAAGATGGTTAGGAAAACAGGCCTTGCTAGGCTGCTGCACTGCCATCCACCTTCACGTGCCCCAGCAATGGAGGGAACCAGAAGTTGAGGATTGTAACATAAGATGAAAGTTTCCTTTTGCTTTATTTCCAGATAAGAAAATATTTGAAAAGTGAAATTTACAATATGTTTTGGATGTTTTAGACCTTCTCATAAGTACACAGTGATTCTCAGGGCAAAATAAACTCAACCCGCATCCATCTCTGGTCCCAGAACAAATACCACAAGCATGGCCCACTTAGAGGGGAAATGGGGTGGCCATGTTGTTCTCTTCATGCAAAAACCAGGATGAGAGGCAAAGGGGTTACCCAGAGCTAATCAGATCTGTACTCTACTAACCTCATTTTCAAGGACCAATTTTGTAACTCATCCACCACAAAAAGGATGAGGAAATCTGGCTGGAAGTAACTGTTGAAGTGTGAAGCTATTAGTAGAATGTCAGCTAAACATCCAGATTTTAGAGGAGGTTCCATTCTGATCTTGTACTAGTAGCAGATTGTCTTTTCTCCTTTCATCACAAGAAGATTAGGTTGGGGCTATTGAGGCCATTTCCCAAGCTCATGAAAGAGTAGTTATATGTCCCCTTGCACTTCCTTTTCCCTTCTCTGTCCTCTTCAGCTCTGGGCCAGCCAAAACCTCTCAGATTTCCTGGGCCTCTGTGGCTCAAAGAGCACTTGTGTGTGGGCAATCTCTGTTCTCCAGGCCTAGCATCAATTTAGGCTGCTGTTCCCTCTGCTGGAGAGGCTTGGAAATTCATTGTTTTCCCTTCAGTTCTATTGAGATTCAGATGCTGTATCATCATAAAGAAGTCATAACAATAAAAATGCAAAAAGCAAAGTTTCCTTCCTACACTGGGTCACAAAGGAATATGGAGACATTATTCAAATGTGTTCGGGGCAATTGCTGTAAATTTTCTTGCCAGTTGATGGGGTTGAAATACCACATTCCAGTAAATGGAATGATTTTCCCGAGCTAAATAAGCAAATGTACCACACCTCCTCTCCCACAACCAGGGTTCTACTGTGTCCAAACATTCAGGAGGCCAAGGCTAACAACTCTCAAGGGAGGGGGCTGGAAAAAAGAGGGGTTAGGGGGAGCATGAAAGGGAGAGGAGGGAAACATGATGTCTCCCTCTCTTATTTGCCTCAATTGGTTACATCCTAATCTGAATTTGGATTTTCTGTTCAGGAGGTTGTGGGTAAAAGGGGAAACAAGAAAGTTTGATGACCTAGGGTCAAGTAAACACCTCTGGCGTGCCAGATGACTCTAGTTGAGCTCTACTGCTACAGAATCACCTCTTGTAAAGCAGTTTAAAATATAGTCACCTCCAGAAGAAGGGCAAACTAAAGTGCATATAATAATGATAACGATGATGTTTGTTAACTGCTTACTACGTGCAAAGCATTTTTCTAAGCATATATTTGTATCTCTTTTCAAATCCATCTCTATCAGTCTGTGCCCAAATTTAGACCTACACAAAATTCAGAGATGGGGATAGAAAGATTCGCATTCAAATATGTATTTATGTATATATACATATATAAATAGATATATGTAGACATATATACACACACGCATACAAATGTAGTGATATAGCTATGGATAGATTTCACCTAACATACTGTAACAGTGGATAGAGCATGGGCCTGAGAGTTATGGGGTCCATGGGTTCTAATCCCAGCTTCACCAATTGTCTGCTGTGTGACCTTGGGCAAGTCATTTCATTTTTCTGTGCCTCAGTTGCCTCTTCTGTAAAATGGGGATTGAGACTGTGAGCCCTACACAGGACAGAGACCATGTCCAACTCTATTTACCTGTATCCACCGCAGTGCTTAGTACAGTCCCTGGCAAAGAGTAGCACTTAATACCATTATTATTATTATTATTTGGGTGATTATTTTCCCCATTGGTTGTAAACTCCTTGAGGATAAGGATTGTCTACTACTGTACCCTCCCAAGTGTTTAGTACATTACTCTGAACACAGCAGCTACTCCATAAATATTTGATATCTATAAAAACAGCTGGATAACGAAGTTTTTCACCCACCCTATAACCAGTGACAAAGTGTCCTGCAAACAAATGCCCAAATGCCCTCTAGGATAGCCCATCTCTGGTGACACAATATGCATTTGATTTTAAATGAAAGCAGCCACCATTCTGAAAGACTGCACTAGATTGTAAGCACTTTGAGGGGAGGGATGTCTCCCAATTGTATGGTATTGTACTCTCCTAAGCCCTTAGTACAATGCTCAGCACCCGGTAAGCACTCAGCAAATACCATTGATTGATTGGACAGCACCAATCAAGATTACAGAACACAAAAATCTATGATGAAATTATGGAATCTGTGAACTCCACAATGGATTTTTTTCCATAGTATTCCCCTGGGAGGGGAATAAAGCTGTCAAAAGCCAGTCTGTCTCTGAACATGGTGCTATAAAATATATAGTAATATGAAACATTTTGTACCTTGTCAGCCCATTTCCCCTCTCCTTGCCAGATTTTTCAATTCTCAGAGCTTCAGCTTTGTAGGTTGTTTTGGCTTAGAGAGAGATGTAGAGATAAATTGAAAGAAGTTCATTGATTCCCCTTTCTTGTTCTTCTTGTCAATGGGGAGTTCGCTTGAAATAAGTGCTTCCAGTCCACCTTCCTCTCTAGTCTCATTATTTTCCCTAGAGAAAGGTGCAATGATACGTAGAATGGCCTAGTGGACAAAGGACAGGCTTGGGAGTCAGAATGACCTGGGTTAATAATAATAATAATAATGTTGGTATTTGTTAAGCGCTTACTATGTGCCGAGCACTGTTCTAAGCGCTGGGGTAGACACAGGGGAATCAGGTTGTCCCACGTGGGGCTCACAGTCTTAATCCCCATTTTACAGATGAGGGAACTGAGGCACAGAGAAGTTAAGTGACTTGCCCACAGTCACACAGCTGACAAGTGGCAGAGCTGGGATTCGAACTCATGAGCCCTGACTCCAAAGCCCGTGCTCTTTCCACTGAGCCACGCTGCTTCTGCTTCACGCTGGGTTCTAATCTTGGCTCTGCCACTTGATTTGGGCAAGTCACTTATCTGTGCCTGTTACCACATCTGTAAAATGGAGATTAAGATTACAAGCCTCATGTGGGATTTGGACATAGTCCATCCTGATTAGCTTGAATCTGGCATAGAGGATAGAGCACATGCCAGGGAGTCAGGTGGTCATGGGTTCTAATTCCCACTCCACCACTTGTTTGCTGCGTGACCTCGGGCAGTAATTTTAATTCTCTGTGCCTCAGTTACCTCATCTGTAATATTGGGACTGTGTGCCCCACATGGGACAGGGACTGTGTCTAACCCAATTTGCTGGTATCGGCCCTAGTGCATAGTACAGTGCCTGACACATAGTAATTGCTTAAATACCACAATTATTATTATGACCTTTCCCAGAGTTTAGTTCAGTGCCTGGCACATGGTGAGCATTCAATAAGTGCCACGGATTTAAAAATACCATACAAAAAATGATTTCCATGTAAATTTTCATTAAGAAAAAAGGATGCCCGAAGTTTGAAAAAATAACACAAAAGGGAAAGGTCCTTGTGACTATCCTCCTATTGAATTTCTAATCCAGCAAGGTGAGCTAAAGGGAATGGACAATTGGACTGTAGTTGAATTTTCCCCTAACGGGATGACTCTCAGTCTTCCTGATAGGAAATAAAGTGAAGTGTTCTAGAATGTATGAAAACTGCTCCTCACTTCTAATTAAAAATCCAGCAGGGAGATAAATGACAGTAACTGCAGTGATCTGTTTGCCAGGTTCTCGAGGTGCCTACATGAGGTGAACTACATGGCACTTGAAAAATGAAAATAAGAAGTCAATGAATGGAACCCACCTGTTTCTTATCAACACAAATGTTAGCTCCCTTGTTTACAAGCTAACAAAGAGGGGACTTGTAATTAGTAGTTTTTGTTGCACATAAGCAAATACTAGCCTGAACTGATGAAGTCAGGGCAGCTGCATTATGAGACAACTTTCTCATTCATGCTTCCTGATTGTCCCAGGAGTCTGTCTTCCCCTTTATATTGAAAACTCACTGAGGGCAGAGAATATGTCTACTGACTGTTCTACTATACTCTCCCAAGTGCTTAATACAGGGTTCTGCACATAGAGCTCAATAAATGTGACTGATAAATATGGTTGATTAATAAATACAGCTGCCTGAAGATATTGGCAATAATAATAATGACATTTGTTAAGTGCTTACTATGTACCAATAACTACTCTAAGTGCTGGTGTAGAGACAAGGTAATCAGGTTGGACACCATCCCTATGCTACATGGGGCTCACAATCTTAATCCCCATTTTCCAGATGAGGTAACTGAGGCACTGAGAAGTAAAGTGACTTGCCCAAGATCACATAGCAGACAAATGGAGGAGCTGGGATTAGGACCCATGACCTTCTGACTCCCAGGCCTGGGCTCTATCCACTAGGCCACACTGCTACGCAGATCTTCTCCCACCTGCCCCATCTCCTGCTTCTTGGCATTTGGAGGGCTGCTCTGGATTTGACTGTACATGCTCCAATGCATTCCTATGGGTGCTCATGCAGTCACAGTGTAAACTGCAAAGATAGAGTGTAGTGGAGATTAAATGCCACTCTGGTCCTTATTTGCTGTGCCCTGGCTCACTTTTGAGTGAGCAGTTTGAGTTTTATGGGGGTGTGGGAGCTTACTTGAATTCTGCCTTTTTACAGAAAGTTTCTTCAGTTAAGGCCAGGGGCACCTTATCTTTGATTCATGAACTCAACAGTACTTCACAAACATTGCCCTTAGTTTCCTCTTATAAAGAAACTGTGTGAGAGAGAAGGGAAGGGGTCCTTAAGGGCCTGACATTTAGCGAGATTCCTTTCAGGCTCTATGATTCTGCTTTTAGTGCTACAATATAAAAACATGCTATTCAGTTTTGTTCCAGAACATAATTTTGCTTCTTCCCTCATTGCTCTACCTCTATGAATAAAGGGTTTCCTTTATACAGATTCTCTTTAAATTGCCTTTTCTCATAACTCAGTTGCAGCATGAAAAGAGGAATCCATATTCAGTTAATTTGGGGCACAAACCTCATTATCAAAGGAAAGTGTGAATTGGAGGAGCCTGAATTATTCAAATTGACTGTCTCCATGTACTGAATTACACACAAAATAGCTCAGTGTCTATCAAACAGTAGTATTTATTGAGCACTTAGTGTGTGCAGAGCACTGTACTAAGCACTTAGGAAAGTTTATTATTACAATACAACAGACTTGGTAGATATGATCCTTGCCAACAAGGAGCTTACAGTCTACAGAGGGAGGCAGACATTAAAATCAATCATATTTTCTTACCACTTCCTGTGTGCAGAGCACTGTAATAAGCTCTTGGGAGAGTATAATAGAACAAGGTTGGTAGACACTTTCCTTGTCCACAAGGACCTTTCAGTCTAGAGGTAGGGAGGGGGAGTCCTGGGCCCAAGGGAGAACATGGGTATGAGGTCAGGGGTGACCTAGACTGTATTTTGCCTTTGAGAAAATGGTTTCTGACGTTAAGCATATCTGTAATTTACTTATATTAATGTCTGCCTCCCCTTCTAGACTCTAAACTCATAGTGGGCTGGGATTTTGTCTACCAACTCTGTTGTACTGCACTCTTACAAGTTTTTAGTACAGTGCTCTGTATTCGATTAATACCATTGATTAATTTACAAAGGAAAATGTCAACGTTTATACTCTATATACTAGAGTTTATACTCTAGTTTACATTATCTACACACATGAGAATTATGGACTAGGTGATAATTAAACAACTTGGATCATGTTTGGTAATTATGTTAGCCCAGGAGAAACAGTTAGGACCACATCCTTGGAATCTTCTAGCTGGTGTCCCTGCTCCAGGCTCTCCCCCCTTCAGTCCATACTTTAGTCTGCTGCCTGCATCATTTTTCTACAAAACTGTTCAGTCCATGCTTCCCTACTCCTCAAGAACCCCCCGTGGTTGCCCATCCACCTCCACATCAAAAACAGAAACTCCTTATCATTGGCATTAATGCAGTCAATCGCTTTAACCCCTCCAATTTTTACTGCTTTCCTACTACAACCCAACATGCATTATTTCACTCCTCTACTGGCAACCTATTCTCACTGTACCTCAATTTAATCTCACTGCCAATCCTTTGCCCCCATTTGGGAGATTGCACTATAACCGACACATTCCCTACCCACAATGAGCTTATAGCCTAGAGGGGGAAGACAGACATTAATATAAACTTTCCTCCCCCTTCTTATTCCACAGATGATCACTCTCCCCACCTTCTAAGCCTTATTAAACATCACATTTCCTCCAAGAGGTCTTCCCCAACTAAGCCCTCATTTCCTCTTCTCCCATTACCTTCTACATCACCTTTGCACTTGGATTTAAATTCTTTATTCACCCCACCATCAGCACTTATTTACATATCATTAATTCATGCTGATGTTCATCACCCCCTTCTAGACTGTAAGCAGCAAACATGTCTATGAAGCAGCATGGCTCAATGGAAAAAACACAGGCTTGGGAGTCAGAGGTCATGGGTTTTAATCCCTGCTCTGCCACTTGACAGCTGGTGACTTTGGGCAAGTCACAACTTCTCTGTGCCTCAGTTACCTCAACTGTAAAATGGGCATTAAGAGTGTGAGCCCCACGTGGGACAACCTGATCACCTTGTATCCTCCCCAGTGCTTAGAACAGTGCTTTGCACATAGTAAGCATTTAACAAATATTATTATGAATTCTCTTCTATTATACTCTCCCAAATACTTAGTACAGTGCTCTATACACAATAAGCACTCAATAAATACAACTAGTTGACCCTTTGGAGAGATATCTGTCTCCCCTCTTCTAGAATGTAAACTCAATTTGGGCAGGCATTTTATCTCACTATTGCTGAACTGTACTTTCCAAGCGCTTAGTACAGTGCTCTGTACACAGAAGTGCTCACTCAATAAAGGCAATTGAATGAATGATTCTAAGATGTTATCACCTGAGTCCTTGGGAAGAAATACCTGATAAATGGTCCCATTGTTCTAATGACAGTTAAAACCATATTTTTTTAGCACATCATGATTTCCTTATTTTGACAATTTTGAACTGACATTTCACTTTTATTCTGTGTTCCTAACCAAACCTTGGTGTTGCCCTGGGAATGCTCTCTTGCCACTCACGTAGAAAGTTAACTGGTCATGGTTCTCTGCCTACATTTAAGAAGCACACACCTGAGAACCCTTCACCAACATGCAGGTGGTGAATTGTCTATATTCCAGGAAATAATATTAGTAATTGGTCAAACTGGGGCAGAAATATTCTGTAGTCTAAGCCTATTAAATCCAACTCACTGACTGCAGAGAAAGGTTGCTTTGTTAAATACACAATAATAATGGTGTTCTCAGTTTGAAAGTCTATCCACTAACAAACTATCATCCTGCCCACTACCTAGATGACTGAATTTAAACCTAGAGGGTATGGTTCAGGGTTGGAGCTAGATCAGAGACAGGACTGCAGAAATTCCCATTTCCTGAATGCTGCTTAATATGTTCTATCATCTTGAAACCTGGGAGCTTCTCTCTTCCCAAACCCTGTAATAAGGAAAATTTGCATTATTATATACAAGTTTGTATACAAAGGATATTAGTATATACAAACTTGTATATAATAATGCAAATTTTCCTTATTACAGGAAAATTTGTATATAGTTTGTATATAATAGTTCTCCAAGGGAGTGTGTGTAGATGGAGAATAGAAGGGGATCTAGAACTGAACCTTGAGGAACCCCCTTGAGGGGCTGGAAGAGAATGAGTGGCAAGAGAGATAGGAGAACCAGGAGAGGATGGTGTCAGTGAAGCCAAGGGTGGATATTGTTTCCAGGATAAGGGGGTGGTCGACAGTGTCAAAGAGAGTCGAGAGGCCAAGGGGCATTAGGATGCAGTAGAGGCTGTTGGATTTGGCAAGAAGGAGCTCATGGGTGACCTTTAATAGGGCAGTTCCTTTGGAGTGAATGGAATGGAAGCCAGAGTGAAGGGGGACAAGGTGAGAATTGGAGGAGAGGAACTTGAGACAATGGGTGTAGACAACTTGCTCAAGGAATTTGGAGAGGAATCATAGGAGGAAGAAGGGTCAATAACTGGAGGAAGATGTGTGGCCAAGGGTAGATTTTTTTAAGATGAGAGACATAAGCATGTTTGAAATCAGTGGAGAATAAGCCATTGGAGAGAAAACAGTTGAAGATGGTCATCGAGGAGGGAAGAAGAGAGGGGCAAGTGTTTTGATAAGGTGCGAAGGGATGGGTTTGGTTGCATAGTTGGAGGGGGTGGATTTTGAGAGAAGGCAGGAGATCCACTCGAGATACTGCTGGGAATAATGGGAGGATTTAAAATAGAGGAACTGGAGAGGTGCTGGGGAGAATTTAGGGAGATCACATCTGATAGATTCAATTTTATCGATAGCCAAGTTATTGGGGCAAGACATGGGGAAGGCAGGGTGGTCAAGTGGTTTGAGAAGGAAGTTGAACATCTGGAACAACTGACAAGGGCAATGGACATGGGTGTCAATAAGTATGGGAAAATAATTTACACTATTATTTGGAAGAAATAGTTACACTATCTCAACATTTCACTGTGTAGAGTACTAAAGTATTCTCCGTGCACTATTCAACACCCCAAAATTATCCTTCAAAGTTCAGAACTAAGCCCATGCACTTAGGAACTTTGGTATAGAAATGGGATTATTGTCATTTTGAAAGAAGGAGATGAGCATAATCAAATCAATCAGGGAATTCTTAATTAATACAAAAGGGGATCCTCTGCCTTTTCAATTTAACGTATTCAGATTTTAGTTCAGGAACTCTTGCCAGTATTTTAGAGGGAATTTTCATAGTGTATTTTTCCCCCAATAGCACAGGCTTAAAAATTGATCCCAATCATACCATTTTCTCTTTTTAGATAAATATGGGTTTTCTCTTAAGTAGTTTGTCAGCTATAGAACTGAAAACAAAGAGCCTTCTGAGAGACCATGTGACAACCACAGATTCAGCTGAAACTATAGCAATGAAGTTTATCAAAACTGGGTTAATTTTGTTGCCATAAAACAGGACATGCTCTATGTGCACTTTGTATCATTGGCATATTTTATATACATATATTAGAGACTTTGTAGCAGCCTTGTATATAACCTGTTTCCAAAGCACTGGATTTTGAAAATGCCTCCAAGAATTATATAACAGAAATAAAAAATATAGGAAAAATGGGTCTATGGAAATAGTTTCAGTCTACCCAAGTACTGTTCAGAAAGTTCCAAAGAAGACTGGAGATCATGTCTATCAACTTTAATGTACTCTCTAAACCATTTAGTACAGTGCTCTCCCCAGTATGCACTCTATAAATACTAGTGATTGATTGACTGAAAGTACATCTTCTCCAAGAAGCCTTCCCTAACTAAGCCCTCCTCTCCTCCCACTCCCTTCTGCACCACTCTTATTTGCTCCTTCATTCTTCCTCTCTCTCATCCCCACAGCACATATGTATATATTTGTAATTTAACTATTTATATTAATGTCTGTCTCCCCCACTAGACTGTGAGCTCACTGTGGGTAGGAATGTGTGTTTTTATACTGTACTCTTCCAAGCCTACAATTCAGAGAAGAGCCTACCATTGTAGAGAAGCAGTGGGATCTAGTGGCTAGGCATGTGTCTGAGAGTAAGAAGAACCAGGGTTCTAATCCAAGCTCTGCCACTTGTCTGCTGTGTGAGCTTGGGCAAGTCAGTTTACTTCTCTGTGCCTCAGTTGCCTCATCTATAAAATGGGGTTTAAGACTAAGCCCCTTGTGGGATATGGACTGTGTCCTACCTGACTAGCTTGTATCTACCCTAGTGCTTAGTACAGAGCCTGGCACATAGTAAGCACTTAAATAACATATTCACTGAAAACAAATGCAATTACATTCAGATATTTAGTTAACTGATTTAAAGTATAAAATTTAAGGGAGAATTACTAGAATAGAAGGGTGTAGATAGACTTCCCTGAAAGTTTTTCAAACTAGGTCTCCAAGCTTCGAAATGGATATTCTAAGGAAAGGTAAGAAGCTGTGCTGTGGAAATGGGTCTTATTGTTAAAAGTTAGATATTAGGGAGAAATTCCTAACTGTAATGAGGAACGTCTCTAGAACATATTATAAAAGGCAGGTTTGTGAGTCACTTTCCCTGGAGAGATGTTCTACGGGTGACGATTTTAAGGGGATGACTCGAGTGCACAATGATTCAGAGGCATAGAAATAGACAAAGGCCTGCCAGGGACAATGTCTACCTCATAAATGAATAAGATAACTAACCACCTGAATAGCGTAACTCAGTACAGTTCCACTTGGAGGCAGGGGAATGACCTCGATTAGATGCCTCCTAACACTTCAGCCTGCTTGCCTTTTCAAGCTTCCCCATGGCTCCTCCTTAAATCCTCTTCCAATCCCAATTGTGCCAACTCCCAGTTCCAGCCACTTTCGTAATAAAGAGCAATAATAATGATATTTGCTGAATGTCTACTATGTGCCAAGCACTGTATTAAGCATTGGGATGGATACCAGATAATCAGCGACATGAGGCTCACAGTCTAAAGGGAGTGGAGAACAGATATGGAGTTCCCATTTTAAAGATGTGACACAGAGAAGTTAATTGACTTGCCCAAGGTCCCCCAGCAGGCAAGTAGCAGTGCTGAAATTAGAAACAATGTCTTCTGACTCCCAGGCTAGTGTTCTTTCCATTGGGCCATGCTTGTTTCCTGCATATGCTATTTTTAGAAAGGGAGGGTTGGGCAGCAGTCCTTTTCTAAATATAGCTCAAGAAGATTCCTGCAGAGTGTGAGTGTATGCCCAGGGCAGGGCTGGGATTTTGGATTTACCATGATTTGTTACTGAGGAAGACCAGAGGGGCCAAAAAGCAAGAAAGCCAGCCAGTAGCAAAGGCAGATGAATGTCCCTAAGAACACAGCAGTAGTGTGACCTCAATTTGAGAAACAATTTACTTCCAGCCCTAGGATGTGATCAGAGAGTCAATATTTACCAAATTGGTGAAACAGCAGCTTTTCCTTAGAGAGCCTCCTGCAAATGCTGGTATCACCCACTCCATTTCCCTTGTCTTGAGTGAAGCATTTAGAAGTGACAGGATTAATAGTGCTGGGTAGAGTTTGAAGAGGAGAGTTAGGAGCATCTGAGTCCTGAGACAGTGGCCATGAAGCATATGGGACCAAAGAAAACACAGCAACAGAGGCCCTGGGCTTCAGATAAAATGGGGATTAAGTTTATGAGCCCCATGTGGGACAGATACTGTCACAAGCCTGTAACCTTGGCATTATCCTTGACTCCTCTCTCTCATTCAACATATTCTATCATTAAATCCTATCGATTCAACCTCAACAACATCACTAAAATCCACCTTTTTCTCTCCATCCAAACCACTATCATGTTAATCCAAGCATTTATCCTATCCCACCTTGATTACTTGATCAGCTTCTTGTTTCAATTTAATGGTGAGGAAACATTCTGGATTTCCTCAGCTGCATTGCAATCCCATCTTTTCAATCAATCAATGGTATTTATTGAATGCTTTCTGTGTGTAGAGCAGTATACACTATAACAAAGTCCATAGACAAGATCCCTGCTCACAATTAGTTTACAGTCACGTGTTCTGACCTCTCTGAAGATCAAGAACAGTTGGCCAATATCTTCTTTATAATCAACCTTTAGATTGTTGGGGAATATTTTGTCTTTCAGCCCTTTTAATTGGAGATGGCCAGGAAGCCCATTTTTTATTCAGAAGGCTAAAGAATAAAGCTTCCATAGGTGGGGAGTTCACTGAAATTTTGCCATGTTAAGGGAGAGAGAAAAGCACTGTAAGAAACAGGGTGGTCTAATGGAAAGAGGACAACATTCAGAGTCAGGAGACCTTGGCTCTGCCACTTGCCTGCCGTGTGACCATGGACAAGTCTCTTAACTTCTCTGTGCCTTAGTTCTCCTCAAATATAACATGACATTTAAATACCTGTTCTCCCACCACCTTGAATTGGGAGCCTCATTTGGGACAATGTCTCAATCTGATCTGATTGTATTACTTCTACCACAGTGCTAGGTCTATATGAAGTGTTTAAAATACCATAAGAATAATTAGAAAATGATGCTAGTGGAACTATTTTAACATTTCTGTGCCTCACACAAGAAAATGTCTTCACCAGAATCAGCTGTAGTTCTGGGGCACGGCTTGGGAGTCAGGAGGGATGTAAACTGCAAAGTAAAATGCCATTTCAAGGGTGTCACTATTTCTAGCAGGAAACCATGGTATTGGGTTAGAAACAGAAATCAGAGGGTATAAATGCTCTAAATGTCAAGGAAAAGCCCTCCAGACAAAAATAAGAATTGTAATTTTGTGGGGAAAGAGAAAATCATGTTCCTTACCTTAGAGAAGCAGGATTGACTAGTGGAAAGAGCACAGGCCTGGGTTCTAATCCCTATTCTGTCATATACCTGCTGTGTAACCTAGAGCATGTCACTTAACTTCTCTGGGTCTCAGTTCCCTCATCTGCAGAATGGGGATTCAATATCTGTTCTCCCTTCTACTTAATCTGTGAGCCTAATGTGGGACCTGATTATCTTATATCTAGCCTGGCAATTAGTACAGTGGAGAAGCAGTGTGGCTTGGTAGATAGGAACATAGGCCTGGGAGTCAAAAGGACCTGGGTTCTAATCCCATTTTCCATATCTGCTGTGTGATTTTGGGTAAGTCACTTAACTTCTTTGGGCCTCAGTTTCCTCATCTCTAAAATGGGGATTACCAATGTGAACCCCATGTGGAACAGGGACTGTGTCCTCTACGATTAATTTTATCTATCCCAGTGCTTAGAACAGTGCTTGACACATACTAAGCACTTAAGCACCATAATTATTATTATTACAGTGCTTGGCACACAATAAACACTTAAATACCACAATTATCATTATTAAGTAATTTCTCTGTTGGAAAATTAACCCTTTCTTCTCCATCCAAATTGTTGTTTTGGTGATCCAGGCACTTATATTTCCACCTTGACCGCTGACCACCCTGCCACCTATCCCTCTCCATTCCAGTCCATACTTCACTCTCCTGCCCAGATTATTTTTCTTAAAAAAAAAAAATTTGATTCCATGTCTCCCCATTCCTTAACAACTACTAGTGGTTGTTCATCCACCTCCACAAAGAGAAACTCCTTCCCATCACCTTTAAAGTACTCAATCGGCTCTCCCCCTCCTACTTTTCCTTGCTGATTTCCTATAGCCCTGCTCGCACACCTCATTCCTCTAGTGTCAACTCGCTCACTATACCTCTATTTCATCTATTTTGTATACAGCCTGTTTTCCACACCCTCCCTCTGTTCTAGAATTCACTTCCCCTTTGTGTAAAACAGACCACTACTTTCCCCACTTTCAAAACATTAAAATCACTCTCCTCTGAAAGGTCTTCCCTGATTAACTCCTTTTTTCCCTACTCTCTTCCGCTTCACTGTCACCTATGCACTTAGATCTGTACCCTTCAATCAATCATATTTATTGAGTGGTTACTGTGTGCAAAGCAGTGTACTAAGTGCTTGGGAGAATACAACAATAAATGGAAACATTCCCTGCCCACATTCCACCCTCAACAATTATGAACATATTTGTAATGCATTTATATTAATGTCTTCCCCTCTAGAATGTAAGTTTCTTGTGGGCAGGGAACATGTCTACCAACTCTGTTGTACTGTACTCTCTCAAGAGCTTAGTTCGGTGCTCAATAAATACACTGATCGATCCATCAGACTTATCCATCCACATTTCTGTAGTCCTAGCTGCTCAGATTCACCCAGCCTCCCTCCAATTACCCCAAATGCATCATGAGCCCTACAGAGGGCAAGATAAAGGATGGAAGAATATGCACCCTTCCCCTTCAAAATCCTACCTTTCACTATCTTTGCTTCAACAAACTTTCTTTGGCTTCAGAATACATACTTTGCGACAAGTTAAGAATTCAGCACCTTAGAACATTTTGCTTGCCAGCTGGATGTTTGCCTGCAGCTGGCAGGACTGGCTGCTTTGTTTTGTTTCCTACCTACTTGCCAGTGGGTGCCTTCTCTGTTTGATCAAGGGAAGTGTGCTAAGGATCAGATCAGATAATTTATTAGATTTGCCCATAAAGCCTAAAAGGGCTGGAAGGACAGTGGTGGCCAACTTTTAGAGGAAAATCCTGTGAACAGTAGAATTAGAAGCCTGAAGATGAAGGGCTTTTGAAAGAGAGGATTCAGAGTTCTGGAAACTACTTGGGAGGGCACTGGGAAGGATGCAGCATGGCTGCTCTGTGAGGAATTCTGGCCACCTGCAATAAGAGTGTCTATGAGCTTGGAGTGACCTAGTGAAAACACTATGGAAGCAGAATTATAGAGCAGAATGTTTTGGAGTCTTCTATCTGAGCAAATCAGTGGAATGAAGCTACGGTGTGAGCTTGGAAAGAGCAGCCAGGACTAATAACAAAAAAATCCACCTCTTTAAGTTGCCTACAGCCATTGTGGAGTAATTACACCCATGTCGCAACTACCCCAATTTATAGAAAGGGAATGATCATGGTTCCTCTGCACCATTTTGCCTAAATATGTACTTAGACTCCATCTTGAGTCTGTCCCATAATGAGCATTTATTCTTGGGCCTATTCAGAGCTTAAACACTAAGATTTATTTTACATACTTCTACAGGGTTGTTCAGTTGCTTGAACATCCTTCATGTCTGTCTGGGTCACTATTATCTGTCTTAAGAGCAAGTTCCTAGAAGTCACAAGTAATGTCTAACTCACTTTGTATGAGGTAAAGCAAGCATAGATAGGTGCTTAATATGCTTTGGCTGATGATAATGCCTCTTTTTGTTTGATTTTATGAATTGGATTAAATGAAGCAACATCTTTAATCACTCTATATTTTGCTGATGTGAACGTGAAGGAAATATAGACTGTGCTGGCAGGTTGGTTATTTTTTCAAGATTAATAAAGAGAATGCCCAAATGGAGGAAACTTGTTCTCCTTGTAGAGCTACAAAATCTTCAATAAAATGGGAAAGGGAGAGCTGCTTTATTTCCCTGTCAAACTATTCTTGTTTCATTATAGGAGTTATTTTTCTAGCTGAATTACATTAACTTTTTTGGGGGGTGGGAGGGATTGGCAGAGGGAAATAATTTCTAATTATCTTCTGCACATATTTTAGTGGAATGCTGCTGACTACAAACTCTAGAAGAAAATAATGAACACTTCGAGCTTTGAATCAAATAGTGTATACTCTTGTATGGTTTCCCTAAGACCTGGCATTTTCTTCAGGTCATCCATCAATATCATCAGCAGCACCAGTATTTATTGAGGGTTAACTAGAAGGCAGAACACTTTATTTTGCAATTGAGGAATGACAAGATCCCTGTCCTACAGGAGCTTATAGTCCAAAGGGGAAGAAAAGCAGACAAATTAATCAAAACTGCATGAGGCAAATGAAACTTGAAAATAGACACAGGCTCTGTAAAAGATAAATGCATTAGTCCTGAAAGGAACCATCTTTATACGCCTCCTGTCTCTCCCACACCAGCCTTTATTTCACTCTGCTGTGGGGAAATTTTTCCAAAAAGTTTCAGTACATGTCTTCCCACTCCTTAAGAACCTCCAGTGGTTGCCTATCCACCACCAAACACACTCCTTCCTATCAACTTTAAAGTACTCAATCAGCCCTCCCCCTCTTATTTTTCCTCACTAATAATAATAATTGCATTATTATTAAGGACCTATGTGCCAGGCACAGTACTAAGCACTGGCGTGGATACAAGCAAATTGGGTTGGACACAGTCCCTGTCCAAAGAATCAGTCCCCATTTTACAGATGAGATAACTAAGGCAAAGAGAAGTAAGTGACTTGCCCAAGGCCACAGAGCAGACAAGTGCAGGATCTAGGATTAGAACCCATGACCTTCTGATTCCTAGGTGTGTGTTCTATCCATTACACCATGCTGCTTTGCTGATTTCTTACTAGAACCCAGCCCACATATTTCACTGCTCTAACACCAATCTATCCCTTGTACCTCGATATTGCCTTTTCCTCCAATCCCTTGCCCACAACCTCCCTCTGACCTGAAACTCCTTCCTCATTCATGTATAACAGACCACCACTCTCCCCACCTTCAAAGCCTTACTAAAAATCACTTCTCCAAAAGGCCTTTCCTAAGTCTTCAATTCCCATATTCTCTCGCCCTTTGGTATCACCTAAGCACCTGAATCCAATACCATTTATATGGTTGAAAATCACCCCACAATACTGATGGAACTACCTGTAATTTATTTTAAAGTCTGTCTCCCCCTCTAGACTGTAGATTCCTTGTGAGTGGACATCATGTTTACCAATTCTGTTGCATTGTACTCTCCCAAATATTTAGTTCATGGCTCTGCACACAGTAAGTGCTCAATAAATACCTTGGATTTATGCAAACAAGGCCAAACTGACCTGGAACTCCCTTCCTCTCATAATAATAATTGTGGTATTTGTTAAGCTTACTATGTGCCAAGCACTGCTCTAAGTGCTGGGGTAGATACAAGGTAAGCAGGTTGTCCCATGTGGGGCTCACAGTCTTAATCTCCATTTTCCAGATGAAGTAACTGAGGCACATAGAAGTTAAGTAACTTGCCCAAGGGCACACAGCAGACAGGTGGCAAGGCCAGAATTAGAACCCATGACCTTCTGACTCCCAGCCCCGTTGCTCTATCCGCAAGGCTAAGCCAGAACACCACGTGCCCCACCTTCAAATATCACATCTCCTCCAGGATGTCTTATCCAATTAAGCCATCTTTCCGTGACTCCCTCTCCCTTCTGCATTGGCCCAGCACTATCACCCTTTATTCTCTCCATAGTACTTATGTCCATATCCATGATTTATATTAATGTCTGCCTCCAAATCTAGACTGGAAACTCTTGTGGGCAGGAAATATGTCTACCAATTATTATATACACGATTATATTATATATTACTCTATTATATTATATACTCTCTTACCTTACCAAGAGAGTAAGGTAAGGAGACTAAGGTAGAGTGCTCTGCACACCGTAAGTATTCAGTAAATAGCATTGATTCAGTGTCCATCCTATATTGCTCTAAGACATTTGTACATGTGGATAGAACCTTACCCTTAGCAATGTCTTCTTAGAAAACCTAAGACCAGATACTCACATGCACCTGTACTAGGACACCTAACACTGTTCGACCCTTTCTATGGCTGCTTGGTAGAGTCTCTCTCTCCATTGCAAAACATGTTTCATAATTGCCAAGAGTTAAATGCTGCATTTTGAATCTTGAAGAAGCTATCTTCCAGAGGAAAACACTGAAGTAACAATTTCAAAAGCAAAATAAATAACAAAAGCACGGACAGCTATTTACATTACAACCAGAGTCTTTTCAAGTAGAATAACCTGTATGAATGAGTAGAAGAAGCCTCAGCAGGAAACTCTTGCAGCCATACAGAATGAAGATCAGGTGAAGCAGCATGGCCTAGAGGATAGAGCATGTGCTATGAGTAAGAACCACCTAGGTTCCAATTCTAGCTCTACTGCTTATCTGCTGTTTGACCTTGGGCAAGTCACTTCTCTCTGCCTCAGTTCCCTCACCTATAATATGGGGATTTAGAGTGTCAGTTCCATGTGGGACATGGACTGAATTCAATCTGATTAGCTTGTATCTACCTCAGTGCTTAGTACAGTGTCTAGCTTAACAACGACAACAAAAAAAGCAACCACAGAAGCATGAGTATCAAAATCCACTTGGGGCAAGGAGGATTCATTCTTTGTAGCAAACCCTTAAGAAGGCTGACAGGGACCACTCTACATGAGTAAATTGTCCAGCCTCACCCTTGAGACCTACGTGCTTCTCCCAACTGCAAATAGTCAGGAGCACTACATCTGTACTGTACTTCTCTAACTTCTCGGTGCCTCAGTTACCTCATCTGTAAAATGGGGATTAAGACTGTGAGCCCCACGTGGGACAACCTGATTCCCCTGTGTCTACCCCAGCGCTTAGAACAGTGCTCGGCACATAGTAAGCGCTTAACAAATACCAATATTATTATTCTCTACAATCTGGACAGTCCAGATTCCACAAACCATTCCATCTCGTCCCAAGTGCTCCAACTTGGGCAATAAGCATTCACTCCAGGTGGAAACCAAATTCAAATAGAAGAGTATAACCAGCTTGGTATTTTTTTCTCCCTAGAAATATTCTATTTGGTAACCTCAGTTCCCTTACAAGACTTTGAGCCCCATAAGGGACAGGAATTGTGTTCAACAGGATTAGCTTGTATCTACCCCAGTGCTTAGAACAATGCCTGTCAAACAGTAAGTTCTTAACAAATACCATAAAAACAACCGAAGAGGGGAACCTGCTTTTCAGTGGGAAATCAGCACTTGCATGTACATAGCCAAAAATTATTCCCTCAAAAACATTAAAAAAGACCCCAGCCATCAAGCAGATATTTTATCTTCCTGTTAGGAATGTATGCTTTGCAGACACTTGGGAAGGATCTCTTATTTATAAAGGCAAAGAATCTGAAAAAGAGTAGAAAGAAAAAGAGGTGCAGAAACTTGCATTAGGTAAAGATCAATTTTTTCCATTTGAATTCTATTCCTACCTTGTCCTTTCTTCACTAAATTTATCCCAGTTCGTCACAGTCATTGAATATCCTAATGAGAATTACATTGTAAATTTAATTTACTCTTCCACAGAGTTAAAATAAATATGACTGAAAGCAAAATGCTTATGGTACTCAATATAAGACTAATGGTGTGCTCTCCAATTATCTGCAGTAGTGATGTAGTCTTAATTAAATTTACATGAGGATATACTATACTAGAAGCTGACAAAGATGCAGTAAATTAAAATTTACACTTGCCCTTTATATAAAATTTAAAGGTATTCCACTGCCACTAGCAACCCAGCCAGGCTTATCAGGCTATGAATGAGGTTCATTAACAAAACACAAGTAATAGCACATAATGTCAAAGCCCCCATTCACCTAACTTTGTAAATAACCAACCGGAATCAAGAGAAAATTTATTTTTCAATTCTATCTCTCTTCACCTCTGCCCCTGGCTGCCCAGAAATGCAAGAGAGAGAAAGGATATTATAAAATCATATATCCCCCTAATTTCTATGAGGAACGGTTTGGGAAGCAAAAGGGAAATAAAATGGTGCAAGTAGAATAAAGCCACATTTTTCAGACTCACTTTTTAGTATTATTGTGCTCTGCCAGCCATCATGTCCTGTGATATTTTTCTGAGTCTTTATCTGCTCTTAGTAATAAACATTATTCTAGTCTTGAAGAAAGTCACTTTGTCATCATGGATTCACAGATCCTCAAGCACAAAATAACAACTGAACTTGTTTGATGTCTGAAGTTACTGACCCCAGAAAACCCAGGTGCTATAAATTGGAAGAAAGCAGTAACTTGTGCCTTAAAGTCCACAAAGATAAGGTCACATGAACAAGACTTTTAAATTTTTCCTCCATGATCAGTCCACAGTAAGAATATAAAGAATTCATTTGGTTACATTTCATAGCATCAAAATGGTAAAACAAAAAAAACCCCTAAAATTATAATAATACTAGATTCCAAGCTCAGGTCAAAGAAGACTTTTGGGGGTGGCTGATCTGAATGCTACATGCTGTAAAGTGTCAGTCTTTATAATCCATTCAGGGTTTGGGTTAAAGAAGCAAAGTTAAATGGAAAAGGAGAGACTGACCACCATTTAAAATCTGTGGCTTAAAGACCTCTGAACAGGTTCAGCTGTGATTGAAACAGATCAGTTCCTTATCTTTCAGCCTGGAGGAGCTGCAATGCAGACTGCTGACTGATGCAGACAAACTGCAACTTCAAACCCTGGCTGCCAACTTAGCCAATACAGCTCCGTGGTTTAAAAGTACAATTAAAGTATAATTACAGTACTTTGACTCCAGATTACAAACCAACAGATTTCTCCCCTCCCATTTTTATTTTTTACCTTTAACTTCTGTTGCTGTATTTCCAAATTTCCTCAGTCTTCTCCACAGTGTTCTTCTAAATGTAGCCACTGGGGTCATTGCAGTCACCTGCACAGGTGCAGGAAGTGGGAGATGAGATGGGAGGGAGGAGAAGTAAACAACTTCAGACTCTCAGGTGCCTATTTTCAAAGGCCTCAGTGAACCAGGAGGTGTGGAAACTGGAAAGAAAATGAAGACCGAGGCAAATGAGAACTACTTTCAGCTGCAGGTCTAGGTGAAGGAGAAGGTTGAAGGAAGGAGACAAAGGGTGGGGAAGAAGTGTGACTTTTCTTAGGCTCCCTTGTGGTTGGCATCAAGATTGTTGTAGACAGATGGTTTTTCCCTTTTGACTGTAAGCTCCTTGTGGCCAGGGAAGGTATCTACCATCTCTGTTCTCACTCAAGTACTTAATTCAGTGCTCTGCATTTAGTGAGTGCCCAATAAGTGCCATTGATTGATTGACAGAATGTGTGCGGCACTCCAACTTCTTGGAAGTAAAGTGGGATGAACAGAGACCACACTTCCCAGGGGGAATGGAGGGAAGAGAACAGTAGAATGGTGGAGTAGAAGGAGAAAAAGGAATGTGTAACTAGATTAAGGGTGAATGAATTTTTGTTTTTGTCTTTTGTGTTTCTCTCTTTCTCTAGAAGCTCAGGCTTAATGAAGTTTTTCCTTGTGTCCCCCTTTATATGCCTCAAAATTAGTTCAATTTAGAGGGTGTATTATTATTATGATTGTACTTGAATGCTTATTTTTTGTCAAGCATTGTTCTAAATGCTTGTGTAAGCTACACATTAATCAAGTTCGATACAGTTCCTGTCTCACATGGGGCTCATAGTATAAGTAGGAGGGAGAACAGGTACTGAATCCACATTTTACAGATGAGGGAAGTGAGACAGAGAAATTAAGTGACTTGCTCAAGGTCTCACAGCAGATAAGTGCTGGATAAGGAATTAGAACCCAGGTCCTCTGACTCCCAGGTCCATGCTCTTTTCATTAGACCACGTTGCTTTACTTAGGCAGTGAAGCTTCCGAGAATGCAGGAAGCAAACTTCATGAAGCCAAATGACATGGTGACTACCTTTTGAATTTTTTTTAAACTTTTTTTTAAAGTAGCTATTGGTCTGTTTGATTTACTGATGGATCAACAAGCATGCTTTGGCAATAGAAGAAGTGGTACTGAGAGGAAGATGAGAGAACATAAAGAGGAGTTACTTTTTTATTGACTACAAAATGGCATTTTTTCAAGGAACCCCTTTCTCACTACAAACTGGGGTCTCTTCTCCATTTCATCTTTATGCTCGATATCCTGCAATCTTCATGTTCTTTTACCCTCTGTACCGCCTGGCCTTTGAAAAATCAAAACTCAAATAAGGCCATTTCTTCTCCAAGCAGTTTTCCTCCACTGACTCTCCCACTTTCAATACAACTTATGACTCACCTCTCCCCCTCTATTCCTGTCATTACTAATTAGACTCTTGAATTTTGTCCTAGATTGGAGTAGCAGCATGGTGTAGTGGGTAGGGCATGGGCCAAGGAGTCAGTAGGAACTGTGTTCTAATCCCGGCTCTGACACTTGTCTGCTATGGGGCCTTGGGCAAGTCATTTCACCTCTCTGTGCCTCAGTTATCTCATCTGTAAAATGGGGATTGAGATGATGAGCCTCATGTGAAACAGCGATTATGTCCAACACTATTTTCTTGTATCCACCCCAGTACTTAGTACAGTGTCTGACACATAGTAAGTGCTTAACAAATGCCACAACTATTATTATTGTTGTTATTATATTCCCAGAAAGGTGCCAGCACCTATGGACACTTAAATTCCCATTCACTGCATGCTTCTTGGAGGCTACTTTTAAGATGGCTTCTGTTGGACTCCCAAGAAGTCCTGAAGTGCTTTATCAATAACTCCTGCTTTTAAAACCACCCACTCAACACTGCAATTCTGTGGGGCACAGAGTCTTCCCAATTATGACAGTGGCGTGGCTTCTAGAAAAGGAAATATTGTAAGTTTTTCCTACAAAGAAGAAGGCATGATGGACTAAATTAACATAGATCATAAAAATCACATGAAAAAACTCAAATTCCAGCCCCAAAGTTTGCATTTTCTCTGTTAGAGAAAATGTGAATCCACACACACACACAAACACCTTTCATTTCATCACTCATGCACCATAAATTAATAGGCTTAGCCTTTTGAATAGAGATTAATTACATTAGGCAAAAAGCACACTTTCAGTTCTTGCCACAGTTGCTACCTCATTGAATTCATTATACCAAGTGATGGCAGGATGGCTCAATGGAAAGAGCACAGGCTGGGGAGCCAGAGGTCATGGGTTCAAATCCCAGGTCCGCCGTTTGTCAGCTGTGTGACTTTGGGCAAGTCACTTCACTTCTCTGTGCTTCAGTTACCTCATCTGTAAAATGGGGATGAAGTTTGTGAGCCCCACGTGGGACAACCTGATCACCTTGTATCCTCCCAGGGCCTAGAACAGTGCTTTGCAGATAGTAAGTGCTTATCAAATGCCATCATTATTATTATTATCCTGAAAATAACAGCTAATTTATATCATGCATGTCCTTCACAGCACAGTTTCTCATTTTACTGAGAAATACTAGATAAAAAGGGAACTGTTCTATGAAGAATAAAACTGAAGTTTGCATTTGTCATCAAGGGCAATGGCTGTTCATTCATTCATTCAATAGTATTTATTGAGCACTTACTATGTGCAGAGCACTGTACTAAGCACTAGGAATGTACAAATCGGTAACAGAGGCAGTCCCTGCCCTTTTAAGGGCTTACAGTCTAATCGGGGGAGACAGACAAGAACAATAGCAATAAATAGTGCAATGATACATTCATGTGTTCCTAGAGGACTCACACCACCCATCAGCTAGTGCACAACAAGCACCCTCAACCTGCATAAAGACCACAGACAAAATATGGCCCTGGCTCCTATGCATTTTATGTGACCAAATAGCCTTTGACTGACTACAGTTGAGCAGCAAGCTGAAACATGCAGTCTTCTAGTAAAACTAGAATGCAATCACAAGAAGAGTTGTAGATCTTTCTAGCACCTAGACTAGGAGTTCACTGTGGGCAGTGAACCCACTGTCTACCAATTCTGTTGTATTGTCTGAACACAATAAGTATTCAATAAATAGCATCTATTGATTTATTTACTGATAGCCTTTATGTGCACCTGTATTTCTCAGCCTCTTTTCAGTGGTGAATTGGTGACACTGGTGGCATTTGATCAATCAGTCCTGAGTACTGATTGAGTGCTTTTTTGTGGTATATGTTATTAAGCACTTACTATATGCAAGACACTGTATTAAGCCCTGGGATAGATGCAAGCTAATTAGGTGGAACACAGTTCATGTCTCATATGGGTCTCACTCACAGACTTAATCCCCATTTTCCAGATGAGGAAACTGAGTCACAGAGAACTGAAATGCTTGACCAAGGTCACACAGTAGACAGGTGGAAGAGCTAAGATTAAAACCCTGGTCCTTCTGACTCCCATATCCATACTTGATCCACTAGGCAATGCCGCTTCTCCCAAAGTGTAGAGCTTAGTACTACATGAAGCAGAGAAGCAGCATGGCTCAGTGGAAAGAGCACGGGCTTGGGAGTCAGAGGTCATGGTTTCAAATCCCGGCTCTGCCACTTGTCAGCTCTGTGACTGTGGGCAAGGCACTTAACTTCTCTGTGCCTCAGTTACCTCATCTGTAAAATGGGGATTAAGACTGTGAGCCTCACGTGGGACAACCTGATTACCCTGTATCTACCCCAGCACTTAGAACAGTGCTCTGCACATAGTAAGCACTTAACAAATACCAACATTATTATTATTATGATTGAGAGAGTACAGTACAATAGAGTTGATACACGTGATTCCTGTCCAAGCCAAACTTACTGTCTAGCAAAGGAGCAAGACACTGAAATAAATTACAAATAGGGGAAATGGCAGAGTATAAGCATGTGTACAAAAGTGCAAAGGGCCTGAGGGTGGGGTGAACATCAAATGCTTGCTGTGAACTGATCCAAGTGCATATGTGACTGAGAAGGAAGAAGGAATAAGGGAATGAGGACTTAGAAGGCTTCTTTGAGAAGATGTTTTTTGGGGATGACTTTGAAAGTGGGGAGAGTAATCATCTTTGGGAAATGAATGGTGGGGGAGTTGCAGGACCAAGGTCAGCAGTGAAATAGATGTGTTTAAGAAAGAATGAGTAGGTTGGCATTAGAAGAGTGAAGCAGTAGGAAATCAATGAGGTTGTGTTGGGTTGGGTTGTAGTAGGAGATCAGTGAGAAGAGGTAAGGTAGGAGAAAAAGAACTGATTGCCTTAAAATTTATGGTAAGGGTTTTGTTTGATGTAAAGGTGGATGGCAATCACTTATCCTTTGAAGAGTCAGGAGACATGAGTTGGGCATTTTTTAGGAAAGTGGTTCAGGCAGCAGAATAAGCTCATTGTGGGCAGGAAATGTGTCTGTTTGTTGTTATATTGTACACTCCCAAACAGTAAGTGCTCAATAAATATGACTGAATGAATGAAAATGTGGACTGAAGTTAAAGGGACAGGGAGAAGGGAGATTAGTGAGGAGGCTGATGCAATATTCAAGATAGAGTATGATAGTAATTGACTCAACAAGGTGATAATTTGAATGGAGCAGAAAGGGCAGAGTCTAGAAATGTTGTGAAAGTAGAACTAGCAGGATTTGGGGACAAGTTGAATATGTGGGTTGAATGAGTGAGCTTTTCCCCAAATAAGCCCTCACTTCCCTTACTCCCTCTTCCTATGTCACCTATGCACTTGAGTCTGTTCACTTATAAATTATTTATATTAATGTCTGTCTCCCTCTCTAGACTGTACACTCCTTGTGAACAGGGAATATGTCTCCCAGCTGTCATACTCTCCCAAGCATACTGTTTACAAAGCAATGTACTAAGCACTTGAGAGAGTACAACAGAATTGATAGGCATGTTCCCTACCCACAAGGAACTTACTAAGAGGGAGACAGACATAATTTATAGATATGTACATAGTTGTTCTGGGGCAAACACTAAATGCCCAAAGTCAAGTTTTTAGTTTCTCCCTTGTCTCTTCCATTAATAATAACGCTGGTGTTTGTTTAACACATACTTTGTGCAAACTACTACTAAATGCTGGGGTAGATATCAGATATTTGGGGTAGATATGAGAAGCAGCATGGCTCAGTGGAAAGAACCCGGGCTTGGGAGTCAGAGGTCATGGGTTCTAAGCCCAGCTCCACCACTTGTCAGATGCGGGACTTTGGGCAAGTCACTTCACTTCTCTGGGCCTCAGTTCCCTCATCTGTAAAATGGGGATTAAGACTGTGAGCCCCACTTGGGACAACCTGATCATGACAACCTGATCACTTTGTATCCCCCCAGTGCTTAGAACAGTGCTTTGCACATTGTAAGCACTTAACAAATATCGTCATTATTATTATATCACTTACCCCTCAGAAACTCTCCTTTTCTGAAGACATACAAATAACATAAGCTTCTTCCCTCTGGAAGACTTTAAACACAGTTGACAAATCATATGCTATTGGCTAACCACAAACCTTCCAATCACTTCAAATGACTGAGCTCTAGTCTCCTTTTTATAACCTCTACCAAAACAAGCCAGTAGGAAGAAATAGATGAGAAGCAATCTAAAGCCATTCAAACCACTCTGAATTCCCTTCTCTTGCCACAAATAAACATTAGCTGTAGCCCAATTAAACTCAACAGTTCACAGATGTTCACAGTAATGATTCCCTCACAATAGCACTCCTCTCATTAAGGTGCTTCGAGGTGTGTTTTTACTGACCAAACCAGGGAGCGGTGGAAAATGAGAGAAAACTAGTAATAGAACATGAATAGAATGGTGAACAGTAGGTGGCAGCTGCAGTACTCCATCTCCAAATGTTCTTGGGAAGAGGGTTGATCTTGACACTGCTTTCCTCCTTTCCCATTGCTAGTTAACTTTGTGGCGAAGTAAGGGAGAAGGCTTTAAGGAATTAGAAACAGAAAATGTGTCATAAAAGCCCCCAGCCATCTGGAGTATATACCAGAGTTTCTGAAGTGTGTGTTCAGTGAGCAATGAAGTCTGCTTTGTTGTTATAAATATGTGACTTAGGCTGATTTATTCAGAGACCCCAGTTCCTTCAACCTAAACTTCCTCTGGATGCATTACCTGCGCACTGTGAAGGTGAAAGATAACAGGGATGAATTTTCAATAGTTGTTATTTTATAACACATCAGTGTGAAGTCACTTTCCTCCTGAGGGATCAAGGGAATAATAAAATCAGCAAAGAAACTGCTTAAGCCCTAGAAAAGTGGAGTTTGGTTTCCAACCCCTCAGACTTAAGAATAAGATTTAACCATGGACTTTATTTAGTTCTTTTGATGTGTGTGGGGAGGGGGAAGGGGTCCCTCAGTCTTTCCAAGAAGCCCCTCACAGCACCATCTGCAAGATGGGTATTAGCAGTTATATTATTTTCATTTCAAGTGCAACAGTGAATACTGTAAAACCTAAAAGCAGGTTCATCTATGAACATGATTTTATGCCTTTCACATTTCTCTGATTTCCTTGTCTCTCTAGCTGTCAGGAAGGATGATCGTTTGCTAAATATGCTAACAAATCTCTCTTCTTTTAAAGTAGTACTATAAGTAAAACATAATTGCCTCCAAGGCCCCCTCCATGAGTCATTTAATCTAGACATCTTCATATTGTATTCAAGTGCCATCCTTTGTTTCAGTGGCTTTCTAGAAACTAAAAGCTGTGTCAGCAAAAGGGCACTGGCAAAATGTTTTTGAATGTTAACTTTGACAGGTAGCTTTCCTGAATTGCCAAGGAAGACTTGACATCTGTGTCCTGAGCAGGCACAAGGATGTTATCTTTCAGTTCTTTGATTGGGAGGATTCCCTCAAGGAAGCCCTCTACATAGAGATCTGATGCTAAGGACCCAGGCTTTTCAAGCAGTTTGTACAGTGCTTTGCAAACCGTTATCACTCAATAGATACCACTGATTGATTCAACCCTTTATGGTTGTAGACAGTGAAATTCAGAGAAGAAGAAATGAAATCTCTGAAGGTTCAACACAAATACAGCGAGACAGGTCAGGGAATTTGGAGAGGGGAAGAAGGAAAATGACGAATGATCTGACGTTTTAAAATGGTTGAAGGTCAATTAACAGATTAACTCCGCACAATAAGGTCAGACAGGGTGACTTTTAACAGTTATAAAGACTAAACACCAGCACAATTCCTATAAAAAGGCTGGAAGTTAGAGAGATAAAAAAGGACTTAAAGCATACCTGTAATCCATATGCACCGTGCTTTCTGTGATTGTTTCAGAAGAGGTAAACCTTCAAAGAGACTGTGAGAGCCTTCTCTTCTCAAGAGCACAGGGACTAGACTGCTTCTTGGAATCCTCCATGGCCTTTCACTGCAGCTTTCTTTGGAAGAGTTGGGGCTAGGACTCTTTCTTTTCATTCCTTCAAGATGGGAACTCTCAGGTAGGAGAGAGGAGCAGCATGGTGTAGTGGATAGAGCATGGGCCTGGGAGTCAGAAGGTCATGTGCTTTAATCCCAACTGTGCCACTTGTCTGCTGTGTGACCTGGCCTCAGTTACCTCATCTGTAAAATGGGGATTGTGAGACTGTGAGCCCCATGTGGGCCAGGGATTGTGTCCAAAACACTTAGTAAAGTGCTTGGCACATAGTAAGCACTAAACAGATACTATTATTATTACTATCATGTCAGGCAATATGGAGCAAGAAAACAACAGAGGATGTCTGCCTTGCCTAAACACTTTTCCCAGGTAGCAAATGCTGCTTCTATTAGATATTACTATCTCAAAATAACCCTAACAAATCACCTTAACTCAATTGGGGAAAGAGATGAGTTGTCTCCCTAGAAAATATTGAAAAGTAGATATCCTATGGATTAAATAAATCCCTACTGTCACCATTTAAAGGCAAAAATTTCATAGGTTTATATATTCCAAATGATGATGTTTCTATGCTATTTGGTAAGCACTTACTATGTGCCCTGTTCCACATAGGGTTCAACTTAATTCCCATTTAACAGATGAGGTAACAGGCACAGAGAAGGCAAGTGACTTGCCCAAGGTCACAGAGTAGACAAGTGGTGGAGTCAGGATTAGAACTCAGTAATTTCTGACTCCTAGGCCCATGCTCTATCCATTAGGTCACAATGTTCTTAATTCCTGCTTTGGATCCTGAAGCCCAACCAATTTAGGATTGGACTAGAAACTCAGAGAGTAAGTTTAAAGTCTATAGATCATTTTTATAAAATACCCCTGAGAATTTTGAGATATACTCTTCCTCAACAGCCTTGACCTCTGGCTAAATTTGAACCTCTGTCAGATCTAAACCCTCTGCCCAACAGGGTTTTGTAGAGGGTCAACTCATTTCTTTCCCCAGTTGAGTTAAGGTGATTAGTTGGAGTCATTTTCCCAAAACAGATCTTAGCCCATTCAGAGGAAATAAAACAATAGCTTGAAATATTTACATTTGGAACTAAAACAGTCTTGCAAAAATGGTAGTGGTTAAATGATTCATGAAACCTGCAAAATGAAATGTAGGAAGAAGATAGAAGCCAAACAGCTTCTAAGCAGAGCTGTCCCTTGACAAATCTACTATTTTATTCAGGTTTCATTTAGGGTAATTATACTTCTTAGGGAGTTTGGTTTTAAAATATGATTATACATGGGCACTACACCTAATTGTCATTTGATCATTAGCATTTTGCAATCATTAACCTTTCACTGACAAATTACCTACTTACATAAGATGGATTTCTATTTAAATTGTCAGCGGTTTGTTCCATGGGAATGGGTCAAGCATCAGAGCCTGTGGGGAGTTTCGAGTAGGTGATCTGTGAACACGAAGAGACCCGTGTTTTTGGGAAAGGGACTGACAGCTTAGCCTGCTTGTGGTGTTCTCAAACCTGTCTGAGTAATTTTCTTTTGAAATTGGAATTCATCTCTATCCTCTTAGAAACAAATTTGCAATCTTTTATCTCTGTTGCCATGCTTGAGGTCCAGTGTGCTTTGTAAATTAGCAAAGTATCATGTTTACAGACTGTGTTGCATTGTGCTCTCCCAAGGGCTTAGTACAGTGTTCTAAACACAGTAAGCGCTCAGTAAATACCACTGATTAAATTAATGATTTGCAAGGTAGTTGTTGGGCCTCTATTGATTAATGTCCCTAGAACATAGGGGCTTTAGACGAAGCAAGTGAATGGTTTGAGCTGCTAGAGGGAAGAAGGCACAAATTTATTCTGCCTGTCAATCAAACTCAACACTGAGTAAGTATATTAGTTTAAAGGCTGTTCCAATAAAACTGCTGCAGCATATCCCACTGAATGCCAGCCAGTGAGAAAAGATACAGTTCTTAACATTTAGTAACTGCGCCCGGTCACCTTGATGTAATAGAGCCAACATGCACTTTAATGGCAGTTTAATTAGATTTACCATGGGGGAGATGTCACACGGGAGATGTGGTGTTTCTGCCTTTACAAGTCGAGATGATGACATGAATAAATAAAATTGCACAAAAAATAAAACGTGGCAAAGTCTAGACAAAAACCACAGCAGTTATTTGTCTTCCTTTTCTCCTTGCAGTTTGAATACGTATGGTAGTGCTCTGCATTGCAAACGTCTAGCAGCCATTATTGCTTATGTGAGCTGATTGTGCATATGGAGGGGAGGATTATGTTCCATCTTCTATTTTTTATGAGAAGACAGCGTATCTCCAAGAAAGATTTTAATTGCGTCTTGTCCCCGTTGAACTGGAGGAAAACTCAGCTCTTTCCCTGCTAGGAAGAAAAAGCACTCAGAAATTCAGTTTGGATAAAGAGCTCCCAGTATAAAAGTGAAAGTGATGTAAATCACACCAAACTCCTTCAGAATGCCCTATTATCAACATGTGACCAAAATCTCTTCTGGATAAGTTCAACTGTTTGTTTGTGGTAGCAGAATAAAAACCCAAGCTTAAGAAAGGCATATTTTAAAACATGGAAATGGTAAAAAAAGTATAATCAGAGGTATGTACTGTAGTTGTTCTTGGTGTTCAAGTGGAAGAGAGAAAGAACTTTCTAGAATGAAATAATATTTCTTCTAGGGACTATCCTCACAGTCAAATTTCCCACAGACTACTGGAATCTTGGTTTGCATATTTAAGGCAACTGAACATTCCAGAGAATTTCTGTGAGCTTCTTGGGGGCAGGAATCTTGTCTTCCACCTTTTCTGATTCTCTCAAGTGCCTAGAAACTTACTCTATACCCAGTAAGCACTCAATAAATACCACTGATTGACTGAATTATTTGGAGAATTTCCAAAGAATATCTAAGATAATATCTTATCTCCGCCCATGCTTTTTAAAAAAAATTGAATAAAGGGACCTATTAAACAATGAAGCTCATTCACTCATTCAAATGTATTTATTGAGCGCTTACTGTGTGCAAAGCACAGTACTAAGCTCTTGGAAAGTACAATTCGGCAACAGATAGAGACAATCCCTACCCAAAAATGGGCTCACAGTCTAGAAGGGGGAGACAGACAACAAAATAAAACAAAACAAGTAGACAGGCATCAATACCATCATAGATAAATAGAATCATAGATATATAGACATCATTTATAAAATGAACAGAGTAATAACTTTGTACAAATATACACAAGTGCTGTGGGGAGGGGAAGGGGTTAGAGCAATTGGAGGGAGTAGGGACAGTGGGAAGGGGAGGATGAGGGAGAGGGAAAAGGAGGGCTCAGTCTGGGAAGGCCTCCTGGAGGAGGTGAGCTCTCAATAAGGGCTTTGAAGAGTGGAAGAGAGTTAGTTTGGACGATGTGAGGAGGGAGGATATTCCAGGTCAGAGGTAGGATGTGGGCCAGGGATCGACGGTGGGACAGGAGAGAATGAGGTACAGTGAGAGGGTTACAGTGAGAGGGCTGTAGAAGGAGAGAACGGAGGTGAGGTAGAAGGGGCAAGGTGATGGAGAGCTTTGAAGACAATAGTGAGCAGTTTTTGCTTCATGCGAAGGTTGATGGGCAACAACTGGAGATTTTTCAGGAGGGGAATGACATGCCCAGAGCATTTCTGTGGAGAGATAATCCAGGCAGCAGAGTGAAGTATAGACTGAAGTGGGGAGAGACAGGAGGATGGGAGATCAAAAAGGAGGCTGATGCAATAACCCAGTCGGGATATTGTGAGAGATTGTACCAGCAAGGTAGGAGTTTGGATGGAGAGGAAAGGGCAGATCTTGGCAATGTTGTGAAGGTGAGACTGGCGGGTTTGGGTGATGGATTGTATGTGTGGGGTGAATGAGAGAGCAGAGTCAAGGATAACACCCAGGTTGCAGGCTTGTTAGATGGGAAAGATGGTAGTGCTGTCCACAGTGGTGGGAAAGTCAAGGAGAGGATAAGGTTTGGGAGGGAAGATAAGGAGCTCAGTCTTGAAGTCACAGCTAAAGCAACATGTCTTAAAACCCTTTCAAGCAGGCCTGGCTATTAGTTTGGCCAGACTAGGGAAGGGAGGAAAAGGCCAGGAGAACTCTGAAACCAAATGTGCTCAGGAGTTGGTTTTGCCTTCCAACAGATGTTAAGGTATTTGGGGAGGAGTTTGGTTTCACCAATAAGAAGAAGCTCAACTGGAATCAGGTGAGTAAGCAGTGAAATTGATAGAGCTGCCTGTCTAGAGACAAAATAACATCCAGCAGCCAGCTGCTAAGGGACAGTAAACAATCAATCACTAGCCCTTATTGAATGCCTAACATACAGAGCACTGCATCAAACATGTGGAAGACTACAAAGGAGTACTAAATGACATAACATATGTACAGAAAGTACTATGGAAGTTGAAAGTACTTAGCTGCACAAATGGCACAGAAAGGCTGAAAAGGAAGTTAGGAATATTAGAAATTGATCATAATAATAATAATGAGAGTACTTATGCCAAGCACTGTTCTAAGCACTGGGGTAGATACAAGTTAATCAGGTTGTACACAGGCCTTGTCCCAGTGGAGCTCACACACTCAATAATCTGACATTTTGTTGATTTTTCAGTTCCCAAACTCTCACACTTACTGATCAGCAAAGGCCTCCTCACCTCTGGATGAGGAGTAATGTTCTTCAGAGAGAACTTGGAAAAAAAGTTTAGTGTGGTGGCTAGGACTTCTGTTCCTGTCAGCTGCTTGCCTGGAACTTGGCCAGAGGATAAGTTTAATGGGGACATCCCCCTCTAGCCCATAAGCTTGTTTTTCTTTTTTTTATGGTATTCATTAGGTGCTTACTATATTCCAGACACCGTTCCAAGTCCTGGGGTAGATACAAGTGAATCAAGTTGAACACTGTCCATGCCCCACATGGGGCTCACAGTCTTAATCCCCATTTTATAGATGAGGTAACTGAGGCACAGGAAAGTTAAGTGACTCACCCAAGATCACACAGCAGATGACTGGTAGAGCCAGGATTAGAACCCAGGTTTTTCTGACTCCCAGGCCTATGCTCTCCCGGATATTGCATGGGCGTGGGAGTCAGAACCTGGGTGCTAATATCCAATTATTTGTTTGTTAAGTGCTTACTATGTGCAGAGCAGTTCTAAGTGCTGGGATAGATACAGGGTAATCAGGTTGTCCCACATGAGGCTCACAATTAATCCCCATTTTACAGATGAGGTAACTGAGGCATAGAGAAGTTAAGTGACTTGCCCACAGTCACACAGCTGACAAGTGGCAGAATCAGGATTCGAACCCATGACCTGTGACTCCCAAGCCCGGGCTCTTGCCACTGAGCCATGCTGCTTCTCACTTATGCCTCACTGTTCATTTTAGGTAGAGAGCATGTCTACAAATTCCATTGTTTTGTACTCTCCCAAGCATTTAGTACAGTGCTCTGCACATAATGGTTGGCTATCCACCTCTGCAACAAACAGAAACTCCTTACCATTGGCTTTAAAGTGCTCTATCACTTTGCCCTCTCCTACCTCACCTTTCTACTCTCCTACTATAACCCAGGCCACACACTTCATTACTCTAATGCTAACCTTCTCACTGTACCTCGAACTCGTCTATCTTGTCTTATAATAAAGTCTTATTGAAGTCACATCTCCTCCAAGAGGCCTTCCCTGACTAAGCCTTCCTTTCCTCTTCTTCCACTCACTCCCTTCTGTGTTGCCTAGATTTGCTCCCTTTAATCATCCCTGCTCCCAGTGCCACAACACTTATGTATTTATATGTAATTATATTTATTTATATTAATGTCTATCTCCCCCTCTGTAAGCTCTAGACTGTATACTCATTGTGGGTAGGGAATATCTCTGTGATATTGTACTCTCTCAAGTCCTTGGTTCAGTGCTCTGCATACAGTAAGCACTTAATATAAATATGATTGCCTGACATGAGCTCCACTTGGGATAGAAAGGAAGCAATGAGCTCACTTGGGGTTACTTTAGTCTAAAACCTTTTCCCTTCCCCCAAGCAAAGCTGGTATGACTACAACTGGGTGAGGGGCTTCTGCTATGTTTTTATGGAATTTGTTAAGCATTTACTATGTGTCCAGCACCATTCTAAGTGTTGGGGTTGGTATAAGTTCACTAGGTCAGACATAGTCACTGTCCTATATGGGGCTCATAGTCTAAGTAGGAGGGAGAACATGTATCTCCAATTTACAGTTGAGGAAACTGAGGCACAGAGAAGTTAAGTGACTTGCCCAAGGTCACCCAGCAAGCAATTGACAGAGCTAGGATTAGAACCCAGGTCCTTCTGACTCCCAGACCTGTGTTCTCACCACTAGGCATGCTGTTTCTCAGACTAATCAATCAGGTAACCAGGCTATCAGACTATGTTTGCAGCTCTAGACCTCAGTGGCTCTGACTATTTCAGAGAATCATAGAATTCAAAGTGGGGCCCTTTCAATGCCTGAAAAGAGAGATTTTCATCCAGCTGAATTGATTTTTGCTGGGTTCCCTGATGAAGTGAGACCCCTAGGGACTAAACCCAGGAGGAATGGATCTGTGGCAGCAAGTGAGACAAGAAACTCTTCCCATTGCCAACTCCACCAAAGTAACTAGAAACAGTCCTGGAATCAGAGGTGGCAGTAGCCAAGAACAGTGCCTCACCTCACTTCCTCTGTTGCTGTTCCAGGGAGCATTCTTCTGTGACGGAGGGGAAATGAATGTGGGACAAAGGGAGTCCAAGGAGGGGCTGAGGGCCAGGCTAGTGATGACTGTAAGAAGAGTTGGATGCAAAAAAGATGTCCTTCAGATAAACTTTGAGACTGCAGGGTTTGAGTACCAAAACAGATTGAGGACATTTGATCAAAAGAGCACAGCCTTCACTATGTAAAGGTAGGATTATAGTGGAGGAAGGTAATACTGGTGTTAAAACAAGGGAGTCAGGTATGCCCTCCCCAGTTTCTTAGTGGGAAGCAGTGTGACTTAATGGAGAAATGCGTCTTTCTATAGAAACTTATTAGGCATGTCACCCCCTCCTCAAAAATCTCCAGTGGTTGCTTCTCAACCTTCGTATCAAGCAAAAACTCCTCACTATTGGCTTCAAAGCTCTCCATCACCTTGCCCTCTCCTACCTCACCCCCCTTCTCTCCTTCTACAGCCCAGCCCGCAAACTCCACTCCTTTGGAGCTAGCCTTTTCACTATACTTCATTCTAGCCTGTCCCACCGTTCACCCCGGGCCCTCGGCCTACCTCTGGCCTGGAATAATGCCCTCCCTCATCACATCTGCCAAACTAGCACACTTGGCCCCTTCAAAGCCCTACTGAAAGTTCACCTCCTTCAGGTGACTAAGCTCCTCTTTTCCTCTGCTCCTCCTCCCCTCCTATCACCCTGACTCCCTCCCTCTGCTCTACCTCCCTGCCCTACAGCACTTGTGTATATATATACATATTTATTATTCTATTTATTTTGTTAATGATGTGTATATATCCTAATTCTATTTATTTATATTGATGCTATTGATGCCTGATTACTTGTTTTGTTGTCTGTCTCCCCCCTTCTAGACTGTGAGCCTGTTGTTGGGTAGGGATTGTCTCTGTTGCCGAATTGTACTTTCTAAGGGCTTAGTACAGTGCTCTGCACAGAGTAACTGCTCAATAAATACAATTGACCAAATGAAGGAAGGAAGGACCTGGGTTCTAAATCCAGCTCCGCCACATGTCTGCTATGTGATATTGGGCAAATTACTTCACTTTCCCTTTGCCTCAGTTACCTCATCTGTAAAATGGGGATAAGAGTGTGAGCCCCAAGTTAGGAGGGAATGCATCCAACCTGATTAACTTCTATCTACCTCAATGCTTAGAGGAGTGCTTGTCCAGAATAAGTGCTTAAAAGGGACCATAATTCTTTAACTGAGGACTTTTCAAATCTGCCTCTTGCGCAGAGTCCAGAACTATTGAGGAGGGCTGGCTTGGATCTTGTTTTCTGACCCTGCTGTCTCCTCCCTCCCTTCTCGGGCTCTGCTCCCTACTGCTCTGATTTCCTAGCAGGAGTTGGGCTGGAAACTGAAATGTTGTTTGATATCCCATGATTCACAAATCCACTTTGAGCTGGTGGGGGAAGAAAAGAATGGGAAAGAAACAAACGGACACTTGACTGGTTAAAGGAGAAGCAGGATTCAAGTCTTTCTCTTCACAATTAAATCTAGATTTCTGCAGCAACAACTATCCAAATGATAACATGGCCCACACTTTGAAGACTTATTATTTCAGATCTATGTTATATCATTCTGATATCTAAGACATGATTGGACTCCTAGATTACTTCAGAGTAATTTAGTTCCTTGTTCCTATGTAGAAAATACAATTTTGAAACATAATCCCACAAAGCGCATGACCCTTCTTTCCATGGATTTATGAAAAAGACCCCCAGAGTAAATACTTACCAAGTTGGATGCAGTCAGCATTTCCAGCTGCGTAACTGATATCCATTATTTTCTACTGACTGCTGTGCAGAACTTCAATTTCTGTGGAATCAACAGAATTCCTGTTCACTCTGCTTGGGAGCTGCCATGGGATTCAGCAGAAAATAAAGTTTATCAATGAAAATGTTTCATAAATTCTGGGTGACTTTCTGGAAAGATCTCGAGTTGTTTCCAATAAATGCATTCCCATTTGTCACCTATTTTCCAAGATCATTGTGAATAACATACCCATGGTACACCATAATAGGGAAAAAATTTAACTTCCTAAAGGAGAAAGGAACAACAGCACGAAATGGGGATATTGTGGGGCAACTGGAGTTTTACTTTGCCATTTTGAAATCTTCTCTCTCTCCTAATGGATAAAGAAATTTCAATAAAAATGGCCCCAAATTTTTTTGTGTGTGTAGTTTTCTCTCCAATTCAGTTTCTGCTTATTTAATATACTTTGAAAGAGAAATGTTTAAATGTCACTTCTTATAAAGTTACTATAATCCATTTTCAAATTTCACAGGAGGAAACAGTTTTCTTTGCATGAGGGAAATAAATTCCAGTAAGATCTAGCAATTTGCTGCAACAATCAGTTTCAAATGGCAGCCATTGTGGGGAAAATGAGCTTAAAAGTTTAAAATTCAATAGCACTAATAAATGATCTTTTAAATCCTTTTGATTCAGCTGGTGAGCTGAGCACAGGTTTATGTCATATCTTTATTCAAATTTCCTCACATCCTGCTCATACAGCTGATAATTATCTTTAGGAGAATCACAGACTCATTACACTAAATGAGAAATGTTTGGATCTTCTGAACCATGACCAAGTAATATTCGATTCTCCCTCAAGCAACCCTGAGCATGCTTCTTTGTTTGTTATCCTTTGTGGGTTAGATAGCTCAACTAGATCTGCAAGCCCATTTTGTTGTTTCACTTTGAATGCACTTACCATTTTCACTTAAAAAAAAGAGGATTTTTCAAAACATCTGCTCCCTGCTGACAATGGTCTGCAGCAGGTAATCTTGTTTCTCTTGTTGTTCTTTCAAAAAAAAGGTCAGATTTAGCTACTCTATCCCACGGAGCCATGCTGGCCCTCAGCTACTAATGGATCATAGCAGTGGTTAAGGAACATGCACAGAGAGGCCCACACTGCTCATCTCTCCTCCATATTTCTCCAAGGACTGTGATGTCAATATGTTACTCTAATGCAGATGACATCTCATTCAGTCAGTTATTGAGCACTTATGTGTGCAAAACACTGTACTAAGCACTTGGAAGAGTACAATACAATGATGTAATAGATTCATTCCCTGCCCAAAACAAGCTCACAATCTAGAAGGCAGGCTCTGGCCCAGACCCTGTCCCTAACTCTGCTACAGTTCCTCTTTCTTTTTTTTTTCTTTTGTATTTAAGCTCTCACTATGTGCCAGGCACTGTGTTAAGTGCTGGGGTAGAAACAAAGTAATCAGGTTGGGCACAACCCATTCCCCACAGGGGGCTCACAGTCTTAATCCTCATTTTATAGATGAGGTAATTTAGGCCCAGAGAAGTGAAGTGACTTGCCTAAGGTCAAACAGCTGACAAGTGGTGGAAATGAGATTAGACCTGACTCTCAGGTCTGTGCTCTATCCACTAGGTCATGCTGCTTCTCATGCTCCTTTTTTAATTGCCTCTACAACAAAGCTACCTCCTGTAAAGGTTAAGATTGGGAGGGCAAACTTGATTCAGACCAATTTGATCATTAGAACTTTTATGGTTTTTAAAAAGGAACTGCAGCAGATATTCCATCTGCTTAGCTGTAGCATTCACAATAGTGAACTATATGCTGAATTTAAGGCACTATTTTGTCTCTCTGAAATTTTTCTGCCATGTCACATTTAGTTTGGTGTGGGTGTGTCTGTATGTGAGGAGTTGGGAAAATTAATCTACTGATGGAGGAGTCACTCATAGAAAACTGTTTCCAAGCTCATTCTCAGGGATGGATTAAAACTTTGGGGCCCAGAGCCTGCAAAGTCAACAGCAGGAAGGTTGTGGGGAAGGCTGTAGAGAGAAGAGAAGAGAGGGTCATGGAACAGGGAAAGGATGGATAGTAATAGGTGAAGGGAATGAGAAATAAAGAGGGGGCTAGGGAAAAAGGGAAGAAGGATGAGAGAGTGGAGAGAGAAAAGGGGAAAAAGAGATTTGAAAAGGGAGTTAGGAAAAGGGGGAAGGATAAGGGAGAGTAGAGAAAGGAAAGGAGCAGAGGGGAATGGAAAAGGAGAGGGGAATCTCAATCCTCATGTGCTAAATCAGAATCATTGTCACATGCCCCATCCTTCCCCTCCCCTCCACTACCATCAATCACATGGCAACAATGACAATCACAGCCCAGAAATCACTACCTGTCATTCAGGTTGTGATGGACTATAGTGGAATACTAGTGAGTGACTATGAAAGAGGATGGTAGCTGTTTCCCCAGCTCCAGGGGCAGGGCTACTTCATGGAGGTAAAGGGGTCCCCTATGGCTTTGGGAGCAGGGCAGGTAGAGGTAAACAGCCTGTCTTGCCCAAAAGACTGGGGAGGGGAGGAGTCAGGGACCATGACCCTTGTGTCCTTTCCCCAACACAATTCAGCTCTAGTCATGCTGTCCGTAAACCTTCATGGGCAGAGAAATTGACAAAATTACAGTCTGCTTCTCTTTGGATGCTATTATTACCAAACTGTATACCTCACTTTGGTCTAGGAAATATTCACCTGAATCTATCTCTCCCTCTAAAGAAAGAGGACTTCATTCAGAAGAAATAAATTTGTTTCAGTGAATACTCATTTTTTTTTCAAGGTGATTTCTTCAGCAGTGAAGACAGGACTGAATAAGAAAGTTGTGCCGATCTCACCTTTGACTAAAATGATGAATTTCAATTATTTAATACTCTCATTTGCTGCTGACCTTCTGCTCCCTGAAGCTCATTCAGTTTTCCAACACTTTAATCCCTGCTATTTTTATTTTTTTGATCTTCTAGAAGTGCCATCATCATATCAGGAGAAAGAGGGATTATTTCTTCCCACTGACTAATAAACAAATCCTTGTTATGGATTTGTACCTAGCAAAACTACCAGTTCTTACTTGAAACCAGGTCCAGCAGTTATTCTAGGTAATTGTTCAATTCTATGGCATTCTGCTGTTCTCTAGTAATCCCAACAAGTGCTTTTATTAGCCATCCTTTTTAAAGTGGGGCTATTTAGGAGACATTTTATGGGGCAAATCTATAAAGAACTGAAATTCAAGTGAAATTTATGCTTTCAGTTCAAGGTGGAGCAAAGGTAATTTTCCTTAAATCATTTATCCATTGCTTATCTGAAATTAATCATAACTCAAGGTCACTCATGAAAAGGATATGCTCTTGTTCTCTAGTCATTCAAAATCAGTTTTGGAATTTTTTGGGGAATCTTGTTATATTCACTATAATTTTCATTCAGAAAGCTATACCACATGCCCTGAAAAACTATGATTCAGGAAAATCTTTCAGAAATGCAGAAGTATCAGGAAAGCTATGTGGGCTAGTGGATGGACCATGGGCCTGGGAGTCAGAGGACCTGGGTTCTAATCCCACTTCTCCACTTGTCTGCAGTGTGGCCTTGGGCAAGTCACTTAACTTCTCTATGCCTGAGTCACCTCTCTGTAAAATGGAGATTAAGACTGTGATCCCTATGTGGGACAGGGACTGTGTCCAACCTGGTTAACTTGTATATACCGCAGTGCTAGGTTCAGTGTTTGGCACATAAGAAGCACTTAATAAATAGCATTTTAAAAAAAATCCCAGCTCTGTCATTTGTGTGTTGTACAACAGTGGACAAGTCATTTAACTTCTCTGGGCCTCAGTTACCTCATCTGTAAATTGGGAATTAAGACTGTGAGTCCCATGTGGGATAGGGACTGTGTTCAACCTGTTTAGTTTGTATCTACACTACCACTTAGTAAAGTGCCTGGTACATAGTAAGTGCTTAACTAATACCTTAAAAAAAAACCCAAATACTTAGGTATATATTCATAATGTGCTTTAATGTCTGTCTCCGCCTCTAGAGTATAAGCTCCTTATGGGCAGGGAACATGTCAATCACCTCTGTTGTACTGTACTCTCCCAAGCTCTTAGTACAGTGGTGTTCACGCACTAAGTGCTCAATAAATACCACTGATTGATTTAAGTAAACAGAAAGTATCTTGCTGTGATCTCAGACAGCTCAACTATCCTCCCTAACTGCAAGTGTCTGTTTCTGAGGCCAGAACATTTTCCCAAGTAGGCTACCCTTGAAATTATTCTTATCCTTGAATAACTTCTCCGGGGTCCAAATGAGTCGAAGTATGGAGTTTGATGCTTAACTTCAGGCTGGGTGAAATTCAGTTTATTTGTATTGATGTCTGTTTTCTGTTTTCTCCCTATAGACAGTAAGCCCACTGTGGGCAGGAATTGGCAGTTTATTTTTGTATTGTATTTTCCCAAGTGCTTACTACAGTGTTCTGCCCACAGTAAGCATTTAATAAATACTACTGAATGAATGAATGAATTAATTGACTTCTCCAACTTCAAATCAAGCTTAATTCTTTTTTATTCTCCATAGCAAAAGAATCTGAAAACTCCTCAAAGTCAGAGACTGTTCTTTTGCTTCCTATGTTTCCTCAAGTGGCTATGTTTCCACACACAAATAGTCAATAAATTCTTCTGTTAACAATAGTAACAATTGTATTTGTTAAACATTTACTTTTTGCCAAGCATTGGAGTAGGTAATCAGACCAGACACAGACCCTGCCTCACTTGGGGCTCACAGTCTATGGGAGAGGGAGAGGCACTTAATCCTCATTCACAGATGAAAAGTGATATACTCAAGGTTACACAGCAGGCAAATGGCAGAGCTGGGATTAGACCCCAGGTCCTCTGACTCCCAGACTTGTGGCTCTTTCCACTAGACCATGCTGCTTCTCAAGATGATGATGCCTAAACACTGAAATGGACTGAATAGACAGGCCTCTCCCTAAGGCAGTGACTCTGAGCACTGACCTATGACTTGGTGAGTAATGTTGATATGTGTGTATATTTCTGTCCTTCATTTTCAAAGATGACCCAACTGACTCTGAGATTCTATCCATGCAGGTAAGTGCAGCTGGAAAGACAAATGTGTAACAGAGACTATTTTCCTTATTATTTGCACATAAAATAAATCTTTGAAGAGCTAATAAGTTTGTTTTAGAGAGCAAGATTTCAAACAAGATTCTTGGTATCATTCATTCATTCAATATTATTCATTGAGCGCTTACTATGTGCAGAGCACTGTACTAAGTGCTTGGAATGTACAGTTCAGCAACAGATAGAGACAATCCCTGCCCAATAACAGGATCACAGTGGTATCCTAATCGCCTTGTCGGAGGAGAAAAATCCTGCCCTTCAGGGTGGCCTGTTTGATGCAGCAGTCTCCCGATTGTCTATTGCAGTATTGCATTGTTTGAGCTTCACTATACCTTTATAAAATTAATTGTCCCTTTCTGGCTTGTGTGTGCTCTCCGTTCAGCAGATACAGAATGTCCAACCCCGGTTCAGTGTTTTCCCCAGAGGGGGCGCTCAGGAACTTTGATGATAATGATGTATTTGACTTCCTAATCTGACACTTACTTGGGTGAGGTTATTAGGCCCCCTAACCGACAAATGATTTCACAATGGCTGAAATGTAATCAGGGACTCTGATGGTGGTGATGCCACTCTCATGTCTCCCTGGGTATAATTAGTATTCATTAAGAATAGCCCCAAATCTGGGGTTAGATTTGCAAGTCCCACTAGATTTATCATCATGGAAATGCTCTCAGAAGCAAGATATTAGTCAGTTACACAGTAATTGTATATATGATATTATACAATTATACAGTATACAGTAACCCAGGCCAGTCTACAAGACAGTTCTAGGTGTCAAAAATATTAGAGCATTTAACATCCCCTATTTTAGTTTAAAGCACTTAATTCAACCCTAGATCATGATATCAAAAATCAAGCTCAAGAACAGAGCCAAGCATTGCAACAGCTCAGCCAAGGATTAGTTTAAAAGTGACCAGTGTAGAATAATAATAGCATTTAAGTGCTTTCTATGAGCCAGGCACTGTTCTAAGCCCCTGCCCCACATAAGACTCACAGTTTTAATCCCCATTTTACAGATAAGGGAATGGAGGCACAGAGAAGTTAAGTGATTTGCCCAAGGTCACACAGCAGATAAGTGGTAGAGCCAGGATTAGAACCCAGGTCCCTCTGACTCCCAGGCCCATGCTCTGTCCACTAGGTAGAAGAAATGGATGCCATGTTTCAGGTTCCCACCACACCCATACACAAAGGTAAAATTGTAACCCCATCTTTGGAAATGAAGTACCTCACTTTCTATACAGTGCAACCCTCCTGAGAGGTGCAAAAGTCTTCAGTATTCAGAGATATCTGAGGTTTACTGAAGCAGTTGAAGTTAACCTTGATTTTTATAGAAACTACTTAACTGAAATGACTCTAAAGCCAAAATACATCCATAAATAAATCCATAAGAAGCAACACTGCACATTAAGGCAGTCAGTTGTGAAAGGACTTAGTGGAAAAGCAACCAAGAGCAGTTACTAAACAGAAAGGTTGCCAATCTGTCTCTCTGGGCTTGGTCTCTTTGCTCTGTATTTTCCTTTCTTTATTTCCTTGGACGTTGAAAATCCTGCAGCTGTGGCTACTGTTATAGATGGTGATGATCCTGCAGTCCCTTCTCTGTACCAAACACTTGCTTAATTTTTATGTAACTTAATAATGAACAGTGAATGGCATATTAGTCAATCACCTTACCCCTTCCTACCTCACCTCACTAATCTCCTACTAATATATAGCCCACGCACTTCACTTCTCTAATGCCAACCTTCTCACTGCACTTCGATCTCTTCTATCTAGCTATCTACCTCTCATCCACATCCTGCCTCTGTCCTGGAATGCCTCCCTCTTCATATCTGACAGACAATTTCTCTCCCCACCTTCAAAGCCTTAATGAAGGCACATCCCTTCCAAGAGGCCTTTCCTGACTAAGCCCTCCTTTCCTTTTCTCCTGTTCCCTCTGAGTCACCCTGATTTTCTCCCTTTATTCATCCCCACTCCAGGTCCCACAGTACTTATGTACATAACTGTAATTTTATTTATTTATATCAATGTCTGTCTCCCCCTCTAGACTGTAAATCCATTGTGTGCAGGGAATGGGTCTGTTACATTGTACTCTCCCAAAAGCTTAGTATGATGCTCTGCACACAGTAAATGCTCAATAAATATGATTGACTGGCTACTCTTTAGAGAGTTTATCTCTTGGGTGAAGTACAGTCACATAATGCTTTGTGTTTTGAATATGAGCGTTTCTTCTCAAACTGTAGCCAAGGAGAAAATACCTGTTCTACATTAGGAATGCCATAGACATTGCTTGTGGAAGGAAGAAGTAATCGACTACCTCATTAAAATTCTTGTCCTTTGAGAAGGAAAAATAGTGTGCAAACTACCTCCTCCTGGAGTCATTTCCTGAATAAACATTTTCTTGCCCAGAACCAGTCCAGCCAATAGCCTCCTTCATTCCTGTGTTTACTCAGAGAACCATAAGCACATACGCATACCCTTGACTTATACAACTATGTATCTCTTTACCCTTTTGTACTCCTTAATCAGGTTTACCATGATTTCTTTCTCCTCCTCCAACTACTGGTGTGCAGTTTATTTCTGTTTTTTCCCTCTTTTAGAATTGAAGTTTTTTTCTTAATAACAATAATTATGGTACTTGTTAAGCACTTACTATGTGCCAAGTACTGTTCTAAGTGCTCAGGTAGATTCAAGTTAGTCAGGCTGGACACAGTCCCTGTCCCAGATAGGGCTCACACTAGAAAAGTGAAGCGATTTGCACAAGGTCACACAGCAGATATGTGACAGAGGTGGGATTAGAACCCATGACTTTCTGACTCCCAGACCCATGCTGTATCTACTAAGCCACAATGCTTTTCCAGCCACTCTGCTTCTCCAATGGCAGGAACCCTGTCTTTTACTCAGTTACACTCTCCCAAGTGCCTAGTGTAGTGTCCAGTACGAAGGAGATGCTCGGTTGATTATTATTATTATAGTATTTGTTAAAAGCTTAACCTGATTATCTTGTACCTACCCCAGTATTTAGTACAGTAATTGATACATAGTAGGTGCATAACAAATACCTCAGTTATTATTTATGCGTTGCATCCACTCCAGTGCTTAGTACGGTGCTTGACATGCAGAGTGGCCTAGTGGAAAAAGCCCGGGCCTGGGAGTCAGAGGACCTGAGTTCTAATCCTGGCTCCATCACTTACCTGCTGTGGGGCATTGCTCAAATCACTTAACTTCTCTGTGTTTCAGTTACCTCATCTGTAAAATGGGTAGTCAATCCTACTCCCTCCTCCTTAGAGTGTGAGTCTCACAGGGGACAAGGACTCTGTCCAACCTGATTAACTTGTATCTACCTCAGGGCTTAGAACAGTGCTTGGCACCTAGTAAGCACTTAAGTGACCATAATAGTAATTATTATCATTATTATTATTAATAACAAATACAGCAACTATTATTTGTATCAAGCATGGTTCTAAGTGCTGGGGTAGATACAAGTTAATCAGTTTGGACATTATCCTTGTTCCACTCGAAGCTCAGATTCTTAATAGTAGAAAGAAGATGTATTTCATCATTTTACTTTTGAAGAAACTGAGCCATAGAGAAGTCAAGTAACTTGACCTGGGTCACACAGCAAGCAGTTTGAGGAACCGGGAATAGGACCTAAGTTTACTGCTTCTCATGCCATTGCTCCTTCCATTACCCCATGCTGCTTCTCAGTGCTGTTGATTGATTGACTCAGCTAACTCTACACTGATAGAAGCCCAATCAATCAGAGGTATTTACTGAGAGATTATTGTGAGCCTAAGATACTTCAATCACAGAAACACCTCTAAATTTAACTACAACTTAAACCAAATTATCATTTTAGAAGATATGGGTTATTCATTTTAAAGATGGCTATATGAAAGAATTGCACAGAACTGGACTAGAATACTTTAATATAATTATTATCTACCATCCTAGTTTGGTTAAGAATTTGGAAGATAAAAGAAAATTAGTGCCTCAAGATTGTAAATTTGTTCTTTAGACTATAAGGTCTTTATGGGCAGGTAATATGTTTGCTATATTGTTATGCTGAACTCTCTCAACTGCTTAGTACAATGCTCTGCACACTGTAAGCACTCAATAAATCTGAGTGATGATTGATAATTTCTGGAGTTCATCTTGTTTTCATCCATTTCTGCTAATTTTAGTTATTAATCAGGAGCATTTTTTGTCTGGACTTTTTATATTTCATATATATATATACATATACATATTGTTGATTCTATTCAAATCATCACCATGTAGGAATACATTTGATGTGTGAAAGATTCAGGTGATACTGAAAGCAGATTTTACACTCTATCATCAGGGACTTATGAAATTTAGATTAAAAGTGACATGCGGGCTTGTAAAGTAATAAACTGCATAATTTCTAATGAATAGACTTCAGAACAAAGTTCGCATCATGTACAGTGAAGACACTTTGATTGTTTCCTTTGGCAGGCTGCTACTGCTCCTCAAACCTTTATCTTGCCAAAAGGTGATTAAAGGCATTATGCATCTGTCACTAGAATGAACATTACTCCTGCTTTAGGAAAAGTTCCAATACAATGCCATCTATCTTTATAGACTGTCTTTCACGAGATCAAATAATAATGTTGGTATTTGTTAAGCGCTTACTATGTGCGGAGCACTGTTGTAAGCGCTGGGGTAGACACAGGGCAATCAGGTTGTCCCACGTGGGGCTCACAGTCTTAATCCCCATTTTACAGATGAGGTAATTGAGGCACAGAGAAGTTAAGTTAATTGTCCACAGTCACACAGCTGACAAGTGGCCGAGCCAGGATTCGAACCCATGCCCTCTGACTCCAAAGCCCGTGCTCTTCCCACTGAGCGACGCTGCTTCTAAAAACACTTTACCATAAGGAGTGGAAGTAAAACTAACAAGAATCAATCAATTGTATTTACTGAACACTTACTGTGTGCAGAGCAGTCTAGTAAGTGCTTGGGGAAGTACAACACAACAATGTAAAAGACACATGGAAAGATTCTTTGAGTTTGAGTTAATTGCTATTGTTCTTGTCTCTCCAACTCCCCCGATTAGACTGCAAGCCCGTCAAAGGGCAGGGACTGCCTCTATCTGTTACCGATTTGTACATTCCAAGCACTTAGTACAGTGCTCTGCACATAGTAAATGCTCAATAAATACTACTGAATGAATGAATGAATGAGTTAGCTAAGGTTTAAAGAAGAGAAAGTGAATTTCTTCTCTTCTGAGTCCTGCTATCAAAATGAAACTGCTTTTTTGTTAACGTGGCCTCCACAGAGAATTGGACACTGTTTGGGGAAAGGGGTGGCCGGGCTGACATTATTGAAAGACTGGTCTTTCCCTCTGGGGAATGTGAGAATCAGTGAAATGCTGATGTAAAATGAAGCTCTGCTTATGCATTTAAGATCAATAGGTTTCCAGAAGTGCTGAAGTTTCCTCTCTCCAGCTTATAAACTGTGATGAAGTCATTTCTAATTCATAGATTCCTCTAAAAGTTAGTCTGAGTATGCATTTGATTAATTTAAATCAGTAAATATAGCCACAAGCCATGAGACAACCTGAAGTGATGAAAGAGACACACAGTGAGACATTTAGTTTTTGAAGACCTTAGTTTGCATTTGCCACATCCTGATGAATTAACTGAAGCCAGTACCAGGAAATTGGGGTATCATTTACACAGACTGAGACAGAATCCCCACTGGAAAAGAGTAGTTAATATATATGATATAGGCGAAAGCTCCACTTTCAGCCCAGATCCCCAGTATATTAAGGCTCTACTCTCCTAGATTAGGAAGGCTTTTGTTATCCAACTCTCCCACTGATTCAAGGCTTTAATATCATTGATTTTTTCCCCCTCAGTCTGATCCCCAGAAAAATGACAGCACCTACCATTGAGAATGATGGATGAGGTTTGCCACTTAAACTTTAGGAATTATATTGGCTTATACAGCATCATTTGCACTTTCTTAACCTTGCAAGGCATTTACCCTATGGGACACAAGCAGATGGCCAGGGGTACAATGCAAAATGTCTACTACATAGCTTATTTTACCTGCAGGACCCAATGAAGACTGAAGTGACCAAAACCTTCAACACTGAGACATAGCTGCAGCAGGACACATATTGTAAGCTTGTCCTCTAGACTGTAAGCTTGTTGTGGGCAGGGATTGTGTTATATTATGTTGTACTCTCCCAAGTGCTTAGTACAGTGCTCTGCACAAGGTAAGTGCTAAATAAATGCAAATGATTGGCTGACTGACAGACATATACCCTACTTGCAGAGTCAGTACTAGAACCCAGATCTCCTGATTTCCAGACCTGTGTTCTTTCCACTGGACCAAAAGCAGGTGAATCACGTGTTAGGTCTTACATAAACTTTATCAAGATCCATTCATTCCACAACACATTTTGTCCCCCAAAGGCTGTTTTACATTACAGCCTTACCCATCCCTGTTCCTGGACATGAAATTATTGGGATATAGACTGTAAGATCCTTATGGGCAGGGAACATGTCTACTAACTCTGTTGTAATGTACTCTCCCAAGTGCCCATAAGCAGCATGGCCTATAGAGTAGAGCATGGGCCTGGGAAGCAGAAGGACCTGGGTTCTAATCCCGGCTTCACTACTTGTCTGCTATGTGACCTTGGACAAATCACTTAGCTTCTCTGTGCCTAGGTTACCTCATCTGTAAATTGGGGATTAAGATTGAGAGCCCCATTTGGGACATTAACTCTTTCCAAACTGATTATCTTGTATGTACCCCAGCACTTAGTACATTGTCTAGCACATAATAAATGCTTAAGAAATAAGCATTTGTTATTTGTTCAGTCCTCTGCACACAGTAAGCATTTAGTAAAATCCATTGATTGACTGATCTGTTATACTTTCCCAAGTATTTAGTACAATGGTCTGCAAATAGTAAGTGCTCAGTAAATACCACTGATTAATTGAACTGGTCTGATGGTCTAAACATGGCTTCTCAGTGATCCATGCAAAATTGTGGTGGTTGAGTGAGGTTTTTTTTTCCCTTGCAGCTACATAATGCTGAATCAGTAAATTTCTTTTGAAAGGAAAAGATAAGGGAATCTGACTAAAATGTAAATTATCCCAGTAGGATAAAATACATTTCTTAGAAAATATGAAAAGTTCCTTGTTTTTCTAGTGACAAACCTAACTCAGTTGTTGGTGGGATGTTTTTTCCCCCATGAAACTATTTCAAGCAAACTGAAAAAAGTAGATTAAATTGTGTTTGATTGACAGGTTTAAATTGACACTACTCTTAACAACCTCCACCTCTGAGCTTTTAACAGGAGTCTTGGGATTTAGGGTCATTAAATTACTAAGTTTATTGGAAAAATAAAATATCAGGAAAGGAAAATGATGAAAAGAGATAGAAACACAAATTGAAAGAGTGTTCAAAAATGATTAGGCTAAGGTAGAAAATGAAATAAAGCCACATTAAAAACGAATGACACATAAGAAATTCTCTTACTGGAGAAACAGCAAGAAGTCAGTGAGGCCATTAAAATGTGTGAAGCCAAAGACAGATGACAATAATTTTGCCAAGAACCTGAATGAATGTTTTGCCGCCACAGAAGCTGAAGGTCATATCCTGGTGTTGAGATACATGAAAAATACTTTCTTCCTGTTGAGAAAAATCAAGGGTTTCAAGTGATTTTATAATATCATCACTATGGACCAACCGCTTTTGTAATTAAGATTGTTAAGAGGTGATACCTTACTTCTACTGGTGAACTGCATTTCTGCATGCTGATAAGTCATCAGGGAAATAAAGGAAACATTGGCAAGAAGACTAAAGTTGGATTTCAGGGAACTGAAGAGCACAGGGCAGCTTCTCTTTGGGGGGAGGTGAGAAACAGTTGATTAAAAAGAAATGTCTGAATAGTTGTTTTGGATGAGAAAGATGTGGTGGGAGAGGACAGAGGCAGAGAAAGGAAGAGAAAAAGAGAAATACAAAATGAAAGAGAGAAACATGGCTCAACAAACAATCATGAGGGCTATGATGGCAGCAGCTGCTGGAGGAGTCAGGGAGAGAGAGAAGAAAAGGAGATTGGGCAGCCTCTCTTAAATGCTGTTTCACCATCACAGTCATCACAGCCTGTTCTGTCACTCGTTGAGGGCAGGAAATGTGTCTGCTAACTCTGTTGCATTGTATTCTCCTAAGTGCTTAGTTCAGTCCTGTGCACATAGTAAACTCTCCAAAAGTACCATTGATTGAGGGGAAAGCAGAAGTTTGAGGAATTCCACTCATCATTTTTCTGATGACAGAAATTTTTAACTATCCTGCCTAATGCAGGAAGAACTTGCACCAATGCAAAGACCTCCTTCCACCAAGCCTCAACTAGAATGCTCTCTTTTCCACTATTGATTGGCTGGTTTTTTTTACTACTGGTCCTCCTCTCACTTTCCAGGACGAGCCAAAGGGTCCTTCTCCAGACTTTGGAAAACAAAGTACCCTACAAGGAGTAGTATGGCATAGTGAATACAGCACAGGCTTGGGAGTCAGAAGGTCATGGGTTCTAATCCCAACTCTGCCACTTGTCTGCAACCTTGGGCAAATCACTTCACTTCTCTGGACCTCAGTTCCCTCTTCTGATTAATGGGGATTGAGATTGTGAGCTCCACGTGGGATAGGAACTCTGTCCAACCCTATTTACTTGTATCCACCCTAGCGCTTAGTGCAGTCTGGCACATAGTAAGCACTTACAAATATCACAATTATTATCAATTATTATTATTATGATGTCTATTTCCATTCTGTCCAGTCTATTTGGCACAAGACACACCCATTAAAGCCTACAGGGGTAGCATGAGAGCCTTATGTGTGGATTTTCAAAGTGTAGTTGTCCTGTTTGTTGTCAGGTTCATAAAGTGTTTTCCTTTTCATCTAGAATTGTATTATTCTTGTAATATCAATAAAGTATAAAAACCATGGGCTTCAAAACAAATCAGTGTTCTGTGAACCTTCGAAGTATGAATTGAATTGTGCGGATAAGGAAGATCAGAAAAGTGTTGATTGAGGACACAGTTACAAAGCAGAAATAAATCATTTATAATGATAAATGCTGCATGGATTTATGAGAAAAGAACATCCTTTTTGATGAATTTTCTTGACACTTCCTTGCATATATTCTTTGAATTAGCAGAAAAGCTATGAATATAATTTGTCAAACTTTTTGAAAGGCTTTAGAAATAGTATTGCATAAAAGCCCTGACCTTCACTGAAAAAATGACAGTGTAGAAAAGAAGCTGCTAGAAATGGATAAAAACTGTCAAGCATGTAGAAAAGAAAAGTGATTAGGGTCAGGTTGTAGTGAGTAAGTGCATGGGGTGATTCAGACAACAAGAAAAATGATGTAACTCATCATAGAAGTTGGAGAAAGCATTCTTCAGTAGGAACAACAGAGATGTTTCTCATGACTTTCTAAGATGTTTATGAAAATTAAGTAACCAAATTAATAGGAAAAAATCATAATATAGTCTGATAACTTTTCAAAATTTAGGCCAACTGAGAATGGGAAAATCTTCTCTTCATTAAAAATCAAAAGAACTGACAGTTTTCATATTTTAGAACATAACCCAGAATCTTTTTCAAAAAAAGTAATTTGGATCTTTTTGCGTTTTTAAACATTTTTTGAAAAGTTTAAGAAATTTACAGCTCAAGGAGAGTCCTTGTTTTGAAGAGTTTTGTGTGACTACATCATTATTTTAATGTTCTTCCCGCTAGACTGCTAGCTCATTGTGGTTAGGGAATGTGTCTGCTTATTGTTATATGGTAATCTCCCAAGAACTTAATAGAGTGCTCTGCACACTGTAAGTGTTCAATAAACACGATTGAATGAATGAATGAATAAATGTATTGTGAGGTAAGCTATGTACATAGAAAATTATTTTAGAGAACAACATACAGATGTGTTTGCTTTATGATCAATAGCATCTGAATGTCTTTTCTGTTCAGAACAATGTATTAAGCTCATAGGAAAGTACAGCAGAAGTAAAAGAGAAGAGACCTGCCCTTAAGGAGCTTACAGTATAAGTGGCAAAAACAGACAGGCACATTTTATTTAAAGCCAACAGAATTACCCAATGTTGTCTATGAAAGATTTATGTAAAAAACGTTTAGTTGTCAGTGATTCTTCACAGGGTTCAGTCTTTGTTTTCTCTTTAACCCCTCACCACTGAGCCTGAATCCCCATGGGAGCAGAGTTGCAGGGATAGAGGTGCCTTGGTTCCTGAAGAGAGGATGAGAATGGGCTTGGAAAACCCAGATTTACTAATCCGGAGTCAGACACAGTGGATTATGGGAAGTGTGTCTTTCTCTCTGACTCTCCAACTCTCATTCCCACCATGCCATAGTCCTCACAATATGGTGGTCCTCCTCTCTCCATCTCTCTCTCGGTCTAACCCTAGGACCTGGAAAAACACTTACAGTTGCCATATAAAACCAGCTGGCAGTCCGGCAGAGCCCCGAATCTAGAGTGGTGCACCCAGCTTCCCTCCACCCCAACTCTCCCTGGCCTCCTCCTATAGCCACCTCTCACAAATCTTCTAGACAACAATTTAACTCTTACACCCTGCATGTTCTGGTATATAAAGTAGTTCATTTAAGTGGCAAGATTGTGTATCCAACTTTTGGTACTGCAAGTAACTGGGAAGTATGACTTTGTTTTGCACAAACAAATCACGAAAACAAACATACAAATCATTCTAAATATATATGAGTTTAGAAGAAAAAACAGAGCTACAACTGTTATAACCTGAGAAGGGAAAGCTGGACAAGCCAACGTGTAGAAAAGTAATAACTCAGCAAGCACCTAAATGCTAAGGATGCTGAAGTGGGATGGGATGACCTGACCTGGAGAGGATGAAATTATGAGTTTACAAGTGGTTTATGGAAACTAGTTCTAACTACGTTATTTGGGAGAAAAGCACAAGATACTTTTTGAATGAAAGCTATTCATAATTCCAGCCAGATGAGAAATGTTTGAAAATCTTTGTCAAAAATAAAGGGAAACCGAGAGTGGCTTAAAATTTAGCACCAAACCCCAATCTATTTCAAAGAAAGAATTTCACAGAACTTATATGTCAATCAATGGTGTTTATTAAGTGCTTACTGTATGCAGGGCACTGCACTAAACACTTGGGAAAGTTCAATACAACAGAGTTTGTAGACTCCATCCCTGTATACAAAAAGCTTACAGTATAGAGGAATGTGTTCTCTGAGAAATGGAAAGATCAACCGGAATACTTTATTAGAAAGGTTTTGTTGTGATCCATCGCACTCTTTTACCTACACTATGTCAACCCACCATTATTATTTATCACTTCTAGGGTTGCAGATGCTTTTAAGATTCCTTTTTTTTAGTAATTCCTCTGCAAAGCCCAGGTGGAGCCGAAAAGGAGTACAGTCAGAAGGATTGCATTTCTCAGTAATCAGTATCTTGTCAAGAGGCTTGGAGTAATGGAGAGGTAAAATGAGCAAAAGTCCTAGGTCCTGCCTCCTGGGGAATGATTAATTTGGCAACAGAGTCCCTACTGCTTGAATGAACCAGGAAGTAGAAGCTGTGGAAGCAGCCACTGTTTCTAGGCCAGCAACTGGTAAGGACCCCTGTTTCCAGAAGCCTGTCCTGCTAACCCACTTCCTTGGGCCAGAAGGAGCCACCCTTTCCGGTGGAGAAGAAGTGGGGCTAGTGCAGTCAGTGATGGCACTTGTAAATAATGGAATTCTTGCCAAACCCAAGGGCCTCTACTCCATCCTAATCCTCTGCTACCTCTCAGCTTCTGTCAACATTGTCGATCATCCCCTTCTCCTGGAAACATTATCTAACCTTGACTTCACTGACTCTGTCCTCTCCTGGCCCTTCTCCTATCCCTCTGGTCATTCTTTCTCAATCTCATTCATGGACTCCTTCTCTGCTTCCCACCTCCTAACTGTGGGGATCCTTCAAGGCTCAGTTCTGGGTCCCCTTCTGTTCTACAACTACAAGCTGTTCTCTGGAAAATGCATTCTCTACCATGGTTTCAACTACCATTTCTACACAGTTGATGCCCAAATCTACATCTTGAGCCCTGATCTCTATCTTTCTCTGCAATCTCGCATTTCCCGCCACCTTTAGGACATCTCTACTTGCATGTTCTACTGATACCTCAAGCATAACATGTCCAAAATAGAACTCCTTATCTTCTAACCAAACCCTGTCCTACCATCACTGCAGGCAACAGCATCTTCCTCCTTGCCCTTTATCTTCCTCCTTGACTCACATGCCCTTTATCTTCCTCCTTGACTCATCCATTTGATTCAACCACATATTCAATCTGTCACCAAATCCTGTCGATTCTACCTTCACAACATCACTAAATTCCACCCTTTCCTCTCCATCTAAATTGCTATTACACTGATTGAAGTACTTATCCTATCCCACCTTGATTACTGCATCAGACTCCTTGCTGATCTCCCTCTTCTCTGTCTCTCCTCACTTCAATCTACACTTCATTCTGCTAGCCAGATCATTTTTCCACAAAAACGTTCAGTCCATGTTTTTCTACTCCTCGAGTACCTCCAACGGTTTTTCATCCATCTCCACATCAAACAGAAATACCTTACCATCCGCAATGAATTACTCAAACAGCTCTCCCCCTCCTATCGAATATCACTGATTTCCTAATATAACCTGGTCTCCTCACTTTGTTCCTTTAATGACAACATACTTACTGTTCCTCAGTCTCATCTCTCTCATGGCCAATCCCTTGCCCATGTCCTCCCTCTCACCGGGAACTCCCACACCCTTCAGATTTGGTAGATCACCATTCTCCCAACCTTCAAAGCATTATTAAAATCACATTTCCAAGAGGTATTCCCCAAGTAAGCCCTCATTTCCCCTACTTCCTCTCCTTTCTGCCTCACCCTTACATTTGGATTGTTATTCTTCAAGCACTTGATATTCACCCCACCTCAGGTCCACCTTACTTATGCATGTAACCACAATTTATTTTGATGTCTGCCTCCACCTCTAAGCTATAAGCACCTTATGGGCAGGGAACATTTCCATCAACTCTGTTGTATTGTATTTTCCCAAGTATGGTCCTCTGCATATGGTAATTGCTCAATAAATACAACTGAATGATAGATTAGATGACATCACTTTTTATGGCATTAGTTAAGATCTTAATATGCTCTAGGCATTGTACTAAGCTCTGGGGTAGATATAAGCCAGTCAGTTTTGACACAGCCCATGTCCCACATGGAGCTCATAATATTAACCCCCATTTTACAGATGAAGTAACTGAGACATAGAGAAATAAAGTGACTTGTTCAAGGTCACACAGCAGACAAGCGGTGTAGCTGGGATTAGAACCCAGGTCCTCTGACTCCCAAACTCATGCTCTTTCCACTAGGCCATGCTGCTTCTGTGTACCTCACAAGTGCCATTTTGTAGAAGCATACCTAGTTTGCCCAAGTTAGAGCATTTCTTTGGAGAACCCATGACCCCTCCACTTGAACTAGAGCCATATGCTCCCTCCAAGCTCTCTCTAAACATGGGACAGTTCCTGATAGTAGAAAATCATAAAGTCAAGGACAGAGAATCCTTCAGGTTCCACTCACCTCAACTCCAATTTGATTTTTCTTTTTTATGGTAGTTGTTAGGTATTTTATATGTGCCAGGCACTGTTTTAAGCACCTGGGTAGATACAAGGTAATCAGGTTCCACATGATGCTCACAGTCTTAATCCCCATTTTACAGATAAGGTAACTGAGGCACAGAGAAGTTAAGTGACTTGCCCAAGTGACTTGCCAAAGGCTGTCCAGCAGACAAGCTGCAGAACTGGGTTTAGTAATAATAATAATGGTGGTATTTGTTAAGTGCTTACTATGTGCAGAGCACTGTTCTAAGCGCTGGGGTAGATACAGGGTAATCAGATTGTCCCACATGAGGCTCACAGTCTTAATCCTCATCTTACAGATGAGGTAAGTGAGGCACAGAGAAGTTAAGTGACTTGCCCACAGTCAGACAGCTAAGTGGCAGAGCCGAGATTCGAACCCATGACCTCTGACACCCAAGCCCGTGCTCTTTCCACTGAGCCACACTGTCCTTTTGGCTCCCAGGCCCATGCTCTAGCCACTAGGTCATGCTGCTTCTCAGAGGACTCGGTCCAGACTGAACATTATGATTTCTCATTTCATAATACGACTCTGGGTCTTTCCTGTCAGTTTCCATACTTCTGTAGCTACTTTAAATCTTTTTTCCAAGCCAATAATTATAGATTCTACCTAGGGTCACCATTTACTAGATAGCCAAGTTCCAACTAGCCTGCCCCCACCCCCACCAGGAATGATACAGCACTGACACTTTTATGTCTGACATTTTATTTTTAAATACTAGCAATTCTATCAGATTGATGAATTTCCATAAAAAACTTTTCATGAGGGCCCTTATGATGTCCTTGTCCTTATTAATATAATTTAACATTACATCTGTGGCTTGCTCTACAATTAACATGAGAGCTGTTGTCTTCGTATTAGTTTTAAAAGATAACACTTGGGAATATCACCAGGAATGGACTAAAGGGCAAGTGTTATTTCTTCCCTCAAGATAAATACATACTGATTTTTATTTTACTAGCTTTTATTCATTTAAATAAAGAACTGGGGAGGTGGCAAATAGATCCCCAGAATTTTTTATTGCCATCTGTGCCCCTCTAACCCTGCCATAGCTGATCAAATACCACAGTCTCTGCTGAAACTGAAATGACCTTTTATGATGCTCTTGAGCCTCTTTAGAAGAAACAAATTAAAACTCTGCAGCTTATACGGTCTCAGGTAAAGATGCTACCAATGAAGTACCTTGAAATTTGTAACTGGTACTAAATATGATCAATGAACCATTTCTAAGAGATTGATTTTTAGATAGGAGTCTTGGAAAATTCAACTCAACAGATAATTGGCCACAGGTTGCCCAGAGCCTGTGATAAATTCTTTGTCTCATCTTCTAGTTTTCATTGTAGTTGAGATCCAAGAATTTGAACATTCAGCATAAAAATAAGATTCGATGCTGCAGAAGATAATTGTGTTTAGGGATTTAGTTTCCTTTCCAAAGATTAATCTCTGCAGAATTTTTCTACTGTGCTTTTTCCCACTGACAAAATACCTTTGGTCACAATTATAGTGCCAACCGTAATTCTCCTTCCTTTTATACTGATGGTCTTGTCTTTAATTCACTGAAAGTTTTGGTCTACCTGCAAATATACATTGAACTGCCATTTGCAAGGCCTCATGGACATCTTCAGCAGTATCTTCAACAGCATTTATTGAGTACCTACTATGGACATTTGACACAAACCTTGACAGATTCCTCCTTTGAAACTTAATTGCCCAATAACAATCAGGATCTTTTCCTGCACAGAATCCAGTGAGAGTAGAAGAGCTATTGCAGAAGTACCAACTCAGTCAGGGTGATAGGGATCAAAGCCCCTATGGGTTCCCAGTTGTGGGTGCAGTGCTATCATTTTCCCCTCGTAGGCTTTTGGGGCTGGATTCTTGGCCTTACTCGTCTCAAGTCTCCAAGGAGATCAGAGAACTTTGGAGTAGAACAGAAATGAGCCAGAGATTTCTAAGGGGATGAAAAGATCCTATGTTAGATCTTGCTGACCTAATATTTCCCCTAGTATTTCCTCAATACATGCCTATTCAACTTACTTGCTCTGTCCCACAAGGGCAGTATAAAGCAGCATGGCATGGTGGATAGAGCGTGGGCCTGGAAGTCAGGTCATGGGTTCTAATCCCAGATCCGCCACTTCGTCTGCTGTGTGACCTTGGGCAAGTCACTTAACTTCTCTGTGCCTCAGTTACCTAATCTGCAAAATGGGGATTGATTTGCTTGTATCCACCTCAGTGCTTATTAGAGTGCCTAGCATATAGTAAGTGCTTAACAAACACCATACTAATTATTTATTATTATTATTATTATTATTACTATTATTATTAATAAGTCCTCACTCATCTCAGGAGCCCCCACTCTTCCCACTCCTCAGGGTTATCACTTTTTTATGGTGTTTGATAGGTGCTTATTGTGTGTCATGCACAATACTAAGAGCTGGAGAAAATACAAGCTAATCAAATCAGACACAATCCATGTCCCCCATGGGTTTCACAGGATTAATCCCCATTTTACCGATGAGGTAACTCAGGCACAGAGAAGTGAAGTAATTAATCCAAGGTCACACTAGCAGACAAGTGGAGGAGCAGGGATTAGAACCCAGATCCTTCTACCTCCCACGCCTGTGCTTTATCCACTAGGCCATACTGTTTCTCTGTGCTTTTACCACAGGTCTTCTGGTGAGTCATTCCTGCACGTCTTTAGGATTGGAGACACACCTCAATTATCTGCAGATCCTGCCCCTCAAATTTCCTAGTGGCTTGGGCAAATGATACCTTTAAAACAAATCTGAAACTGCTCTATTTTCTTCCCCAGAATTGTTTTTCACATGAGTGTGTAATACAAATTGAGTCTCAGTCCAATGACCTTAATTAGGCAGTTCAAAGTGTGCACCGAAATGGCTTATTTTCTACTTAACAGATGTGCATTTATAATTCTTCTCTCTCTAGCTGATAGTTGACTCTGGCTGAGACCACAGAGCACCTTTTAAGGAGAATAAAAGGTCTGGTCAATGTCCTGTGCATATTTATAGGAATTTCCAAACTGGCCACTAGATGACATTATAGCTTAGCTTATGTTCAGTGAAAAGATCATCAACTGCCATTAACAAAGATCAAATTTAGATGTGGGTGCAGTTTTTGGCTTTGGGCTATATATTTTTCTTAACTATAGAGTTGAAATTTGCAAATCCCTTAAACTGATATTGATGTATATCTGTGTTCCATTAATATTTAATTTTTCACTTGAACTGTGCAAAATGATGGTTTATTGTTTGTTTGGGCTCCACTGATTCTACAATTCCTAAGTCTGCCCATCCATAATTAAAATACTGTTTGCTGTAGAGCCACGAACAGCCATTTCAGCCCACACTAGTAGTTCACTGTGTCTGACCCTGTGTATTCAAAGTGCATTTGGACTAATCAAAATTTATAGAATTACTTTTCAAACATTCTGAATCCAGTAAAGTCCATTTCCGGGGTCTGAAAATATCAGACAGATTTGTTGTGAGACCACATGAGAGCCTTTCTTTTCCCTTGTTTTTTACACCGGAGAATTTGATGCTGAGATTGACCATGCTAGAAGTTAGAGGCAAAGTGACGTAGTGGATAGAGCGTGGGCTTGGGAATCATGAGGTCATGGGTTCTAATCCCAGTTCTGCCACCTGTGTGCTGAGTGACCTTGGGCAAGTCACTTAACTTCTCTGTGCCTCAGTTGCCTCATCAGTATAATGGGGATTGAGGCTGTGAGCCCCACGTGGGACAGGGACTCCATCCAACCCAATTTGCTTATATCTATCTCAGTGCTAAGTACATAGCTTGGCACATAGTAAGTGCTAACCAAATACCATAATTATTATTATTATTAGAAGTAAAATAATACTTCTTTTCCTGATGCTTTACATGGAAATGGTCATTCCCTCATTTGAGGACAGAAATATTCTAACCCAGACAGTGGATGGGGGTCGACTTTCAGGAAGTGGGAAAAAAATTATTGAGAAATTTTATGAATTGGTCCTGACTTTCCCATGACAGTGAACCTTGGGCAAAATAGTGGGTTTTCAATATTATTTTGACTCCCTAATAGGCAATTTAAGCTCGTGGTGGGCAGGGAATTGTACTCTCCCAAACATTTAGTACAATGCTTTGCACAAATTATGAGCTCGATCAATATGATTGAATGAATGAAATTTGGTCCAAAGTCAGTCTTCTTTTTTTGGTAAATTGCACGATTAAAGATGCTTGCTTCTGTTGGCTGTTAATGGATAATAGTTGTGGATAATTATAAAATTGAAGAAATCACAACTGCGTGTATTTAGAAACTGCTTCTCTATGAGCTGAGATTGCTTTTCCATGAATTGAGCACATTCTTAAATAGTCATGGATGAATGGTGCTATTCCACTCTGTATTGGATTAACTGAGAAATTGCAAGCAGAGAATCTGATTTAATTTGAAAGACAAAATTATATTTCCCCACTGATTTTCCAGGTGACAGAGAAGATGTGTGGACCTTTTAGTTTTCCACCCGTTCCTCCTAAGTTAATTTGACAGAAATGGCTTTTACAACAAGACAATATTCGATATGTATTGTGTCATGGATAATGAAAATGTCAGACAAATGGCAAAGCATAATTGGGGTAGCTTGTTTTCTTCTCTCTGAAATTGTACTTTGTTTGATAACGCAAGGGCTCGTCTGTGCTGTGAAACCATGAGCCAATGAAATTCTAGATCAGACTAGCCAGATGATCCCAATGAAAATATCCAGAATTTTCTAAATAAGATATATTAATCTCTTTTATGAGAATGAGTCTGTAAAGTAGCAGTGTATCAGAGGTTTTATATTCTTTGTTGTTTTTTTTTAAACAGGATGAAGAAACAGGATGAAATATAAGATCAATTCTATCTCTAATTTTTATGATTCAGTGTACAAGAAGAATCTAAAATGATCCAAACTTTATTATATGACCCTCTAGATTGGGGAGTTGGTCATGGAACCTTCCTTCATCCCTAAAGATCTTCCAAAAGAGGCTAGATAGCTATTTGTTTGGTTGAGCTGTTCTTCTGAAGCCAGGGGACTAAACTGAATGACCTCAAGTTTCCTTCCTGTTCTTAAAGAGAGAGAGAGAGAGTGTGTCTGTGTGTATGTGTGTGTGTTTAGAGTGTGGCACATGGACCATACAGTTTGAAGATGCTATTACTAATAGTCAAATTTTATCAGGGTGATCAGAGGGGTTCTTGATGAGACCCATATACAGGTAATGACTGCAACTTTCAAGGAGATTTCCAGACTCTCGAGTTAAAAGTGGCCCCCAGAGCTTTGGAATTGTGTTCTAACATTAACTTTCAGATTCCCTATTCCATCCTTAGCCTTAATGAAGGCACATTTCATCCAAGAGGCCCTTCCCAACTAGGCCCTCATTTTCTCTTCTCCCATGCCCTTCTGTGTCACCCTCACATTTGAATTTGCATCTTGTATTCACCACTCTCTTAGCCTCACAGCATTTATGTTTATATCCTTAATTGATTTATTTATAGTAATGTCTGTCTCCATATCTAGACTGTAAGCCCATCGTGGAGAGGGATTGTGTCTACCAACTCTGTTATATTGTACTTTCCCAAGTGCTTATGATAGTGCTCTGCACATAGCAAACGCTCAATAAATATGATTGGTAGACTGATTCCATAATCAAACATGGCAGCATAAAACATATTGAACAATACAGGACTCAGTGTACAGCCCTGCTTTCCTCTACTGGGAAGGAGAAGGGATCAGACCAGACCTTTTCATTTCTTATATGGCCAGTTACTTTATTGGGGAGTAATATTAAATGATAATAATAATAATAGTACTTGTTAAGTACTTACAATGTGCCAAGAACTGTTCTAAGCACTGAGGTGGATACAAGCATATTGGGTTGGACACAGTCCCTGTCCCATGTGGGGTTCACAGTCTTAATCCCCATTTTACAGATGAGGTAACTGAGGAACAGAACAGTGAAGTGACCAGCCCATGGTCACACAATAGACATGAGGCAGAGCTGGGAGTTGAACTCTGGTCCTTCTGACTCCCAGGCCAGTGCTCTATCACCTAAACCTTGAGGGATATTGGCATTAGAGCAGTCTATGAGATGGGGAATATTTTCTCTCCTTGGTAGTTTCTGAAATCATTTACTCATAGTTGTAAAGTGGTTTATTGAGCACCCACTGCACACAATGCAGTGTAATAACCATGTGTGTCAAACACTTTAGTTCAGAGCTCTGCACACAGTAAAAGTTCAATAAATACCACTGATTGATGGGAAAGAATGCCAGAAGCATCAGACCTGTACCCTGCCCACAAGGACCTTACCTGTCCAAATAGGACCTATATCTGTCTAGATATAAAAATATGTACAAATGGAGTAGTCAGAACGGGCAGGTATCAAGTCGACCAACTCTATTATATTTTACTTTCCCAAGTGCTTAGTACAGTGCTCTGCTCAAAATAGGCACTCAAACAATCATCCATTTACTGAGTCCTTGCTGTATGCCGAGCACTGTACTAAATTATTGGGAGAGTAAAATGTAACTGAGTTCGTAGACACATCCCCTCCCCACGAGGAGCTGCAGTAAATTCAGCATGCATGGCCTAGTAGATAGAGCAACGGCCTGGGAGTCAGAAGGTCATGGGTTCTAAGCCTGGCTCCCCCACTTGTCTGCTGTGTGACCTTGGGCAAGTCACTTAACTTCTCTGTGCTTCAGTTACCTCATCTGTGAAATGGGGACTAAGACTGTGAGCCCCATGTGGTACAACTTGATTAACTTGTATCTACCCCAGTGCTTAGAACAGTGCTTGCACATAGTAAACACTTAACAAATACCACAATTATTATTATTATTATTGAATTCCATTGACTGAGTAAATGAATTGACTGTAGAGTCAAGTATACATAAGTGCTGAAGGTGGATTAAAATGCATACTTGAAGTAGTAGGGCTAATATTAATAATTGTGGTATTTGGTAGTCGATCAATCAACCAATTGTATTTATTGAGTGCTTACTGTATGCAAGGCACTGTACATATTTCTTGAGAGAGTATGACACAACAATATAACATACACATTCCCTGCCCACAAGAAGCTCACAGTTTAGAGGAGGGGGTCAGACATTAGTATGAATAAGTAAATTACAGATATGTACATAAGTGCTGTGGGGTTGGGGATGGGGGGGGGGGTGGTGTATAAAGCGAATAAGTCAGAGCAATGCAGAGGAATTGGGTAAAGAGGAAATGAGGACTTAATCAGGGAAGTCTTCTTGGAGGAGGTGTACCTTCAATAAGACTTTGATGGTGGGGAGAGTAACTTTCTGTAGGATGTGAAAAGGGAGGGCATTCCAGGGCAGAGGCAGGACATGGGCAAGAATTTGGAGGCAAGATAGATGAGATCAAGTACAGTGGGGTAGATATATTATAATCAGGTCCCATATGGGGTTCACAGTCTAAGTAGGAGGGAGAAAAGATATTGAATCCCCATTTTGCAGATGAGGGAACTGAGGCACAGAGAAGTGAAGTGACTTGCCGAAGATCACACAGTAGGTAAGTGGCAGAGTGGGGCTTAATAATAATAATAATAATGATGATGGTATTTATTAAGCACTTACTATGTGCCAAGCACTGTTCTAAACACTAGGGTAGATGCAAGATAATCAGGTGGACCAACATGGGGCTCACATTCTCAATCCCCATTTCACAGATGAGGTAACTGAGGCATAGAGAAGGTAAATGACTTGCCCAAAGTCACACAGCTGATAAGTGGCAGAGTCAGGATTAGAACCCATGACTTCTGACTCCCAATCCCAGACTCTTTACACTCAGTCACACTGCTTCTCTTAAAACCCAGGTCATCTGACTCCCAGGCCTATGCTCATTCCATTAGGTCAAGGTCAAGGTCATTAGAGGTAGCTAAGAGGTTGATGTTTCCGGGTTTGGGGAGTAAGATGGGGATAGCTTGCTAAAGGAGGTGGGAGTTTAGGAGAGTTGTGAAGATTTGGAGACCTGTGGTCTGTCAGGTTAGATGGGGAAGAGAGTTTTAGGCTTGTGAAGTAAGGGGATGCAGCCAGGAGAGCCAAGATTGACAAACACCTGGAAGGATGGTTTGAGGGACCAGTTGAGAATGATGAAGGAATTTTTCTGATGTGACTCCAGAAACTTGAAGGAAGGTACATTCTATTGAATATCCATAGTAATAATAACTGTAGTATTCTTGAAACATTTATTACGAACCAAGCATTGTACTAATTGCTGGGGTAGGTACAAGATAGGTTGAACATAGTCACTGTCCCACATGGAGCTCACAATCTGAGAGGGAGAGGGAACAGTAAAGAAGCCTCATGGATTCTATGGGATGAACAAATGGAAGCACAGAGAAGTTAAATTGACTTGCCCTAGTTCACACAGCAGGTAAGTAGCAGAGATATGATTAGAACTCAGGTCCTTTGACTACCAAGCCTATGGTTTTTCCACTAAGTCATGCTGCTTCTCAACTGGACATTCTTTTGAATCAGAACTGTTCCAAAAGGGCCTGGGGCGGATAAGAGGTGCACAGGTAAATATGTGTTCCACATTTGCAAATTTCAACTTTCAGGCCTTAATTTGTTCCCTTCTATTTAGGCCCAGCTTCTCTAGCCTTAAACTAAAGAACATGGCTCCTCCTCTCAGCTCCTTCTGATTGTCAGACCACTTTCCACCCCCCAGCTCACCTCATTTAAAGTGGAGACAGTGGGAGAAGGGCTGACCTTGAGGACCCTAGCAGTCTTATACACACTGGACAAATTAAGCCCTGATTATTCCCCTTTTCAGCCTTTCAATCCCACTCACTCTACAGTTTGATGCCCTTTTATGTGCACAACAGCCAGAAGGGGCATAAATAATGGTGATGGCTTTGAAAGGAATATCATGCAGACAGTGACTGCCCAAAGTGGAATAAGGTCTATTTTAATAGTTATTGTGGTATTTGTTAAGCACTTACTATGTGCCTGGCACTGTACTAAGTGCTGAAGTGGATAAAGTAAATTGGGTTGGACACAGTCTCTGTCCCACATGGGGCTCATAGTCTTTGGACTGGTTCTCTGTGCCATCTTCAACCTCCTCCTATTCCCTCCCCGGCCCCTAATATCCTAGGTCCAACATGGCCTAGTGGATAGAGTATGGGCCTTCACCACTTGTCTTCTGTGGGACTTGGGAAAGTAACTTAACCTCTCTGTGCCTCAGTTACCTCATCTGTAAAATGGGGATTACGACTTTGAGCCCCAAGAGGTAGAGACTGTGTCCAACCTGATTAGCTTATATCTACCCCAGTGCTTAGTACAGTGCCTGCCATATGGTTAGTGCTTATCAAGTACCATTAAAAAGCTCAGTTTTAGGTCACCTTCCTGACCATGAGCTGGGCTTGTTTCTACTTTAAACAAGTTTAGGCAGAATGAACATGCGTTTGTGAGAGACCTCATAACGTCTTGGAAATTTACTGGTCTTGAGCCAATTTGTTACTTCCCTTTTTATTGTCCTATTTGATGACAAGTATCATGAAATTTGATGACTAGGAAAAGCAGCACAGCCCAATGAAAAGTGCACGGGCCTGGGAGTCAGAGGATCTAGGTCCTTCTCAGCTGTACCACCTAACCTGCTGTGTGACCTTGGACAAATCACTTACTTTCTCTGTGTCTCAGTTCCTTCATCTGCAAAATGGGGATTCAGTGCCTTTTCTCCCTCCTTCTTAGAATGTGAGCCCTATATAGAACCTGATTATCTTGCATCTACCTCAGTGCTTAGTACAGTGCTTGGCACACAGTAAGTGCTTAACAAAATACCATGAAAATAGTATACTTGCACTGCAAATATAGGATATAGGATTCTGGAATATATCTTTATACTCTATTTCCCCTATCTGTAGTTATTTTAGTGCCTGTCTCCCCTATTAGGCTGTAAGCACCTTGTGGAAAGGGTTCATGCCTACCAACTCTTCCAAACCTGTACTCTTCTAAATCCTTAGTGCTGGGCTTTGCACAAATCAAGTATTTAATATCACAAATTGATTAATTGAACAGAGAACTAAATTGTGTTTCCAATTCCAATACATCTAGTAGCTGGCAGCAGAATTGAGAAAGGGGCATTATTCTCCAGTCTAAAGGGTTTGTCAGATTCACCCACCTTGGTGGGAATATTAGGTCTGCTGATTGCAAACCATTGAATGAACCAATTCCAAGCTGTCAAGTGTTTCAAAAAAAGTATCTTAAGGGCTTTGTTATAAGGTTAACCCTAAAGTCTCTTTTCCTTTTTGACAAGGGACAAGGTGAAGGTGGGAAGGAAGTTTGAAAGTGACTTTTTAGGGTGTTGTACCTTAGGCTTTATTGCACATTATTTTCTCTGATCTGTGTTTGAACATCTGGCTGCCAGGAATTTTCTCCATTAGATTCGTTGCCCATGGGATAATATTCAAGAACACAAAGCAAGCTTTGACCAAGGTTGATAAAACAGAGACAATGTCTTAAATTGGTTGTGTCCAGAGTCTAGCTTCCTGTGGATTCTAACAGACTGTTAGGTTTTCCCATGCCTCAACCTACTCCTTAGGTTAAATGGGGAAATAAGTCAACTTTGGAAAATTCTCGTTAAAAAGCCATTGCTTCAGGTTTCCAGAGAACTTTAAAGACTTAATAAAGCGTGGGGGGGGGGGGGGGGGTGGTTTTGGGGTGGGGCAAAGAGGTGGACTTTTTACTAATAGTGTTAGAGTTTGTGTTAGAAGTTAGATTTGTTTGCCATAACTTTCCACTTGTTATATTATACTCTATCAAGGGCTTAGGACCAGGGCTTATAACAGTGTTCCAGTGCTTAGAACAGTGCTTGGCACATTGTAAACCCTTAACAAATACCATCATTATTATTACAGTAATCTGCATGCAATAAGTACTCAATAACTATGATTAATGGACTGACTTTAGATTTTCAGCAATTTGAGGTCAGGGACTTGGTCTCTTCCTTGCTTCCATGGCTTCTCTGTGTCTGGAACAATGTCCCGAAAACAAAGTATAAATACAAAAAGATATTGATGAAGATGATCAATCGGTGGTATTTATGTTGTGTACAGATCACTGAACTAGCAATCAGGTGATCACAGGAGAGTTGGTATACCCTACTCCTCTCCTCAAGGAGCTTGCCGTCTAATGGATAATAACAATAATAATAATAATAAACACGATGGTATCTGTTAAGTGCTTACTATGTGCAAAGCACTGTTCTAAGTGCTGGGGGGGGATACAAGGTGATCAGGTTGTCCCAGTGGAGCTCACGATCTTAGTCCCCATTTTACAGAGGCACAGATAAATTAAGTGACTTGCCCAAAGTCACATAGCTGACAAGTGGCAGAGCCGGGATTAGAACCCATGACCTCTGACTCCCAAGCCTGGGGTCTTTCCACTGAGCCACGCTGCTTCTCTAGTGGATGATAATGAATGCCAAACTATAGGTGCTAAGTGTGTACTTTCGACAAGAAGCAGGTTTCTCACTAGCCCGAACTATCGCTTCAGTTTTGCCCTCAATCCCAAACCAGCCTGAGCCTTTTTCAGTGTCTGGATTTTATTAATAATGATAATGGTAATAATAACAACAATAATAATAATTGCAGTATATGTTAACTACTTACTTTGAGCCAGGCACTATACTAAGCTTTGGGGTAGAAACAAGCCTAGTGGGTTGGATACAGTCCCTGTAATCCCCATTTTAAAGATGAAGGAACTGAGGCAAAGAGAGGTTAAGTGGCTTGTCCAAGGACACACAGCAGGCAAGTGACAGATCTGGAATTAGAACCCAGGTCCTTCTGATTCCCAGGCCAGGGCTGTTTTTTGCTACTCCTCACCCCTTCCTCACACTTCCAGGTCACTTACCAGCACCTACTCTGTCTACATTTCCAGTTTGCCACTTCTCTCATCTTTTCCTTTCCCTGCTCTTCTAGGTTCTGAATGACTGTGCAAGAGGTGAGCCAAGGCACTAGGGAAAATAGGAAGATACATTTATTTGCATTTATCTACATTTAGGTCATGTGTTCTAATCGTGGCTCCACCACTTGTCTGCTACGTGATCTTGAGCAAGTCATTTCACTTCTCTATGCCTCAGTTCCTTCATCTGTAAAATGGAGATAAAGACTGATCTGGGAGAGGAACTGCGTCCAACCTTATTACCTTGTTTCTACCCCAACAGTTGGAACAGTGCTTGGCACATAATAAACACTTAAATACCATTATTATTATTATTATTGTTATTATTTTCTGCAGCATCCTCCAGTGTCCTGGATAAGGGTGAAGCAAGCACCTCTCATTCCTAGTACTCCATGTCTTCACCCACACATCCTGAGCAGCTACTGAGTTGATAATGATTAGACTGTAAGCCTGTCAATGGGCACGGATTGTCTCTATCTGTTGCCGAATTGTACATTCCAAGTGCTTAGTACAGTGCTCTGCACATAGTAAGCGCTCAATAAATACTATTGAATGAATAACCCCCTCTAACTCTTTTGTCTCTGGGATGGGGTGGGTCATTCAATTTATATAAACAAATTGAGTAGCTGTTATTAAATGGTAAGATTGGAGAACATTGGAGAGCATTTCCAGATTTGTAGATTTCTTTTTTTTTAATTTGTTCTAGTACCTATGACCATCCTCATAGGCTGATACTTTCACCCTAACACCCCTAACCTGACTGGACTGGGCCCTGGCTAGTAGCTAAGAGATTTGGAAGGGAAATGATAGAGTCTTTGGCGGTTTGAAAAGCATAGTGAGGAAGAACAGCAAATCTGACTTTTTCCCTGCATCATTCTATAGTAGGATTTCAAGAATCCCTGATTAGCTTCTCGAATAAAATACTTCACTTGATTATGATGAGCAAAAAACTCAGAACTCTACAAATGCAGTCTAACCTCTTCTAGGTTACTTTCTAGTCCTAAGAGAAAATAACTTACAAAACAGGAAACCTTTCCTGGTTCCAGTTGATTTCTGAAGTTTATTCGCCATGAAATGTCAGCTTCTCGGGCGAGAGAACAGAATTTATCACAATTAAAAAAAGGTTTGACACACAGGTTTAAATGATTTAGGAATGCTTTTAACTTTGAATCTATGCAGCATTTTGTTGAGATGATGCAGTTCACGTGCAATTTATTATGATCATAAAAACTATATGTTCTTCAAGAGTGATTGTGTAATTTTTATTGTTTTCAGCAGCACACACTGCAAGGAAACTTGCCTGTCTTTGGGAAACTAATGAAGCATGTTTAAGAAATACAAATGTCTACAGAGTGCAGGAGTAATTTTCATTGACCTTTCAGGACATTTGGTCCCACATTATGCACTATTATTACATGAAATGAGTGAAACTAATTAAGGCTGTTACTTAATATAGAGAGCTATTCATGATGTTTTAAAGTACCTTTTTTCCACAGACTAAAATGAATGAACATTAACTTGACTAATTTAGAAGCATGCTGTCATTGAAGTCTCAGAATAGCCCCTTAATCCAATTTGCATGTTTCCCTTCCCATTTTTGGAGGCAGTGTGGCCTGGTGAAAAGAGCACAGGCCTGGGAGTCAGAGAACCTGGGTTCTAATTCTGACTCCACCTCTTAACTGCTATGTGACTTTGTGCAAGTCACTTAATTTCTCTGTGCCCCAGTTTCGTCATTTTTAAAAAGGGGATTCAATACCTGTTTTCCTTCAGAACATGGGATAACATGGGAGGGAGAACATGGGGCTTAAACTGTTAGCCCCATTTGGCCCAGGGAGTTTGTCTGACTGCTTATATTGTATCTACCCCAGTGTTTAGTACAGCTCTTGGTGTATGGTAAGTGCTTACCAAATACCATGATTGTTGTTATTATTATTATTATTATGATGATTCCATTGTTTGGCAATTATGTAATGCCAGAAGTTTTTACTCTCTGGAATCACCAACCGAGGGCTGTGGTAATTTCTACTGTGTTTCTCCTGCATTTCTGTGCAGCTCTTAACCCTGAAGGTTAACTTTGTTGGAATTGCACAGATTCTTGTTAAAATCACTAAAGAGGTGGGATAAACCAGAAAAACAAATGAACAAAATCAAATCCAATTAAAATAAAGTTATGTGTTTCCTTTGTTCTAAACAGAATCACTGAGGAAATTCAAGCCTACTCTAACACAATGAAGTCCCTCGTGGGCAGAAACCTGTGCAGTTCCAAGGTCAAAAGTTGTGGGGAGCTTAAAACCAGCTACTTTACTTCCAAAACTTAATTTGGCTTCTTGGATTACAAAATTTAAGACAGATCAAAATAGGAGTGGTTTCCTATGAATTTAATATGGGATGTTATTCTAAACTAAAATAATTGAATTTTAGTTTTAATGTCCCTTACATAGGTCGCATTGTAAATAAATTTCCTTTTTTCAAATTGCAAAACAAAGTCAAGTATTATATTGAAATTATCCTACCCACAGGACATAATTTTGATGATTAATGAAATGAAGCAGTCTGTGAAGTTTTAAAACTCCTGTGAATCACTGGGAAAATAGTAATAGTAATAGCGCTGAACTCTATACCCTCAATCACAAAGACATCAGCAAGATAATGAATACAATAAAAAGTAGCATCCTTCAGGGATTTATGTTTACATTAAAAATCAGATCATCAGCTCATTTAACCCCACACTTTTGGGCTGCAGCCACAGCTGGGCCTTCAGCACTACTGCTCTTTGCTTCTACCAAGAATGACAGCAATAGGTGTGATTTGTGGCCCTGGAAGTTTTCCAAGAGACATTGCTGAGGCAGAGAAATGGCCTGAGATACTTTAAAAAATGGACTTGCCAGAGTGCTGTGGTTCACTTAAAAACCCTTGGAGAACTGTGATATTGGTGGTCAGACACCACAAGAAGAGGAACACCATGGTCTTCAGCCAGACTCCTGTATCACCCCTCATTCACCTGAATATGTACATGATTTCAACCAAAATCTCATAAATCTGTGCCTTCCCTTTAGCTAACTTCTTATGGAATATCCAAGAAGCAATTTAGCTGGTAGGATTCAAGCCCCACACTTCTGATATCTGACCAGGTATGAAATGTTCTTTCCTCTACTCTCAGGGACCTAATAATTCTTGGGACCTATGGTTAGAATGAACCTGGGGGAAGCTGAGAAGCAGTGTGGCTTAGTGGAAAGAGCACGGGCCTGGAAGTCAGAGAACTTGTGTCCTAATTCTGGTTCTGCCACTTACCTGCTCTATAAATAGGGTTTATCACTTAACTTCTTTTTGCCTCAGCTTCCTTAGCTGCAAAATGGAGATTCAGTGCCTGTTCTCCCTCCTACTTGGACTGTGACCCCCATGTGGGACCTGATTATCTTCTATCTACCCCAGCGTTTAGTACAGTGCTTGTCACATAGTAAAAGCTTAAAAATACCATTATTATTATTATTATTAATTTATTATCTATTTAGTTCTAAAGCTGCTCCAGAGGACCAGCTCCAGGCCAGCCCCAAATGACTTCTGACCTAGAAGTTGCACAACTACAAAATTGACCTTCTTTAAATATTGGCAAGCCATTAACTCTGAGACCTAAGGAGCCCAGAGCTAGATCTGGTATTACCCATGATCTGGTATGGTGGTGGAACCCATAGTCCTGGGGAACTGATTGACATTTTCCTGGAGTTCTTCCATTACGCACTTTTTCCAGCAGTAAAAGCTGCAGTCAAAAAAAAAAAGCTGCTGGACTTTGACCATCTTCCTGTGGCACAAGATGTCAAATTTCCACTCAGTGTATAAATGCCACAGTGCCCCTGTTCTGTATACTAGCAAGAAAGACTCCATTGAATGGACTGCTATTCACATTCACCATCCTGTAAAGATGCTGTAAAGGGTCCTTTGTTAATATAAAGAATTTCACAATTGAGCCTGCTATTCACAGGAAGAGCCTCAGCTGATAGGCCACTAGCTTCTGCAATCCTGCAGAGAGCTTACTTTGAGTGAGGATAGTACCATGGAACCATGAAATTTCTTCTGTAGATCACTCAGAAGCTGTAGCTGTAGATGTAAGCGAGCCCTACGATTCAACCGGGGTATGTTCCTTGAAAATATGGTTAATTCCTGAATGGTTACATCATGGGATGTTTTCAATCAATCAGTGATATTTATTGAGAGCTTACTAAGTGCAGAACATTGTACTAGGTGACTGGGAGAATACAATAGAAATAATAATTGTGGTATTTTTTAAGGGCTTACTCTGTGTCAAGCACTGTTCTAAGTGCTGGAGAATATACGAGATAATCAGGTCAGATTATTTCTCACTGACACATGTTACACCCTAAGGATGTGTCCTAGGACCTCTGGAAAAGTAAAGTGAAATTCCTTGAGGTACTATATACTCTAACAGGGGACATAAACTATTCTACTATTGTTAAAGTAATTCAAAGGGTCTGACCAATATATTGAGTAAATAAGTTATGATATGGCTTGCCATTGTTCTTGTCTGTCCATCTCCCCCGATTACACTGTAAGCCCATCAAACGGCAGGGACTGTCTCTATCTGTTGCCGACTTGTTCATCCCAAGCGCTTAGTACAGTGCTCTGCACATAGTAAGCACTCAATAAATACTATTGAATGAATGAATGAATGAATATGGCTCTAAATGTCTGAAGGAGGCTGCAGAAGTAACACATTGCTTTTCAAATTGAGTGAATAATTTTCTGAACTTTGACGTTAGGGTCTTCTTTTTTATTTTTAGCTTTTTGTTAAGTGCTTTCTATGTGCCAGGCACTATTCTAAGCTCTGGGGTAGATAAAAGCTAATTAGTTTGGACACAGTCCAGAACTCACATGGGGCTCATAGTCCTAATCCCCATTTTACAAAAGAGGAAACTGTGGCATGGAGAAGTGAAATGACTTGCACAAGATCACACACCAGACAAGTGGTAGAGTCAAGATTAGAACCCTGGTACTTCTGACTCCCAGGTCCTTACTCCATCACTAGTCCAGACTACTTCTCATTGATCAACTTCCTCCCCCGCCCCCACTCTGCCCCTTCCCATCAGTTCACAACTATCCAACCCAACCCCTCCCACCCCTTGTGCCTTTAAGCAGCTTTAAGAAAAACCTGAGAGGAAGCAGCCAAGTTTATTCATTCATCTATTCAATAGTATTTACTGAGCATCTTCTGTGTGCAGAACATCACATCAAGTGTTTGCAGCATGGAAGAGTGGATGAAAAGAAGGCCAAATGGCCTAATAATCAAGCCTGATTATCTCATGTTTAAGAACAGTGTAAATGAATTATTCAATCAATAGTATTTCTTTTTATGGTATTTGCTAAACACTTTCTATTTGTCAAACAATGTTCTAATCTCTGGGGTTAATTAAGTTGGAGTCCCCCACTTGGGGTTCACAGTCTAAGAAGGAGGGAGAACAGGTATTTAATCCCCATCTTACATTGAGGAAACTGAGGCACAGAAAAGTTGTGACTTACCCAAGGTCCCACAGCAAGTAATTGGCAGAGCCTGAATTAGAATCTACATAATCTGACTCCCAGGTCCATGCTCTTTCCACTAGGCCATGCTTCTCCTTTGAAAATTTTTGAGCACTTACTGTTTGCAGAACACCATACTAAGCACTTGGAAGAGAACAGTACACACAACCCCTTTCATCAGTGAGTTTACAGTCTAGTAGAGAGGCTAACAGTGGATGTGGACATTCTACTATGAATGATTTCAAAGTAGATGTTTTTTCTATTTTCTTCTGTCTGTACAGAGCTTTCCTCCTTCATGGCTCAGAAAGGGACATGTGGGTCTGAGCAAAGGGTCTTCCAGGGTCTCCCCAGAAGCACAGCACTTAGAACAGTTCAAGGCATAAAGTAAGAGTTTAGTAAGTATCATAAACAACAACAACAAGAGAGGGGCTGAGCAACCTCTTACGGGGGATTGGGGAAGTTGGCCTGATTCAGGGCGGGCATAGGCGATGCAGTGGCTAATCCAGGAAGATGCCCAGGGGAAAACCAGCCCACACGCCCACTGCTTTCAGATAGCAGGTTTGGCCCTCGCCTGGACCTGAGGACCCACAGTTTTAAATAATCCAGCCTCCCCTCCCCCCGCCACCCACACACCCACTCAATGTCCATGGTGTCGCTATAGGTCGGAGATGACTAGACAGCATAGGATAAGACAATCATTATTATTGTCAACTGTACTGTTTAAGCACATTCTGATGGTTGGCCCAGACACTAGAAAGAAAACTAGTTTTCTTTCCTTTGATTGATCAATAAAGCCCGTGTGAGTGCAGCACTAGCCATCCCTCAATCACATGGATATTCTCAACCAAGTCTCACTGGTTGCTGAGACACTCAGCTGGTTTAATAGAGAAGAATAACATTTTTTGTACACATTCCCCAGAAGTTCAGGAAAAAGTGTGAGGCAGAAAGATAAAAGTCCCCAATATTCTCTGTTTATGGTGAGTGCTTTTAGCAGTAAATAAAACTTTCATAGTAGTTATGAAATCTACTGAGTGTGTACTATGTACCAAAGTGATATAGTACATAGCAGTGTGACCTAGTGGAAAGAGTAAAAGGTCTGGGAGTCAGAGGACTTGGATTCTAATCCCAGTTCTGCCACTTGCTTACTGTGTCACCTTGCACAAGACATTTAAATTCAATGAGCCTCAGTTACCTCAACTGGAGAATGGGAATTTAATATCTGTTCCTGCCTCCTACTTAGACTATGAGCCCTATGTGGGACCTGATTATCTTGTCTCTTCCCTAACACTTAGTACAGTGGTTAGCACATAGTAAAATCTTAACAAATACCACTATTATTATTACTATTACTATTATGGAAAGTGCTGTAGTAGGTATTGGACACAATTGCTGTCCCTCACAAGAGTTCATGATCTAAAAATCTGGGAGAGCAGGCAAGAGTAATAATAATGATGATGGTATTTGTTAAGTGCTTACTAAGTGCCAAGCACTGTTCTAAGCACTGGGGGAGATGCAAGGTAATCAGGTTGTCCCACAACATGGAGCTCATGGTTTTAATTACCATTTTACAGATGAGGTAACAGAGGGCACAGAAAAGTTATGTGATTTGCCCAAAGTCACACAGCTGACAAGTGGCGCAGATGGGATCAGAACCCACGACCCTGACTCCCAAGCCCGTGCTCTTTCCACTAAGTCACAGAGGCAACAAAGTAGGTCTCGTCCCCATTTCTTTACAGATGGGGAAACCACAGTATACAGAAAGAGATTTGCCAGTGGTCATAGGGCAGACCAGTGGCAGAGCTGGAATTAGAGCTCCGCCTCCTGACTCTAAATCCCAGGTTCTTTTCTCTAGGCCACATTGCTTCCTACTATATTATGTGGGAAAAAAAGTCTACCTATTTTTTAAAAGAAGAACCTGATTACAGTGAGCACTTGTTAGGTGAAGGGCCCGGGTTTCACCACATAGAAGATTAGTTCTACCCTAACCCACTCATGAAGGCCGGTCTGCCTTGACATAGTTTAGTTTTATCTAACCTTGAAGTAAGGGGAGGTTTAGCTGTTTTCCAGACAGATTACATCACAGTTAATCTGATTCAGCAAGATGTTTGCCACACATTCATGGAAGAGGGATCAGAACATGAACTTTGGATTTGTTTTCCCTCGGGAAGGTAAGCTACACTAACCTGAAAAGGAACAGGAAGATTAATTGAACACCTGATTTCCTCAAATGACCTATGTGGTTTACTGATTGCATATGACAAATCTGACTCATAATGTAATTCCACCATTCAGTACTGGGGAGATAAAATACAACAGAGTTGGTAGCACTTATTGTGTGCAGGGCACTGTACTGTTTGGCACTGTATCAACTGCTTGATTTGTTCATCTAAATGAATTTGTTCATCTAAATGAATCCTCACACCTGGACATTATTAGAGGTTATTAGATGCAAACCCCAACAATTCACTCAATCTGATCTAATCTCCTAGAATTTGGACAGATGCATGTGGGGAAGAGTAGACAATAAGCGGGTCTGATAATATAGACGGTCAAAGTCAAGGCTGACAATTATCATTCCTACAACTTAAATAACCAGGGACAGGAAGGGTCTTTAGGAGGCTATCTAATCCCCAAATCTGCCTTTTAGCAGGACCACCTTAAACTATTGTAGACAGATGATAATACTGCAAATAATAATGACAGCAATATTATTCCCTGGTCTGTAATTCATTTTAATGTCTAATTCCTCCACTAGATTGGAAGCTCCATGAGGGCAGGGATCATATCTCCTTTCCCTCTTGTGCTCTCCCAAGATCTTAGTACAGTGATCGGCATACAGTAAATGATCAGCAAATACCACTGATTGATAATGATTAAGTGCTTGCTATGCTCCAGTGACAATGCTAAGGGCTAAGGTCCATTGAAGGTCTGTGGAAAAGGAGATCCACTACTTTCTTCAGTAACCCATTATAATCAATGGGGTTTATTGAATACATATTATGTGCTTTTTGTATCATCCATTTCTTTTTTTTTATGGTATTTAAGTGCTCCCTATGTGCCATTGACTGTACTAAGATCTGGGGTAGATGCAAGATAATCTGGTTGGAAGCAGTTCCTGTATCACATGAGGCTCACAGCCTTTATCCCCATTTTCCAGATGAGGTAACTGAAGCACAGAAAAGTTAAGTGATTTGTCAAAGGTCATTCAGCAGACAAGTGGCAGAGCGAGTATTAGAATACAGATTCTTCTGACTCTCATGCCTGTGCTCTATCCACCAGCCCACACTGCTTTTTTAACTTCTTCTTGCGGCTATTGCTTTCACTTTTAATGACCATTAAAGAGTAAACATACGTTCAATAAAAACTATTCGTTCAGAAAAGCTGCTAAATCAGGAATTCTGAAACAATTCTACTTACACCTATTTGTTGAGATATTTCTAAATTTTCAGAGAAGTTGAGAGAGATAATGGGAATCCTCTGGTTGAAGTTCTCTAGACTGTAAGCTCCTTGTGGACAGGGAACATGTTTACCAACTCTGTTGTACTCTTCCAAGTGCTCAATAAAATGCTCCATACACACTAAGCACTCAATAATACCATTGCTTGCTTGCTAAGCTCTTGGGACAATACAATACTATAGAGTTGCTAGACATAATCGCTGCCCATAAGGAGCTTACAGTCTTGCTTATCTTATGGGCAATGCCTGAAAAATCCTAAACCCATCTCTCTTCGAAGTCCATCCACCCTCCCCAGGAACCAGGAATCTTTCCCCCAATCCTTCCATTGGGTACAATGTTTACCAACTCTAACCCTCAAGTAATTCCAATTTTGGACCTGAGAACCTTTAGTCATTCTTGACTAGTAGATGCAATGGGGAAGAAGGGGTCAGACCAGCAGCTCTCCCAGTTATTCCTGGCTCCTCTCAGACAACAGAAAGTCCTATATACTTCAAGAGGAAGTCTGTGAATCCAGAAAGTCAACTGTTGACCTTGAATGTCCTCCAAGTATCTAATTTTTTAAAACCTACTATTTATATCAAAGTGAGATTTCTTACAAGAAATGACAAACTGATATATGTTGAAGTCATCAAGAGCTCTTTACAGAGTGTGGTGTATCATCCTGCCCCTGATCCGTCCCCACAAGATATGAAGAGAAGCCAAATAGCATCAGATAGGCATAGGAAGATACATGAGAAAAAGAGCATTTCTTATCATCTGGGGCATATTTGCTAGTTGTCACTGCTCAGCCCAACAAAAATCTCACTGTTGCAGGCAGCTGTCAGTCAGTCAATCCATCGTATTTATTAAGTGCTTACTGCGTGCAGAGCACTGAAGTAAGGCTTTGGGATAGTGCAACATACCAGTGTTGATAGACACATTCTTGGCCCACAACTGTGGAGCCAAGGAAGTTATTTAAAATTATTTTTTTCTTTCCCCCCACTCCCACTCGCTCTATCTCCCATCCTTCTTCTCACACTGCTTCTTAGGCTCATTTCCCCACAGATTCATTTGTTCATTCAATAGTATTTAATGAGCACTTATACAGAGCACTGTATTAAGTGCTTGGGAGAGTACAATACAACAATAAGCAGGCACATTCCCTTCCCACAATGAGCTTACATCCCTGCCCTCTCTCCATGTCAGTCCTCTTAATCCCCAAAACTGTTTCCTCCTGACCTGGCCCCTTCCTCTGAGTTTCTGAACACACCTCAAAGCTCTTTCTTGGTTAACTCGTCCTGCCCTCCCTGCCCATGACCCTATCTGTCTCTGCCACATGGTTCTCTTCAGGTCCTGTGGTCTGCCCCCAATCCTTGGCAATGTCTCATGGCAAATGTAATGGGATAGGCCTGGGGAATGCCCAGACCTGGTCCCAACCCTGTCATCTTGCAGCTTTGGAGGAACCCAGGCAGGAAGCTCAGAGAGAATCAAATGACAGAGACAGGGGGAACAAGAACTATTATTACATATTGTGTTATATTACAGTCATGTTGTTTCTGATTCATAGCAACTCCATGGATATACTGTCTCCAGAAGGTCCTGTCCTCTGCCATAATCCATAACCTTTCTAACTGTTCTTCCATTATCGTTGTTATGGACTCTATCCATGTAGTTACTGGTCTGTCTCTTCCACATTTTCCCTGGACTTTTCCTAGCATTATTGTCGTCTCCAGAGAATTAGTTCTCTTGATCATTTGTCCAAAATATGCTAATCTAAGTTGAGTCACTTGGCCTTCCAAAGACCACTTTGGCTTAATCTGCTCCAAAATCCATTTGTTTGTTTTTCGGGCAGTCCATGGAATTTGCAAAAGTCACATTTCAAAAGAATCAATGTTCTTTCTAACCCGCTTTTTCACTGTCCAGCTTTCAGATCCATACATCATCACTGGAAGCACCATAGAATTGACAACTGGGAGAAGGACCACCGTTAAAAAAATAAGCAAAAAAAAAAAATTAGTAGCCCAAGATGAGTTCATGGGTTCAGCAGCATGTCGGAGCTTGGAATAAGGGGGAGAGGTTGCAAGGATGGAGTTAAGTTTGGGATTTTGAGGTACTGACTCAGTGCTGGGGCCGGGGGAAACATGACGACATAAGCTTAAGGGAAGGTGGGACAAGTAGGACCCCATGGGAAGGGCCTAGTGGGAAGGGCATTGGCCTGGGAGTAAGTGGACCTGGGTTCTAATCTTGGCTCTGCCAAATGCTTGTTCTGAGACCCCAGGCAAGTCAGTTAACTTCAACACTCCTTCCCCCTGCTTAGACTGTGACCCTCATGAGGGACAGGGTCTGTGCCTGAACTAATTAACTTGTTTCTACCCTAACACTTAGAACAGGGTTTGACATAGAGTAAGTTCTTAACAAATACCATAAAAAAAGGGAAGGTAGGAGGTGAGTAAAGAAGGGGAAAATGAAGAAAAACATCTTCTAATAGTTGACCCCCAGGACACCTGGCAGTGACAAGGAAGATATGAGCCTAGGGAACACAACACTTAAACGGAAGTTGATGTCATATGATTTGGAAAGTCGGAAATGCTAGGGTAGACCACCATGGTTTGAGGGGAGATTTAGAAAGGAGCTGGCCCAATCCTGCAGCAGGGAAGGAAAATGAAATGAAGAGATGAGGGATTAATCAGGGAAGGCTTCCTGGAGGAGATGTAGTTTTAGTAGGGTTTTGAAAATGGGGAGAGTGATGGTCTGCCAGATATGAAGAAAGAGAGAGTTCCAGACAGGCGGAAGGATGTGAGCATGATGAGAGAGATGAGAGTGAGGCTTAATAAGTAGGTTGGAGTTAGAAGAGCAATGTGTGCAGCCTGGGTTATAATGGAAGAGGAGCGAGGTTAGGTTGGAAAGAGAATGGTCTTTACCAGAAACACCAGAAAAATTGGCTTTGATTCTTCATTTATTTAACTTGGTTAGATGTCTCCTATAATAATTCTCAGTTGGAAAGCAGAAACATGTGTAATAGAATGAGTCAATAAACTCCACCGCAATCACTATGATGTAAGCTGTACCCAATTTGGGTTGAAATGTCACTGTTGTTTTGAAGCTTGTGTGGGCAGGGAATGTGTTTGTTATATAGTTGTGTTGTACTCTCCCAACCAGTTTACAGTGCCCTGCACACAATAAGCACACAATAAATACAGTGGATTGATTGAGATTGTTTACCAGCAAAACACACTCCAAGTAGTTAGTAAATGGCTGTGATGGACACCAACTGCATAAATTTCCTCTATTCTTTTCTGTTCCCTTTTCAGTGATCTATAGACTTAATGTCTGTCACTAGTACTACAGATGAATACATTCTCCTTGTGCCTCTGTCCCATCCTGAATAATTAATAATAATTATTATTATATTTGTTAAGCACTTATAGTGTGTCAAGCACTGTACTTATTGCTTCCTATGTGCCAAGAACTGCACTAAATTCTTACTTTATGTCAAGCACTGTACTCAGCATTGGAATAGATAAAAGTTAATCAGGTTGGGTACAGTTCCTGTCCCACATGGGGCTCACAATCTAAGGAAGAGGGAGAAGTATTAAATCTCCATTTTACAGTTGAGGAAACTGAGACAAAGAGTTTAGTGACTTACTCAAGGTCACGCAGCAGGCAAGTGGCAGAGCTAGGATTAGCACCCAAGTTAATTAACTCCCAGGCCCATGCTCATTCTTCAAGGCCACACTGCTCCTCTTTCTATAGACTAAACCTCCCTGACCTCTTAACACAGAGAAATCTTTTCCTTAAGCAAGGAAAATTGTTTCATTTTGATTTTAGAATTGTGCCAAATGATTTATTGCAAAAGCACATGAGTGCACAAGCCATTGCAGTGCATAACGATTTCCAATCTGTGCATGTAAATATGTGGTTTAACACTCACTACCAGGTGCAACCAGAGTTTACAGGTTCCATTTTAGCAGCCAGCTGGAACAGTTCTCCATGTTCATATAAAATAGCAGGTGCTTTAGACATGTTTCAGGATAACTCCAGGATGCACAATATACGACAGTTGTTTATTACAACAATAATCCCTGATATCTAATGAGGACTGTTTTCAAAATTCCCAAAAATGTCAAACCCAAAACACCTAGGATGTTACAGAGGTATCAGTTTTATGCCTCCGACTTCTTAAATTGCTTCTTTGCTTTCTATTATCCCTAAATTATTCTGGAAATAGGAATTAAAGATGTGTCAGTGAGATCTGAAGATCTTTCTCCTTGTTTATACTCTCGCCTAAGGAAATTATTTCAGGAGCAGGGCTGAGTCAGCTTTATTCTTACCATTTTTACCTCAGGTTTTTTGTTTGTTTTGTTTTCATTTGAGCTGCCAAATCTCTCACATTTAGAGAAACTGAGAATTTGATTGAGTGAAATTATGAAAAATTAAATGATTCAGAAAAATTCCTCTTTTTCCCTACCTCTACCCCCTCCCTTTTTTCCCTCCCTCTAGGAAAGATGGAATATTCTAGAGGCAACTCCGGGCTCTAAGCTTCTATATTGCTTAATTTAGATGGAATGCTACTGCAATGCCCTAGTTAGGGCTCTAAATTGATCCCCAGAAAATAGAGTCTTGAGTGAAAGATCACTAGACAAAGTTTAGTTTCCCATAGAAAATAATGTAATGTGCACTAATAGTTTCCAAGATAAAAGAATCTGTCAAAGCAATATAAATATATTTTAAAACAGTGATGATAAACATAGTGAATATAGTTGCATGATCGAATAGTGATGTAAATATGAGTCAATAATGGAAGATATTGAAGAAGACTTTTTGTGTACATATATAAATTCAGTAATTCATTTTCAAAATATCACTTTTCACATCCTACTAGCAAAAAGATGCCTAGCCTAACAGATCTTCCATTATCTATGTTAATAGATGTCATTATCTAATGTTACATTTAATGTACTTCAAACACTTTGTCAAAACTGTCAAAATACACCAAAGGATGGAGAAAAGAAGTGCTGAATCCAAGGGAAATTGTTCAAAATTATTTTTAAGTGAGAAAATTCTGTAGAATCAGAAGAAGCAGCCCCTTGCCTGCTATGTGACTTTGGGTGAATCTATTAACTTCTATGTGCCTCAGTTTTCTCAACTGGAAAATTAGAGAAGCAGCATGGCTTAGTGGAAAGAGCAGGGGTTTGGGAGCCAGAGGTCGTGGGTTCTAATTCAGGCTCCACCACTTATCAGTTATGTGACTTTGGGCAAGTCACTTAACATCTCTGAGCCTCAGTTACCTCAACTGGAAAATGGGAATTAAGACTGTGAGCCCCATGTGGGGCAGCCTGATGACCTTGAATCTACCCCAACGCTTAGAACAGTGCTTGGCACATAGTAAGTGCTTAACAAATATCATCATTATTATCATTATTATTATGGGGAGTCCTTGCCCATTCTCCCTCCTATTTAAACATGATCCCCAATGTGAATTACCTTATATCTCCCCCAGCCACTTAGTACAGAGCCTGGCACATTATAAGCCCTTCACAGTACCCCAATTATTATTCAGTATTAGGGAATACTGAACTTTAAATTCACCTCCTCCAAGAGGCCTTCCCAGACTGAGCTTCCCCTTTTCCCTCTGCTCCCTCTGCTGCCTCTCTACGCCCCCCTTCACCTCCCCTCAGCTAAGCCCCCTTCCCCCCCACCTTTGTTTCTCCCCCCTCCCTTCTCCTTCCCTTCCCCTCCCCTCAGCACTGTGCTCGTCCGCTCATTTGTATATGTTTTTACTACCCTATTTATTTTGTTAATGAGATGTACATCCCCTTGATTCTATTTATTGCTATTGTTTTTGTCTGTCTGTCTCCCCCGATTAGACTGTAAGCCTGTCAGTGGGCAGGTACTGTCTCTATCTGTTGCTGATTTGTACATTCCAGGAGCTTAGTACAGTGCTCTGCACATAGTAAGTGCTCAATAAATACTATTGAATGAATGAATGAATACAGATATCTCAAAAGAGTGTCATAATGAGGGATGACTGTATGTTCTGTTTCTCAGCTTTAGGTTTGGGGGTTTTGGAGAGACTAAAGGGCTTAATGAGGGAAAGGTAGGGGGAAGAAATCAAAATCAGTTCTCTGAAAAGACAGAACTACTTTTTTACAGGAGATAAACAGATTAAAGAATGAGAACCCTGTATCCTGAAAATAACTCATGTGAGTCAGGTTTATGTTGACAGAACTATTTTTAGCACATAGCATCTTCAAAGTATTTCACAGGTACTCAGCCTGGCCTCTCCCTCTCAAGACCCAGCCCCTCTAAAGGCTGTCACAAGTACACTGCAGACATCAAAACATATCCTTCCAACATGATGGATCATTGCCTTCCATCTCTCCACCCAGGAACACTACTGCTGGACATTATCACTTGGGTTTTCAGCATCCAGGCAGGATGGGTGCACCAGGTTCACTCTTCAAAATCTATAAAATCAATCAATGGTATTTATTGAGCAGTTACCTTGTGCAGAGCACTGAACTAAGAGCTCGGTGAGACCAGCACTGCAGAATTGGTAGACACATTCTCTGACACATTCCCTGCCTGGAGATTAGACTCTTTAGACATGGAATTTAGGCATGGAGTTTAGAGTCCATAAAATGAATCTAATCTTTCCCTCTTCCACAGGAGCTCATGATGATAGAGCACGGGCCTGGGAGTCAGAAGGTCATGGCTTCTAATTCTGCCTCAGCACTTGTCTGCTTTGTTACCTTGGGCAAGTCGCTTCACTTCTCTGTGCCTCAGTTACCTAATCTGTAAAATGGGGATTAAGACTGTGAGCCCAATGTGAGACAGGGACTATGTCCACCCCAATTATCTTGTATTCTCCCCCGCCCCCCCAGCATTTAGTACAGTGCATGGCACCTAGTAAGCACTTAAGAAATACCTAGTTTATTATGAACAGTCTCAAGACATCCACGAGTGCTTAACTGACTTCCCTCCATTTAGAGCTAGGTGGCCAGAGGAGAGAATGTCAAGGTAGAGGGATGATGTGTTGCTAGAGCACTTGACATCACACCCTGGAGATGGTCAGCGGAGGGTCGCCCCTATGACGAAGTCTCCCTTTGAGTACAAAGATGAGCCTTGGTCCTGCTGAGCGTTTATAGGATGGATTGTAGTGTTGGTGGCTTACACAGTCTGACTCATGCTGTGTCACACCATGCTGCATCAGCCAAGCTAGGCCTGGGACTGGCAGTGTAGCAGGCAGAGGTGTAGCTCATTGTGATCACTCCAGCAGTAAATGGGTTCTCTTGTTCAACAAATGCTAGTAAATTCATTCAATCGTATATATTGAGCTCTTATCATGTGCAGAGCACTGTACTAAGCACTTAGGAGACTACACTATAACAATTAACAAACACATTCCCTGCACAGGATGAGCTTATAGTCTTGAATTGAATGATTCAGAAGGAGCTGGGTGCTAATGCTGGTTCCACCACTTGTCTGCTGTGTGACCTTGGGCAAGTCACTTAACTTCTCTGGGCCTCACTTACCTCATCTGTAAAATGGGGATGAAGACCGTGACCCTATGTGGGACAAGGACTGTCCAACCTGATTAGCTTGTATCCACCCCAGCACTTAGTACAATGCCTTGCACATTGCAAGCACATAGCAAGTATCATGAAAAAACAATTGTGTCTGTCTAAAGCTATAGCCTTAGGTAGCCACTTATTGCTCTCATTAATGCCAGACAAGGAGACACAAACATGTTTTAATTTAATTGTAAGTTCAATTATTCATTTTGACTACTCGATCTGGAAATATGTTTATATCTCTCTCCCAGATTAGAATGTAAGCCTCATGGGTATGGAACATATTATTATTTCTTTTGTTCTTCTCGAGGTCTTAGCGCAATGTATCACTCCCAAAGGACAATCATTAAATAATACTCCTACTACTAATAATTGTGGTATTTCTTAGGGACTTACTATATGCCAAGCACTGTACAAAATGATAGGGTAGATACAAGATATTCAGGTCCCACATGGGGTGCACAGTCAAAGTAGGTGGGAGAACAGACATCGATTCCTGATTTTGCAAAAAAAGGAATTTAGGAAGTTAAGTGACTTTCCCAAGGTCACATAGCAGGTATGTGGTAGTCAGGATTAGGACCTAGGTCCTCTGATTTCTATGCCCATGCTCTGTCCACTAGGCCATGTTGCTTCTCTATAGTAGTAGTGCTGCTACTACTATATTTCTTGTTATTTTGTTTTCATGGTTTCCTCTGAACCAAATGAAGAGGTTTCATTTAATTTAATCCTTTACCCCCTTCAGCTCAGCTATTATTCCAAGTTTTTTTCTTGGCATGCTTCAGGCAAGGCCCAGAAAGTTGGCAATTTAATGATTGTGTTAGGAGGCACTGGGGAAATCAGAACCAAGATAGGGATAGAATCCTCTGAGCCTTGCTTGAGCTAAGGAAGGGTGCCGTGTTGGATTATTCTGAGTTGTTACTTCCTTCTCTCCAGTAGACAGACAGTAATCTCTTGCATTGAGGGGAGCACATATTTCTTAAACCATTAACTATTTATGATCATTTAATCTTTTTTAACTTCTTAACCACCCAGAAATCTTGAGTTCTTTCTATAATAATAATAACAATAGTAATGGTATTTGTTAAGTGCTTACTATGTGCCAAACACTTTTCTGAGTGCTGGGGTGGATACAAGCTGAACAGGTTGGACACAATCCCTATCCCACATGAGGCTCACAATCTTGATCCCCTTTTTACAGATGAGGTAAATGAGACACAGAGAAGGGAAGTAACTCATGCAAGTTTACAAGCAGACATGTGACAGAGCAGGAATTAGAACTCAGGTCCTTCTACCTCCCAGGCCCATGCTCTATCCACTAGGCCATGCTTCTTTCTATATTTGGTATTCTTCATCTCTGTGCTGGGTTTCATTTCTAGAGCTATTCTAATGAATAATGGTGGTACTTAAGTACTTACTATGAGCCATACACTGTATTAAACAGAGAAGCAGCGTGGCTCAGTGGAAAGTGGGCTTGGGAGTCAAAGGTCATGGGTTCGAATCCCGGCTCTGCCACTTGTCAGCTGTGTGACTGTGGGCAAGTCACTTAACTTCTCTGTGCCTCAGTTACCTCATCTGTAAAATGGGGATTAACTGTGAGCCTCACATGGGACAACCTGATTACCCTGAATCTACCCCAGCGCTTAGAACAGTGCTCTGCACATAGTAAGCGATTAACAAATACCAACATTATTATTAAATGCTGGGGTAGATGTAAGTTAATAGGGCCAGACGTAGTCCCTGTCCCTTGTGGTGCTCATGGCATAAATAGGAGGGAAAACAGATATTGAATCCCCATTTAAGAGATGAGGACACTGAGGTACAAAGAAGTTCAGTGACCTGCCCAAGGTCACACAGCAAATAAGTGGCAGAGCTGGGATGAGAACTCAGGCAGTCTGACTCCCAGGTCCATGCTCTTTCCACTGGGACACACTGGCTGCTTTTGCTCCTTACACAGGCTGTTCTAGCATGCCCCTGATAAGAAGCGAAGCAAGGGACCATACAAAATGTATTCTATTATTGTTTTTTGGCTCAGAAATATATCCATTGTTCTGCCAAAAGCAATCCAGAGCAGTTGATGAACTAATTCTGAGATTACCCCTGTCTCATCAGAATAATAAACAGAGCTCCCTGAGACAGTAAACCTCAGCTTGCCTTTCCAGTTATGAGATGCAGTCTTTTGAGCAATAGTTCATAAGTTACAGGGTGTCCATGTCAAAAGAGTTTACTGCTGAGTTGCAGATTGGCAAAGATAACATAGAGAGGAGGTTGAAGGTCTCTGTTCCGTTATAAATAGAACTAAATCTGGAATAGAGGGAGGTGTCTCGAGGGACCTCAGATCTGGTAGCTGATTTAGGTACATGGGAAGAATAGTCTGCAAAATGCATCGCTAGCTGGAATCATTTTTTTATTTTATTTAATTCCTCAGAGTCCACTGTTCCTCAACAAAAGTTCTGTTGTTGACAAAATCCTCATGCATGTATTGGCCTTTTTACAACTAAATTGTCAGAGGATTCCAGAGCTGCAGAACTTCATGTGCATGTGTGTGTTTGAGAGTGTGTGTGTATATGCGTGCTTGTGCCTGTGACTTGTTGGCTTCTCAGCTTTGTGAGCGTTGCAGTAACTGTCTGGGCAGCTATGAAGGGTAATAAGAAAATTGAATAAAGTACTAATAAACTTGACTCAGTACCAAATAATTTGGCTTTACTGGGTAAAGGAAATCTATTGTATTACCTTTATGTAGCTCATGATTGTTTCATCATTTCAAGAGATTCATTGTGCTATCCATGCAAATTTTGGTGATTCAGTTCCACACGTTAAATAGTCACTAGTGAAAATTTCTTAATACTAATTTCTTAATACTTAATACTGGGAAGCAGCGTGGCTCAGTGGAAAGAGCCTGGGCTTCGGAGTCAGAGATCATGAGTTCAACTCCTAGCTCTGCCACTTGTCAGCTGTGTGACTGTGGGCAAGTCACTTAACTTCTCTGTGCCTCAGTTACCTCATCTGTAAAATGGGGATTAACTGTGAGCCTCATGTGGGACAACCTGATTACCCTGTATCTACCCCACCACTGAGAACAGTGCTCTGCACATAGTAAGTGCTTAACAAATACCAACATTATTAAGAGCATGATAAAATGTGAGGGATGGGTTAAAGAAAACAAAGTCCCCCTTTTATTAGAAATAAATATTCTGAATATTGTTGAACACTAAAGAAAATGCTGTAACCCATGCCAAAAAACTACAAATACAATGAAGGAAACATTGCCCTGTTCCCTATCAGTCAATCAACAGTACCTGGGCCTGGGAGTCAGAAGAACCTGGGTTCTAATCTCATCTCTGCCACTTGTCTGTTGTGACCTTGGATAAGTCACTTAACTTCTCTGTGCCTCAGTTACCTCATCTGTGAAATGGGGAATAAGAACGCAAGCCACATGTGGGACAGGGACTGTGTCCAAACCGATAAGCTTGTATCTAACCCAGCGCTAAGTACAGTGCCTGACACAGAGTAAGCACTTAAATACCATTAAAAAAACTGAGTGCAGAACCCTGTACTAAGCCCTTGGGAGGGGACAACAGACCAAAATACACATTCCCTGCCCTCAAGGAAGTTACCCTTAATGGAACTCAATCTGGCACAGCCTATCTATAAATGGTATTCATTAAGCATATACTGTGTTCTAAGCACTGTTCTGAGTCCTTGGAAGAGTGCAATACAACAGAGTTGGGAGACATGTTCCCTACACATAAGGAAATTACAGTCTAGAAGGGGAGGCAGGCATTAAAATAAAGTATAGATATGTGCATAAGTGCTGTGAAGCTGAGGGTGGGGTGAATTTCAAGTTTTTATAGGGTACAGATCCAAGTGCATAGGTGACATGGTACGGAAGGCAAATGGAGCTTAATCAGGTAAGGCCACTTGAAGGAGATTCTAATAAGGCTTTGATAGTGGGGAGAGTAGTGATCTGTTATAGAAGGAGGAGGGAGCCCCAGCCTTGAGAGGGGGGACACTAGTTGTGGGAGCATAGATGTGCCCCCTTCAGTGTAAAGAAGGCTCAGGAATCCAACCCCATTATTGGCCTCTCGAAGTATAGAGGACCTCCTGGGATTCAGGTCAATGCTGATCAATCCTGCCAGGACAACAAATCAAATACAGGCATCAACATCTGATCCAGACCCTCTATTTCCCAACAACTGTGAGGATTAAGGCTATGAGTCCTATGGGAGACATGAACTTTATCCAACCCAATTAGCTTGTATCTTCCTCAGTGCTTAGAGAAGCAGCATGGCTTCAAAGCTCTCCATCACCTTGTCCCTTCTCACGTCACTTCTCTTCTCTCCTTCTACATCCCAGTCTGCACACTCCGCAGCTCTGCCGCTAACTTTTTCACTGTACCTCGATCTCTCCTGTCCCACCATCGACCCATGGACCACGTCCTACCTCTGTCCTGGAACACCCTCCCTTCTCAGATGTGCCAAACAATCACTTTTCCCCCTTTCAAAAACCTACTGAAGGTGCACCGCCTCCAAGAGCCTTTCCCAGACTAAGCACCCCTTTTCCTCTCCTCCTCCTCCCTTCCACGTCACCTCGTCTAGCTCCCTTTGCTCTTCCCTCACTCTCTTCACCCCACAGCATTTATGTATATATCTACAATTCTACTTTTTATAGTGATTCCTGGTCATTTGTTTAGATGTCTGTCTTCCCCCTCTAGATTATAAACCCAGTGTGGGCAGAGATTGTCTCTCTTCAATGCTGAATTGTACTTTCCAAGTGCTTAGTACAGTACTCTGCACACAGTAAGAGCTCAATAACTACGATTGAATGAATGAATGAATGAGCATGAACCTGTGAGTCAGAAGGACCCAAGTTCTAATCATGACTCCAGCACCTATTTGCTGTGTAACTTTGGGCAAGTCACTCCACATCTCAGTGCCTCAGTTATCTCAACCATAAAACAGAGATTAAGGCTGTGAGCCCCATTTGGGACATGGGCTGTGTCCAACCTCATTAGCTTTTATCTACCCCCAGTGTTTAACACAATGCCTGGAACATAGTAAGTGCTTAACAAGTACCAAAAACAAAACCCCCAAAAAAACCCTAAACCTGGGTCTGAACAGGATCAAGTACTAGGAGCTGAGAGAGAAATTTTCATCTGGGCATTTGTCCTTCCATGTTCTCCTTACTGGGGTATTTCCACTCTGACTGTATTAACCCAGAATGAATGGAAAAATGAATGAAGCCTGAAATTGTTTGGAATGTGCTTCCTGTCAAAGAAAAACACATAGATAAAGAGCAGCTAATTATATATATATATATGTACATATATATTCATTATAGACTTGAATGTAAGTCATGGAGATGGTCAGTAGCTTCACTTTCAAATGTGAAGGTACACTAATAATCCTAATAATAACTGTGGTATTTGTTAAGCATGTGCTCTGTGCCAAGGACTGTACTAAGAGCAGATGCAGCCCAATCAAATCAGACACAGTCCCTACCCCACATAGGACTAACAATCTAAAAGGGAGGGACAACAAATAGTTAAACTGCACTTTACAGATGTGGAAACTGAAAACCCAGAGAAGTGAAATGACTTGCTCAAGGTCACACAGCAGGCAAGTGGCAGAACCTGGATTAGAACTCAAATCTCATGGTTCCCAGTCCTGTATTCTTTTCCACTAAGCCACAATATATGCACATCTACATCTATGAACATAAATGTAAAGACAAAGATATGAAGATATAGAGAGTATTCATATTTGAAAAAGAAACTATTGACTGGAAAATCCTTGTCATATACTTGATAATGACTGAAAAGGCTTACATGTGACTAACATTTTATTTCATGCTATCTATGTTGTATTTACCCATTGCAGCACTTTCCACTGTTTCAAGTCCTAACCTACCCTAATCCTGCTCAAGGAGAACAAGCCCTCTCTTGTTGCACGTCTTATTGGTTTGTCTGCTGCAACTGTCTTTCTGCAGTCTACAATTACATGACAGTGCTTGAGTCTGTACTTTATCAAGTCTTTGAAACCTTGTTCTACTTCCTTGTTTGCCTAGACCCCGTTTTAGTTCACCATGCAGCAACTGCTAGGTAACCAATTATGATGATAATGCCAGTGGTATTTATTCTTTAAGTATTCACTACAAGCCCAGCCCTATTCCCAAGTGTTGGGGGATATATAAGACAATTAGAATTGACAAAGAGGGAGGAGGAAAAGGCATTTTATCCTAATTTTACAGATGAGGAAATTGAGGTCCCAAGAAATCAATATGTCAAGTAGTTCATATGAAACAGACTACCACTCTCCCCACCTTCAAAGCCTTACTATAATCACATCTCCTCCAAGAGGCCTTCCTGGACTCTCTCTTCCTTCTGCATTGCCTATGCACTTGTGTAAGTACTCTTTAAGCATTTGATAGTCATCCTATCCACAGTGAATATGCACATCTCCATAATTTATTTCAATACCAGTCTCCCTCTCTGACTCTAAGCTTCTGGTAGGCAGGGAATGAGTCTACCAACTCTGTTGTATTATACTTTCCCAAGAGCTTTCCCATGTCCAGCACTCTGCACACAGTACTCAATAAGCACCATTGATTGATTGAAGTTAATTGATTTGCCCAAGCTCACACAGCAGAACTGAGGCTAGTACTGGATCTCCTGACTCCCAGCCTCATGCTCCTTCCACTAGTCCATGCTGCATCCATTTTCCTTGTGTGTTCCAGCTAGGGAAGCAGTGTGGCCTAGTGGCTTGGGAGAGGCACAGTGGCACAGGCTTGAGAGTCAGAGAACCTAAGTTCTAATCCCAGCACTGCCAATTACTTGCTGTGTGACCTTGGACAAGTCACTTCACTTCCCTGTGCCTCAGTTTCCTCAACTGTAATATGGAGATTAAATCCTAATCATTTCTACTTAGATTGGAAGCCCCATGTCCGGGACTGTATCCAACCTAATTGACTCACAACTACTCCAGTGCTTAGAACAGTGCTTGACACATAGTAACTGCTAAACAGTTACCATAGAAAAACATAAATATGTAATAAAAATATTGCCTGGATGCTGGTGATTTCATTGTTGGTCATCTTTTGCTGCCATTTGATCTAGACTTCCCTTCAACTGGTGACATGGGTTAAGCTGCTCCAGTAGCCAAATGTGGTATGTCTAGGTCTAAGAACTGTATAAAGGGTCAGTCATCCCTCAGCTTTTTGGAACTTAAATTCTGTTTGAAGTTTAATGCTAGCTTTTACCAAATTCATCAATTTCTTGAAATATGAGCTGCCTTTCTAGGTCCAAATGTGCCTTCTATGTTAGTCCAGATCTCGCAGTCTTAATGTTCGGCCTTTCTTTGGACACTTTAAACAATCACTTAACTTTTCTGTGCCTCAGTTAATTCATCAGTAGAATGGGGATTGACACTATGAAGGCCACATGGGACAGGGACTGTGTCCAACCTGATTTGCTTGTATCCACTCCAGCACCTATTACAGTGTCTTGCACAGATGCAAAGAATAAGTGTTTAACAAGTACTATAATTTGTTATTATTATTATTACATGCACATGAATGTATGGAAAGTATTGCCCTTTCCCTTCCAAATGACAATACACATACACAAGTGCAGTCAGTCACTGGAAGAGCAATGGAATCATTTCCATAGTGGGGTCATTTGCTATGGGCCTTCTACCACATTTCTACACTGAGAATTTGTTGCATGCACCATGCCAAAAATGCAGCTGAATAATTACAGCATTTTTTCTGCATTAGGCACAATTGCACTTTGACGTCACCAGTGTTTAATATCAAAAGATGCAAAAGATGAACGATTCATTCTGCTTCAGACCCTGACTGATTCTACAGAGATTGATTCTAGCAGTGTGGCCTGGTGGAAAGAACATGGGCCTGGGAGTCAGAAGACCTAGGTTCCAATCCCATCTCTGCCACGTGTCTGCTGTGTGACTTCAAGCAAGTTACCTCCCTTTGCCTCAGTTACTTCATCTGTAAAATGGGGATTAAATCCTACTCCCTCCTACTTACACTGTAAGCCTCATGTGGAACAGGGACTGGGTCCAGCCGGATTCTGTTGTATCTACCCCAGCAATTATAACAGTGCTTGACACATAGTAAGTGCTTAACAAGTACCAAAAATAAAAAAAAAAGAAAAGGTCCAGAGAATAACAGGTGATAAGAGAGTTGAGAGCCTTTACAAGTATTACCCAAGAATTATTGGGTTGGTGCTTAATGAACACAAGAGGGAGCTCAGTCCAACCTAATCTTGCAAGAGGAAAATAATTTGCTTTCTTGTTATTCATTCAACAGTAATAATTGAGGGCTAACTATGTGGAGAGCACCGTCCCTAAGCGCTTGAAATGTACAATTCGGCATCAGATAGAGACAATCCCTGCCCAATGACGGGCTCACAGTCTAATCGACTTACCTATATACTGAAAGTATACCACATCATGGCAGTAAGGTAACACAAACCCTTAATATTCATTATTTATTTTAAAACTTAGAATTTCAAAAGGAATAATTGAAATATTGACCAAATTATATTTTATGGTTAAATTATGCAATAGACATAAAAATGCAATTCAAAAAAAACCACATCCTTAGTTTTTAAAATATATTTGATTATGTTATTCTGCTTGAGATTCTGAATCATTTTATGGGTCATAGGTCTACATTCATACTCAGTTATTTTTTCATCTATTTCATCCTTACATTTTCTTGGAGTTACCAGTTGCATCCTGACTCTTTTTCCTACTCCCACTCTTGGTAAATAATTCATATCTGTCTTCTTTATTAGACTGCGAATTTTCTAAGGGCAAGGAATATGTCTTTTTCTTGTTTGCACTCTCCTAAGCACTTAGGACAGTGATCTGCACATAGTAGTTGTCCAGTTAATGCCACTGATTGATCAATATGATTTAAATGATCTAACAAGGACTCTATGTAGTATTTGTTATTTTAGTTTCTACTTTGTGTCTAAAAGATTATTATGTCATTAGTCCTGGAAGTCTACTGCAAATAGTTGGGCCGTTCCCTTACCTTAATCAATCCGGGTAATATAATTATGGTACTTTTAAGGTGCTTATTATGTGCCAAGCACTGTACCAAGTGCTGGGGTAGATAAAAGATAATTTGGAAGGACACTGTCCCTGTCCCACATGGGGCTCACAGTCTATGTAGGAGGGAGAAGAGACATTTTATTGAGGAAACAGGCATAGAAGAGTTAACGTGACCAAGGTCACATAGCAGTGGCAGAGCTGGGATTTGAACCCAGATCCTCTGACTCCCAAGCCCAAGTTATTTCCACTAGGCCACGCTACTTTCATTAAGAACAAATATTTACCAATATATCAATCTATCACAATTATTAGTGCTTACTGTGTGCAGAGCACTGAACTAAGTGCTTGGGAGAGTACAATATACAAGAGTTGGTAGACATGTCTCCTAACCACAAGGAATCATAACTGATCTGGGACTGAGAGAGGGTTGAAAATAGAGGGCAATTCCAAGTGCATCAGCAAAACAGAAGGCGGAAGGAGAAGAATAAATGAGGGCTTATTAGAGGAAGTCCTCTTGGAGGGGATGTGATTTTAATAAGGTTTTGAAGATGAGGAGAGTGACAATCTGTCAGATATGAAGTAGGAGGGAGTTCCAGGCCAGAGGCAGCATATGGGCAAGGACTTGGTAGCAAGATAGAGGAGATCAAGGTATAATGAGTTCATTGGCATTAGAGAAGCAAAATGTGCAGGTTGGATTGTAGTGGGAAATCAGTGTGGTAAGGTCGGAGTTGACAAGATGATTGAGCGTTTTTAAGCCCATGGTAAGGAGTTTCTGTTTGATACAGAAGTGGATGGGCAACCACTGGACGTTCTTGAAGAGTGGGGAAACATGGATGGAACAGTTTTGTAGAGAGATGATCCAGGCAGCAGAGTGAAGTATGTGCTTAAGTGGGGAGAGAAAAGAGGCAGAGAGGTCAGCAAGGAGGCTGATGACAGTAGTCAAGGCAGGATCGGATAATGCTTGGATTAAATGGTAGCAGTTTCGCTGGAGACAAAAGGGCAGATTTTAGCGATATTGGGAAGGCTGATCTGATGGGATTTGGTGACAGATTGAATATGTGAGTTCAGCAATTTAAGCATCCTGAACATTTAAGTGAAGACGTAATTTCTGTGGACTTTCTCCACAAGCTCTTGAGAGCACTGCACCCAATCAAGGCATATTCTAAAGCGACTAATTTTTAATTGCAAAGTAAGCACTGCAAACATAATAAAAAATGACAATGCTTTCTCAGAATTAGATTCACCACAGTATGGAGAATTTTTTCAAAAAAAGAAGCTAATACTTTTTCAGATGTATCAATTTAATAGTAGTAGTAGTCATTGTATTTGTTAAATCTTACTGTGTGCTGAATATTGTACTAAATAACAGAAAAGAGTATGCAGGTGGGAATTAGACATGGCCATTACCCTTGAGGGGATAATATGAAGTAAGTTAGTAAGGGCTTAACAAATTCATTCATCCACCCTCTGCCACATTGGGGAAGAGGATGCCGAGAGTCTGGATGATGTGGTCCTGGGTGGTCTCTCTGTGGAGCCCCAGTGTTGAGGGAGCAGGCTGGTCTCTCACTGAGGTTTCATACCGGGCGAGGGTAGCTCTAGGAGAGTGGAGACAGATCCCTGCCATTTCTTCTGGTGAATTTACAATCTTTGTGTGTGACAGGGGACATTGCTGGGGTGGCTTGATATTTCTTCCGGTGAGCTGCTTCCGGAAGCCTACCCTGCTTAATGGGTGCTTGTCCTCCCCCTCAGTCCTTCTCCTGGCACATGGCTGGGCAGAGGACCGGGGGGTGGCTCTGGGTAGTGGTGATAAAGTGACTGGAGCTCGCCCCATAGGAAGGAAAATGGCCTACTGGAAAGCTCACGGACCTGGAAGTCAGAGGATCTGGGTTCTAATTGGATTAATACTGTGAGCCTCATGTGGGACTACCTGATTACCCTGTATCTACCCCAGTGCTTAGAACAGTGCTCTGCACATAGTTAAGCGCTAAACAAATACCAACATTATTATTATTATTAATCCCAGGTCTGCTGCTACTCTGCCTTGTGACTTGGGAAAATTTACCTCAACTCTATAATGGTAATTAATTCCTGCTCCCTCTTATTTAGACTGTGAGCCCCAGGTGGGATAGGGATTGGGTCCAACCTGATTATCTTGTATCTGTCCCAGTTCTGAGAACAGTGCTTGGGGCTTAACAAGTTCCATTTTAAAAAAGACCAAAAAACACATAGTACAGTGTTCTGCTTACCAGAAGTGCTCAATCAATACCATTTTTTGAGTTTCTGATATTGGTATGCTTTCCTGGAATGAAACTGCTTTATTACACTATGGTGGTGGCCAGAAAAAGTAGATCAAAGGAAAACAAAAATGTCCCTAGTGCATATTTTACTTGAAAAGTATGTTCAGTTGGGAAATACATTAAGGTAAGCTCTATGTGAGGGCTGTTTTTTTTCACAGGTAAGTTGGTGAGCTAGAGTCTAATTGAGTTCTTTGGTTCCCTTGCAGTGGCATTTCCATTACCTCAACCTGCAAAGTGGGCACTTAGAAGGGAAGGGAATTAATCCATAAATTCAAGGAAAGGCATTTGGAAACGGAAAAGGGGGAGATTTTTTAGGTAAGAATTACGTCTATTGTATTGCTCCCAAATGCTTATTACAGTGCTCTGTGCACAGCAAGTGCTCAATAAATACCATTTGTTAGATTGATTGATTTCAGAAGACATAACTGAACCCAGAGCTTAAACTAGCCACTGGCATCTTTAGAAAGCATTAGGCTGCTCCTAGTTGGTGATCATATCACATCTGGGTATTTATAATACCATCAGCATGTATTCCACACTCTCCTCAAGTGTTTTTGCACTATACAATAAATTGCATTGTGTCCTTGAGGGTTTGGAGTAGTTTTTGTTTATACTTTTCAAATTCCATATCATTATTTAAATCTCTCTGGACACCCAAGGGATAAGCTTCTTGAAGACAGGGATCATGTCTACCAAAACTACTGTATTACATCCTCCCTAATTCTTACTACAGTGCTCTGCAAGTAGTAAGAGTTTATTTATTATTACTGTCATTACTACTACTCTGTACATAGTAAGCACTAAATAAATATCACTGATTGACTGATGGGATTTTTTTACTGTTTTGTAATCATAATAATAATGATAATTATGCTATTTGTTAAGCATTTAGTTTGTGCCAAGCACTGTTCTAAACACTGGGGTAGATACAAGGTAATCAGACCATCCCACGTGGGGCTCATAGTTTTAATCCCCATTTTACAGATGAGGTAACTGAGGCACAGAGAAGTTAAGCAGCTTGCCTAAGGTCACACAGCAGGGAAGTGACAGAGTTGGGATTAAAACCCATGTCCTCTGACTCCCAAGCCTGTGCTCTTTGCTCTAAGCCACACTGCTTGGACTGGGAAAGGGGGGCAGCATGGCCTAGTGGATAGAGCATGTGCCTGAGAATCAGAAGATCAAGGGTTCTAATCCCAGCTCTTCCTCTTGTCTGCTGTGTGACCTTGGGGAAGTCACTTAACTTCTCTGTGCTTCTGTTACCTCATCTGTAAAATGGGAATTTAAACTGTATGCCCCATGTGGGATATGGACTTTGTCCAACCTGCTTATTTTGTCTCTACCCCACTACTTAGTATAATGCCTTGCACACAGTAAGCATTTAACCAATATCACAAAAAAAAAAAAGAAAACAGGACTAGGAGTCAGAGGACCTGGATTTTAATCCCAACTCTGCCAACTGTTTGCTGTGTGACCTTGGTCAAATCACTTAAGTTTATGTCTCAGTTCCCTCAACTGTACAATGGGGATTAAATGCCTGTTCTCCTATTTAAACTGTGAGCCTCATGCAAGACAGGGCCTATGTCCGACCTAATTAACTTGTACTTAGCACTTAGAACAGTGTCTGACACATAGTAAGTGCTTAACAAATACCATAACAAACAAAAATGCTTAACTAATATGAGCCCCTGATGTCAACTCTGAGATTTTCCAGTTAGTGGTCAATCAACTGTGTAATGGGGTACAATTTGCTCTGCTAAAAATTATTTTGATTTGCTCAACTAAGCCAACTGGCATAGAAAGAGAGGCTTATCTTGAGATAAAGCTTGTTCAGTGAGCTCTGAATTTTACTTTTTGATAAATGCCTCTACAGAAGCTGTTAGTCATAAGGGTTCCAGTACAGCAGAAGCCCCGACCTGAGTCACATTTGTCATATAGTGCAGCTCCGAACAAAGATGTGCCTTAGGACTTTCCCGTATTTCTCAACAGCTTGGGTGTAACAAACTGGTTTAAACTGCTTTCCCCTGTTGTTTCACTAAGCAATAGGGAACTTCTTATTCTTTGATGACATTATCACAGGAATGTACCTAGGAGAAGAATAAATATCCTTAAATTGTTGTTTTCCTCTTGGGAAATTATTTTGGTTAGTCCCTCCCCTCTAAAAACCCTGATTAAGATTAAAGCAGCCTTGTCTTTGAAATAAGCTATAAATCTATGTGAATTTCTGCGTAAATGCAGATCTTCATTCAAGAACTGAGCGTCAGAGTCATTAACAGAGGCAGATGTCCATTGGGAAAAAAAAAAGATTAGTTCTGGAAAAATAGCCGTGCATTTAAAATGAGAGAAGTTATAAAACTGGAAAATGTTCAGGAATAGAGGGACTTGGGAGGAGAAGAATAAAGAATTTGGTGTCCGACAACACTCCTCACTCTCAATACCTATTTTGTAATGTGAATGGAATTAATGGAGCTGTTCCTTTTAACTGAATTAAAGAGCACTCACCTGAAAAACTTCAAGGGGCAGGATGGTAAATCTTAAAATCCGATGTTGAATTAAATCTAATCTATTTACTAAGAGAACTGGGGGAACTACATCTTGCAATTAAATGCATAAAGATTTATTATGAAAGGGCATTTTAAAAAGTTGTATAAACATAACATTTGGTTCTCTCTGGAGGGAATTGCTTTATGATTTCAGATCTGTTGAGGAATAACCTCTTAACCTAAAAGACAATGGAAGTTGGCATGCTAATGAATTCAGAAACTTCACTGCAAGTTCACCTTCAGAAACAAATGTGTAGCATTGCCTTCCCACTTTCCAGAAGTGCAATGGTAACAAGGGCACCTTTTACCTAAGCAGAAAAAATGTGCTGTCTCAGATAGAGAATGAGAGGCTTGCAGCACTTCCTTGCTTGGTTGATAACCCTCTGTTGAAGACCTGTCAATCAATCAGTGGTATTCTTTTCAGCCATTATACCTCTATTACATCAGCAACAGTGACCTTGATTAATGTCATAGTACCATAGTTTACCAAAATAATATACCCCTCACTCACTCAGTTTCCCAAATTCCCAATTTGGAGCAACATTTTATCGTGATATATTTGCTTCATCCTATACCATCTCAATATGTTTAATTTTAGAATGTGAGATTATTTAGTATTATAGAATAATATGGTATGGCATAGTTAGTGGTAATAAATATGGTTTTATATGTTTAAAACAGTAGGGGTACTTTGTCTATGCCCCAGTATGAATTGCATTCATAGAAGTATCTTGTAAAGAAAAAAAAAAATCCTAAAAAGTGTTTCATCAACAGGAACATAAATCCATAATGGATTTTTCAGTGGGCATCTATAAATGATTACATTTATTAAAATGGCAAAATGCTAGCTTTCTACAATTGCTTAACCAATCAATCAAATATATTTATTGAGTGCTTACTGTGTTCAGCGCACTGTACTAAGCGCTTGAGAGATTACAACACAACAATATGACAGGCACATGTGCACTTGTGCTTGTCTTCAGAAGGTGCTAGTATATAATGAAGTTTTTTCCCTAGTTTAAAAGAAATGAGTGACCCATGTTCCATTCAGGATATCTGTTTTTCTAGCCATGGAATTTTTTATAGTCCAGATCTGCCCTAGAGTTCTTCTTCCATTTGAATATCCAAAGCTACTAAATCAAACTACATTTTCTACATTATCTCTATTTTTAATGTTTAGGTACATGCTGAGAGCCCTTTTTGAGGGTATTTGTTAAGCACTTACTATGTGCCAGTTACTGTACTAGGCACTAAGATAGATACAAGCTAATCGGTCTAGACACAGTCCATATCCCACATGGGGCTAACAGTCTTAATCCCCATTTGACATATGAGGAAACTGAGACATAGAGATGTTAAGTGACTTTCTCAAGTCACACAGCAGACAAGTGGTGGTGCAGGCACTAGAACCCAAGTCCTTCTGACTCCCAGGACCATGCTCTATCCACTACGCAATGCCCTTCCTACAAATAATCCAAATAGTTTAGATCTAAGAAATTTGAGGATTTTTTTTGCTTAATAACACATATCCATTAGTCTATTTTTCCTTTCTAATCTTTGTTAATGTCCTGCAGATCATAAACATAAACAGCAGGACTTGAGTTCTAATCCAGGCTCCATACTTGTCTGCTGTTTGACCTTGGACAAGTCATTTTACTTCTCTGGGCCTTAGGTACCTCATCTATAAAATGGGGATTGAGACCGTGAGCCCCATGTGAGAGAGGGACTGTGTCCAACCCGACACAGTTGTATCTATCTATAGATACCTGATGCTTGTATCTATCCCAGTGCAGCATAGTGTAGTGGACAAAGCACTGGCCTGGGAGTCAGAAGGTCATGGGTCTAATCCCAGACCTGCCATTTGTCTGCTGTGTGATATTGGGCAAGTCACTTAACTTCTCTGTGCTTCAGTTACCTCATCTGGAAAAATGGGGATTAAGATGGTGAGCTCAATGTGGGACAGGAACTGTGTCCAATTTGGCTAATTTACATCTACCCCAGCACTTAATACAATGCCTGGTACATAGCAGCATAGCCTAGTTGATAGAGTACGGCCCTGGGAGTCAGAAGGTCATCTGTTCTAATCCCAGGTCCACCACTTGTCTGCTGTGTGACCTTAGGCAAGTCACTTAATTTCTCTGTGCCTCATCTGTAAAATAGGAATTAAGACTGTGAGCCCTGGGTGGGACAGGGACTATGTCCAACCTGATTACCTTGTATCTACCCCAGCACTTAGAACAGTGCCTGGCACATGGTAAGCACTTAATAAATATAATTAGTATTAGAAGTAGTAGTAAATATTTAACAAATACCAAAAAAAAAACCCAAGCCCAAAACTACTATGGCCATTTTGATTGTATCCTGATTTCTTTCATTCATTCATTCATTCATTCATATTTATTGAGTGCTTATTGTGTGCGGAGCACTGTACTAAGCACTTGGAAAGTACAATACACATAGAGACAATCCCTACCCAACAACGGGCTCACAGTCTAGAAGGTCAACCTTTCAGACCAACCTAGTTTCATTCAAGATGACAGGTCCCAGCTGATTAGCTGGACTTAAGGCCAAAATCCTTCCAGAGGAGAATTTTGTTCAGGAAACAGACAGTTGTGTTCAACTTTGAATTCAAAGAGAAGTTATACACCCTCTCCCCGCCACTCCTCTCTCTAAATGAAAATTTAGTGAAACAAAAATTGGAAATTCTTAAAAATTCCAAACTGCAAATCCAATTATTGTAACAAATAAACTATTTGAAACAATATCCTCATTGCAAAGGTATTAGAGAATGGCAGAGAAGACATGTTTTAATCAACATCGATGCTGTTAACTCTCCTGCAGAACCTGTGCCTGTAATTACAAACAGCTCAACGGTGCTGACATATCTAGTTTAATAATAATAATTAGTAATTATGGTATTTGTTAAGCACTTACTATGTGCCAGGCACTCTACTAAACGCTGGTGTGAATACAAGCATATCAGGTTGGACATAGTCCCTGTCACTTGTGGGGCTCACAGTCTCAATCCCCATTTTACAGATGAAGTAACTGAGGCACAGAGAAGTACAGTGACTTGCCCAAGGTCACGCAGAAGACAAGTGGCAGAGTTGGGATGTGAACGCATGGCCTTCTGACTCCGAAGCCCAAGCTCTATCCACTACGCCATGCTGCTTCTCACCGGCCCAGAGAGCAGATTTCCTTCACCAATCCTCTTTCTCCTCTTGCGGAAGTAGAAGAAGAACTTTAGTGACTTTCTAATGAACTATGGAAGAACTAATGGAAGTAATTGCTTGCTTAATTTGTATCACTGTAAGCGAGTTTAATTTGCAGGGGTTGGTTTGTCTTGCTTATGTTGTACCTTTCCAAATGCTTAGTACAGTGCTTTCTACTCAATAAATGCTATTAATTGAGTTAGTGTCTGAATTGGGATTGTTTTTTATTCTGCCTTTTTTAAAAAAGAGCAATAGGTAAAGAATCAAACAATCCATCTCCTGTATAAGGTGAAATGAGCACAAAAAGAAGAGGAAGAAACTGTATTTTTCTGAAAACAAGTCATTGTTCATAGTATCAATTCCTTTAATTAAGCCTATCAACCAAGGTTCATTCAGGTCTTTTTCAGAGATTACATCAGAACATTTTAAAAGTGTCTTGGAATAAATACTTTATATCAAATTTTGTATGGGCAACTTGATATCCCATTAGACCTTAGACCTTCTCATAAATATGAATTTGACATTATGTGATGCAAGGCAATACGATTTAACATTTATTCACTAAAAGTAGATGTTCTTTTCCTTTCTTATGCACATTCCCTACTCAAACCCTGTTTTAAGGTGATTTCAGCCCTCTCCCAGGCTAACAGTTGTTAAAAGAAAAGTAATTCTAGTAGTTTCCTCAAAATCAGTCATTGTTTTACCTGAGAGTTTCCACACTTTCCTGACTGATATAATCTCTCCTCTTCCTTTCCCATTTTGAGGAATATGACAAAGGTTGGTCCAAAAATCTACTTCGCTCCTAAAGAAGCACTGTTGAAGCACTGCTCAAGGTTGGATCATTCCAGAAGACATTCCGGATATCTGGGAATTTAAGAGGAAAACTGCACCCTCTCACACTTTTCTAGAGGACGAGCAAAGACCTGTAGTTCACCTGATTTGTCCCTAACCTTACCTAACTGATGTCATATTAAACATCAGTAATCTGAAGAGTTCTTTGAGAAGGAGTGTGGCCTAATGGAAAGAACACCAGTCTGAGAGTTGAAGGACATAAGCTCTAAGTCCAATTCTAACGCTTGCCTGCAGTGCGACCTTGGGCAAGTCATTTTTCCATGCCTCAGTTACCTCATCTATTAAGTGGGGGTTAAATATCTGCTCTCCCTCCTACTTTAACTGTAAGCCTCATGTGGGACAGGCACTGTGTTCTAGCTGAATGTTTACACCAATGTTGAGTGCAGACCTTGGCACAAAATCAATCTATTAATAAATTGTATTTATTGAGCACTACGATATTCAGAGCACTCACTTGGGATAGTACCATATAACAGAAATGGTAGACACATTCCCTGCTTATAGTGAACTTTTAGTCTAGAGAATTGAAAAGTAAGTGCTTAACAAAAACCATTATTACTATTATTATTATTGTTATTAGCAATCAATAAATCCTATTCATTTAGCACTTAATGTATGCAAAATACTGTACTACGTACTTGGGAAAGTACAATACAACAATGTAACAGAGCTGGTAGACACAGTCCCTGTTATTTCTACCTCTAGGCGCATCACTCAGAAGTATTTCCTGTGAACAGAATGGAGATTATTCTAGGCCCAACTCTGGAATATCCCAGTATCCCAAGAAGCAATATCCATGTCAATAACCACAATGGCTGATCTAGCTAAGTGGCAGTAATTACAGAATGTTTGAGCCCAGCTGCTACAACAGTGATCACATGTTGTCATTGTCTGTTGCCTTTTAGAAACCTTCCCATCAGGGTTGGCATTGCTATTTAGTAACAATCAATCGAACCAGGTTTTATCTACCTCATGTCTTCCCCTTAGGGTGCTAAAAAACTCGATTGATTTTGCAGAAGGAAAACCAAATCACTTTTAGAATTGATTTCATTCTTTCCAAATGGAAATGTCAGTACAGTACCCCTGGGGTGAAAGGCTGTGAGCTGCTGAACAGCTGTTTGACAACCTTATGCAGCATTTCAGAACAGGAAGTGCAAGAAGATAACAGAATTGATTGAAATGTGAAGCAGTTTAAGTCCACCACATGGAAATATCTAGGTGGAAATTGGCCGTGACTTTTGAACAACCCGTAACTTTGAGGACTTAAAGTTTTACTTCTGTAAAATAGAAACAGCGCTTTCCACCAGATTTGTGTCAGTAACTAATATAAATAAGGTCGTTTGCAAAAAGAGAAGCTGCAAGGTCTAATGGAAAGAGCATGGGCCTGGGAGTTAGAAGACCTGTGTTCCAGTTCCGACTCTACCATTTGTCTGCTGTGTGATCTTGAAAAGTCCCTTAAATTCTCTGTACCTCAGTTCCTCATCTGTAAAATGGGGACTATGACTGTGAGTCCCATGTGGGATACAGACTGTGTTCAAACTGATTATCTTGTGTCTAACCCAGAATTTAGTACAGCACCTGGAAAAAAGCAAGCTATAACAAATACCATTTTTCAAAGTCATATATTTCCATTAGAAGTGATTTGGGTTAGGGTTGCTTTCTATTTTGTCAATTTAAGCATGTCTTGAATCTGAAATTGGGTGGCATTTGATTGTGCATAGACAATCAAAAAATAAGTGAGGAACAAGAAAATTGGAGAGGAAAAGATTTCTAAAATTATTATTACCAGCTTTTCTACCTTTCACAGTTCATTACTTCAACACACTGAGGAAAATAATAATAATAGTTGTGATATTTATTAAGCATTTACTATCTGCCACGCACTATACTCAATCAATCATATTTATTGAGCGCTTACTGTATGCAGAGCACTGAGCTAAGTACTTGGGAGAGTACAGTTTAGCAAAATAAATACATTCTCTGCCCACAAGAACTTACAATCTAGAGCAGGAGACAGACATTAGTATATATAAATACATTATGGATATGTATGTAAGTGCTGTAGGGCTGAGGCTAGGTGAAAGGGAGAAAATCAGTACAAAACAAAAGGGACTGGGAGAAAAGGAAATGAAGAAATTAGTCAGGGAAAGCCTCTTGAAGAAGATGTGCTTCAATATGGCTTTGAAAGTGGAGAGAGTGATTGTCTGTCGGATATGAAGAGGTAGGGCATTCCAGGCCAGAGACAGGACATGGGCAAGAGGTAGATGGCAAGATAGATGAGATCAAGGTACAGTGAGTAGGTTAGGTTAGATACAAGGTAATCAAATCTCACATGGACTTCACAGTCCAAGAAGAAGGGAGTGCAGGAATTGAAATATCCATTTTACAGGTGAGGAAATGAGACACAGAGAACTTGAGTGATTTGCATAAGGTCACATAGCAGACAAATGGAGGAACTGGGATTAGAACCCCAGGTCCTCTGACACCCAGGCCCATATTCTTCCATATTCTCCCCCTGTAGACTGTAAGCTCATTGTGGGCAGGGATTGTTTCTGTTTGTTGGTACATTGTATTCTCTCAAGCAGTGCAAAGTAAGCGCTCAATAAATATGATTGAATGAATGAATGTGTATATTATACTGTTGTGTTGTACTCTCCCAAGCAATTAGTACAGTCTTCCGCATACAGTAAGAGCTCAATAAATATAATTGATTGATTCATTTCCACTAGGCCACATACATAGCCAGCTTTTACTCTCTCATGGTAATGAAGGACAAGTTGGCATGGATAATTGAAATGTCTAGATAAACCTAAAAATTCATGTATCCAATAGTTTCAACCTAACTTCCCAAGTAACCTTTCCATGATTCTCCTAAGTAGCAAAATAAACTGACTTAAGTTTCATTCTTTTTCATTTTCCCTGCCTGTCTTGGATAGTAAAAAGGTCTAAAGACAAAGACAAGCAACTAGAAAAAAGAGAAGTACCATTAGGGACTTGATTAATGCCCACATGGTATAGTCAGATCCCAAATAATTGAAAGGATTACAGTTTAGTTCAGAGATGAATGAGAAATTATTTTTAGAAACTTTTAGGGTTTCAAAGATTTACAGCTATCATTAAAGGGAGTGGAGTAGCAAAAATTTAAAAGACATCTCTATGAAACACACATTTTGTAAACTGAGCTTCATTGGCAGCTTTAGACATACTGATATTTTGGCAAATGAAATATTTTTACGAGGGGTTTGGTGTTTTTAGTACAAGATTAGTGGAGATCTCCCTCAACCTCTGTCACTTAAACAGAGAAGTAGGGTGACCTAGTAGGTAGAGTCATTCATTCAATTATTCAGTCATATTTATTGAGCACTTACTGTGCGCAGAGCACTGTACTAAGTGCTTGGAAAGTACAATTCAGCGGCAAAGAGAGACAATCCCTGCCCATAATGGGCTCACAGTCTAGAAATGGAAAGACAGAAATCAGAACAAGTAAACAAACAACAAAAGCACGAATATAAATAGAATTATAGATATATATACACATCAGAACAAGTAAAGAGGCATTAATATAATAAATGGAATAATAATAATGATAATAATAATAATGTTGGTATTTGTTAAGCGCTTACTATGTGCAGAGCACTGTTCTAAGTGCTGGGGTAGATACAGGGTAATTAGGTTGTCCCATGAGAGGCTCACAGTCTTCATCCCCATTTTACAGATGAGGGAACTGAGACGCAGAGAAGTGACGTGACTTGCCCACAGTCACACAGCTGACAAGTGGCAGAGCCGGGATTCGAACCCATGACCTCGGACACGTACATATATATACAAGTGCTGTGGGGTGGGGGAGTAAGCAAAGAGGGTGTTGGGGGGGAGATCAGGAAAGGGGGGCTTAGTCTGGGAGGGCCTCCTGGAGGTGAGCCTTCTGCAGAGCTGTGAAGGGAGGAAGTGTGATTGTTTGGCAGATCTGAGGAGAGAGGGCATTCCAGACCAGAGGTAGGACATGGGCCTGGATCAACGGCAGGATAGGTGAGAAGGAGGCACAGTGAGCAGGTTAGCACAAGAGGAGCGGAGTGTGTGGGCTGGGATGTAGAAGGAGAGAATGGATATGAGGTAGGAGGGGGCAAGGTGATGGAGAGCTTTGAAGCCAAGAGTTATGAGTTTTTTCTTGATATGGAGTTTGATAGGCAACCACTGGAGATTTTTGAGGAGGGGGTGGTGACATGCCCAGAATCATTCTATAGATAGATAATCTGGGCAGCAGAGTGAAGTATAGACTGAGGTAGGGAGAGATAGGAGGTTGGGAGATCAGAAAGGATGCCGATGCAGTAATCCCAGTTGGGAGAGGATGAGCGATTGTACTAACATGGTAGCGGTTTGGATGGAGAGGAAAGGGCAGATCTTGGTGATGTTCCTTAGGTGAGACTGGCAGGTTTTGGTGACAGATTGGATATGTGGGGTGAATGAGAGAGTGGAGTCAAGGACGACACCAAGGTTGCGGGTTTGTGAGACAGGAAGGATGGTAGTGAAGAAGAAGCATGGCTCAATGGAAACAGCACAGGCTTGGGGGTCAGAGGTTGTGGGTTCTAATCCCGGCTCCACAACTTGTCAGCTGTGTGACTTTGGGCAAGTCACTTAACTTCTCTGTGTCTCAGTTACCCCATCTGCACAATGGGGATTAAGACTATGAGTCTCACTTGGTCCATGGACTCTATCAACCTGATTAGCTTGTATCTACTTCAGTGCTTGCTGCAGTGCCTGGCACATAGAAGATACTTAACAAATACCATTAAAAAAATTCTGCTCCAACAGGAAGGCAGTCCTTCTTTTAGGAGCGGGAGCTGGTTCATTTGAAAGAATTATTTAATAATTTAGAATGGTAGGGCTTTTCTACTTTCAAGGAGATCAAGGCAGGAAGTAGTTGAAGTTCACCAATGAAAGCAAACTTACCGGGTGTATAAACTGTGAGTAAGAGGCTGACCAGGAATTCTGAACCCACGGGCTGTGCTACACCGTTTCCATAACAACTGATAATAGAAAACCAAGCAGATGCATATGACTCACACCACATTTTTTCCGAGTCCATATTTGGTCATCCAGGGACCTTTTCAGAATAAGAAGAGTTCTGTCTTCTTAATAGCATTCAAAGGGCAAGTTCAGTTCATCCCCTAAGGCAGTTGTGTAACTAAGCCCTTAAGTAAACACATCTAAGTCCCTCAGCAGAAGAGCTGGCTGAAGGCTTACTGATGCATTTCCATAGTAATTCTGTGGCTTGCTCCTTCTCTCAGCTCATCCCTGGACTGTGCCTTCTCTGGTTTGTCTCTGCTGAAGGCAAGAGCAGAAGGTGATTTTCTTCATCCTCCACATTATAGTTCATAAAAATTCATTTCGCTCTCAGAACATGAGCAAGGGAGGAATGTGCTGAAAAAGTGTATGTTTTTTCTTTTCTTATAGTGTACATATCCTGCCTTTGAATTACAAGCATTTGTTGGGGGTTTGCTAAATTGTCATTGGTCTATTTTGGATTTTGAGGAAAGAGCTTTTCTGAGATTCTGAAAGGACATAACAAGATATATTGCTACATGGAGCCATTTTAAGCCCATCATGTTGACTTCTACTGTACTTTCCTAAGTGCTTAGTACAGTGCTCTACAAACTGTATGTGCTCAATAAATACCACTGATGATTGTGATGGTGATGGTGATTATTTGGTAGAGTCTTCTAGAATTAAAATTTAACCACAATCAATCAATATCACTTTTAGAGTGCTTACTATGTGCAGAGCAGGTGAGAGTACTCTTGCCTCAACTAGTCCATCACCCCTCATTTCCCAGAGGTTTCTAAGGTTCCTCGGTTTTGCTTCCAGTTCCTGCTAGTATGAAGATGCACTTAGTGGAAAATTGGCTTTGATACTATCAGCCCTGAACATTCATAAGGTGTGTACACCCAAATTTTATCATCAAAGGGCTAGGAAAGGTTCAGGAGAAGGCAGAATGGGAAAGTGCTAACTAATCAATCCATCATATTTATTGAGTGATTACTGAGTGCACTGTACTAAATGCTTAGGAGAGTACAACATAACAGAGTTGGTAGACACGCTCCTTTACCACAACCGAGCCTTCAGTCTAGACAGAGACAGACATTAGTATAAATAAGTAAAATACAGATATGTACAAACATTCTGTGGGACTCAGGGAGGGGTGAATAAAGGGGCAAATCCAAGTGCAAAGGTGACACGGAAGGGATTGGGAGAAGGAGAATGAGAGCTTACTCGGGGAACACCTCTTGGAGGAGATGTGCTTTTAATATGATTTTGAAGGTGGGGAATGAGATCGTCTGTTGGATATAAAGAAAGAGGGAGTGCCAAGCTGGAGGAAGTATGTCTGTGAGAGGTCAGAGGTGAGATAGATGAGATTGAGCAACAGCGAATTGGTTGGCATTAGAGGAGTGAAATGAGTGGCCAGAGTTGTATAGGAAGTCAGGAAAGTAAGGTAGGAAGGGACAAGGTGATTGAGTTGATAAAGAACTAACCTGGTCCTCCTTCCTCTTTGATGAGTCCTTTTTAATTTCACTCTCTGACTCCTCTTCTGCCTCTCTACCACTTCCTGCGGGCAATAGGCAAAATGCTTTTCTGGGTCCCCTGCTGATCTGGATGTTCACTTATTCACTCAGGTGGTTTCAGCTTTGCAGATGACTTCAGCCCTGACCTCCCATCTAACCTGTAAACCCACATCAACTCTTGCTTCCAGGATACCTCCGCTTTGATTTCCCCCAGTGCCTCACATTCAGTAGAAGAAGCAGGGTGGCTTAGTGGAAAGTGCATGGGCCTCGGAGTCAGGGGAACTAGGCTCTAATCCCAGCTCTACCATTTGTTTATGGTGTGGTCTTGGACAGGTCACTTAACTTCCCTGTGCCTCAGTTACTTCATCTGAAAATGGGGATTAAGATTGTGTATCTCATGTGGGACATAGACTGTGTCCAACTTGTTTGACTTTTATCTACCTCTGAGCTTAGTACAGTGCCTGACAAATGTCATTTTTAAAAATAGGTCTAAAACCAAACTAATCTTCTTTTCCTTAAACCTAATTCTTCTTATTTTTCTATGCAGCCAGTAACAGCACCATTCTCTCTATCTCAAAAGCCTGACATCTCAGTGTCACTGTTGACTCCTCACTGAATTCGACCTTCATGTTAAGACTACTAGGAAATCTTGCCAGCTCTTCCCATGCAACATATCCTGGATCTACCCCTTCCTCTCCACATAAACAACTATAATTCCTGTTACACGCTCTAGACGTAACAATCAAAAGGAAACATGTCGTACTTACCCAAGTGATTAGTACAGTGCCCTGCACAGAATAAGTACTCAATAAATACTACTAATTGATTGAATAGCTTTTGCTGAGTTCTTACTCTATGCTGACAGTGTTCTAAGTACTGGATGAGTAAAGTAGAAATAGGCATGAACCCTGGCCTGAAGGAGTTTAGAATTTAGATACTAAAATAAATTTCAGTAGGGGAACCTGGATTTTGATCCTTTGCTGTGCCTCTGTTCTCCCTTTTTCTCCCTTGATTATTTGCCTTCTGAATGTGGCAAAGAGGGTGACCCCTTTTCTGGACAAGGGGGATGCAAAAGATAATCTTGCTAGCACCCCCCTAGACTGTAAGTTCATTATGGGCAGAGAATGTGCCTGCTAATTCTGTGCATTGGGCTCTCCAAAGAGCTTAGTACAGTGCTCTGCACATAGTACCCCCTCAATAAATACCATTGATTGGCTGATTGAATAACAATAGAGTTTGAAGAAACATATGTAAATACTATTGGGTGGGGCCAAAGGTGGAGTGTATCCATCCACATGCTTAGGTGACATGGAAATGATGAGGTGGCAATTGGGAGCAGGGTGGGGGTGATAAAAAATGAAGCAGGAAAGGTCTCCTGCAGGAGATGAAATTGAGGAGAGCAGTGGTCTGCCTGATGTGAAGGGGAAGGGAGTTCTAGTTCAGAGGGAGGGTATGAGCAAGAGGTGGTTGGTGAGAGAAATGAAAATGACACATAGTGAGTAGGTTGGTTTGACAGGAGTGGGGTGTGTGGGATGCGTTGTAATGGGAGAGGAGAAAGAATAAATAGGGAAAAGAAAATTGTCTTTAAGCCAATGGTCAGGAGCTTCTGTTTGATGTGGAGAGGAATAGGCTACCATTTGAGGTTTCTGAGGAATTGGGAAACAGACAGAAAATGATGTTTTAGAAAAATGACCTTGGCAAGAGAGTAAAGTATGGAGTAGGAAGGAGAGACAGGAGGTCAGTGAGGAAGCTGATGCTTTAGTCAAGTTGGGATATGACAAATGTTGTAGTGTGGCAGTTGGGATAGAGAAAAAGACTTGGAGAGGATATGGAATCATAGAATAGTTGGACTATTTTTATATCAACCTCCTAACTGCTTTCCCAGCCTCCATTACTCTCCCTATTTCAATTTCTATTCCTGCTGAGTGGATCATTTTTTTGAAGTATTGTTAGGTCCAAATCTCTCCAGCCCTCAAAAGTCTTCACTGGTTTTTCATATCTCTTTGCAGTAAAGTAAAACTTCTCATAATCAGGTTCCAGCTTTCTAGCAACTTACCTCACCTTACACATCTATTTGCTTTTGCCTGCTATTCCCTAGCTTTCTCCTTGTTCCTCATAAGGTAACTTTCTAACTCGGCCTTGATCTCAACTCTCCCTCCTCCATCCCTTGCTCATGCAGGTTAGAACTACCTCCTTCCCCAAATCCAACATACCACAATATTCTCCATATTCCAAGCCCTCCTGAAATACCACCCCCCTACAATAAGCCTTCGTGGGTTAATTCTCCAAAGCCCAAGTTGTATAAACCCATCACCATCTCTAGCACATATGTGCTTACTTTTACTCACCCTTAGCTGTTGTGTCTATGTGTTTATTCAACTGCACATTCACTATTTTGTTATTCTACTTGCAAGCATTCTTACGTCTGTCATTCTCCGCACCCTCAGAGTATAAAATCTTTGTGAGAAAGGGAACATATCACTTTGTTTTGTAATTCCCAAGCATTTAATACTGTGCAGTCCACCCAGTAGGAATTCAATAAATGCAGTGTCAGTCAGTCAATCCTATTTATTGAGTGCTTACTGTGTGAAGAGCACTGTACTAAGCATTTGGGAGAGTACAATCTAACAATAAACAGACAGTGACTACTACATATTGATAACCAACCAGGAAGGTTTTATCTCGTGAACCTGGCTGAGTGATTTCTTGGCAAAACATCAGAAGGTTATTGAATTGAAAACACCCATCAATAGGTAGAAAAATGGAGACCTTTGGAAACAAAGCTGAAAGAAAGGAGAACCTGTATAAGGACTCCACAGTTCATGACTCTGTTTATTGCTTGGCAGAACATTTGCCTGGTGTTGAATATAACAAGCCCTTCTTATCAAGGAAATTACATAGAATATATGAAAACAACAATTTAGCCAATATATTTTAAAAGATATAGCCATTACAAAACTAGGCTGATAAAGTGGCGGAGCATAGCCTAGCCTGGAAGTCAGGAGACCTGGGTTCTAACCTTAGCTCTGGTCATTCCCTGATTCAGCAATTCACTTCATTCCTCATCTGCATTTAATCCTTGTTCTCCATGCCCCCCTAGGTTGTGAGTTCCATGTATACTGCACTCCAGAATTCAATACAGTGCTCTGAACACACTAAATGCTCAATAAATACCATTGATTGATTGGTGTGGGACAAGGACTGGATCTGAACTGTTCATCTTTTATCTGCTCCAGTGCTTAGCCCTTGGTTTAAAGTGAAAGCTTAATAAATACCAAAATTATTATTAATTATTGTTACAAGCAAAAATCAAAACTATTTACCCAACACTAGATTCTTTCAGCTACTATAGCAAGGATCGGAATGGAAGGATATGTATGCTACCTTTAAATGCTTTCATTTTCCTAAAATTATATGAGGATGTACTGTAAGCTCTTTGTGGGCAGGGAGTGTGTCTGTTATATTGTTGTGTTGTACTCTTCCAATAAATACAATTGATAGATTGATTGCCTCCTAATCTGGAATAGAAGGGAGAAAAAAATGGAAAATGTTTTTCTGTTTCTAAACATCTGGAATTTGAGTAAAACTTATTTTCTTTTTTCAGGGTGGGAAATGGGAATATTATACAATATTTCATATGCGTTATACTTTCCAGCAAAAGACACAGCTATTAAATAGAATAAACATTAATGTGAAAAATCCCCTTTGGTACGCAGTAATCACATTAATGTTGGGGAGTTATGTCATTGTGATGAAAATACTTATTTTTCAATGTTTCAGATAAGGCAGATTTTAGTGGTCTTCAAAACAAAGAACCCAAAAGCACCAATATTAAAAACATATAAAATTTGGGGACACATAAAATACAAGGTTAATTTATTTTCTTGGGTGGAAAAGACCTCTTTGTCATGAGTACTATTTTAATTCTGTAAAATGGTAAACTTCCTTTCCTTGTTCTAATTTCATTCTTCCCCCCTCCCTATGAAAATGACGATGGTCAGCAGAACAAAGCTATTTCTGTGTTAAAATTCTTAGCATCAGCAAATCTGGGAGAAAAATATTCTTAGTCTCATATGTTTGGAAGTAAATTATTCTCTCATCATATTTTCAATAAAAGGTGAATCCTATTGTTCAGAAAAGACATTTTCTTTTCCAAGAGTAGTAATTCATTGGAAAAAATTTTTTTAGATACTATAGTGTTTTGTTCATTCATCTCAAAATTAAGGTCCTTCAGCACAAAAATGAAAAAAATCTTTAATTTCTATATATTTAGCTAAAGCAATTTTTATAAAATTCTCCTGGCAGCATTTTTCTGTTGAAAATATGGGCAGTGCCAAACTTATTTTTCAATTCTGTCAGCCCTTATCTGAAAAATGGGAATCTTCAAATCTTTAGTCATATTCCAATTCAAGAGGTGGTGAAAAAAATCCAGATTTGCAGAGTGGTCATTTATTACTATATATTCAGCACCTTCTACCTGCTCTACCCAATACACCTAGAGAACAGTTATTTCTACTTTGTTACCTATAATTGTTAGTGACTTGCTACAAATAACATTGGCTTGCAGCTGCAAAATAATGCTATGATAACTCCCTGACTGGTCCTCCTGCTATTTTACCAAGAAGTATATCAAATGCAATGTAGCAATGATTTTTTTAATACAGTAATGATTTGTAACATTTTGCTATTGAGAGGTTAAGAATCGAATTGAAACAGTTTTCAGTCATTTCCTGTATGGAGTGGAGATGTCCCTGTCAGCTTTCTACCTCCTGGGGAGTGGGCCTGGTTGACCACTGTTGGCCTTTTGACCACGTTTAGGGCACTGAGGTTTAGGGAGTTGATCTGGGTCTATGATGATGTTAAAGATGGAGTTTATTAATAATACTAATAGTTATTGTGGTAGGTGTTAAGCATTTACTATGTGCCATGTACTGTACTAGGCAATGGGGCAGGTATAAGATAACCAGGTCCTACATGAGGTTCACAATCTAAGTACGGAGAATAGAAATTAAATCCCCATTTTGCAGATGAGACAACCGAGGCACAGAGAAGTTGTGATTTGCCCAATGTCACAGAGCAGGTACATGGTGGAGCCGGGATTAGAAATCTGGACCTCTAACTCTCAGGTCCTTGCTCCTTCCACTAGGCCACTCTGCTTAGAGTTGAGTTTATGGCATCGAGATTCTCTATAACCCCAAATTTTCTGTGTGGCTGTTTATGCTCATTCGACTTGAGAAGGAGACCTTCAATATCAACATCAACACTTTTTCCCCATAGCCACTGAATTATTGCATCAGCCTTCTCTCTGATCTCCCATCCTCCTGTCTCTCCCCGCTTCAGTCTATATGTCACTCTGCTACCTGGATTAACTTTCTACAGAAACTCTCTGGGCTCGCCACTCCCCTCCTCAAAAACCCCCAATGGTTGCCTTCAACCTTCACAAGAAGCAAAAACTCCTCACTCTTGGCTTCAAAGCTCTCCATCACCTTGCCCCCTCCTATCTCACCTCCCTTCTCTCCTTCTACCACCCACCCCATACACTCCACTCCTCTGCTGCTAACCTCCTCACTGTGCCTCGTTCTCACCTGTCCCGCTGTCTAACCCTGGCCCATGTCTTTCCACTGACCTGAAATGCCCTCCCTCCTCATATCTGCCAAACTAACTCTCTTCCACTCTTCAAAGCCCTACTGAGAGCTCACCTCCTCCAGGAGGCCTTCCCAAACTGAGCCCTCCCTTTCCCTAAACCCCTTCTCCCCTCCCTTTCCCTCTGCCCCTTCTCCCCTCCCCACTGCCCCTACTCCCTCCATCTGCTCTACCCTCTTCCCCTTCCCACAGCACTTGCGTATATTCATATATATTATTTATTACTCTATTTTATTAATGATGTGTATATATCTACGATTCTATTTACCTATTTTCATGCTACTGATGCCTATCCACTTGTTTTGCTGTGCTGTTTCCTCCCTTTAAAATGTCAGCCCATTGTTGGGCAGGAATTATCTATCTATTGCCAAATTGTATATACCCAGTGCTTAGTACAGTGCTCTGCACACAGTTAGCGCTCAATAAATATGATTGAATAGCACCTGTCACAGTAAGCACCTTCTGCTGAAGCCACCTCTTAGTTAGGACAAACTTTGCTCTTTCACTCCAGATTTCTGAAGCTGTTCCAAAAACAGCTGATGAACTGAAAAGGCAGAAAGAGAAGGGAAAAATCTCACTTAGGCTTGTTTTTGTACCAAATCGCTAGGTGAAGAGAGCCCAGCAGCCTCAGGCAGTTATGGTCTTGTAAACATGGCTGCCTGGCTTCCCCAAAGAAGTTGTCAGTGCACACAGAGAGGTTGGCAAGGGAGGAAGCATTGCCCAGTCTAGAAACCATTTGTCCCTGCAGCTGACTGTGCTGAGGAAAAACACCAATTGCACAGCATGAGCGCACACACACACACACAAATACACACACACACACAAACACACCCACTCCTCTACCTTCCAATCCTCTTTCCCCCCTTCTTTCACCCATCCTTATGGCAGAAAGTTTAGCTTTCACATACATCCAAAAAGCATATGTCCATACCTCCAACTACACCTCCACACATATATACATACATATGTCCCTGAACTCACACACACATACTGTTACTTTCCTCCCTAAGTTCATTTTATAGATGTATATCACCATCCCTATCCCCAAACACTCATGAAACCACAATGACCAGCTACAGAAAGATATAAATTTCTCAAGGGATACCCTGAAATAAAAACATAGGAACAAATACTTTAAGTAGGAACCTAAAAATATAAAGGAACACAAGTACAGACACACATACAGAATCAAGGACACACAGAGTGACAGAGGAGTAAAAGTCCAGAGACAAGCTGTGGTAGATACAAAACAGTACAGGAAAAACAAAGATAGGAAAAGAAAACAAACCTGGGGAAAGAAGGAGAGGCACATTGCCTATCTAAGCCAGACAAAGACCTGGCATTTCTCCTATTTTGCTGATAATACATAAGAAAGCAGTTTCAGCTCTAGATTGAGTGAATACATATCTGGTGAATACATATCTGATTCTATCTAGTCACCATGGACATTGATGAAGTAGGTGTACCTAGTCCTGAAAGTTAATATTAATAGTGATTGTCACCAGCCATTGTTCTGTTAGTTATGACATTCAATAAGTGCTAACTAGGAGCCAAGCTTTCCTCAAAATCTTAATAATAGTAATAATAATGATAGATTGGATACAGTCCCTGCCCTACTCAGGGACTCACAGTAGAAGAGCTAGGAAGAGCAGGTAATTTATCCCCATTTTATGGACGAGGAAACAGGACTAGAGAGGTACCACACCTGGTCAGGGCAAAGCTGAGATGAGAACACTACCTATAACCCATGTTTCATTGCATGATTTGTATATAACATGATGGAAGAGTTAGGGAATGTTCTTCCCACAATGAGTCCAGTTTAATGAAGCATGAATCACAAGTGGTTGCAAATGAATTTGGTGTAGGAAGAAATGGGTGTGAGCATACAATTGGCTGCTGTTGAGGTGTGGTGCTATTGCGTTTTCCAGTCTCTGCCTCAGCCGTATTGTACTGGATAGTGTTTCTAGTGTGTTTGCAATTTTACAAGATTTAACCCAGTAAATTAGCAATGAGGAATTTTGTTGAAAATATCACGGGGCACTGGCAAACCATCTACCTCTGAAACCAGTCATTCCCTCTGAATAAGGAGGAGGAGTGTGGTCTAGTGGAAATAGCACAGGTCTGGGAGTCAGAGGACCTCGTTTCTAATCCCAACTCTACCACTTGTTTGCTGTGTGAATTTAAGCAAGTCACTTCACTTCTGTGGGCCTCATTTACCTCTTAGAAAAGCAGCACAGCCCAGTGGAAAGAGTACAGGCCCGGGAGTCAGAGAACCTGGGTTCTAATGCCGGCCCCACTACTTGTCTGCTGTGTGATTTTGAGCAAGTTACTTCACTTCTATGTGCTTAAAAAAATAGAAGTCATCTGAAAAATGAGGATTAAAATTCTACTCCCTCCTACTTAGACTGTGAGCCCCATGCGGGACAGGGACTGTGTCTGAACTGATAACACTGTATCTATATTTCTACTTAGAACAGAGCTTGGAAAATTGTAAGTGCTTAAAATAATAATAGTAATAATAATGATAATAATGATGATCATTATAATTGGTTATTCTAATACAAGTTTCCCATAATATAAGGTTCTTCAAAAACACAACCCTCTTGTAAAAGAACTGGACATTTTTGGCTTATCTTGCACGTGGATTTGTACCTTTAATTTGCCCCACCCTCAGCCCCACAGCACTTATATGCATGTCTGTAATTTATTTATTTGTATTAATTGTCTGTCTCCCCCGTCTAAACTACAAACTCTTTTTTTGAAAAAAAGGTATTTGTTAAGTACTTACTTTGTGCTAGGATCCCTTACTTTGTGCTAGGCTCTGTAGCAAGCACTGGGGTAGATATGAGCTAATCAGTTTTGGACACAGTCCATGTCCCACATGGGGATCACAGTCTTAATTCCCATGTTACAAATGAAGTAACTGAGGCTCAGAAAAGTTAATTGACTTGCCCCAAGTCATACATCAGGTAAGTGATGGAACCAGGATTAGAACCCAGTCCTCTGACTTCCAGGCCCGTGCTCTTTCTACTAGACCGCATTGCTTCCTGGAGGGCATGAAACATGTCTATCGACTCTCTTATACTCTCCCAAGCACTTAGTATAGTGTTCTGTACCCAGTAAGCACTCACTAAGTATGATTGATTGCCTGATTTTCTCTAACACACTTAGAGCTAATTTTAAGCTCTGCTATGATTTAATTTTCTTAGACGATATGAGGGTCCTCAGATGACTTAGTGGGGGCCACAAATCACATCTTAGATCTGGAAATGTCATCAAGATCAATCAATCATATTTATTGAACAGAGCATCTGGGAGAGCACAATACAACAGAGTGGGTATACATAATCCTTCCCCTCTAGGGACTTACAATCTAGTGAGGAAGACTTTAAAATGAATTACAGGTAGGGGAAGAGACAGAATATAAGGATACATAAACCAAGTCTCTTTTATAATGTCACCAGTATCTCAGGGTCTTGCACATATTAATAAGATACCACACTTTTCAGTACAGGGAATATGTGAAGGGCAGAAAAGTCCTTCTGCAAAATCCTGATTTCAGCTCACAGGCAAAATATTCACTTTGAAGATTCTGAGTTATAAACATTCTTTCATTGCAGAAAGACTTTTTTTATTCATCTTGGCCCTTTGGGCCCTAATTTAGTCTATTTCCCGTCCCCTACGTTTCAGTTTCAGATGTTTGAGAGGACGGCATTTCCAGGATGGAGCCTTCTGAGACCATCAGCCCTCAAAGCAGAATAGACCAATCTGAATCCCAGGCGTAAAATAATGTTCCTGTTTTCCGAGAGATATAAAATTCTTAGAACCGTTTCAATATTTGTTCTGGGTACTTGAAAAGGAAAGGAAATAGGAAAGGTCACGATTACGTTAGTTATAATATGACTAAGGTCAATTCTCTGCACATGAAAATTGCAAAATAATTATCGATGTAACCACATGTTTTCAAAGACGTCACTCCTGAGAGTGAGACCCCATCCATGCACGCGAGTGGCTGAAAGGATTATAGTGTGGCCAATGCTCCCTTCTACATTGTCTGCCCTAACTGACTGACCAAGCCAGCCATGGCCCAATTAATATTGATCAGTCAATAAATCAATCAATGGCATTGCTTGAGCTCTTACTGTATGCAGAGCACTGTACTAAGCTTTTGGGAGAGCACAATACAACTGAGTTAGTAGACAAGTTCCCTGCCTAGATTGAGCTAAATGATATGACTATATAGCTTATTTTTGCCCTGCTTTTTTCATTGTTCAGCTATCCTCAAACATGGCTGATCCAGTTACCTGTTGCCATTATAACATTTGTGGATGGTCTAGATTATTATCACCCTTGACAGAAACGGAGTTATTCCTTATTTTATCTGACTTCTCTCCTCAAGTGCTTACAGCCATCAGTGGCTGCCATTAATTAGAACCCATTGGGCATTGAATACAGTTTGGTATTTGTTTTCTTTGCTCCTGATTGTCCACTGGAGTCAGAAGGACCTGTGTTCTAATCCCAGCTCCCCATTTGTCTGATGTGTGACCTTGGGCAAGTCATTTCACTTCCTCTAGTTCTCAATTCCCTCATCTCTAAAATGGGGATTAGGATTGTGAGCCAGATGTGGACTTGGACGGTGTCTGACCTGATTAGCTTGTATCTACCCCAGAATTTAGTACAGTGCTTAACAAATACCATAAAAAGTAGGCATTTTCACATTCTATAGTGAATTTATGTAGTTTAATCCAGCATGCTGTTTATGAAGTTTGTTCTTTCAACTACTCTTCATCAAAATGAGTAACACATTCTAAAGTGTAACTCTTTAGTGAATCTTTAATTTGATTCATACAGAAGTGACTGATTACTGCTCTCTTTTTAGGGAAATAAAATAGTGCATGGGAGGAGAAGGAAAACAAATTGATTTTACTTCCCTCGCAATAAACAAACAGAAAAATGAATGCCAGGCATTTTTAGAGGTAATGTTATATTCCTTGCCTTGCATATCAAGAGTCTCAGATGAATTGAAACAGGATTGGAGGTTGCTTTTGATAGCCCCGTGAGAAACTCATAAGGATATTGCATCATGGTTTATTCACTTTTAAATTATGTGCTATGCAAACATCTTCAACCATCACTTAAACTCTGGTATAATGTGCCTTTAGTTTCCCTGACAGGAAATACAGGCCACAGATGCACAAGTATATCCCGTCAAGTGTTTCAAACCCAGCTCCACATCACACAATTCAGAGGGGAGAAATCTTTTCACATTTTGATTCCACTGACCAGAATCTTTCAGATACTCACTACATCTTGGGGAAATGATTCAGTGGGGATAAGGGTTGGAAATGTGAATTAGGATTCACCCCTGAAAGAAACCAAATCTTGAGACTGGCCACTTCTCTGAGAAGTTCCCCTTGATTTTGTTACCATGTCTTTTCCATTAAAACACAGAATTTCTCTTGTTCAGTCATATCCAGCTTCCCCCCAGTGCCTTCAAAACCATATCTCTGTTCTTGGTCCCTTTACCTTCTGGGTTTTAAGAGCACACTGTTCTTTTCTGTTGCTTGTCTATGGCCAGCTCATTTCTTCATATGGTCTTTAGGAGAATTTCAACCATCTTACCACCGCCCTGCCACTCTACATATGGTGTGTTGACAATGTAGAGTCATTTTGCATTATCCTCCCTTATTCAAACCCTTCTCCTTGGAAAGTGCTGCTGAGAAAAGCATATAAAATTAGATGCTGAAAATGCATGTTCTTTGGGTCACTGGACACCAGCATATGGAGCCAGCCTGACTCAGTGAAAAGAATTAATGGAAGCTCATGGCTCCTGCAGGCAGGAAATACTTTGACAGGCCTTTTCCTCTTTTTGTTACTAAGAAGATTCTGACAATAGGCTCTGCCTTGGGCAGCAACCCTTCTCCCCGGTGTGATGACCGCAGCACGTTTTCCTTGTCAGACTTGGAGTCTGCACCCGAGAGTGCTCAGGAAGGGAGAAGTACCATTCTGAGCTTCTGCCCTGCTGCCTCCAAGGCAGTGCAGTCAGCCACACCTACATTGTAAGAATGAATCCTCTGACATCCTCTCACAAAGATCACTGACCTCTGATGTGCTTTTGACCTTCTGCAGGCACCCATCCCCATCAGGAAAGATTTGCTAGCAGAGACATAGATGGTCACATATTTTGCTCAGTCTTTAAGCACATTGATTTTAGATTCAGGGCAGGTCCACTGGGGAAAGCAACATTAAGTGGAGAAGAATTTGTTTCCTTGAAATAGCACTTCCCACAATTTGACTTTTATCAACTCTCTATGGGACTGTAATTTGTGGAAAAAAAACCAAACTTTTCCAATGATAAATGATGCCTCTTCTATGGAAATGCATTTCTGGAAAGTGAAAAAAGTAACCTAAACATGGTATAAGAAGGTACCAAACTTTAGTTCTTGTGGGCAGGGCATGTGACTGTTATACTGTACTCTCCCAAGTGCTTGGTACAGTGCTCTGCATACAGAAAAGGTTAATTAATATGAGTAATAGATTGACTTAGGTGTTCTGCATCTAGGAGCTATCTGATTGAATTTAAACTTTCTGTAGGGTGCAGATGGGGGTGTGTGTCCCCCAGTTAACCCTCTGCCTTATTCTAGGGTCAGGAAGCAGGACTCACACATATTCCCCCCCACATCCCCACCACTCCCCTTTGCCAACTCCACCCAGGAAGCCCTGTTTTCTGCAATAGGGGAGGGGTTATCCTTAGTCCTCTTCCAGTTCAGAGGACAGACCTACAAAATGCTATTTCCGACCCTGGTGTGTGGTGTACATTGGGGACGTAACCAAGAAGCAGCAAGGCCTAGTGGAAAGAGCATGGGCCTGGGAATCAGAAGATCTGGGATCTAATCCTGTTTCTGCCAGTTCTGTGCTGTATGACCTTGAGCAAATCACTTAAATTCTCGTTGGCTCAGTTTCAACTGTAAAATGGGGATGAAATCCTACTCCCTCCTATTTCAACTGTGAGCCATATGAGGAGTCCCTGTGCAACCTGATGATCTTGTATGTACCCCAGTGCCTAGTACAGTCCTTGGCACAAAGTAAGAGTTTAACAAGTACCATTAAAAAATTGCTATTTTACCAATGGTTAATCTTCTGGCCCTTGCTTCAGGGACAGAAAATAGGGAATAGGTCTCTCATATCACCCTTGTCCAGACTTTTATGGACAGGAAAGGCATTCATCTGGTTTGATCACAGACTGTCCTGTTTGCAGCTAGTCTGTCACCTATCCATTACAGATGTGTCACTGAACACCTTATTAGTAGTCATGGTAGTAGTAGTAATAATAATAATACTGATAATGGCATTTATTAAATGCTTACTATGTACTAAACACTAGGGTAAATACAAGATTGTCAGATTGGATGCAGTCTTTGTTCCTCATAGACAAAGAGAAACAATGTGGTCTTGTGGATAGAGCATGGGCCTGGGAGTCAGAAGGAACTGGGTTCTAATCCCAGTTTTGCCACTTTTCTTCTGTGTGATCTTGGTCAGGTTGGACTGGATCCAACTTCATTAGCTTGTATCTACCTCAGAGCTCAGTACAGTATCCTCTCAATGATAAGCTACAAATAATATTAAAAAACAAAAAAACACATGGGACTCACAATCTATTTTATGCCCAAAGGAAACTGAAGCTCAGAGAGGTTAAGTTATTGCCTATGGTCACTCAAGATGCTAGTGGCAGAGCTCACATTAGAACCCGGTTCCTTCTGACTCCTGGGCCTGTGCTCTATCCACTCAGCCAGAAGGTACTTTTTAAAAACTATTTGCTAACCACTTAATGTGGACCAGGAACCATTCTAAATGCTGGGGTAGATACAAGCTACTCAGAATGGACATAGATGTCCCACATGGGGCTCATAGTCTTAATCCCCATTTTACAGATAAGGTAACTGAGGCACAGAGAAGTAAAGTGACTTGCCCAAGGCCACATAGTAGGCGTGGCAGAACTGGAATTAGAACCCCGGTCCTCTGACTTCCAGACCTGTGCTCATTCCACTAGTCAAAGATTATTCTCACTAGGCCACCCTGCTTCTTAAAATTTTTATTTTAAGTTCCCAGCCTTCCTCTGGCTCAGCTCCTGCCACCAAGTCTGGCAGTTCAGAATTAGCACCCATGTTTACAGGGATGTGGGAAGGGGGAGTGGCATTGACCCTGGGGCAATGGAGGAGTCAGGAGTCCACTTAGCGATAAGCTCAGCATGGCCTAGTGGACAGAGCACGGGTCTGGGAGTCAGAAGGTCCTGAGTTCTAGTCTCAGCTCTGCCACTTGTCTGCTGTGTGACCATGGGCAAGTCACTTCACATCTCTGATCCTCAGTTCCCTCATCTGTAAAAGGTGATTACAGGTAGGACATGGGGGACAGGGACTGTATCCAACTTGATTTGTTTGTATCTATCCCAGCACTTAGAACAATTCCTGGGACATAGTAAGCACTTAGTAAATACCATGAATATTATTAATACTATTATTATTATCACACATTTCCCCAAAGAACTTTTTTCTGTTAGTCCTTATGGTATATTTCTTAGAAAACAAAGATAAAGTGATTCCCATCTGTTTCTAGCAGCTCACATTAAAATTGAAGATCCCTGTTTAACCCAATTCATTCAATCAGTGGAATTTATTGGCATTTACTGTGTTCAGAGCAATGTACTAAGTGCTTGGGAGAACTCAAAACAATGTCCCTACCCATAAGGACTTTACAAATTAGAGGTGGAGATAGGCATCAAAGTAAATTAGAGATGGATGTAATAATAACAATAATTATAATATTTGTGAAGTGCTTACTACGTGCCATGCACTGTTCTAAAGCACTGCGGTAGATACAAGGTAATCAGGTTGTCCCGTGCAGGACTCATAGTCTTAATTCCCATTTTACAGATGAGGTAAGTGAAGACCACAGAAGAACTTACCCAAGGTCACACAGGAGACAAGTGGCAGAGCTGGGATTAGAGCCCACATCCTTTGACTCCCAAGCTCATGCTCTTGCCATTAAGTCAAGCTGCTTCTTTCATCCTGTACTGTGACCTCCTTGTCAGCAAAGATCTATTCATTCATTCATTCTTTAGATCGTATTTATTGAGCACTTATTGTGTACAAAGCACTGTACTAAGCACTTGAGAGAGTACAATACAACAGACACATTCCCTGCCCACAACAACCAACTGTGTTGAATTGTACTCTCCCAAGTGCTTAGTACAGTGGTCTGCCCACAGTGAGTACTAAATATCGCTGACTGGTTGATTGTTGAGGGTCTGAGAGAGGGGTGATATCAATGTGCTTAAGGTAAGCGTCTCATTGAAGAGTTACAAACATAAGGAAAATAAGTAACAAAACCGTAACTCAAGGAAAGCAGACTGCGGAATAGCTCAGAATTTAATTTATGCAGATAACCACTGAAAATAAGTAAGCAAATTTTTTTAACATAATCTTTATTCTTCAGAGTTTCTAACTGAGTTAATGATATAAATTTAATGTTAGAGATACTCTAAGCAAAACTATTTTGCCATTGATTTTATGCAAATGCTAATATAAGCAAAATATCTTTGTGATATTAAGAAGTGCCAGCAGCAAATAAATCTATAGACACTTCTGTGAGTGTGACAGTTCTGAGGCCTATGTATAACATTTTCCTCTGATGGAAGAAAGTGACCCTCACCAGGCCTAATTTTTCCTAGACATTGGTTGGATTTGGGCTGGATGCTAATGTCATGGATGATATGGTAGAGAACTTAGCCACAGAGGGACATGTCCCCAACTCAACTCCATTCATGCATATGGGGGCTACAACTGCCAAGTGCAAATAACATGGTGAGGTGGATAGAGCACAGGCCTGGGAGGAGGCACAGGCCTAAACCTCGTTCCTCCAACTGTTTGCTGTGGACCTTGGGCAAGTTGCTTCACTTCTCTGTGCCTCAGTTACCTCAACTGTAAAATGGGGGTTGAGACTGTGAGCCCCACATGGGACAGGGTCTGTTTCCAACCCGATTTGCTTGCATCTACCCCATTGATTAGTACAGAGTCTGACACAGAGTAAGTTCTTAACAAATACTACTATTATTATTTATACCAGTGTAGGAAAGGCACATCTAAATGGGATAAACTCCTAAGTGCTCAGAACACCCCCATGTGAAAGTTAAATTGTGTCTGCCATCCCATCTGAGATCTTCTGGGCAGTGTGAATGTCAATGTGAAGCATTAAATATGCATGTATGTAGTGCTCTCACTTAAGGAAACTAGAGTTAGGAAAACAGGTTGACTAGGAATTCTTACCAACTGAGTTTCGTGTAGTTATTTGTGATTAAGCATATGTTACTGTGGAAGAAGGTTGAGCCCAGTTCTCAAGACTGTGAGCCCCACATGGGACAGAGAAGGTGTTCAACCCAATTTATATGTATCCACCCCAGTGCTTAGTATAGTGCCTGGCACATAGTAAGTACTTAACAAATACCATAATTATTCCTATTCATTTCAACCAGCTGGGGCTGCAGTGATGCACCTTCTAGAGCAATGGACAGGAAAGCAACCTCCCTCCTTGCTTTCCCTTTTTCCACTATTGGAGCAAGAGAACCAAACAGATCTCCCTGTGCATAAGAACGCTTTGTAATATCCTTGCTCTTAGCATGGGGTAAATGGGGACCAGTGGAGAAGAAAGAGAAAAAGCATAGTAATAATTATAATAGTGAAGGTAATAGTTCCTCATGGGAAGGAAATTCGTATGTTACATTGTACTCTCCCAAATGCTTAGTACAGTGCTTTGCAGATATTAAGCTCTTAGTAAATATGATTTACTGACTAATAATTATAATAGTAATTACAATAATAATAGTATTTGTTAAGGGCTTACTGTGTGCTAAACCCTGAGGTAGATACAAGAGAATCAGGTCAGACACAGTCCCTGCCCAACATGGGGCTCCCAGAAGGTCCTGGGTTCTAATCCTGGTTCCTACACTTGTATGCTGAATGACCTTGGGCAAGTCATTTAACTTTTCTGTGCCTGGGGATTAAGACTGTGAGCCTCATGTGGGATATGGACTGCATCCAAAATGATTAGCTTGTACCTACCCCAGTGCTGGCTCAGTGGAAAGAGCACGGGCTTTGGAGTCAGAGGTCATGAGTTCAAATCCCAGCTCTGCCACTTGTCAGCTATGTGACTGTGGGCAAGTCACTTAACTTCTCGGTGCCTCAGTGACCTCATCTGTAAAATGGGGATTAAGACTGTGAGCCCCACGTGGGACATCTTGATTCCCCTGTGTCTACCCCAGCACTTAGAACAGTGCTCGGCACATAGTAAGCGCTTAACAAATACTGACATCATCATCATCATCATCATTACAGTGCCTGGCACATATGAAGTCCTTAACAAGTACCATTAAAAAAACCAAAGAAAAAAATAAAAGTATTGAATCCCCATTTTAGAAATGAGGAAATTGAGGTCCAGAGAAGTTAATCTACCTTAGGTCACACAGAAGGCAAGTGGAGGAGCCAGGATTAGAACCTTATTCTTCTGATTACTGGGCTCCTACTCTTTCCACAAGGCCACAATCTCTCCACCCATCCCCTCTAAACCCTACCCCTATAACTACCCTACAGAAACTTGAGGCAGTTTTCTTGCCCTGTGCATCTAACTGAATCAGCTTCAATGATTGTAGCTTAAAGGCATAACATAGTTCACTTGAACCAGGTTGTTCAGCACATCTCCCCATTCCTCAGAAAACTTCAGTGGCTGCCTATTCACCTCCGCCTCAAACATAAACTCCTCACCATTGGCTTTAAAGCACTCATTCATTCATTCAATTGTATTTATTGAGCACTTACTATGTGCAGAGCACTGTACTAAGTGCTTGAAATGTACAATTCGGCAACAGAAAGAGACAATCCATGCCCAATGACGGGGTCACAGTCTAAAGGGGGGAGACAGACAACAAAGCAAAACAAAACAAAAACAAGACCACATCATCAAGATAAATAAAATCAAGGGGATGTGCACCTCATTAACAAAACAAATAGGGTAATAAATAATATATACAAATGAGCACAGTGCTGAGGGAATGGGGGAGGAGCAAAAGGTGGGAGGGGAGGGGAGAAGGAGCAGAGGGAAAGGGGTGGCTCAGTCTGGGAAGGCCTCTTGGAGGAGGTGAGCTCTCAGTAGGGCTTTGAAGAGGGGAAGAGAGTTAGCTTGGCAGACGTGAAGAGGGAGGGCATTCCAGGACAGTGGTAGGACTTGGGCCAGGAGTCGACGGTGGGACAGGTGTGAATGGGGGACAGTGAAGAGGTGAGCGGCAGAGGAGTGGAGTGTACAGGGTGGGCAGTAGAAAGAGAGAAAGGAGGTGAGGTAGGAGGGGGCAAGGTGATGGAGAGCTTTGAAGTCAAGAGTGAGGAGTTTCTGTTTCGTGAGAAAGTTGATAAGCAACCAGTGGAAGTTTTTGAAGAGGGGAGTGACATGCCGAGAGCGTTTCTGTAGGAAGATGATCCGGGCAGCAGAATGAAGAATAAATTGGAGTGGGGTGAGATAGGAGGAAGGGAGATCCAAGAGGAGGCTGACACAATAATCCAGTCAGGATATTATAAGAGCACATTGTTCCCTCAACTTCACCTCACTACTCTCTTACTACAACCCAGCCTGCACACTTCGCTTCTCTAATACTAACCTTTTCACTGTGCCTTGATCTCCATCTATCTTGCCACCAACCCCTTGCCCACCTCCTGCCTCTGGACTGGAACACCCTCCCTCCTTAAGTGCAGCAAACAATTACTCTCCCCAGATTCAAAGCCTTATTGAAGGCACATCTCCTCCAAGAGGCTGTCTCTGACTAAGCGACCCCTTTTCTCTTCTCCCACTGCCTTCTGGTTTGCCTTGACTTACTCCCTTTGTTCTTCCCCAACTCCATGATCCCCACAGCACTTATGTACATATCTGTAATTTATTTCTTAAATTAATGTCTGCCTCCCACCATCTAGACTGTAAGCTCTTTGTGGGCAGGGAATGTGTCTGTTTATTGTTGTATTGTACTCTACCAAGCACTTAGTACAGTGCTCTGTACACAGTAAGCACTCAGTATATACGATTGAATGAATCAATATATGAATGAACTAATTTACAGTAAGCAAGTTATAAGCAAAGTATTTTAAGTCAGAGATGCCAAAACCCCTCACTTTTATACCAGTCTCAGAATCCCACTCAAATGTAAAAATTCGCTCACCTCACATGCAAAGATCTTTGGTGCTTTAGCTCATCCTCTTGAATTATAACGGCCATAAGGCATTTACAAAATTCTATGATAAATATGCTTTAAGCTCATTTTGTTTTTTTCTTTTTTAATGGTATTGTTAAGCACTTACTATGTGTCAAGGACTGTTCTAAGTGCTGGGGTAGGTACAAGTTAATTAGGTTGCCTACAGTCCCTGTTCCACTTGAGGCTCACAGTCTAAGTGGGAGGAGAACGGGTATTGAATCTTCATTTTTTGCAGATGAGGAAACTAAGGCATAAACAAGTTGAGTGACTTGTGGGCAGGGAACATGTCTACCAACTCTTTTGAGAAGCAGCATGGTGTAGTGGATAGAGGACAGGCCTGGGAGTCAGAAGGTCCTGGGTTTTAATCCTGGCTCTGCCACCTGCCTGCTGTGTGACCTTGCCAAGTCACATGACTTCTCTGTGCCTCAGTTACCTCATCTGTAAATTGGGGATTGCGACTGTGAACCCCATGGGGGAGGGATTGTGTCCAACCTGGTATGCCTGTATCCACCTTAATGCTTACTACGGTGCCTGGTTCAGTTTCACTGACTCTGTCCTCTCCCACTTCTCTTATTTCTCTTGTTCATTCTCAGTCTCCTTCTCAGGCTCCTCCTCTGACTCCTACCCCTTAACTGTGGATGTCCCTCAAGGCTCAGTTCTGGGTACCCTTTTATTCTCCATCTATACCAACTACCACCTCTATGAGGATGATACCCAAATCTACATCTCCAATCCTGATCTCTCACCCTCTCTTAGCCTCACATCTCTTCCTGCCTTCAAGATATCTCTATCTGAATGTCTTCCAGTCACCTCAAACTTAACATGCCCCAAACTCTGTCCTCCCCCTGACTTTCCCATCACTGTAGATGGCACCACCATCCTTCCTGTCTTACAAGCCCATAACCTTGGTTTTATCCTTGAATCCTTTCTCTCATTCAACCCGCATATTCATTCCATCACTAAATCCTATCAATTCCACCTTCACAACATCACTAAAATCCACTCTTTCCTCTATATCCAAACTGCTACCATGTTAATACAATCACTCATCCTATGCTGCACGGATTACTGCATCAGCCTCTTTGCTGATCCTCCAGCCTCCTTTCTCTCCCCACTCCAGTCATACTTCTCTCTGCTGCCCGGATCATTTTCTACAAAATCATTCTGGACATGTCACCCCGCTCCTCCAAAAACTCCAGTGTTTGCACGTCCAATTCCGCAACAAACAAAAGCTCCTCACCATTGGCTTTGAAGCACTCCATCACCTTCCCCCTCCTACCTCACCTCACTTCTCTCCTTCAACAACCCAACCTGCACACTTCACTCTTCTAGCGCTAACCTTATCACTGTGCCTCGATCTCGTCTGTCTCACCATCAACCCCTCGCCCACATCCTGCCTCTGGCCTGAAATGCCCTCCATCCTCAAATCTGACAATTACTCTCCCTTCTTTCAAAACCTTATTGAAGTCACATCTCCAAAAGGCCTTCCCAAACTAAACCCCACTTTTCCCCATCTTCCACTCCTTTCTGCACCGCCCTGATGTGCTCCCTTAACTCTTCCACCCTCCCAGCCCCCAGCACTTATGTATATATCTGTAATTTTATTTATTTGTTTTGATGTCTGTCACCCTCCCTCTAGACTGTAAGCTGGTTGTGGGCAGGGAATGTGACTGTTTATTGTTGTATTGTACTTTCATAAGTGCTTAGTACTTTACACAGTACTGCACTCTGCACACAGTAAGTGCTCAATAAATACAATTGGATGAATGAATGGCATATAGTAAGTACCTAACAAATACCCCAATTATTATTTTACTCTCCCAAATACATTGCTCTGCACACAGTAAGTACTCACTAAATACCACTGATTGATCGGTTTACACCTGCCACACATTCAAGTGCTTCTAGCTTAAATTTTAACTTGTGAGATAGCATTACACCCACATTTGGGACTGTCAGGCTTGTTTCAATTGAGGAGTGCCAGTGTACTATGATAACACATGCTCCTTGAACAAAAAAAAGGATTCTTGATTTTGTACTGAAATACCACCCTAATTTGCAAAACGTAAGCTATTTATAAGGATAGAGGGAATTCTGAGTCTCAATGCTATATAGCTGCTTTTTTTTTTATAAAAGGGGAGTATTTAAGGAGCGTCAGGCACTATATTAAATGCTGGGGTAAATTCAAAATAATTGAGTTGGACACAGTCCTCATTCCACATAATGGCTCATAGTCTTAATCTCCATTTTACAGATGAGGGAACTGAGGGACAGAGAAGTTAAGTGACTTGCCTAAGGTTCTGCAGCAGACAAATGGCGGAGTTGCAATTAGAACCCAGGTCCTCCAACTCTCAGGCCCCTGCTGTTTTCACTAGGCCACGCTGCTTCTCCATTTCTTTGGTAGTAATGAGAAACATAAATTGCTAAGACCTTAGTTTCACGATTGTTTGAATTCTATAGTAAGTTTTACCACTCAAGACACCAGCCAGAGCCACAGCTAGCTACCATCAAGACCGCGGCACCTCTAGACTGTAAGCTCATCAGCGTGGCTCAGTGGAAAGGGCACAGGCTTGGGAGTCAGAGGTCAAGGGTTCGAATCCCGGCTCTGCCACTTGTCAGCTGGGTGACTGTGGGCAAGTCACCTAACTTCTCTGTGCCTCAGTTACCTCATCTGTAAAATGGGGATTAAGACTGTGAGCCTCATGTGGGACAACCTGATTACCCTGCATACCCCAGCGCTTAGAACAGTGCTCTGCATATAGTAAGCGCTTAACAAATACCAACATTACATTATTATTATTATTAGACTGTAAATTCTTAATGGACAGGGAATGCTTTGCACACAGTAAGTGCTCAAAAAATACAATTGAATGAATAAATCAATTCATAAAGAAGGAGTTGACCATGTCTTAAGCGGTCCTCTTGCAAAATAAGAACCAGTTGATCATCTCATCTTTTTATAGGCTACTGGAAATGTATCCCCATTTAAATGGGATTTTTTAATCACCCCTCCCTCCTGAAATACCAGAATTCTTTGCATGTATGTGTGTGTAATATATCTTAATGCCTGCAATATATCTACTAGTAGAATTTATTTTTCCTTCACACTGTTGTAAAGAATAATTGCTTTTTAATTTGTTTACTTTGTTGTGGATTTAATACCAAAAATTAATAGTAATGCATTATGGTGAGGCCACTGCAAGAAGAACAGGGCCAGTTTAATCGATACTTATAGGGAGTTTAATTCAGTTCCACCCCTGAAAAATGTTCAGCAGCCAGTGAAACCCTCAGAGAATCATTTGGGCCAGTTATTGAAATAATCACTAGACTTTTTTGAAGTCAACAATGTACTGGGCCCTCTGGAAGACCAATGCCAATAGTAACCTCTGGGCCTCTCCCCCTCCAACCACCTTACAAGTATTCTTAGACATTTAAAAAGAGGTTGAAAGTGCATGGAAGTGCTTGTCAGGGGAAGCATCAGGATCCCCAGACTTCATCATACAAAGGGTGGGAGGAAATGGGAGCTCCAAAGAGAATTTTGGAAGTGGAGATACTAGGGGGAGTAGGACATAAGGAGGCTACAAGTCAAATTTAGAAAAACCAAGGTGTAGAAGGCTGAATCACATGGCCTCAAATTCCCTTCCAGGCTGAGATTCAGGGGCCCCTTTTTTCAGACAGGAACAGATCATCCGACAAAGACTCTTTGTATCCCAAACCACTGTGTGAAAGAAAATCATTACACATTGCGGAAGTTGTTTTCGAATTTGTTTTCCCCCACAAGGACTTTCTTTGGTAGAATCAAGCAAAGGGACAGGAACTTTACTTTGAGGAACACAAAAAAGCTACTGAGAGACAAACGGATGCCCAATAGCACTATATTTTTGGTTCAAAAATCAATTTTCTCTATACTTGGCTGACATATGTTGACATGGAGAAAAAATGGAAAATTCCCCACACCCCAGTGATATATGTTGGGGAAATAATTCATTCATTTAATGTTTATTTAGCGCTTACTGTATGCAGAACACTGTACTAAGCAGTAGGGAGTGCACAATCTTAGGATTTCAGTGCTGAAATGCCTGATGATTTGAGGGTAAATCAGATCAGGGTTGCTCCCTGCCTACAAAATATGAGCCTTTGCCTTACTTGAACTGAGTCTGCTGGCTACCAAAAAATCTTTCAGAAAGTTTCTTTCTAAAATTCAATATAATTAAGGGCAAAAGCCAAGTGCCTAGGCAAGAATACTAGGTTCAATACCCTTTTCCTTTTTTAAAATTAATTATTGCAAACCAAAAGCACCTACATTTAAAATAATTTATTATGGTTGCAGAGCAGATCATTTGCCATGTACAATAAATAATAGAAACTATTGCATCTTCCACAAAATCCTAAGAATAATATTATTGTTCTATCTAATGCAGTTATCTATAAGATCTTTAAGCATGACATATTAACATAAGTAAGAATGAAAAAGAATCCATTTAACTTTCACAGTACTTTAGTTCAGTGAAAGAACTCCATTACATTCTGCGCAACCAGTTTGAAATGTACAAAATACACTTTACAAATGAGAATAGACACACAATTGCAGAGAGCTGCTAGAAGGAATGCAACCTCTGGAATTTCTTCTTACACCTTCATGGTGCAATTTTAAGGCATTGTAATAAATGCAAATAAGTGATCAATTACTGATCTATAACCCTTCATACCGACAGACAACTTTGAGGCTTAGAAACATTTTCAACATTCAAGGAAGAATTTGGGGAAGAAGTTAGACAATGAACCTTCTTTCCCTTTCGACTTGGTAAAAAAGTTCAGTCCGCTTGGCTTAGGGAAACAGTCTCCTGGATGTGTTTCTTTACAAGCCATCTGCATCTGTTACCTTCATATTGCTCTCTTTCTCTTAACTACATATGGGATCCTCTTGTCCTCTTGATACTGGAAACAGTTCATTCATAGTTGGAGAGTTTTCGATCGGTGCTGTCATCCTTTTATTCTGTGACTTCTCAGGTGTATAAAATTGGTTTGGATCACGCTGACCAGCTTTTCAGGTTCACTTGCCCTAGCAAAAGCTCAAAAGGCAGCTGGCAGTCTAGTGCATTTGTTAAGATTTCACAAACTTAGTTTCATTCCGAAAATATTTTTTTTTCCATCCATTTTCTCTTTTGTTGAAAGTTCAGTGAACTTTGATTGAATATTTCCGGAGTTTCAGAAACTGAAAAAGCTTGTCTTTTGTCCTCTTCTTGAGAGCCATCAGTGCCCTTGTCTTTTCTTCCAAATCTTGGTCGATGGCAAAAATGATTTTAGCTCTCTCCTCTGCTTTCTTGTCTCCAGAGTTCTTGAAAAGCTTCTGTAGTGATTCTTGGTCGATGTTTTCGAAGATGTTGCCCACAGCTTTTTTGCGGGAGGCTGTGTCAAAGTGGTAGCCATGGACAGATGGGCTCACTCTTAGAGATGTAGACATGGTGAAGGCTTGGTGGATTTTCTTTGCTTTCATCTATCTTGGGTGCTCAGGGATTGTGCTTCGGTGCCTAGTCAAAAGAGTCTGTAGAAAACTCATTCCAGAGCTGCTATTTAAAGCCAGAACAAAAGCTCAAAGCTCAAATTACAGTGGTGACATCAGAGTGATCTCAAGAAGGGATAATCAGACAGCTTTAACAGTTCAACTGCCAACATCCTGCCGGGTCTTGTGCAAAAGGGGTCTAAAAGTCATCTTTGGTAACCGTGAAAGCACTGCAATAAAGGAAAGGAGTTTCCAAAGCCCTGGGTTCATATGAGGAATCTAAGCCAGAAGAGGATATTAGATCCCCAAATGGGGCTACTGTAATCCTTAAGGAGAAAACTTTAGAAAATCTTGGTGGACTACTAACCCAGTTATAAGGTGACTACTAACACAGTTAAAAGATTAATTCCTGGGGGTGATCACTGAGTCTCGCCAAATCTGTTAGCTGTCCACAGCAGTCCACTTGTACACTCTCTCAGTAGCCCTTTGCAAATTGCTGTGACATAGTGAACAAAGTAAGGATATGGATTTCTCATATTTTCTTCTGATCCATTGTGTATTCAGGGTTGGGTTCTCTTGCTTGAGCCCAAAGGGCTGAAATGCTATTCTTCACCCTTTAATGTAATTTTTAGATAATAGCATTGCACTTCCCCATTCAATAGGATAGAGCCATTCTTCAGAAGTACCCAAAGTGGTGGCCATAACCTCTAACATTCAGCAGCAGGTGAGGCACAATATGAATGGAGGATCCCAGAGGGTTTTTTTGCTTGTTTTTTTGTATTTTATGGTATTTGTAATGTGTGTACTTCGTGCCAGGCTGGGCTAGGTGCAAGATAATCAAGCTGGACACAGTCTCTGTCCCACATAGAGTTTACAATCTTAATCCCCATTTTACAGATGAGGTAAGTGAGGCACAGAAAAGTTAAGAGACTTGCCATGGTCACACAACAGATAAGTCGCAGAACAAGATTAGAACCCAGGTCCTCTGATTCCCAAGCTCATGCTCTTTCCATTAGGCCCCCCAGATTCTCAAATGGAGTTTTCCCCTGAAATCTTAAACTTTCCACTTCTGTGAGTGAAAGGGCCCCTGTATTATTTCCAACAGAGGACTGCTCCTTCACATTTCTTAATTTTCAAGCTCTGATCCTTATTCGAAAGGCTAACCTTCAGCTTCCTGCAGTCCACCAATATAGGCAATTGTGTTGTATGTAGAGATTAGCAGAATATGATGGGAAAAGTTGTAATGGCATTTATTAAGCACTTACTGTGTGCCAAGAGCACTGGACTAAACACTGGAAGAGAATATGTGGGTGGGAATTAATCTATCACATTCACTGAGTGCTTACTGGTTAGCAGGACACTCTTCTAATCACTGTTCTAACCAGGGCAACTAAGCACTGCCCTGTCTTCTGTGGGGCTCACGATCTTTAAAAATGGGGAAGATTTGGGGGAGACTTGTGCAGAATGACATTTTGGAAAAATTATCCTGGTGGTGGTGAGACTGGACAGGAAGACCCATGAGAAGACAAGCCAGGAAAGGATACGTGCCTGGACAAGGGGAACAGTAACAGAATGAGGAGGCTATTAACACAACTCCCCACAACTTCCACCAAACCTGGGGTTTCTGACCCTTCCCCACCTCTCCTCCTGCTATTCTCTACAGCCAAACATCCTCCCTCTCAAACCAAACCAACTGGTCTGCAATTCAAATCACTCATTCACTCAATCAATCCTATTTATTGAGCACACACTTTAAAAAAAATGGCATAAGTTAAGTGCTTACTATGTGCCAGACACTGTACTATGCAGTGGAATAGATATAAACTAATCAGGTTGGATATAGTCCATATTCCACGTTGGGCTCACAGTCTTAATACTGTTTTTCGGTTGAGGTAACCGAGGCACAGAGAATGATGATGATGGTGATATTTGTTAAACACTTATTATGTGCCAAGCACTGTTCTAAGCTCCAGGGTAGATACAAGGTAATCAAGTTATCCCATGTGGGGCTCACAGTCTTAATCCCCATTTTACAGATGAGGGAACTGAGGCACAGAGAAGTGAAGTGGCCTATCCAAGGTCACACAGCAGACAAGTGGTGGAGCTGGGATTAGAACCCACGTCCTCTGATTCCCAAGCCCATGCTCTTTCTGCTAAGCCACACTGCTTCTCAGTGACTGGCCCAAGGTCACATAGAAGACGAGTTATATCCCGTGCCGTTATATCCGTTATATCCGTTATATCCGTTATATCCCGGCTAGACTACTGTGTCAGCCTTCTCTCTGACCTCCCTTCCTCCTCTCTCGCCCCGCTCCGGTCTATTCTTCACTCCGCTGCCCGGCTCATCTTCCTGGCGAAACGATCTGGGCATGTCACTCCCCTTCTTAAACAACTCCAGTGGTTGCCTATCGACCTCCGCTCCAAACAAAAACTCCTCACTCTAGGCTTCAAGGCTCTCCATCACCTTGCCCCTTCCTACCTCTCCTCCCTTCTCTCTTTCTACCGCCCACCCCGCACGCTCCGCTCCTCTGCCGCCCACCTCCTCGCCGTCCCTCGGTCTCGCCTATCCCGCCGTCGACCCCTGGGTCACGTCCTCCCGCGGTCCTGGAACGCCCTCCCTCCTCACCTCCGCCAAACTGATTCTCTTTCCCTCTTCAAAACCTTACTTAAAAATCACCTCCTCCAAGAGGCGTTCCCAGACTGAGCTCCTCTTCCCCCTCTACTCCCTCTGCCATCCCCCCTTTACCTCTCCGCAGCTAAAGCCTCATTTTCCCCTTTTCCCTCTGCTCCTCCACCTCTCCCTTCCCCTCCCCACAGCACTGTACCCGTCCGCTCAACTGTATATATTTTCGTTACCCTATTTATTTTGTTAATGAATTGTACATCGCCTTGATTCTATTTAGTTGCCATTGTTTTTACGAGATGTTCTTCCCCTTGACGCTGTTTAGTGCCATTGTTCTTGTCTGTCCGTCTCCCCCGATTAGACTGTAAGCCCGTCAAACGGCAGGGACTGTCTCTATCTGTTGCCGACTTGTTCATCCCAAGCGCTTAGTACAGTGCTCTGCACATAGTAAGCGCTCAATAAATACTATTGAATGAATGAATGAACGAGTGGCAGAGATGGGCTTAGAACTCAGGTCCTCTAACTTCCAGTCCCATGTTCTATCCACTAGCCTATGCTGCTTCTCACATCACAATCCTTTCTGAGCACAAGCTCCTTGAGGGCAGTGATCATGTCTACCAATTCTATTAAGCTCTCTCAAGTGCTCAGTACAGCACTCTGCACAGAGTAAACATTCAATAAATACTGTTAATTTAGTTGACCTATTAGGAGTGATCCCCAAATCTCAGATAGGCATGCTAGTAATTAGCTGCTTTCAGTCATGGAAACATGTCACTATTTTAAGTGTATGTTCCCAAATCCTATAGCTGCTTTGGTGTCTAAGAATAAGTTATTCAGATGCCAATATAGAGCCTGTGCCCAGTTATAACATTTCATTCTGTGTCTATTTTTTGTGTAAATGGAACCTGTGGGGCAAATGGATTTTGATGGGGGAAAAAGGCAGTAACTCTTATGAAGAGAAGCAGTGTGCCATAACTCCAGCTCCTCCGCTTGTCTGCTGTGTGACTTTGGGCAAGTCACTTAACTTCTCTGTCCCACATTTACTTCATCTGTAAAATGGGGATTAAGACTGTGAGCCCCATTTGGAACAGGGCCTGTGTCCAATGCAATTATCTTGTGTCTACCCCAGTGCTTAGTACAGTGCCTGATAGTTAAATATCACAATTATTATTATGATAACTCTGTTTCTTTTGTGGTTATAGTTCTACTCTTCTAGAGGCAGAAAAGTCAGGTCAAAAATCCTAATAAATGCAGTGTCCACTGTTGCCCCAGGGTCTCCTGGATATTAGCACTATCTAAATACTTCCCACCCTCTCCCCAGTTCAGGTTTTCTTGCTTGAAAATAGAATCACATCTATTTTCATTTCACCAGCCTTCACTGCTGTACCTCAGTGCCTTGGGTGATTTTAATGATTCCCAGGAACTTTGAATACACCCTCTGGACTCTCTGGTTTGAATAGCAGTAATGGTTCCATTGCCAGCTAGACCAACAGTCTTAAAAATCCTCTATAGGATCGATAGTAATTGCTAGCCTCATTCCCCTTTCTAAAAAGTTTGGTTTTTTTTAAAGGAAAATTCAGGTTTTACTTTTTTTATGGTTGTTACAACTCCTCTGCTCTTCTGAATGTATCAACGGACTTATGTTCTATCCACACTATTGACTGAAATGTCATTTCTGATCTCCTAATTACCAGTGAATGGAAGCTGTCCCAACCTGGTAATATCAATGCTGATGCTTTGTTCTAAAATACTATAAGCACTTTAGACTAGACGCAAATGCCGAAATAGTTCCAACTACACGTGTTCAACATTTTCTAGTTAAAATCCAGGACAGTTTAAAAAAACACATTTATTGTACCACACAAATTTTCTACTGTGATTATTTTGGTAAATGATGTTTTTGCATTTGAAATAAACCTCCTGGTTTTGTTTAACCATCACTGCTGTATTTAAAATGCCCGCCACCTGCAAAAAAAAAAAGGTAGATGAACTGTTCTTTTTTTAATTTTTTAATTAGCTAGTTGAATTTTAAGCCTTCAGAAACCTCACATTTGGCATTTACAGCATATTTAAAAAGAAAACAGTTGTGAACATAAACTGACATGTTTTTCTCAGGAAATGAACAACAGGTATTTATATGTATTTATAGGACCATGTGTGATACCATTTACCACTTATTTCTCATAAAGAGTAATTCGTGACTTGGTCAAAACAATTCCTTGCACAACAGAGGCAGCTGGCGTATATGTGGGGCCCAGGAAAGGGACGACATCAAGCAGTAATGTTGCGTGAACTTCAGAGTGGGAAGATTTGCAGGGCACAGTTCTGCACCCCAGCTAAGCTGGTGTTCCTGCTAGGAAGTGGCTTTGTCCTAGGGTCAGGGGAGCCCCTGGCTCACTACTGATCCCTCTCAGGCCAAACCCGGGTTTTTATCTTGGCTCCCAAACTCCACTACCCCAGGACAAAGCTTCTGCCCAGAGAAAATGATTATCTGAGTCACAGTAGAAACAAGTAGAGGGCTGAACTGCTCTAGGGCTGGGGGTGGCCCTGAGCCACCAGTCATCAATTAGTCAATCATATTTATTGAGCACTTACTATGTGCAGAGTACTGTTCTAAGCAGTTGGATGAATACAATACGACAATAAACAAACACATTGCCTGCCCACAGTGAGCTTACAGGGTAGTGCTTGGCACATAGTAAGGGCCTAACAAATATCATCTTATTATTATTATTACTAGAGTGGGAGACAGACATTGGTATAAATAAATTCGAAATGTGCATATAGTTGCTGTGGGGCTGAGAAGAGGGATGAATAAAGGGAGCAAGTCAGGTCAATACAGAAGAAAGTGGGAGAAGATTAAAGAAAGGCTTAGTCAGGGAAGGCCTTTTGGAGAAGATAAACTCCTTTTGGCTCAGCAGCTTGGAGCTACCTCCCTACTTTCCTTCTTTCTATACCAAGTTCCTATCTTCAACTCGACCAAAGAGGGGTTAAACTTGCCAATTATAATGTGCTTCTCTAAGAGGAGATGAGAAACCACATGTCATAGATACTGCCAATTCCAGACAAAAGTGTCTCCATTGCAAAGTTTTGTCATTCTTGGATGAAGTGAAGAATTGAGGAAAAAGTATGATAAAATAGAGAGGGAGGAATAGGAAGAGAAGGCTCAGGTCTAGTAGTACTTTCAGCTTTTGTTCCTGATCTCTTAAGCTCCCTACCAACTGTTATATGAATTCAGAATAACTTTCCCATGGAAATAAAAAGTATTAATGTTTTTCCAGTCACTCAGTAATTTCTTTTTCATACAGTAGTGAGAAAGTTGTAGGCTTTGTACTGTTTCTATTTCTACCATTCCAGGCTTATCTGTAGTGTTATATTTACCTAACCTTAAAACAATTTCGGGAACTTTGAGTTCCTCTGACTTCCCTGTCAGTTCAATCATGCTCCTTGTTTATACATAGCAAATACGCAGCAGATTTTGGAGTGAGAATTTATTTTATTTACTTGCAAACTCCTAAATGCTATAGTCATCCAAATCAGCTGAGCAACGCAAACAGCTCTGGAGTTTCTGGGGAACTAGCTCTCTGTGCTTCTCTCATCCGTTTTAAATCCCTGGTGTTCCATTAAACTGCCAGGCCCCATAAGTGAGTCTAGCTGGCTCTAGCTAGTGAGTAACTTCTGCACCTTCTATTTATCACCTCTGACTGAGAATCGTCATGATTTCTGGGAATTGGCTTGTGTTTACATTTTCCACTATATTCCTGCTGGTAAAACTGAATTTTTTGTAGACATCACCAGAAATTCACCGCTAGTTTACCAGTTTCAGTATGCCCAGAAGCTGCAACAGTGCATATGAAAAACATGATTGCCAATCCACGAAGTTGCCAAGGTTATTACAAGTTGCTTCTGACACACATAGGCAAGGCTGCCCCTGACTCCACAGGGGAATTCTTCTAACTACATAGAGAGCCATTAAGAAAAGTGAAGCTAGATAAAGATCAGCAATATGCTAAAGAACAGAACAGACTATTTCTCTCTTGTTCCCCCAGGACTCTTCAGAGGAGCAATTTCCAAAGACTGCTTATACTTACAGGAATGACAATCCCATCTCATAATGAACAACCTGATTCCTTTCCCCCTGCTCTACCCCACCACTTGGATGACATATAGTAAACTGGCCACCCTTCTCCCACGGTGGGCTGCTGTTCCAGGGTCACTCAGAATGACTCTAGGCATAGGACATTTGTATGAGCTTCCTGAGAAATGCCCATTCTTTTTCTGGGTATTGCTTATGGGGAGTACAGTCTGGTGTCAAAATAAAAAATGTTCACTTCCCACCCCCACAACAAGTCTTACTGAACACCAGCTATAAAAAGTTAAAGATATAATAATAGTATTTAAGTGCTTACTATGTGCCACACACTGTACTAAGCGCTGGGGTAAAGACAAGATAATCAGTTTGGACATAGTCCCTGTCCCTCATGGGGCTCACAATCTTAATCCCCATTTTACAGAAGAGGGCACAGAGAAGTTAAGTGATTTGCCCTATGTTACACAGCAGACATGTAGCAGAATCAGAATTAGAACCCAGGTCCTTCTGATTTCCAGGCCCAGGCTTTATCCACTGGACTGACTGTATATTCCCTCTAGAGTGTAAGCTCATTGTGGACGAGGAACATGTCTACCAACTCTGTTATATTGTAGTCTCCCAAGTTCTTAGTACAGTGGTTTGCACACAGTAAGAGCTCAATCAGTATGATCGACTGATGGATTGTTGATCTTGTCACATTGAAATAAGACCTTTCTGAGAGCCAGGACCCAGTCTTAGCAATCTCAAGGGTGAAGAATGGGTAATTTGGAAATTGGCAACACTCACCCTTCATTCATTAGTTCAGCACTTCTAGTTTTATGTGAGTTGGGCTTGGATTCAGGCAGGATTCAGAGATCCCTTCCCCCAGGGCTGAGGAGGCCCATTCTATGAGGTAGAGAGCTAGAATCCTTTGAGGAAGGAGTGGGCAAGGGTAAGATCTTTGAGAGCTGGGATCTCTTCTGCCAAATCTCATGCACTGAATTCTCCCAAGTGCTTAGTATAGTGCTCCACACAATGTAGGCCCTCAATAAATATCATTGATTGATTAGCTGATTGATCAAATGACACTACCACTACTAATCCCTCTCCCTTCTTCGTTGCCTATGCACTTGGATCTGTTCCCCTTAAGTATTTGATATTCATCCCACCCTCAGCACTTAGGTTCATATCCATGACGTGCTTATTTATATTAACGACTGTCTACCCCTAGGGGGATAGGTTCCTTGTGGCCAGGGATTACGTCTACCAACTCAAGCAAGGTGGCTTAGTGAGCACAGGCCTGGGAATCAGAAGTACCTGGGTACTAATCCCTGCTCCTTCACATGTCTGCTGAGTGACCTTGGGCAAGTCACTTCCCATCTCTGAGCCTCAGTTACCTCATCTGCATGGGAATGAAGCCTTGGAGCCCCATGTGCGACAGAGTCTGCATCCAACCTGATTAGCTTGCAATCTATCCCTGAGTTTAGAACAATGCTTGAAACATAGTAAGCATTTACCAAGTGCCATAATTATTATTACTCTACCAAGCACTTAGTATATTGTCTTCACACAGAAAGAGCTCAATAAATACGATTAGTTGATTGATTGATTGAGAATTGTACAGCATGGCTTGGAAAACACCCAGATTTCCAATGCCCAATCCAGGATTGAGAAATGTTAGTCCTAGAAATACATGAGGCTTTCAATTCTCCCCCCACCCACTCCTCCTCCCCCACCCCACCTCCACTTTCACATCACTATTGTCAGGAGCTGGGGGGGCAGGGCTGGCACTGAACTTTGCCCTGAGGTCTTCTCAGCATTTGTGATGCAGCTGACCTATTAAATAAGCCCCTGGAATGATATAAAGTTAGGAGACTGGAGTCTGTCCCAGTGGAATCGCTTTAAAAAATTATATAGAAGCTTGGTTCCTGCTGTAAAGGTCTAAACAAGAAACATTATCCCAGTTTGTCTGAGTAAGAGTTGAGCAGGTGAGTTAAATTTTAACTGTTCAAAAGTTGCATAGGCAATAAAATCTCCTGCCAGAGCCTCCATTCTTTTCTAATCCTCCTGCCCATTGCTGAAAAAATAAAGGAAGCAGAGGCAGGTAAAATGCATCTAAGATCAGCAACATATTCTTTTCTTTAGCACAAAGGCTTGAAGGGTAGGCTACAAACATAGATCCAGTTCGATGATTGGGGTGATTGTTTTAATTGCTTTTTTCATGTTAACTATGGATTAAATAGGAATAACAGCTCTAAATCTAATCATTCACCAACTCTGGGCCACCAACTCTATCACAACTTCTCAGTGCCTTAGTTATCTCATATGTAAAATGGGAATTAAAACTGTGAACCCCAAATGGTGTATGGACTGTGTCAATCTTGATAGGTTATATCTATCTCAGCCCTTAATACAGTGCCAGCCACATGGTCAGTGCTTAGCAAATACCATTTTTTTTTAAAAAAAAGAAAACTCTTTACTGCTTAAGTCTAGTTCTTTCGATTCTTTAATTGAGAGGATTCTGGATTCACTAATTCCATTCATTCAATCATATTTATTGAGTGTTTACTGTGTGCAGAGCAAACTCATCTTCTAAAGCAGGGCTGAGAAGTTTATGCCAAAGTACACCTTGGAAATCAAAAACTCCTCACTTTGCCATAAAATGGCTATGCAATGGGCAAAATAGCTGAGTTCTCTTTTCTCCAACTTCAAAATGGGGGTGAATTCCCACAGAAGGACAGTATATGCTGTGTTAACTATTAAAACAATGTTTAGTGCCAGGTGCTATGTAAAATGCAGGGCCAACTGAAACATGTTAAACCGGAATATGAATACATATAATTTGTAAATGAGAACATGATTCAGCAGCCAGCCCTGAAAATAAAATGTCACTTAACAAAGGCAAACATGAGTAAAAGCCAATTCATATCTAATGGTGATGCAGAAGGGAGTGGGAAAAGAGGAAATGAGGGCTTAGCTGGGAAAGGGCACTGGAGTCGAGAGGTGTGTGAGTGACTTGGACAAAAGTTTCTAGAAAAATGTACAAAAGGGGATTTGAATTGCTGGAATCCCATTGAATGGTAGAGAATGTGGTGACAGATATTCTTTCATTCCAAGTTTTTTTCACTATTGTAGAGTATGTAATATTATTATATGGAGTACAATCTCTTTTCCATCTGTAGAGTTATATTTCTCTTACTGAAAAGATGAAGACAAATCTATAACTTAGGTTAGCTTATTAAACATCACAACACACTTGTGCCTCCCTTTTGCCTGTTCCATTGGTTTTATTTAACTTCACATGGAAGAAGTAGTGTGGTCATCATCAGTGGTATTTATTGAGTGCTTACTGTTTGTGAAGTACTGTGGTAAGCAGTAGAGAGAGTACAATATGATAGATTTGGTAGGCATGTTCTCCACTCACAGTAAGCTTACAGGCTAGAGGGTGAAAAATATATTAATATAAATTAATAATTTATAACATGTAATTTATAGATATGATACATAAATGCCTTGGGGTTGAAGGTGGGGCAATTATCAAATGCCCAAAGATCAGAGATCTAAGTGCAGGTCACAGATCCTAGTGGTCTAGGGGAAAGAGCCTGGGCCTGGGAGTGAGGACCTAGGTTCTAATTCCTGCTCCGCCACTTAACTGAAAGTCACAACTTCTAGATGCCTCTGTTTCCTCCCCTGTTATATGGGAATTCAATACCTGTTCTCCCTCTTAGGCTGTGAGTCCCAGGTGGGACATGGACAGTAATCATCCTGATTAACTTGTATCTACCCTGCATCAGCCTCGTTGCTGACCTCCCTATTTCCAATCTTTCCGCTCTCCAGCCAAGACTTCACTCTGCTGCATGGATCTTTTTTTATAAAAAATATTCTTTCCATATCTCCCCAACTCTTAAAATCCTCCAACATCTGTCCATCCATCTCCACATCAAATAGAAACTCCTTACCATTGGCTTTAAGGCAATCGTCTCTCCTCTTAATGTTTTACTTTGATGATCTCCTTCTGCAAACCTGCTCTTACACTTTGTTCCTCTAATGCCAACCTACTCAAAGTACCTCAGTCTTGTCTGTCATGCTGTAGACCTCTGGCTCATATCCTCCATTTGATCTGAAACTCCCTCCCCCTTCTTGCGTGATAGAGCACCACACTCCCCAACTTCAAAGCCATCCTAAAATTACATCTTCCCCAAGAGGCCTTCCTGATTAAGCCCTCATTTCCCCTACTCACCCCCACTTTTGCATCACCTCTGCACCTGGATCTGCATCCCTCAAATATTTAATATTCACCCCACCCTCAGCCCTATCTGTAAGTTATTTTAATGTCTGTCTCCTCCCCAAGGCTGTAAGCTTTCATTCATTCAATCGTATTTATTGAGAGCTTACTTTGTGCAGAGCAGTGTTCTAAGATCTTGGGGAGAGTACAATATAACCAATAAACAGACACATTCCCTGCTCACACGAATCATGTCTAACCCTGTCGTACTGAACTCTTCCAAGCACTTAGTGCAATGCTCTGTACTCAGTAAATGCTCAATAAATATCACTGATTGATTCACTGTATCTACTCTAGCATGTAGTACAATGCTTGACACAAAGTAAGCACTTAAAGAATACCAATCAATTGATCAATGGTATTTATTATGTGCCTACTCTGTGCAGACCACCAAACTAATTTCTTGGGAAAGTACAATACAACAGAATTGGTAGTCACATTCCCTGCCCACAAAGATTTTGCCATTTAATTATCATTATTATTACAATCACTGTTGTTATAATTAATATTATTATTACTATGAACATGAGTTAACAGAAAGCAGAGGTACTGAATTTCTGAGTTTTCCTTGAATTAACAGTTGAAAAATGTCCATAATCTCTGTATGATCTCTAGGAACTTGTAGCAGTGCAGTACATGACAGAACGAAATGTTAGGGATTTTTAAGTAAATTACATAGTTTTACCAATCTTAGCTACTAACCAGGAACTTCTGACTTTTAAAAATGTTATCAGAAGCATATGCCCATGCAACTTCCCAATTAAGGCTGAGAGAAATGTCAGCTGTGATTGCCTTCTGAAAACAAAGTCTGCTTTATTTGCTGTTAAGGACTTTTTACTCCAAAACTTTTGGAGTACACAATGAAAGTGAGGACCCCCTCCAACCCCCAACACTTCCCAGACTGTGGTTGCAGCTTTAGTAGGGGTAATAATGTAATGGGAGGCAAGCCATGGCCCAAAGGGGCTATAAACAAATGATCAAGTTATACCTGGGCTGGAGGGGCCTCAACTGCATGTTCTGGAGCCAAATTCCATCCTCTGGAAGCAAGTGTTTTAGAAGCAGATGTATCCCCTTGAAGGGAATTCCCAAATTCTTTGAGGGCAAGAATGGGATCAACCTACTCTACTGGCCTCTCCCAAGCCCTCAGTGCAGTGCTCTGCACCCAGTGCTCAACATACCTTTGACTGATTGATTATGGAAGGTGAAAAAATCCAATTATAAAAAAAAACAAAAAAAGGAAAATAGACAAGAAAGAAAAGGAGTGGAAATAGTCCTCGGTGATGGCCCATTTCTGATCATTATCTCCTAGAGAGTATAAAAGTCAGAGGCTCCTGCCCATGCCACATAGAATCAATAAGGGAGGAAACTCTGCCAAAAAATTCTGGTACCTGTTAAGGACGTACTATATGCTAAACACTTTACTGCTCACAGAGGTAGATACAAGATAATTAGGTCACACATGGGGCTCATAGTCTAAGTAGGAAGGAGAACAGGTATTGAATCTCCATTTTGCAGATGAGGGAACTGAGGCACAGAGTAAGTTGTGACTTGCCCAAAGTCACAGAGGAGGTATGTGGCAAAGCCGGGACTAGAACTCAGGTTCTCTTCTTCCCAGGACCATTCTCTTTCCACAAGGCCTTGCTGCTTCTCCAACCCTGGTTCCAGCCTCCCTTCACCCCTTCTCCCACACCTCATGCACTGTGGAGTGGAATAGTGGGCAGAGCTCTGCTCAACCTTCCTCTGGTGTCTCTTTCCCCTCTGCTTCCCACTGTTCAACCCCATGACAGTGGAGACCTAGGCTGTGAAACCCTGTACACTAGAGGCTGTTGGGGGCTGAACCTAGTGCCTTGCTTCTGCCCGGTGCTCAAACCCCAGTCCCTGGATGCTGATGCTGATGACCACTGACTAAGGAATCTGACAGCCCAGAAACTAATGGAAGGACATGAAGTAATGGTGTCACTGTCACTGTCTCGGGGAGGGATTGGATAAATGGAAAAAATCTATAAAAGGCCAGTTTTGTAGACAACACGTAATCAGTACCTGGATCCACAGATGTATGCTGGAACCTCCCAGGAAGGAGTGGGAATAAAGGCACTTGGCCTGGAATGAGCTGCTGTTTAGGTGTTTTCTACACTATGTTACTTCAGGGAGTAGTAGGACTCCCTGGACAACTAAACAGCTAGACTAGAGAGCTATAAAGTAAGAATACCATAGCTCCCATAATTTTATGTTAAATATACCATAGCTCTCATAATTCTATGTTAAATCGATCAATACCACCACAGAATTCTATATGAGGGGTTCAGGCGTCTCGGAAAGAATAATGAAACCCTGTGATTGAATCCAATTGGCTGTGCCATACATAATCTCTCCAAAACCTCCTTGGAATCAGCCATTTGTGCTCTATACATATCAATCAATCAATGGTATTTATTGAGTGCTTACTGTGCAGAGTAGCATGAGTTCAGTGGCAAGAGCACAAGCTTGGGAGTCAGAGGTTGTGGGTTCTAATCCTGGCTCCGCCCCTTATCAGTTGTATGACCGTGAGCAAGTCACTTAACTTCTCTGTGCCTCAGTTACCTCTTCTGTATAATGAGGATTAAGATTGTGAGCCCCACTTGGGACAACCTGATTACCTTGTATCTATCCCAGTGCTTAGAACAGTGCTTGGCACATAGTAAGTGCTTACCAAAATACCATTATTATTATTATTATTCTTTCATTCAATAGTATTTATTGAGCACTTACTGTGTGCAGAGCACTTTACTAAGCACTTGGAATGTACAATTCAGCAACAGATAGAGACAATCCCTGCCCAATGATGGACTCACAGTCTAAAGGGGAAGACAGACAGCAAAGCAAAACAGAACATAACAAAAACAAGACATCATCAAGATAAATAGAATCAAGGGGATGTACACCTCATTAACAAAATAAATAGGGTACTAAATAATATATACAAAAGAGCACAGTGCTGAGAGGAGGGGAAGAGGGAAGAGCAAGGGTGGGGGGTGGGGAGGGGGAGCAGAGGGAAAGGAGAGGCTCAGTCTGGGAAGGTCTCTTGGAGGAGGTGAGCTCTCAGTAGGGCTTTGAAGAGGGGAAGAGACTTAGTTTGGCAAAGATGAGGAGGGAGGGCATTCCAGGACAGTGGTAGGATGTGGGCCAGGGGTCAATGGCGGGATAGGCGTGAACGGGGGACAGTGAGGAGATGAGCTGCAGAGGAGCGGAGCGTACGGGGTGGGCAGTAGAAAGAGAGAAGGGAGGTGAGGTAGGAGGAAGCAAGGTGATGGAGAGCTTTGAAGCCAAGAGTGAGGAGTTTTTGTTTCATGTGAAGGTTGATAGGCAATCACTGGAGGTTTTTGAGGAGGGGAGTGACATGCCCAGAGAGTTTCTGTAGGGGAGTGTTTCTGTTATTACCATACTAAGCCTTGGGAGAATACAACAGAGTTGGTAGACATGTTCTGTAGCCACAAGGAGCTTGAAGTCTAGAAGGATATTTGTCTAAAGGCCCAGCTAATGGCTGAGATTGGCAGTAGTGGGAACAGTTTGGATTTCGCTCCTGTGGCAAGCTAAGAGAAGTCAGGAAGAAAAGGCAGCAGCACAGTGGGCATGGTGAGAGAGGCAGTAGGCAAGAACTTTCCCAGGGATCTTGGGAAGGAGAGGCAAGAAGCCCTAATAAGGCCAAACTTGGTTCTGGTCTTGGGCCCACACTACCAGGTCTCTCCTTAGCCCTTTATTTAGCCCATCTTGCTGGGAGAGCATCAGGACCAATGTTGATAGGTCAGAAACCTCAACCTGTGGTATTTATTACTCTTGCCAAGCACTGTGCTCATCTCGGAATGGACAATGCAGCATCATCAGATCAGACACAGTCTCTGTTCCACAATGGGCTCATAGTCTAAGTGAGAGGGAAAGCAGGTATCTTCCCCTCATTTTACAGATGAGGAAACTGAGACCCAGAGAATTTAAATGACTTACCCCAGGTCACACAACAGACAAGCATCAGAACCAGGATTAGAACTGATCCCGATCACTTTCCACTAGGACCTGCTGTAGATGTTTCCGGTAATCTACCAGCATCTTTTGGGGTTAATAGATCTAATCTAAGGTTGGCTAATATTAGATTCATGAAGATGAAGCAATGGCTGCGGGATGGCTTCCCCCACGTCTGCTCCTGAAGTATCATATGGAGCAGGATCATTTTCTTATGGTATTTGTTAAGCATTTACTATGTGCCGGGCATTATTCTAAGCACTTGGTTAGATAAAAGCTAAACGGGTTGGACACAGTCCATAACCCACATGGGGCTCAAAGTCTTAATCCCCAATTTACAGGTGAGGTAACTGAAGCACAGAGAAGTGAAGTGACTTGCCCAAAGTCACAAAGCAACAAGTGGCAAATCTGGGATTAGAACCCAGGTCCTTCTGACTTCCAGGCCCAGAGGCTATCCTCTAGGCCAGGCTGCTTCTCTATTCATTCTCTTTCAAATAATAGGTAATTTCTGGGGAAATGGGACAAGACAAATTCAGGAGTAATCCTGCATATTGAGAATGCTGCATATCAAGAATTCTGTGGAATAGGTCCTGTATTTAGGGGCCTGTTTTACACACAGGGAGTCCTGGACATACCTAACAAACCAGAGTTGTCATTCTAAAGTTAATAAATTCAGAATATTTTAGAAAAGAGGTTTCTCTTTGAAGAACATGGAATTTCAGAGAAGCTTTCTTAAAATGCTTTTAGAAAATAGTCCTGTTAACTTAATGAATTTTCCAGTACCCAGAACATCCCTAGCTGTCAGGAAAGAGAATTATGCAGATGTTCCAGGCATTATTTTCCGCTTTTCCTCTAGGCTTGCAAAGGTCTAGCCACTATTTAGGGGCTTTTTCTCCACTCTGTTCCAGTAGGCTTTTCTCTTTACAAAAGAGAATGGACAGTGTTTCAGTGCTTCCTGTTTAATCACTGGGACTGACTGGGTGGAGGTGCAACCAGAGTTAACCCTGAATATGAAAATGCCATGCATGCTTTGCTAAAAAAGGACTGAGATGAAAGACTGGTTGCACGCCGGAGTCTCCATTGTCTGTTGCAGGCGACACTGACTCACTGTACTGACGGCAAGGGGAAATCCTGCTTTTCCCCCCCATTAGGACTCTGTTTTAATGTTACTTTAGAGCAGGAGCCATTGCATTGTTCCGGAGGAGTCTCACTGCCACTGCTCCAGACAGACATATGCCAATTTCCAGGTGGCTTCCATAAATTAGGTCATTGAGCTTTGTGACATAACTATTTCCTCTTCTATTGTGTCAGCACTCAGAGTGTGTGGGTCTGTGTACACATTTTCTGTTCACCTGCAGGCTGCAAATATGTCAAAGTTTTCTTCTATGCCTCCAGCAGAAGTTAAATTTCACATTAATCTTTTGATTGGAAAAAAGGCCAGATCCAAAGAAATCCTGGTACTTACGGTTTTTACAAATTGTTGTGAAACACAGTGATCCTATTTAAAACTCTCGTGCCACTAATGGAAGCTTTTTTAATGAGCCATCCTGTATAAATGACTTGCTAGATCTGTCACTGAAGCCAATGTAGAGCAATCTGCACTTGGCTAACATTTTTTTGTTTCCATGAAGTAATGTGAATATAGCTAATTGATGTTGCACAGGGCTTTGATTTCATTACATTCAAGCTGGTGCCTTTTCTTTTTTTCTTGGTGTGCGATTGTTTTGCTCTATTGGGTTCAATCAGCTATATTCTGAGCCTGTTAAATTTGCTGATTTTAATTTTCCTTGATTTGGCATTTCAGTTCTCTCCCATGGTGCAGAGCCTGGTGGTATTGGACTTTCAGCTGTCATTTCGAGAGCAATCTGTAATAATAACAGTCCTTTACTTGCAATCTGTGGTGGGCTGGGGATGGCATGTGTAGCATTCTGCCACCGACAGTCATATTAACATCCCAGTCTTGTCCAGAAGCTAGACTGCTGTGTTTTCGATTTCATTCCTGAACTGGGGCACCTATATGTAAGGAAGCTCCTTGAGAAGCAGAGTGGCCTAGTGGAATCAATCAATCATATTTATTGAGAACTGACTGTGTGCAAAGCACTGTATTATGTGCTTGGGAGGGTACAAAAGAACACGGGCCTCGGAGTCAGAGGACCTGGGTTCTAATCCTGGTTCTTCCACCTGTGTGATCTTAACTTCTCTGAGCCTCAGTTACCTCATCAATAAAATGGGGTTTAAGACTTTTAAGTTGGACAGGAACTTTCCAACCTGCTAATCTTGAATCTACCCCAGCACTTAGTACAGTGCTTGGCACATGGTAAGCCCTTAACAAATACCATTAAAAAAAGGCATGAATCATGTCCAGTGATTCTAATATATTCTCCCAAGAGCTTAGTACACTTCTCTGCACATAGGAAGCGCTCAGTAAATGCCACTGATTGATTGAATCTTACGGAAAACACTATCACTCAAGGAATAACTATCTTCAGAGAAAACTTCCAACCTGGACCTTTCCTCCTGGAGAACAGTGTCATAATCTCAAGATTCAAATTTGCTAAACCATAAATGATCTCTTTGTGGGACAGGCACTGTGTCCGATTTTCATATAATGTACCTACCCCAGCACTTAGAAGAGTGCTTAGCACACACAATTATTCATTATTCATTAAATATTGAACCCTCATCATTTCATGCCCCTTTTCTATTTGCTTTTCATTTATGATTTGACTCCATCAAAGCTTGCAACAGAAATGAAAGTCACCCCTCCGCCTCTCCCCTTCCCCCCAACAACCCCCTCCCCTACTTTCCCATCCTTCCCTGCAGTATCCTCAGAGGAGATCTCCTCCCTCCTCGCAAGTGCCACCCCCTCCACCTGCGCCTCGGACCCCATTCCCTCTCACCTTCTTAAAACCATCGCCCCTGCCCTCCTCCCTTCCTTAACTTCTATTTTTAACCACTCAATCTCCAAGGGCTCCTTCCCCTCTGCCTTCAAACATGCCCACGTCTCCCCCATCCTAAAAAAACCCGCTCTTGACCCCACTCCCCCTCCAGTTATCGTCCTATCTCCCTACTACCCTTCCTTTCCAAAATCTTAGAACGAGTCGTCTACAATCGATGCCTAGAATTCCTTAACTCCCATTCTCTCCTAGACCCCCTCCAATCTGGCTTCCGTCCCCTCCACTCTACCGAGACTGCTCTCTCCAAGGTCACCCATGACCTCCTTCTTGCCAAATCCAATGGCTCCTACTCCATTCTGATCCTCCTTGACCTCTCTGCTGCCTTTGACACTGTCGACCATCCCCTCCTCCTCCATACCTTATCTCACCTTGGCTTCACGGACTCTGTCCTCTCCTGGTTCTCCTCTTACCTCTCTGGCCGATCATTCTCGGTCTCCTACGCTGGAGCCTCCTCCCCCTCCCATCCTTTAACTGTTGGAGTTCCTCAAGGGTCAGTTCTTGGCCCTCTTCTGTTCTCCATTTACACTCACTCCCTCGGTGAACTCATCCGCTCTCACGGCTTTGACTACCATCTCTACGCAGATGACACGCAGATCTACATCTCCACCCCTGTCCTCTCCCCCTCCCTTCAGGCTCGCATCTCCTCCTGCCTCCGGGACGTCTCCACCTGGATGTCGGCCCGCCACCTAAAACTCAACATGAGCAAGACTGAGCTCCTCATCTTCCCTCCCAAGCCCGGTCCGCTCCCAGACTTCTCCATCACCGTGGATGGCACGACCATCCTTCCCATCCCGCAGGCCCGCAATCTCGGTGTCATCCTTGACTCGTCCCTCTCGTTCACCCCACACATCCTATCCGTTACCAAGACCTGCCGGTTTCACCTCTACAATATCGCCAAGATCCGCCCTTTCCTCTCCACCCAAACGGCTACCTTACTATTACGGGCTCTCGTTATATCCCGGCTTGACTACTGTGTCAGCCTTCTCTCTGACCTCCCTTCCTCCTCTCTCGCCCCGCTCCGGTCTATTCTTCACTCCGCTGCCCGGCTCATCTTCCTGCAGAAACGATCTGGGCATGTCACTCCCCTTCTTAAACAACTCCAGTGGTTGCCTATCGACCTCCGCTCCAAACAAAAACTCCTCACTCTAGGCTTCAAGGCTCTCCATCACCTTGCCCCTTCCTACCTCTCCTCCCTTCTCTCTTTCTACCGCCCACCCCGCACGCTCCGCTCCTCTGCCGCCCACCTCCTCGCCGTCCCTCGGTCTCGCCTATCCCGCCGTCGACCCCTGGGTCACGTCCTCCCGCGGTCCTGGAACGCCCTCCCTCCTCACCTCCGCCAAACTGATTCTCTTTCCCTCTTCAAAACCTTACTTAAAAATCACCTCCTCCAAGAGGCGTTCCCAGACTGAGCTCCTCTTCCCCCTCTACTCCCTCTGCCATCCCCCCTTTACCTCTCCGCAGCTAAAGCCTCATTTTCCCCTTTTCCCTCTGCTCCTCCACCTCTCCCTTCCCATCCCCACAGCACTGTACTCGTCCGCTCAACTGTATATATTTTCGTTACCCTATTTATTTTGTTAATGAATTGTACATCGCCTTGATTCTATTTAGTTGCCATTGTTTTTACGAGATGTTCTTCCCCTTGACGCTGTTTAGTGCCATTGTTCTTGTCTGTCCGTCTCCCCCGATTAGACTGTAAGCCCATCAAACGGCAGGGACTGTCTCTATCTGTTGCCGACTTGTTCATCCCAAGCGCTTAGTACAGTGCTCTGCACATAGTAAGCGCTCAATAAATACTATTGAATGAATGAATGAATGAATGAATGAAATGAGGCTTAGCATTTATAACCCTCTCCTTGACATGCACAGGAACCTTCTCCCATTAAATTAAGTTAGTTCTAGAGTCTGCTCAGGGTTTAAACTGGTGAAGGAGAAGGGCTTTATATCCAATGGGTGCTCAAAAAATGTGATTGACTGATCGATTAACTGATTGGAAAGAGGATGGAGAAAAATACTTCTAGTATTGATTAAAAGTGCAGACATGCAATATTAAATTAAACTCATGTGTCTATTTTGTTTGTGTGCAATACTCCTTTCTTATTGGAATTGAACATTCTCTCCCTCCATTTTTCATCTCTGCTTAGTTAGCTAACAGAAATGTCCGATTTCTGCCTTGCATATACCCAAACCCCTTCTCTGGCATCTCTCCCTGAAACTGTCCCTGGTGGTGCCCCATCTTCCTCCACTACCCCCAGTTCCTTTCCCTCTTCAGCTCTCAGCAGCCAAGGGCAAAGTATTTCCTCAGACTGTGATGATGTCTCCAGGCTCCCAGGGCCCAGCCCTTCTGCTCATCCATCTTCTCCTTTTCCTCATTCTTCCTCCTTCTTCTTCCCTCCCTCTCTACTCTTCCTACCACTCAGCTCTCCCAACTGATTGCTTGCTCCCTTTGAGCCAGAGGAGGAAGGGAAAAGGGAAAGAGAGAGAAGGGAGAGACAGGAGAGAGGAGAGACACTAGCAGAATCTCCAGTCTTTTTCCCAGGGTTTGGAAGAGTTAGTTGGAAAGATGGACACATCATCCAATCGGGCACATACACACATAATACTCCCAAAATGATACTTGCTCACTGAAGCCAACAACCTGGACTTGGCAAGAAGGGGCAATGGCAGAAGCCTGCAAGAGTAGACACTCATGCTACTACCCAGCTTCTGGCAGTCAGTCAGTCATATTTATTCAGCGCTTACTGTCTGCAGAGCACTGTACTACGCACTTGGGAGGTCACTCAACTAATATGATTGACTGAGAACTTCCCACTTCAAGGCCAATTATTAGGGTCATTTCAATATGTACAGTCTGTGCTTAACTCTGTTTTCTAATGCTTTTCAATCACATTTCCAGAAATCTGTTGTTTCCCTATCATTTCTCAAGTTTCAGTCATGATGAGAAAAAGAAAGTGTCTATTTTTTCCACTTACAACCTGAAGGAAAAAAAGTAGGGTGTACAAATGGCATAAAAGCCAAATCCTTGAGAATCCTAGCAATCCCTGAGTTCCCCAACCAATAAATGGTATTGAGCACTTACTCTATGCAGAACACTGTACTAAGCATTTGGGAGAGTACAATACAACAGACTTTGTAGTCTTGTTCTCTGCTCACACTGACCTAACAGTCTAGAGAGCTGATAATGCTTTAGTTTAAGCAAACCTGCTACTCAGTAACATATATACATTTTCTAATAATTCCACCAAATGGAGCAGTGTGAGCTGGTAGAAAGAGAAGGGGCCTGGGTATCAGAGCACCTCAGTTTTAATCCTGGCTCTGCCACTTACCTGCTGGGTGATCTTGGGCAAGTCACTTAATTTTTCTGTTCCTCAGTTTCCTCTTTAAAATGGGGATTCAATCTCTGTTCTCTTTTCTACTTAGACTGTGAGCCCCATGTGGGACAGGTACTATTGTCCAGCATGAGTACCTCCTATCTACCTGAATGCTTAGAACGGGGCTTGACACATAGTAAGAGCTTAACAAATACCACAATTATTATTATCCATCTGAAAATAGCTCATTTAGAAGTAAAGAGAATGACCCATCAAATATTACATTAATCTTTCAAGATTTAGCAGTTTCTTGAATAAAGTCCTGGGCATAATTTTTATGTAAGTTGCATTTATGCACCAATAATCAGAATAAAAGCATTTCATTACCAATAAAGATGGTGGTTACTTTTTATAAAAAATGAAATTTGACCAAGAAATTCCACTGAAAACTTTTGTTCCCCTAAGGGACATTGAAAATAGCTTTTTGAAAGTTCTGAGAGTCCCTGAGAAGCTATTTCATAGGAGGTAAACAATGAAGGAAATACCTGCAAGTGAAGTTGTTTGTCGAGATCAAAGGTGCAGACAAAAGTTTATACAGAAATGGAACCACTGTATTTACTTGAATGTTAGAAGGTAGAAAGCATTGAAACCCAAATGGTTGTTTCACTCAGGTATGACTGCCCTTCTTTCACTGTCACTTGAAAATAACTCCTTTATACTAATTCTGGAAAAAAGCTATAAATGAAATTAGCTTGAAACATTCTAAAATAAAAGCACGGATGTTTCAAATGCTGTTTACCATAATTATCATGCCCTTGCTCTCAACCAAGGTGAAAGAACACCTATCAGAGACTTTTATTTTTTGCCTACCAACTGCAAGTCTGATTTACCTCTAGATCTGCACAGAGAAGCAATAAAAAAGTCATAAGGATTACATTAGCATTTTTACCCACTTAAACAGAAGGCAAGACATGTCTTTGCATTTCACTGAACCAAAATAAAGATATAAAAAGTGTTTTTACCTTCAGTTATAGGGTGAAAAGAGTCTCATGGTTTACTCATCATAATCTGATTAAACCTGGAGTTTCATAGCATTCAATAAAATCACCAACCTTCCACCTCCCAATCTACCTTGGGCCATATTGAGAAAAAAACTTTCTTAAAAATATTCTAACACTTATTTTACACCAAAAGACTATTTAAACAGTTGAAAATAGTTCTGAGAAGTCCCCTAATTCACTAGTGGCTTTTATTTCATATGAAATTTGAATGATTGATGCAGGTAGTAATCTGCCGCTATCTAGAAAGCCATGATTTCAACTCAAAAAAGAATTTAAAAACCCTCCCTTAACCCCTAGGCTCCCTCCAGTTATTGCCCCACCTCCCTCCTACCACTCCACTCCAAACTCCTTGAGCGAATTGTCTACACCTGCTGTCTTAAGCTCCTCTCCTCCAATTCTCTTCTTGACCTCCTCCTATCTGGCTTCTGTCCCCTTCACTCCACAGAAACCACCCTCTCAAAGGGCACTAATGATCTCCTCTTTGCCAAATAAAATGGCCTCTATTCCATCCTAATCCTCCTCAACCTCTCGGCTGCCAACAACCTTGTCGATCACCCCCTTGTGCTGTAAACATTATATCCAAATTTGTCTTCACAGGCACTGTCCTCTCCTGGTTCTCCTCCTACCAATCTGGATGCTCATTCTTAATCTCTTTCTCAGGATCCTCCTCTGTCTCCCACCCTCTAACTGTGGGAATCCCTCAGAGCTCAGTTCTGGCTCCACTTCTATACTCCTTATACACCCACCCCCTTGGAGAACCTTTTCACTTCAACTACCACCTCTATGCAGATGATTCCCAAATCTACATGTCCATTCCTGATGTCTCCCTCTCTCTGCAGTGTCACATTTTCTCCTGCCCTCAAGACATCTCTACTTGGCTGTCCTGCCGAAACCTCACATTTAATATGTCCAAAACAGAACTACTTTTCTTCCCACCAAAAGCCTGTCCTCCCCTGAATTTCCGATCACTGTAGACAGCGCCACCATCCTTCCTGTTTCACAATCCTGTATCCTTAGCTGTATTTTTGAGTCATCTCTCTTTTTCAATCCACATATTCAATCTATCACTAAATCCTGTTGATTCAACCTTCTAAACCTAGCTAAAATTCACCCTTTCCTCTCCATCCAAACCACTACCACATTAATCCAGGCACTTTTCCTACCCTGCCTTGATGACTGTATCAGACTCCTTGCTGACCTTCCTGTCTCCTGGCTCTCCACACTCCAGTCTATACTCACTCTGCTGCGCAGATCATTTTCCTATACAAATTTTCAGTCCACATTTCTCCACTCCTCAAGAACCTCCAGAGGTTGCCCACCCACCTCCACATCAAACAGAAATTCCTTACCATCAGCTTTAAGGTACTCAATTACCTTGCCCCCTCTTACCTCACCTCACTACTCTCCCATTACAACCCATACTGCATACGTTGCTCTTTTAATGATGATGATGGTATTGGGTTAAGCACTTTCTTTGTGCCAGCTACTATACTAAGCGCTAGGGTGGATATAAGCAAATCAAGTTGGACACAGTCCCTGTCCCATGTGGGGCTCACGATCTCAATCCCCATTTTACATATAAGGTAACTGGTGCCCATTCATTCATTCATTCAATAGTATTTATTGAGCGCTTACTATGTGCAGAGCACTGTACTAAGCGCTTGGGATGAACAAGTCGGCAACAGATAGAGACAGTCCCTGCCGTTTGACGGGCAGAGAAGTGAAGTGACTTAAGTGACTTCCCAAGGTCACAGAGAAGACAAGTAGTGGAGACTGGTTTAGAACCCACGAACTTCAGACTCCCAAACACATGCTATCCACTATGCTGCTTCACTAGGCCATGCTGCTTCAATGCTGACTAATCACTGCACCTTGATATCACCTCTCTTGCTCCTGACCTCTCACTCACACCCTGCCTCTAGTCTGGATTGCTCTCCCTCTTCATATCTAATAAACACTTGCTCCACAATCAAAGCCTTATTGAAAGGTCATCTCCTCCAAGAGGGCTTCCTTGACTAAACCATTATTTCCTTCTTTCTCACTCTCTTCTGTGTTGCCCAGTTTGCTACCTTTATTCACCCTTCCCTCAGGTCCACAGCAGTTAAGTACATATCTGTTTTTTTTTAATTTATACTATTGTCTGATTCCCCCTCTTGACTGTGAACTCATTGTGCACAGGAAATGTGTTTATCAACTCTGTTTTTATGTACTCTCCCAAGTGCTTAGTACAGTGCTCTGCACACAGTAAGTGCTCAATAAGTCCCACTGGCTGATTTACTGATTAATAGTTTTGATCCATGCTTTATGCTGCCCAATCCTATTTTGCATCTGAATCACAGTGCAAAGATGTTTTTCATCAGTTACTTGTATAACACTAGCTTGATTGATTTAGACTCTTTTCTCATAATTCTGAGAGAATAGAAACCACATTGTTTCTGCTAGCATATTGGAAATGCTTATTAACAAACATGTTCTCCAGACTGTAAGCTTGTTGTAAGTAGGGAACATGTCTTCCAACTCTGTTGCATTGTAACATGATTTGCTTGTATCCACCACAGTGCTTGGAACACTGCCTGTCAAATAGTAAAGACTTAACAAATACCATAATTATTATTATTGCTCTCCCAAGTGCTTAGTATAGTGCTCTGCACACAGTAAGCACTAAATAAATATGATTCATATCAGGGAGCTGAGCTATCAACGGTGATGAATACCATAACAGTCTGGAGGAAACCTTTTTTTTTCAAGTTGTCAATTTAAAATAAGTCTCTGGGTTTGCTCTCAGAACACAAAGAAGTTTCTAGTGACAGCAGAAACAATAGTCTTTGTTGAACAGGACAGAGAGTGACCTTATTAGTAAGAATTGTTCTTCATACTAAAGCCCAACTTTTCCTTTCAAACTAATCCTTATGTTCAGAGCATTTGAAAATTAGAATTGAAGCAGTTGAATCTTAGACAGGAATTTCCAAGTCTCATGGCCTTGTTAAAAGAATTGCTCCCCAAGACTCAAAACCTCAAATAATCTTAAAATGGGTCACCCTAAAACAATACTCAAATTTCTTTTAATCTAGGTTTCAAAAGCAGCAAAGCAAAAAAAGTCCATCTTATCTCAGGTCATGAAAGAACATTGCCCAAGAAAAACATGCCAAAGAAAATCTCAGCAGGATGAAGTTTGCTTTTATGTCTGTTCTCTAAATAGAAAGTTGCTTGGTGCAAATATGCACAATGTCCCCTTGAGACTGACCTAGCAAACCAGAATAGTTTCAGTGATGAAATCATAAAGATGTGAATGGTAGCAGTTTCCTCCAAGGACTATGAGAATCAACTGGGATATTATTCTAAACTCATTTCAAATTGGATTATTCCCCAGTAACTTGCACTGGCTGCATTTAGTTTCATTTTATGATCAACAAACATCCAGAAGTGAGAAAGAAAAATGCCTTTTTCATGCACAGTTTCTAGATCCATTCGTACATGACAGCTTCAGGGCAACAGAGAAGAGATCTTCATTTGCCATGAAGCAATCCAAGAGCCCTTCACACCACTCTAGCTGTTAAACCCTGTTGGGATTAAAGCTTAGGATAGTGCCTGGCACACAGTAAGCACTTAACAGCTATCATTATTATTACTGTTATTATTATCCTGTGGAGCTATAGAAGAGATGTGATGTTATAGGCCAGGTTGTGGACAGGGAATGTGACGTTCATCATTGCATTATACTCACCCAAATGCTTAGTAAAGTGGCCTGCACACAATAAGCGCTCAATGAACATGAATGAATAAATGAATAAAGGGTACCCTCCTAGGGAACAGTGGTGACTTCCAGGTTAGTGATGACCTAACTGCTGCTATGACAACTCCATAACCCGCTTTGAATTTTACTGGAATTGTGAGGGCAGTCTAAGCTCATGAGTACCTCCACTTTTAATAGAAATATCAAAGAGCTTCAATGGTCACATTAAGGAGATGGCTAATCAAGGAGGGTGGAAACAGGAGAAATGCTGAAATGCTTTTCCCACTCCCTTTTGCAGCTCTCCTCGGCTTCCAAAAACAAGCATCTGCCGGGCTTGCTAACTTCCTGCCCCAAAGCGTGACCACGGACTGGAACCAGATGTTCTCTGACCTTCTGAAAACCTACACAGAGGCAGGAGGCCATAGCATATTGTTTAAATGTAGCCCACATGACAAGGAGGCCAGGCCCCACTTTTCCATGATGCACCTCAGAGGCTGAGCTGGGGCCAGTTGGAATGGACTGTGCCCTCTCGGCCCATTGAACACACAAAGTTGCCCAGGGGGCTGAACTCAACCAAAGAACCCATACAATCTGATAGAACGTTAAGGTTCTCCCTTCCTCCTACCCACCAAGGAGACATTCAGCATCTGAGCCCGTCCTCATTCATTTTTTAGAGTCATGGAACACCATCTAAATGGAAAAGATCACAGGCAGTTATTCTCCAAGAGAACATTGTTTTCTGGTCTGACTTTCTAAATGACTCAAGCAAGACAGCTTTGATCACTTCCCTTGTGGATGGGTTCCATCACCCAGTACACCTTCTGGGGGGGAATTATTCCCTGTTATTCAGCTTTGGCATTTCCCTAATTTCTTTCCAGTTTTTCCTTCAGTCCACCCTGGAAAATATATTTCTACTTTTTGGACTTCCCCAAAGTTTGAAGCAAGCATTGTGGGCAGGGAATGTGTCTGTTATATTGCTGTATTGTACTCTTCCAAGTGCTTAGTACAGTAAGCACTCGATAAATTGAGCGACTGATACTCTGACTTACCTATCCTCACTCCTCTCTCACTACAACCCAGCCCACACACTCTAATCTTCTAACACCAACCTACTTATTGTGCCTCATCCTCATCTCTCTGGCCATCGATCCCTTTCCAATGCCCTCCGTACTGCCTGGAATGACTTCCACTCAATCTCCAAGGGCTCCTTCCCCTCTGCCTTCAAACATGCCCACGTCTCCCCCATCCTAAAAAAACCCGCTCTTGACCCCACTTCCCCCTCCAGTTATCGTCCTATCTCCCTACTACCCTTCCTTTCCAAAATCTTAGAACGAGTCGTCTACAATCGATGCCTAGAATTCCTTAACTCCCATTCTCTCCTAGACCCCCTCCAATCTGGCTTCCGTCCCCTCCACTCTACCGAGACTGCTCTCTCCAAGGTCACCCATGACCTCCTTCTTGCCAAATCCAATGGCTCCTACTCCATTCTGATCCTCCTTGACCTCTCTGCTGCCTTTGACACTGTCGACCATCCCCTCCTCCTCCATAACTTATCTCACCTTGGCTTCACGGACTCTGTCCTCTCCTGGTTCTCCTCTTACCTCTCTGGCCGATCATTCTCGGTCTCCTACGCTGGAGCCTCCTCCCCCTCCCATCCTTTAACTGTTGGAGTTCCTCAAGGGTCAGTTCTTGGCCCTCTTCTGTTCTCCATTTACACTCACTCCCTCGGTGAACTCATCCGCTCTCACGGCTTTGACTACCATCTCTACGCAGATGACACGCAGATCTACATCTCCGCCCCTGTCCTCTCCCCCTCCCTTCAGGCTCGCATCTCCTCCTGCCTCCGGGACGTCTCCACCTGGATGTCGGCCCGCCACCTAAAACTCAACATGAGCAAGACTGAGCTCCTCATCTTCCCTCCCAAGCCCGGTCCGCTCCCAGACTTCTCCATCACCGTGGATGGCACGACCATCCTTCCCGTCCCGCAGGCCCGCAATCTCGGTGTCATCCTTGACTCGTCCCTCTCGTTCACCCCACACAACCTATCCGTTACCAAGACCTGCCGGTTTCACCTCTACAATATCGCCAAGATCCGCCCTTTCCTCTCCACCCAAACGGCTACCTTACTATTACGGGCTCTCGTTATATCCCGGCTAGACTACTGTGTCAGCCTTCTCTCTGACCTCCCTTCCTCCTCTCTCGCCCCGCTCCGGTCTATTCTTCACTCCGCTGCCCGGCTCATCTTCCTGCAGAAACGATCTGGGCATGTCACTCCCCTTCTTAAACAACTCCAGTGGTTGCCTATCGACCTCCGCTCCAAACAAAAACTCCTCACTCTAGGCTTCAAGGCTCTCCATCACCTTGCCCCTTCCTACCTCTCCTCCCTTCTCTCTTTCTACCGCCCACCCCGCACGCTCCGCTCCTCTGCCGCCCACCTCCTCGCCGTCCCTCGGTCACGTCCTCCCGCGGTCCTGGAACGCCCTCCCTCCTCACCTCCGCCAAACTGATTCTCTTTCCCTCTTCAAAACCTTACTTAAAAATCACCTCCTCCAAGAGGCGTTCCCAGACTGAGCTCCTCTTCCCCCTCTACTCCCTCTGCCATCCCCCCTTTACCTCTCCGCAGCTAAAGCCTCATTTTCCCCTTTTCCCTCTGCTCCTCCACCTCTCCCTTCCCCTCCCCACAGCACTGTACTCGTCCGCTCAACTGTATATATTTTCGTTACCCTATTTATTTTGTTAATGAATTGTACATCACCTTGATTCTATTTAGTTGCCATTGTTTTTACGAGATGTTCTTCCCCTTGACGCTGTTTAGTGCCATTGTTCTTGTCTGTCCGTCTCCCCCGATTAGACTGTAAGCCCGTCAAATGGCAGGGACTGTCTCTATCTGTTGCCGACTTGTTCATCCCAAGCGCTTAGTACAGTGCTCTGCAAATAGTAAGCGCTCAATAAATACTATTGAATGAACTTCCTCCTTCATATCTAACCACACACAACTCTCCCCATCTTCAAAGCCCTTCCAAATTCACACCTCTTCCAGGAAGCCCTCCCTGACTAACCTCTTATCTCCCTTCTTTACCCTCCCTCCTTTCTGTGTCACATCCCCTAAGAACATTGATACTTGCTTCACCCCAGTGCTAGTGGCACTTATGTACAGATCCTTATACTCTGCTGCTTCCCTCAACCTGAACTTCATTTCAGCACCCATCTCTTTCACTAGATTGTAAATTCCTTGGGGACAGGGAGTGTGTATACCAACTCAGTTGCACTCTCCCAAGTGCTTAGCTGCCTATTCCACATAGTTTTGGTTCTCTCCATCTGTGAGACAGCCACTCTTCCCTTCCCATAGTTCATTCTGAGCACTCTGATCCTCAGGTAAAATTATCTAAGGAGTCCAAGTCTGGTTATTTTCTCACTGAAACTACATGAAAAACGTCTCATCACTTCCCAGTTTACATGTTCTTCAATTAGGATGTAAGCTCCTTTTGTGCAGGAAGCTTGTATCTTGCTTCTATTTTACTTTCCTAAGTGGTTAGCATAATGTATTTTTTTTAACTGTGCATTAACAACCTCTTGAAAAGATGCTTTTTGTTTTTAACTTTTAAGATATGCCATACTACAAATGCCTTTTAAAATTCAGGTTTTATGATGCTAATGCAACCTTACTAAAGAGAGAGATAAAAGAGTGAATGTCCCCCTGTGCCTTTGCCGTTTTGATTTCTTATTGTAAAGCCATCATTTTGTTCAATTCCATCAGTCCCCAGCTCTCTTCCTCCCTAGGATGGGCCCAGTTGCTTCCCAGTGACTCCCTACCCAATCCAGAAATGGCACCAACTTTCAAAATGACCTGACAGGGAACATAACAATAACAATAATTGTGTGTCAAGCACTATTCTAAGCACTGTGGAAGATACTAGATAATAGACACATTGGCTCTGGCACAAATGAGATGGACAGGGCCACCCCCAGAGAAATGTTCCAGGTTCAGGTGAGCTTGGTCAGACTTTTCCGTAGAATGTGTACAATGTCATTCCAGTACATTCCATTACATTCAGAGAAGCAGTATGGCATAGTGGCTAGAGAAGGGGAAGGGGAGCCAGAAGGCCATAGGTTTTAATTCCAGCTCTTCCACTTTGCTGACACTTTATTTGTAAAATGGGATTGAGATTGTGAGCCCCACATGGAACAGGGACTGTGTCCAACCCAATTTGCTCGTCTCACCCCAGCACTTAATATAGTCCCTGGAACATGGTAAGAGCTTAACAAATACCACAGTTATCCCCCATGTGCCTGCAGTAATACACACAGTGTCACGGGGATCTCAGTGTCTGTTACTCAGAAGGAATATCCGTGCCCAACCTATTTCAGAGAACCCCTTCTGAAGCTTCTACTGTAAGCCACTGCATGTCTGGACATTTATGCCTCTGTCTATGATCCCGTTTACATTTCTCTTCTGGGCCAAACAAGAAACAATTGAATAAACAGCATCATTCCCCTGGGAAGGAAAAGGCTTATAACTGAAGAGCAAAGTCCTAAAGAATTTAATAGCCCCCATGAGAATGACTTTCTAAAATAAACATTAACTTTTTAATATATAAATGAGAAGTCACAGACAATTTCAAAATGCAGATGCTCTCCATCTGACTGTCTGTTTGAAGCTGAGCTGTGAGCAAGGCCATAGGGTGAAGCTATCAGAAGAATTTTCTCCCAGGTCAGAGAGTAGCATTCAGGGGCTGGAAAGGAAAGGTCAACTGGATAAGGTTGGGGTGTGGGGCAATAATTGTCTAGAGGACTTTTCTATAAATGGTATTTATTAAGCACTTAATTTGTGCCGGTGTACTAAGTGCTGTGATAGGGAATGTGTCTACCAACTCTGTTATATTGTTTACTACAAAGTGCTTAGTACAGTGCCCTGCACAGAGTAAGTGCTTAATAAATGATTGATTGATTGAGGTAGACACAAGCTAATCAGACTGGAAATGGTCCCTGTCCCACATTTACAGTCTTAATTCCCATTTTACAGATGAGGTAACAGACACAGAGAAGTGAGGTGACTTGTTCAACGTTATGCAGCAGACAAGTGGCATAGCCGGGATTAGACCCTATGACCTTCTGACTCCCAGGCCCATGCTCTATCCACTATGCCATGCACACAACTCCTCCAAGCATCCACTGGTGCTGCTGTGGGAGACCTATTACTGGGCTGGAAGAGCCATGGTTGTGGTCAAGTATGGCTCTTGCATCCTTCAGTGAGGGTTTTCAGACTCCAGAATTGATTGATGAGGATTATAGGACCTTCTTTTCTGGACAGCTTCAAAAATAGCACATATTCTTATCTGCCCTGGGATGATCTAGGGCAATCCTGAATTGGAAGCAAAAGGATGGATTAGAGAACTCACAAGCCTCCTTACAGTCCCAAGATTCTGATTCTATTCCTCAATTTCATGGTTCCTCATCAAATAGACTGTACTTAGCATTTTTACAGTGCTTTATTTTTAGCACTGTATGTTTATTTTGGGAGTTCTTTGCTGCCAAACTTCTATGCACTTATAAAATATAAGTGTTTCTCCACTGGTTTAGGTCTCTCACCTCCCCACTTCTCTAATTCTTGCAAAACTACTTGTGATTATTTGTTCAGGTGTATTAATCCTGCCTAGGGAGTTGCTATTTGCTTGTCTAATTTTGTTTTACCAGAACACGGTTAACAGATTTATGCAGTGATGATGTTGAGGCAGCAGCCAGGCCTTTTGCAGAAGCTGTGGTGTCATGAATATCTGACTACATGGGCCAGGCAACCACCTTTCCTAACTGGTTTGAAATAGAGGGGGGTTGACATTCATCTCTGTATAGAGTCTTGCAAGCAATTAGAATACAAGGCAAGATGCTTTGGTGAATAGAACTGATCTGGGAGGCTCTACCACTTGCCTGGGGCTAAGTAGGCAAGTGACTTGCTCTCCTTGAGCCTCATTTTTCCAGACAATGATATGGAGGGAAAAAACAAATCTCTTTGTCTCTGTCTTTGTTTCTCTCCCTTTCCTTCCCTCTCTTTCCCTCACTCTTCATCTCTCTTGCTGTCTTCCTCTCTCTCTCTCTTCCCTGCACCTTTCCACTATCCACTCTCTAAAACAAAATAATTCCTGTAAAGACACTTGAGCTCCTCTCACAAAGGATTCATATAAACTCAAAATGGTAATCCACTCTAACAGATGACTAAGAATTTCCACTCCCTGTTCTAAGACCTGCAGAGACCTGAAAGGCTAGTCTTACTCCCTGTCTGGCCCTGCTCCTGCCCTGCTCTTTTGGCATGGGAGGAGGATCGTTGGTCAGATATTCTGAGTCTTACTGTGTGATCACATTCATTTTTTCTGAATCCAGCAAAAAAATTTTGTTACAAGAAGCTTTCCACATCTAGTTGTGGAATCACATACTTGTGCCCCAGGATAATCTGAGAGGTACTCTTTCCTCACAAAATATCTTCTGAGATTTTAAAAAGGCTATTCATGAATCTTTCCATGAAGAAAAATCCAGATAGCCTGTAAAAATTTGGGGCCAAAGCTACTTTTGCCTAGGCTGTATTGAGGAGAAAAATAGATTTGCTGATAGACATCTCTAAAACAAAACCCTCCCCTCAACATGTGGTCGCATTTTGTTTGTGCTAAAGTAGGCACAGCTGAGTCAATAAATTGTATGTGATAAGAAGTTGTTAGTCACTAAGACAATCACTGAGGCTTTGGGGTATTGAGCAAGTACTGGAAAATAACAATACATTTTTAGAATACTCCTTAGCCAACAGAGGGAGAGAAGACAGATCAAAATACAGTTTGTAAAACCTGCTGAGAGACCTCAGGTGCTTCATTCAGTCCACTTCTTCTCCTTCTTCTTCTTCTTCTTCTTCTTCTTCTTCTTCTTCTTCTCCTCCTCCTCCTCTCTCTCATCCTCTTCCTCTTCATCCTTTTCTTCCTCCCTTTTTCCTCTTCCTTTTCCTTCTGCTTAACTTCCTCCTCCTCCTCAAACACTATCTCAACAACCAATAAGGATATTCATTTGGCCTAAGGGTATAAAATAGGGTGCTAATTGCCTAAGGTACATCTGATTGGATTACAGGTGTATCTGAGCACCCCATCTGATTGTCTCCCACCTAGTTGAAGGGGTTGATTTCTGACATGTTCATGAGCAAAGACCTCTGATTGGTTCCTGCAGATAGGATCTGACTAATCTGAAGAGCAGAAGATCTGACACAGGGAAATCATAGTGGGACATAAAGCCACCCTTACCCCCACCACCCCTTAAGTGAACAGAGGGAAGGTTCAGGGAGCTCTAGGAATGGCAGGCCACCACATCCCTCCTCCTGAAGACAGAGAGGAGGCAGAGAGGGGCTCCAGGAGGAATTGTGGGAACAAGAAGGGAAAAGAGTCTGTTGTGCCGGGATGGAAGCCAGACTCACCCAAATATCCCACCTCTCTCTTCCCCGGCGCTGTCCCCTTGTTGTTCAACCTACAACTAATGCAGTTTAAACCACTTAGACAACCGTTGAGGTGACGAGAAACTGGAGCTGATTATCCAGTCATCTTGAGGATTTTTTCAGATAAATGAGTCATAGTTCAAAATGATGATAATCATGCATGGAACCTGGCCTTTTTCAGACCTTTAACCAAAGTCAAGTATTATTTGTGTTCGTTGGGGAATGACTTTTTGATGAAGAGACTGAGACAAGAAAACTAGAAACTGGTTCAAGAAGAAAGACTAAGATTAATTGGCTGATTATTAACATGCAGTCACAGTGTTCACTACCCAGTTATATTTGCACGGGACACTTATGAAAGGAGTGGAGGCTGAGTACCTGAAAACCTCCTGAGTCAAGGTTCATCCCGCCCCCTTCATATAAAATGGATCTGCAGCTACTATTAATACCAGAATATATGTTCATAGTGTAATTGTAGAGACAATAGTGATTTGAGAATGGGGCAGTAAGTGAGGCAGTGTGAAATGGCATTGGAGTTTGTTAGGAAGACATCCTGTTCTGAAAGCCACGGTCTTGCTGCCTGTCAGGAAATCAATTCATTTGTGAACATCAGACTTCTTCAATGGGCTGGAGTTGACTGACTTAAGGGTTGGAAAAGTTCTGCTGCCTAGAAAAGATGGGATGGTTGTTTACTTATATGTGGAAACAGAAAGCGTCAGTGGGGAATTTTAGTTACCCTGTTGCCTACCTCTCATCAGCAATGTACATACTAATAATGATAATTATTATTGGTTAAACCCTTACTATGTACCAAGAACTCTATTAATCATGGAAACAGTTACAAGAAAATCAGATTGGATGGCATCCCAGTTCCACTTTGGGCTCACAGTATTAAGGAGATGAGAGAGTGGTTAGTTAGTCCCCATTCTATAAATGAAGAAACTGAGGCACAGGGAAGTAAAGTGGCACCTAAAATCACACAGCAGGCAATTGCAAGAATTAGGATTAAAGCCTAAATCCTCTGACTCTCAACCCCATTCTAGGATTCTACTGACCCTCGAGACACCATGGCCCAAGTAAACATTCTCTTGAGAAATGGCATGGCCTAGCAGAAGGCGCAGGGACCTATGAATAAAGTGACCTTTGTTTTAATCCCTCTTCCACCACTTACCTGCTATATCACTTTGGCAAGTAATTTAACTTTCCCATGTCTCTGAAATGTCAACTCGCTACCTGTTGTCTCCCCTGCTGAGACTAGGAATCCCATGTGCAACAGAGGCTACTTTGAACCTGATTATCTTGTATCTACCTCAAGGCTTAGTATGTAGTCATGATACCAAATGTATATGGTACATTTGGCAACAGCTATCATTACCATTATTATTAGGATTGCTATTATTATTAATAATCTTTTCTCCCTTGTGAAGCGCTTAGTACAGTGCTCTGCACATAGTAAGCACTCAATAAATACTATTAAATGAATGAATGAAAAGAAAAAGGTTGGGTCCTCAACCCAATCTGGTTAAGTAGAAATCCACTGCGGTTGTTTTTCTCTCTATTTACTTTGAATTTCTCTGGTGTGAGGACCTTATATTAGCTTCCCCATGGTGAAAATTTCAGGCAGTTTCCCATTTTCTAGTATGAGAAAATCTTACTTGAACTTATCTTCAGAGTATTTGTGCTATGAAGAGATTGGCATAGGCTCTCCAGAAAACCATAGCTTGAATGAATCCGCAACGTCTGTGTATCTGTTTGCGACACATGAGCAGGGGCTTCGCTAAGCGTACAGCTGCCATTGACAGAGGGTTGCCATTTTTGAACAACAAAGTTTACAAATAGAAGTTTAATCCATATGTGGGGGGCTTCCTCCAAATGACAGCATGAAAATGCTGCCAATTCTAATGGTGATTAAGGGTCTGAATCCTGGCAAGGAGAAACGGTTCCCAGTATTTAGAGAAATCGTTTCAGTCATTCGCCTACACTCCCCTTCATTAAACGTAATTTATGGACCATGGATTTCTGTGTTGGAAAGTTCTCAAAACAATTGCCAGTTGTTTCAGGGGAATGAGAGGGTGGGAACCTTAGGCCCCACATTGGAGAAAAGCAGAGAAGACCTGCAACCTCAAGGGAGTGTGTGAGCCTGAATAAGAAGAGCAGCAGCAGCTCCGGAACAGACGAGGCTTCGCCAAGGCAGGATAGCATCAGCCGAACCTGCTGTTGACATTTAGCTTTGAGAACTTGAGACAGCAGCTTTGAATTGTGGCCAAGAGGACTTCACTGTAATTATTGACTGAAAGACAAAGCAAAGTAAAAATAGAGTCTTACATCATTGTGGTCCTCAATGTTCCTCAATCTTTTTTTTTTAGTGTAATGTGGCAATGGGAGGCCACAGTACCCTTCCTATTCCACTGGAAGGACATTCATAATAACAATAATAATAAAAAAATAATATTATTAATAATAATAGTCATATTTGTTAAATCGCTTACTGTGTGCCAGGTGCTGTATTGAGTGCTGGGGTGGATGCAAGCAAATCGGTTGAACACAGTTGCTGTCCCAAGTGGGGCTCACAGTCTCAATCTCATTTTACAGATGAGGTAACTGAGGCCCAGAGAAGTGAAGTAAATTGCCCACAGTCATACAGCAGACAAGTGGAGGAGCTGGGATTAGAACCCAGGTCCTTTTGACTCCTATGCCTGGGCCTTATCCACTAAGCCATGGAAGTAAGGAAGGTCCAGTCCACTCTTTATAGGATGTTTCCAGATTATCACGAGGTATCTAAAGCATTAGAAGTTCCCTAGAGGTCAGCAAAATCAGAAAATGCTTCTGGTTTTTGCTTCCTCTCCCTCCCCCAGGTTTCTGGGTGCTCTTGGGAAATATTCTCGATTACCTCTAGTAAGTAGCTTGGCCCATCGGGTAAAGCATGGGCTTGGGAGTCAGTAGGACCTGGGTTCTAATTCTAACTCCAACACTTGTTTGCTGTGTGACCTTGAGCAAGTCACTTAATTTCTCTAAACCTCAGTTACCTAATCTGTAAAATGGGGATTAAGACTATGAGCCCCATGTGCAATATGGATTGTGTCTAACCAGATTAGTTTGTATCTACCCAGTGCTTAGTACAGTTCCCAGCACAGAGTAAGTGCTTAACAAATACCATTAAAAAAAAAAAACGCTTAAGGTTTGACTGTTTACATTTGCAAAGGAGATAATGTACCTGCCCCTCTCCCTCCTGCCCCCTTCACCCTCTCTCTCTTCGGTTGTATTGTACTCTCCTAACTATTTAGTACAGTGCTCTGCACATAGTAGGCACTCAATACATACCATTGATTGTTTGACTGACTCCTACTCCCCCATCTCAGGACTCTCCTCATGGAGCTGATGGGGTACTGAACAAGTAATAAGGATTTCCTAATGTTCTTTTGTTCATTCATTCAAGAATACTGAGAATGAATGGCCCTCTAAATTGTAAGCTCACTGTGTGCAGGGAATGTGTCTGTTTATTGTTGTATTGTACTCTCCCAAGTGCTTAGTATAGTGTTCTGCACACAGAGTGCACTGAATAAATACGATTGAATGAATGAATGAATGAATGAATGGAGGGGAGAGACAGACATCAAATCAAATAAATTACAGATATGTACATAAGTGCTATGGAGTAGTGCTGTGGAGTGGGGAGGGAGGAAGAACAAAGGGAGCAAGTCAGGGCACCTCAGAATGGAGTCGGAGAAGAGGGAAGGAGGGATTTAGTCTTCTAAGGCCTCTTGGGGAGATGTGCCTTCAAAAAGGCTTTGAAAGCAGGAAGAGTGATCATCTGTTGGATTTGAGGAGGAGGGGCATTCCAGGCCAGAGGCAGGACATGGGCTAGGGGTCGATGGTGAGATAGGCAAGATTGAGGCATAGTGAGAAGGCTAGCATTAGAGGAGTGAAGTGTGTGGGCTGGGTTGTAGAAGAAGAGTAGCAAGGTGAGGTAGAAGGGGGCAAGATGGTGGAATTCTTTAAAGACAATGGTGAGGAGTTTTTGATTGATGTGGAGGTGGATGGGCAACCATAGAAGTTTTTTGAGGAGCAGGGTGCCATGTCCTAAATATTTTTGTAGCAAAATGTTCAATGGCGGCTCAGTGTTCCCAGTAATCCAAGTAAAATCAAAGACTGGTCCTACTGACAGCACGTTCCAGAGATGTGATCACAAAAGTAGAAAGGGGAATGAGGGTTCTGGGGAACAAGGGTGAACAAGACAGCAAATGGGAAAATAATGCTTACTTCAGAGTAGTTTACTCATCTAATGCTCTGACTGTCAACAGAAACACAATCAATCATATTTACCGAGTGCTTAATGTGTGCATCACACCGTACTAAGCACCTGGAAGAGTACAACGTAACAAAGATGGTAGACACATTCCTTGCTCACAACGAGCTTACAGTCTAGTGGCTACACAAGGCTGCATAGAGGATTAAGACCCAGCAAGGAGGCTGTTGAAGCTCTCATTTCTTGCTTCTTCTTTCCACAATCTTACATGCAAACTGCCATGATTAGGTTTTAAGTACCTCGGAGTAGGGAAAGTGAAAAGAAATAGAAAGCTTTTTTCCCAAATGGAGCACCAGCTAAATAATCATTTAACAGTACAGAATGAATAATGAGCCTAGGACACAGAATCCAACTGAGCTCCTTTCCTCAGATCCACCAAAAATTAAACATCTTTCTTCAAACAAGTTTATGGTTCCAGTAATGAAGGAGCTAAAACAAGCCCATTTTCTGTTAGGGCAAAATTGTTCATCTTCATTTACTGAGGAAAAGACTCTGCTTCACAGTGGCCCTCACCCATCTGTTAATGGGTGCCTGGGCTCAACTAAGTAGATTTTTTCAGCTGTTTCAAAAGATTTGGTTCAGGAATCACTCAGTGTTCTTCCCTGCTGTAGAGAGAAGAGGATGCCCACACACTAACTTTCCTGCCCTAGTGCCCACATGGTTTGGGGCAATGCAGTCTGCTGCCTGGATGAGAGCCTATCTCCTGTGACCACTCTCTGGTTTCCAACCCAATCAAGCTGCCATCATTTTAGGCTGCTGGGAATCCCTTTACCCGAACCTTTTCTTGCAAGGGTAAGCTGCTAAGTATAAATAGCCATACTGATAGCTAATCTATTTTTCTTTCTTTCTTTGGGAATTAAATGACACAAATATCTGTCCTTCATCCCTCCATCTCTGTTAAACCACGTTCACATGAGGAAATCAGCGACCAGAACATCTTGGAATTCATAGGATTCCACTATGGTATGCATGCAGCCCTCATTACTCTCTGTGGAGGGAGGGAAACTCCTGTAATCTTGCCCTTAATGGCTATTTACTTGGGGGGAGGGGGCAGGGGAAAAGGGAGGAATTCTTGTGTCATCGAACTGCACAGGAAAATGATTTAATACTATTTTGTGACTTTTGTCCCTATCCCAGGAAAATGAGTTCATCTCATTTTTCCTCTCCAAAGCACCTGCTTCATGTAAAAATAATAATAATTGTGGTATTTGTTAAGCACTTATTATGTACCAGGCAGTGTAAAGCGCTATGGTGGATACAAGCAAATTGGGGTGGACACAGTTCCTGTCTCACATGGATTTTACAGGCTCAATCCACATTTTACAGATGAGGTTACTGAGGCCCAGAGAAGTGAAGTGACTTGCCCAAGGTCACAACAGAAAAGTGGCAGATTTGGGATAAGAATCCATGACCTCCTGACTGCCAGTCTGGTGTTCTATCTACCATACCATGCTGCTTTTATGTCCCAAGCTTAGATATTAATGATGATGATGATGATAGTGGTATTCGTTAAGGGCTTACTATGGATCAAGCACTGTACTAAGCGTTGGCCTAGATACATGATAATCAAATCAAACACATTCTCTGACCCACATGGTGTTCACAGTCTAAGTAGGAAGGAGTTTTAAGTTTTTTCTAGCACCTACCTGAGCATTTAATATAGTGCACTCTGTTGTATTGTACCCTCCCAAGTGCATAATACAGTGCTCTGCACACAGTAAACTCTCAATAAATACCACTGATTGATTAATTCATATATAGTAAGCACTTAGCAAGCACCACAATTAGTACTATTATTAGGTATTAAATTCCCATTTTACAAATGAGGAAACCAACACGGAGACATTAAATGACTTGTCAAATAATAATGTTGGTGTTTGTTAAGCGCTTACTATGTGCAGAGCACTGTTCTAAGTACGGGGGTAGAGACAAGGTAGAGACAGGGTAATCAGGTTGTCCCACGTGAAGCTCACAGTCTTCATCCCCATTTTACAGATGAGATAACTGAGGCACAGAGAAGTTAAGTGACTTGCCCACAGTCACACAGCTGACAAGTGGCAGAGCCAGTATTGGAACCCATGAATGACCTCTGACTCTCAAGCCCAGGTTGACAAAGTCACACAGAAGACAAGTGGCAGAGCAGGGATAAGAACGGAGTCCTCTGACTCCCAGACCCAACCTCTTTCCTCTAAGCCACACTGCTTCAGTGGCCAATGAACTGTAACAAATGAGAATTCTGACTAGGAGACATGGCATCTGTAGCTGGGCAAAGCCAATCTGACTCAAAGATGATCTGCTCTTCCTTTCTACCTGATGATTCAATCAATCAATCAATCAATCATATTTAATGAGCATTTACCACTATAAAACTGATGCACTTGTTCCTCACTAGCTTTGAGGCATACCTCAAAGTTCCATTTGCCCTGCCCCAGTTCTACGAGCATTTCCATACTGGAAAAAAAAAAAGCTTTTAGAAGCTTAAGATGCTAAAACCAGTCTAGCCCTGCAGGTCATCTGGCTCATAAGCCTGTGTGACCACCTTATTAAAAGGATCATCCACTCCAGCAGATTCTTGCTCCCCAGTAAACCAAGAGAAAAGGAGAAGACCCAAACGAAAGGTTTTCTGTAAGAGAGCTCAATGGCCTGAAATTAGAATCTTGCTCAGACTAATAGCATTATTGATAAGCAACATATAATCATGAGTTGCATATATTAAGCACTTACTTTGTGTAGACCGCTGTACTAAACACTTGGGAGAGCATAATTCAGTTGGTAGAATTGATCCCTGCCCTCAAGGAGCTAAGATTCTATGGGGGAGAGGTGATGGAGAGAGAAAGACATATATTACATATAAGGGAAGCAACTGAGTATAAGGAAAGGAAAATCAAATGGAGGAGATGAGAGCTTAAGCATTTCAGTAGGGTTTTAAAGATGGGAAGAACACTGGATTGTTGGACATGAATGGGGGAGGAGGTTCTGGTCAAAAGGGAGGGCGTGAGCCAACAGCCAAGCAAGGGAAAGTTCGGGAAGTCTTATGTTTCAATGAACTATTACTAATCACTCTAAAAATGGTCATGTTTGCACACTGCAGGCCATTATTTAGTAGCAACTAATTAGCCCAAACTGCAACAGTTTATTTAAAGAGGTCAGGTAAGAAAATGGCATTTTAGCAAAGTGACAAAACCCAGTTGCTAATGTTCTTGGAATCTAAGTGGTGAGAAGTGGGGTGAGTTGACTAATTTCAGAATCAGAAATTCAGTGTGTTGGCCTCAAGGAAAATTCTTATACGCTCCCTACTTGATAGTCAAATGAGAAGGCCCAGGGCCACCCAAAGAGAGATAAAGTAGCAGCAAAAGAGCATGCATAATGAAGTCTGCATCAAATTTAGTGTCCCGGGGCTTTCTTTGGATACAGTAGGTTAGTGCAATGATGAAAAAGGAGATGGAGGCTCAGAAATGACATGGAGAAAGGAAGTTATTAGAACAAAGAGTGGTGTGGAGATAAAAAGAGATCAGTGACCAGAGGGGGAATGTGGTAACCAGGATCAAATGAACAGGACAGGCCTAAGGCACAAGTTCAGCTGAAGAAGTTCAGCTGAAGTCTGAGAATGCTAGATTCAAAAAAATGTCAGAATTTGCCAAGGAAATCAGCCAAACAAATCAAGATGAAGGGTGACAATTCTGGTGGGGGATAAGAGCTGGCAGAGGGAAATGATGATAACATTTTGGCTGAAAGTAGAGGACATTTAAAGAGGACCCGAGGACAATAAAAACTATTTTAAAGGACTGCTCTTGGCTAGGGCCAGGGACGCCTGGTGTTAGGAGAAACCTGACCAGGGAACTTTTGTGTAGCTCAAAGAGTCTATTCAGACTGCCAAGAGAGAGCAGTGGAGAACTTTAATTCCTTGAAAATAACTGTTATAATAATATAATGCCAGTATTTGTTAAGCCCTTATCATGTGCCAAGCACTGTACTAAGCACTAATGTATGTAGGGGGTAATCAGGCTGGATCCAGTCCCTGTCCCATGTGGGACTCTCAGTCTTTGAGGTACAATAGTGCTCCTAAAGCTACTAAGAAACCTGTTGTAGAAGGGACAACCTATGTGTGGTGCTGAAAAACCTGACTGGTTTGGCAACTACTCTACATCTGGTCCTAGTGACTCTACCTCAATTCCCTTAGTGATGCCTAACGTCAGGATGTAGCTGGAATCCAAAAATTCCACCGACTTTACTGGCCTTCTGAGTCTGATGAAAGTGAAGAAGAGAGGCAAGAGAAGAAAGCTTCCTGGGCTTTAGGAAATTTAGATCTTGGGAACTATAGAATGGCTTCATCCGGATTCAGGGAACTGCCGAGAAGCCTTCCTGAGAACTTCCTCCAGCATGACCACACCCCAGAAATCTCCAAAGGGGTTGGTACCACTTGAGCTGGGTGGCATCTTCACAGCTTGGACCAGTTGGGGCAGTTCAGACTGAAAGTCTGAACCGCCACCTCACCTCTCCCTGCCTCAGCCTGGTTTTGTGGGCCAAGGAAGCAATGGCAGCCAATTTGCTCATTCTCTTCTCTCTCTACCTTGTCCTCCATTTCTGCCACTATTCTCCCTGCCCTTCCACCTCCTCCTTTGGGTGCTCAGAGCAGGAACTTAAAGGGTGCTCCAGGAAAGAGGAAGGAGACCAGCCCCACCAATCTTGCATAATCCTAGCTGTGGATCTGTGCTGCTACCGGGATGAAGTGGTAGTGGCTCCAGTGAGTGAGTGAGTCAGTTAGTCAGTCTTATTTATTGAGTGCTTACTGTGTAGAGAGCACCTTACTAAGTAGACATATAATAATAATAATAATGTTGGTATTTGTTAAGCGCTTACTATGTGCAGAGCACTGTTCTAAGCGCTGGGGTAGATACAGGGTAATCAGGTTGTCCCACGTGAGGCTCACAGTTAATCACCATTTTACAGATGAGGTAACTAAGGCACAGAGATATTCCCTGCTCACAATGAGCTTACAATCTAGAGGGGGCTACAGACATTAATAGAAATAAATTAAATTACAGATATACACATAAATGCTGTGGGGCTGGGAGGGGGAAAGGGAAATGGGATGTGGGGGGAATGGTGGAGAGGGACAGGGGACCCTTCCAGGGGTGAACGGTGCCTTGTCTAACAATACATATATCTGTATACCTGTATACATCTGTAATTTATTTATTTATTTATATTAATGTATGCCTTCCCATTTAGACTGTGAGCTCTTTCTGGACAGGAATGTGTCTGTTAGTTGTTATATTTTGCTCTTCCAAGCGTTTAGTACAATGGTTTGCACACAGCAAAAGCTCAATAAATATGTTTGAATGAATGAAGTTGGTGGCCAGTGAGGTCTGGGGCAACCAGCCTCTGGCCCAGCCCATGATGACAGAACATGATTCTGTGTCCCTAACATGGTGTGTGATGTCCGAAGTGTACAGGGTATTTTCTTTTCTTACTGCCACCCCTGATTATTAGCCTTCGCCATCAGTTGTGTTAGAAATGGATCTTGGGTTAATGTTTTAAATAATGGAAAAGGCAACAGACAGCTAGTGAGTCTGAACAGAGATAAAAAATGTGTGATGAGTCTGTGAAGTACAAAACAGAAATTCAGAAAACAGAGCAGCTGTCTGCAGCTGACTTGAAACGAGGCCTCCATAGAATTGTTTTCCTGAGAAATAAGCGTTGCCTTAGAGAGGCACCTCAGTATACCTCTGCTAAACTACAGGGCCACATTTTTTTTTTTACTCTTAAGATTGCTAGTGTCATTTGACACATCTGTGTGAGAGTCTTCAACCCAGCTCCTCTGACACCCAGACCTGTGCTCTATTCACTAGGCAATGCTGCCTCTCAACCATATCATACCCGGATTCAGTGTTCTAAAAGGGAGGCTATGAAGTTAGACTTCTCAGGACATCAAAGCCACTCCATAAAAACTGTTGATGATAATAGGTTATTGTTATCCATAGGTGAAGATGAAACAGAAGTGAGAAAAAAGGAAAGAGTTGGAAAGAGAGGGTACAAGGGAGGAAAGGAAGGAGAGGGCAAAGGGGGAGAGGGGGACAAAAAGAAGGGAAAGTAGGAAAAGAAGGATAAGGGAGAGGAAGAGGAGAAGCATAGCATGACCTAGTGTAAAGAGCATAGGCCTGGGTGTCAGAGGACCTGGGTACTAATCTTGGCTCTACTACTTGTCTGCTGTGTGACCTTGGGCAAATCTCTTATCTTCTCTTTGCCTCAGGTACCTCATCTGTAAAATGGGTATTGAGAATGTAAGCCCTATGTGGGACAGGGACTGTGTCCAATCTGAATATTTTGCAGCTTCCTTTTACAAATACAATCAATAAATAAGAGGAAATGGAGGTGAAAGAGAATAACGATCTAAAAAACTCAGATGATTTTGAAGACTTTGAGGCTGGTAATCACCAGTCTCCTTGGGTTGGATTGAAAATGAAGGAGCAAGGGGTTTCACTGTTGAAAGATATGGAGGTTTGGGAATTTTTGTGGAAAAGAACATTGGTTTTTGTCATATTAAAAGATAAGATGTGCTTATTCCTTTTTGAAGCAATTTTTTATCATGAAAGAAGATGAAAACCTACTCACCATACTTCAATCTTGTCTCTCTGCTGACCCCTCACTCATATCCTGCCTCTAGCCTGGAATTCCCTTGCTCTTCATATCAGACAGACTATCACTGTCCCAACCTTCAAAGCCTTATTAAAAACACATCTCCTCCAAGAAGCCTTCCCCTACTAAACCCTCATTTCATTTTCTCCCAGTCCTTGCTGTGTCACCCTTGCACTTGGATTTGCACAGTTAATTTACCGCTACCTCAACCCCACATAACTTAGGTATAACTGTAATTTATTTATTTACATTAATGCCTATCTTTCCCTCTAGCCTGTTAGTTTGTGGTGGGCAGGAAATATGTCAGCCAACTCGGTTATATTGTACTCTCCCAAGTGCTTAGTACAGTGCTCTGCACACAGTAAGTGCTCAGTAAATGTGACTGATTGATTGGTGATATACTGTCCAACTACAGGGAAACTCGCAAAAAATACTGAAAAATAAAACAAAACAAAAGGCTATCTACAAAGCCTGGGAAGTGGGGTAGATGATGTGACTTTAAACTTTGAGGGCAGGAACTAATGAGCTGGTGAGCCAAAAAAGTTGCTTCCTATCAGGTCCCTATGATAAACAAGTCCCTCCAAGTGGTGGTTTCTATTTGCTTTTAGTTGTTTTTGCCAGAGGCTGTGGGGAAAGATGGCCTTTGGAGTTAATTCCCTCTAATTGGCAATGCAGTCTGTTCCTGGATGAATTTGTTTCTGTGTTTTGGGGCCTTTGAGTTTGAGTGGTACTTTGCCCTTCCAATACTTCTCCCTTGTCTCTGAATAAGAGTGATTGCTTATCTGCCTCTCCCTTATAAGGCAATCTGCCCTTTCCAAAATGATTTTTGATGCCACCCGTCAGCTTGCTGCCTTTCTCCAGGAATTTGATGCCCATTGTAAACCTAAATTGCTTTTTCTGTTGCCTCTAGGGAGCACACTTACCTGTTGGACTCACTCCTCACAGAGAAAAGGGGAAGAAGGGGCAGTAGTGGGCAAGGCCAGAGAATCCCTTTGTCTTTGGGGAGATAGAGGGCTCTGGTTGGGTCCCTGACCCTATTGTGGTCAGGGTGGGTTATGTGGACAGCATCTGAGTGATTAACACTCATAGGAACTCCCCACAGTTTACAGTAAGACCCCAGAAGCACTGGTCATTGGCAGCACTGGCTGCATGCCCCTACTCCACTTCATATTGGCTCTGCTGCTGGCACTAGGAGGGATGCAGCTAGCTCCCAATGTCTCAGTTTTGTCTGTGCTTTGTTTATCAAAACTGGCTGTGATTCACGATGGACGTCCATCCTCAAAGGAGGACAATGGAGGCAAAACAACAACGACCACCTTTGTATACACAAAGCCAAAGCCAACAGCACAGTAGAGCATTAACTCTCAGACATACACATTTAGTTTCAGACATACCTCAAAAAAAAAAGGCAGAAAGGGTTTGGGCCCAACTCACATGCACATATCAACGCACACAAACCTATCATAACAAAAATGTGTTGCCCAAAAAGTGCCATTTCAGGAATAGCATCCGATGAGATTTCTGGAAATGCACTTCGCAGAGGTTGTGAAGCATCCCTGATCAAATACCAGCCAAGAGGTTTTTTCTCCACAGAGTTCAGAGTTCAGCCTGTTCCAACCATGACAATCTAGTCTGCATAACAGGTCTGTCCCAACCCATCACTCTCCAGGGTCCTGTCAATATGACCGGTGCAGTTGACAGAGTTGGGGCTCCCAGCTGTCCATCTTGTCAAATCCCTCTCTCCTCTGTGCCAGTTAATGTCTCCTATCCCCCTCTGTCTCTTCCATCTCCTGCAAGTGATGGCAGGTGGGAGCAGAAACCCTCCCAGAGGAGGATTTGTGTTGGTTTTTTTCATGGTATTTGTTAAGCATCTCCTATGTGCCAGGCACACAGTACTAAGTACTGGGGGTCACCGCTATTCCACCAACACCATGGGTGTTTCAGCCTCACCCTCTGCCCATTGGCTGATTGCAAGCCCCCGTAGTGTGAGATTGTAGGCCAAGGAACCCTGGCAAAGAGGAATGATTTTAAATCGAACTTTCAAAAAATGCCTCTTTGGAAAGACCTTTTCTTGTCGACCTTTTCTGGCTCATTGTTTGGATGGAGAACAATTTATGTTTCTCTCTGCTAACATTACATTGCACAGTCCCTGCGGGGCACACACCTTGTCTGGTTTACCGGTTATCTACAGCATGCTGAGAGCAGACACTTAATACATTTTAAATAGCAATAACACATTTATGGCACCATTCTTCATTGTTGTCCTCTAACATTTGAATTAGTATCTGAAGATCAGTGTCAGACATGCTCTTCTCTGCCAGCCAGAAAGTGTATCTCTGAACAAGGAGGAGAATTTAAAGCTCTAATTTCTCAAGCTTGCACTTCCCCACAGAGCAGTAGAAAGGAGGCCTGGAGCTGAATTGGCAATAGTACTTTAACTTAGGCTGGCCCTTCCTGAAGGATTCAGGAATCCCACAGAAATTTAAAGCTGGATCCATTGAAGGTCCCATGAGGGGCCTTTTGTGGAATGGTCACCGTGTGTTAACACTGTAGGAATAAAAGAGGGAAACAGGGACTCACGGGTGATAACTGGCTTGTAGGTTAGATTCAGAAATAGAATTCAACCTCAGAAATCCAGGTTCTCATCCCTTCACTGGTGCGAAAATCGCACATCATGTCAGGTAACACTCTCACTCCCTGCCACATAGTAAAACCCTGGGGATTAATTCCCCTCCCTGAACTAAATCTGTGAAAACATTAATGTAAAAGTAAGTGTGAGTGTGTGAGAGAGATTTTAGGCTTATTCAGGATTGCTGCATTCCAGAGATAGCTGCAACAAGCTACACATATAAGAGAAAAGGGATTGAAGATGTTGGAGAGAGTGACAGGGAGTGAACACTTGTCAGGGCCACTCTTACACTTAAGTCCCCTTAGGCCCTGGTTTAGGACAAGCAAAAGAGCTTTCCCCTGCCTTTAAAGCACTCAATCACCTTGACCCCTCCTACCTCACCTCACTACTCTCCTACTACATCTTAGCCCCCACACTTCACTACTCTAATGCTAACATTCTCACTGTACCTCGAATTCCTCTATCCTGCTGCTGACCTCTAGCCCACACTCTGCCTCTGGTGTGGAAAGCCTTCCCTCTTCATATCTGACAGACAACTACTCTTCCCACCTTCAAAGCCTTATTGAAGACACATCTCCTCCAAAGGTCTGCCCTAAATAAGCCCTCCTTTCCTCTTCTTCCACTCCTTTCTATGTCTCCCTGACTTGCTCCTTTTATTCATCCCCCCCTTCTCAGCCCCACAACACTTATGTAAATATCTGTAATTTTATTCATGTATTTAAATGTCTGCCTCTTCCTCTAGACTGTAAGCTCATTATGGGCAGGGAAAGTGTCTGTTATATTGTTACACAGTACTCTCCCAAGTGCTTAGTTCAGTGTTCTGTACACAGTAAGCACTCAATAAATATGACTGACTGACTGACTGACTGCCATGCTGCCCGCCACTCCTCACCTCTTCCCTTGCCTGAAGGGTTGCCATGTTGGGAATGAGGACACCAGGAGAGGGGCTCCCTGCAGCGCTGGACTGAAGTATTTCCTGCCCCTGACCTCTCTCCCTCCCTTCTAGCTCGTATCTCCTCCTGCCTCCAGGAAGTCTCTACCTGGATGTCTGCCTGCCACCTAAAACTAAACATGTTCAAAACTGAGCTCGTTATCCTCTCTCCCAAGCCCTGTCCTCTTCCTGACTTTCCTATCACTGTGGATGGTACAACCATCCTTCCCGTCTCTCAAGCCCGCAACCTCGGTGTCATCTTTGACTCGGCTCTCTCATTCACCCCACACATCCAATCCATCACCAAGACCTGCTGGTCTCACCTTTACAATATCGCCAAGATCTGCCCTTTCCTCTTCACCCAAATGGCTATTTTACTGGTACAGGCTCTCATAATATCCCAGCTGGATTATTGTGTCAGCCTCCTCTCTGATCTCCCTTCCTCCTGTCTCTCCCCACTCCAGTCTATTCTTCATTCCGCTGCCTGGCTCATCTTCCTGCAGAAATGCTCTGGGCATGTCACTCCCCTTCTTAAAAACCTCCAGTGGTTGCTTATCAACCTCCGTGCGAAACAAAAACTCCTCACTCTAGGCTACAAGGCTCTCCATCACCTTTCCCCCTCCTACCTCTCCTTCCTTCTTTCTACTGCCCACCCCACACGCTCCGCTCCTCTGCTGCCCACCTCCTCACCGTCCCCCATTCTCACCTATCCTGCCTTCGCCCCCTGGGCCACATCCTCCCGCTATCCTGGAATGCCCTCCCTCCTCACCTCCACCAAACTAACTCTCTTCGCCTCTTCAAAGCCCTACTGAGAGCTCACCTCCTCCAGGAGGCCTTCCCAGACTGAGCTTCTCCTTTTCCCTCTGCTCCCTCTGCTCCCCCTCTACCCCCCCTCCCCTCAGCTAAGCCCCCTTTTCCCCCTCTTTCCCTCTGCTCCTCCCCCTCTTCTTTCCCCTCCCCTCAGCACTGTGCTCATCCACTCATTTGTATATATTTTTATTACCCTACTTATTTTGTTAATGAGATGTACATCACCTTGATTCTATTTATTATTATTGTTTTAATGAGATGTACATCCCCTTGATTCTATTTATTGCTATTGTTTTTGTCTATCTGTCTCCCCCGATTAGACAGTAAGCCCATCAAGAGGCAGGGACTGTCTCTATCTGTTGCTGACTTGTACATTCCAAGTGCTTAGTACAGTGCTCTGCCCATAGTAAGCGCTCCATAAATACTGTTGAATGAATGAATGAATGAATTTCCTTCCTTCCTTGCTTGCTGCTTTCCCAGGCTGATGCACTTCAAATCTTTCCCTCCACTTACCCCTGTCAGGCTAACACTGACCCAATCGGCCCAGGGCCCAGGCTGGCCACACCTAGATTTGGTCCTGCTCAGACTCTAGATGTCTAACTTATATGACACCTTCATCTCCGTCCCTTAATGGGATCAGGAGAGCCACCCACAGGCCTAAGAGCAGCAAATTTCAGACTGGACACCGACAGGCAGCACATTCTGAAATCCATCACTGTTAAGTGGATAGAGATACAGCTGCACTGTGAAGTTTCCCAGTAAGCCTGTTCTCAAACCAGTCCTGGTATAGAGAAGGTGAAGAATTCTGTGGGTTTGAACTAGAAGCCTAAAGCCTTCTTGGTTAAGATGGAAAGGTGGCCTCCCTCTGCCTGTCCTCTTTCATTGAGGTTTCTGAGTAGCCAAATCAGAAGAAGAAAATCATAGTCAGGAAGAGAACAAGCTTAAAAGGGCAAGAGTTGGAAAAGGAGATAAGGGAAGAGGCAAAAGGAGAGGGAGAAAAGGGGAGAGGGAAAAGCCTGGAAAGGGAAAGATGATGGGGAAAGAGAACGGGAGAGTGGAAAAGGAAGAAATGAAAAAGGAAAAGGAGACAGGCAAAAAGCAATAAAGACAAGGAACCAGTGGAGATGTAACTCCCCTTTCCTTACTTCCCCCACCATCTTTCCCCTCTAACTTCCTCCCATGAACTCTGCCACCTCACACCAACACTTGTGCCAGGGCAGGCATCCGCTGCCCCCTGCTGCTGCCATTTCCCATCACCCCCTGCTCTTGCCATCCAGTCCTGTCCCAGCCTCCGAACCCCAGAATTTCTGCCCAAGCTGAGCAGAGGGGAGGGAGGAGCAGGGATCAAAAAGGGCCATGACAATCATGCCTATGAATACCAGGACAACCAGAAATACATTACCTGACCTTGCCAGAATCTCCCATCAGTGGCCCAGTTCAGCCACAACAGGAATGGAGGGCACAGCCACTGCCATCACCATCATGGCCAAGGAATTTGCCTCATTACTTGTTTCAAGGCCCTCCATCAGGTTTAATGGGGGAAGATGACAGCACTGTCAGGAGTATGATCGTCTGATCTAAAGCAGGCCATGCCATCTGGTCACTTGAATCTAAACATGTTCTTTTTCCAGCAACAGGCTGCCAGACAATTATCTGAGTGGAAAATTGCATCTGAATGTGCCAGAGAACAGACTCACCTGACAGGCAGGGTGAAAGTTTGGTTTCTGCCCTGAGAATGAAACCTCCATCAGGACAGCCTGTCCCCTCGTGGTCCAGAGGGTGGCTCTTTTGGGTCAAGATTCAGTGATTCAGGCTTTGTGACCTTATCAACATTCATTGTCTTCCCTACTGGGCCCCTAGTGAACAGGCCCTTGAACCCTGGTTGGCGTGAAGGTCTTGGAGAGATCACACTCCCATCCCTTCTTCTTGGAGTCTGTGCCCCGGCTGGCCACCTGGGCTCCGGAATTTGGGTGTAGGGCACACTGCTTGCCACAGCTGTATTGCAGGGCCACGTAGAGGAAGAGGTTCTTGGGTTATTGCCACTGAGCATTTCTGGGATATATGGTCCTCACTGCACTGTCCATTTGCTGGACCTCCATGAAATGCTTCAGCTAAAGATGCCCCATGTCCACAGACCCCTGCTCCATATTCTTACAATCCCACTCTACCCCAAGCAGTGGGGTATTAGACAGGACCTGACTTTAAAATTCACTACTTTTGGATTCCCTAAAAATAATAATAATAGTTGTGGTATTTGTTAAGCACCTACTATGTGCCAAGCACTATATTAAGCACTAGAGTGATTATAAGCAAATCAGGTTGGACACAGTCCCCGTTCCACGTAGGGTTCACAATCTCAATCTCCATTTTACAGATGAGGTAACTGAAGCCCAGAGAAGTGAAGTAACTTGCCCAAGATCACACAGAAGACAGGTGATGAGCTGGGATTAGAACCCATTACTTTCTGACTCCCAGGTCCAGTGCTCTATCCACTACACTATGCTACTTATCTAATACTTATTCCCTGGCTCCTGAATTGCTCAGAGCCACCGATGACCTGGCTTTCATAGATCTGACCCAGGCCAGGAAGCTCTCTTCCCTGCCTCCAGAACCCCACATTTTCTTTTTATCATTTAAATGGTATTTGTTCAGTGTCTACTCTGTGCCAAACAATGTACTAAATGCCAGGGTATATACAAGCAAATCAAGTTGGATACAGTCCAAATCCCACATGGGGCTCACAGTTTTAACCCCAATTTTACAGATGAGCTAACTGAGGCACAGAGAAGTGAAGTGACTTGCTCAAGGTCACACTGCAGACATGTGGTAGAGTCAGGATTAGAACCTAGTTCCTTCTGACTTTCAAGTCTGTGCTGTATCCACTAGGACTAACTGTATTCTTCAATATCTGTTTGCTCACTGACGATTTAGGTCAAGATTGATAGGGCCAAGTTGGGGGCTCATCTATTATAGCGTCATCTCCAATAGCCACCATGAGGGGTAGGAGGTGGGGTCAAGAGCCACCCAAACCCTGCACTTAAAGTCTGGGGAATAAGGATAATGGATGAGGATCACACAAAAGAGAATGAAGCAGAGATGGCAAAAGGGAAGCACAGAGTAGGGTTACAGATGTTAGGAACGACAGCCCAAAAACCCACCAGAGTGTCCCAGAAAGCTGAGGGTGTCTGAAACAGGATGACCTTAGGTGAATAAAATCCCTTTAGAATGTCCATATCAGGGAATAATACCATTTCCACTTGAATGCCAGTAGAAACATCCAGCCTAGCCACAATTACTGAGGGAAAACATGGCACAGGGCTAGTCTTCCACTCTCAACCTTTGGAGGGTGTAGAAACACTCTTCAGGAAGCATTGCAGATGGCCTTATCTCCAAGCCCATCCCAGGGACCATTGGTGGACAGAGCATTTCTAAACTGACTAATCACCCATCTCCATTCCCCTTTCTCCCTCCTTTACATCCCTCTCCTGCCACATCCTGATTTGGTTTCGGAGAATTACACAGAGCCCCCATTGCTCCAGTAGAATGCAAAGTGGGAATGGCAGAATTGTCTTTCTCTCCCAGGCAGCACTTATAAATCACGGAGACCCCCCTGCCCAATCAGGAGACGCCCCTGCCCAATCAGGTGGCAATGACAAGGGAGCAGCATGGCATAATGGATAGAACATGGGCCTGGTGTTAGAAGGTCAAGGGTTCTAATCACAATTCTGCTTCTTGTCTGCTGTGTGACCTTGGGCAAATCACTTCGCTTCTCTGGGCCTCATTTACCTCATTTGTAAAATGGGGATTGAGACAGTAAGCCCCAAGTGGGACAGGTACTGTATCGTCCTATTTGCCTGTATCATTCCTGCTCTTAATACAGTGCCTGGCACATAATAAGTGTTTAACAAATACTATAATTATCAGTTATTTTCAATTACTGGGAGAGCCTAATACTGTATGCTATGAGAAGGCATACCACACTACATGACAACAAACAACAAAAAAACACTGGAAAAGTAGCAGGAAAATAGCAGGAAAAGTCTGCTCAAATTCATATTGTTGTAAACTTCCATACAATTCCCCTACAGAGATAAAATAATTTGGAGGTGTTTGGGGTCTTCTAAACCAGAATCTCACAACAATAATACCCAGGGCACATAAACTCAAATGATGTTAGCAAGAGCTGCTATTTAAAGGCATTATTTTAGTCAGCACTCTTGGTCTGCACAATCCAAAATTGTGCAGCTGTTGCCGGGCAGAAATTGCAGCAGAATCTACCGCACTGTCTCCTGGGCTGGTAAAGCAGGAATACAGATTCTGCAGACTCGCTGAGTGACCTTAAAGAAATCACTAACTCCATAGTGACACCCAGTAAATACCATTGATTGAATGACTTTCCCTCTCTAGACTTATAAACTCCTCTGTGAATGGGGAGAATTTCCTTCACTGCTGTCAGATGGGACATGGAATGTAGGTTAGATGGAATTTTTTATTTTGTTATGTGTTTCATTCAATCATTCAATCGTATTAATTGAGCACTTACTGTGTGCTGTGCACAGTACTAAGCACTTGGGAGAGTACAATACAACGATAAACAGACACAGTCCCTGCCCACAATGAGCTTAGTCTAGAATGGGGGAGACAAATATTAATATAAATCAAATAAATTACACATATTTGCATAAGTGCCGTGGGGCTGTGATGGGGCAGAACAAAAAGAGCAACTCAGGGAGACGCGTTAGGGAGTGGGAGAAGAGGAAAAAGAGGGTTTAGTCAGGGAAGGCCTCTTAATTAATTATGGTATTTGTTTAGCGCTTACTATTTGCCAGGCACTGAGGAGATGTGCCTCCAATAAGACTTTGAAGTGGGGGAGAGTAATTGTCAGATTTGCGGAGTAAGGGTGCTCTAGGTCAGAGGTAGGACATGGGCTAGGGATCAGCAGCAAGATAGATGAGATCGAAGCACAGAGAGAAGTTTAGCATTAGAGGAGTGAAGTGTATGGGCTGGGTTGTAGAAGGAGAGTAGTGAGGTGAGGTAGGAAAGGGCAAGGTGACTCAGTGTTTTAAAGCCAATGGAGAGGAGTTTTTGTTGGATGTGGAGGTGGGTGGGCAAGAACTGGAGTTTTCTGAGGAGTGGGGTGACATGTCCTGAACGTTTTTGTAGAAAAATGATCCAGGCAACAGAGTATAGTATTGCCTGGAGTAGGGAGAGACAGAAGTCTGGGAGGAGGTCAGAAAGGAAGCTGATGAAGTTATCCAGATGGGAAAGGATGAATGATTATATTAATATGATAGCAGGTTGGATGGACAGGAAAGGGTGAATTTTAGCAATGTTATGAAGGTGTAACCAACAGGATTCAGTGATGGATTGAATGAGAGAGAGGAGTCAAGGATAACACCAAGGTTACATGCTTGTGAGACAGAAAGGATGGAAGAGCTGTCTACAGTATTGGGAAAGTCAGGGGAAGACAGGATTTGGGAGGGAAGAGGAGTTCTGTTTTGGACATGTTATGCTTGAGGTGACAGGAAGACATCTAAGTATTTAGTAAGTGCTTACCATGTGCCAAGCACTGTTCTAAGCACTGAGGTAGATACAAGCTAATCAAATTGGACACAGTCCATGTCCCAAAAGGGGATAACAGTCTTAATTCCCATTTTACAGATGAGGTAACTGAGGCACAAAGAAGTTAAGTGACTTGCCCAAGGTCATACAGCAGAGGAGTAATGGAGCCAAAATTAGAACACAGTTCCTTCTGACTCCAAGGCTTATGTTCCATCCACTAGGCCAATGCTGCTTCTCAATCAACCAATAATCAAATGTTAACCTGCAGGATACAGACATCTTTTCCAGCTGTTCTACCTTTTTATTTTGCTGTTATATCATTTAAAACTATAATTGTCAGCTTTAAGTATGTTCTTGTGCCCTGGGGCTTAAAAGCAGAAGGTATAATTATCTAGAAATCTAATAAATATAAGCTTTACAACTGTACATCTTCAAACTTTCATAGATATCTACAGACCCATCTATCTACAGATGTAAGATGCTGCTACTATTAGTACTGAATGAAAGAAGTAGTCTGAAAGCACCTCAGCTGCTGAGAGAAAAGATTCACAGCTTTCTATAAGATCATACCCTATGCCTTCCTTCCTCCCGAGAGTCTGGTCAGAGATGTGGGTGGGTGTATAATACCAGATCTCTCAAAAAAAGGGTATGTAATCACCCACAAATAAGAGTTAAACTCAATCTCCTCTTCTTGTTTTGTCTGCGGAAGCCGGGTGACAAGAGGATTTTCATAACTCTAATCCAGAAAATCCATCCATCATCTCCACAATATATATATATATATGGTGAATTCCATCTCCCAGCTGAACTCAGCGAGACGAGGACAGACTTCCAAATGTGTTTACCTTTTACCTTTTCCGCACTTTTCCCCTCCCACGCACCTTGTGGAGGGCAGTGATGGTCACTGAGACATCAGCACTCATAAGTGATGTGGATGGTGATTTGTGCTGAGCCTGGGGGGAATGTCTGATTTTCTTATCTGCCACCATCCTTCTCTGTTAAAGGACCATTTACCCACAGTGCTGCTGCCAATTTGCAAATTGAAGCCTTCTGAGGTAAAGGGAACTGTTTACTAAGGGCAAATCAGAGATTCCAGCTTAAATTGCCTGATTTATTGATGAGAAGTAGGTGACTTCCTGATGGAGAAATCCCTGCCTGTGAAAGAGTGGCTCTCCTCAAACTAGGACTGAGCTGCTTTGTAGTCATATTTTTTTCCTCAGATCTGTTTAGTCTCTCTAGGCAACCAACTATTTAGGAGTCTTTAATTCATCAACTTCAGGATCATCAAGCAAAACCCCCAATCTGTTTTCAAATCGAAGTCTCTGGGCGCCTGTTCCTCCAGAGTTATCGTAGTTAGTCAACTAGCAGTGTTACCCAAAATGTGGTGTCGTTTAGATGGGATCATTCATCTTCCTCCCAGTTCCAATTCTGCCTCAACTGCTTTAGGATTTTTATTACGTTCTTCCCTTGACTGGAGTGATCATCTCTCTCCTCTAATCTGCACGCTTTGCCTGAAATGGGGAGTTGAAATTTAATAGAGCAAGATGATGATCCGAATTAAATATTCCCTTCATAAAATATGCAGCTGCTCTTCGGAAAATCAAGAGCTGGAGAAATTGGCCTGTTCCTCAAGGAGTGTGGAGGATAAAGGAAAAGGGCAATAAGTAAAAAGATGCAAGGCATAAAATCGCAGGCAGAACCTCTGCCACATGTCTGATATTAGATCAGTGGGGACCCCAGATCAAAAAGCTACTGGGTCCTATCCCTCTACCCCCAACACATAAAGAAAGCAGTGTCACTTAGTCTACCCCAATATTAATATGCAGTGTGAAAACAGCGCAGGACCTGGTGCATTTAAGTCAGAATACATTTATTTAGAATAGAAAAGCATTTGGTTTATGTTCAGAAACTGGTCATTTTTTGAGCATCACTGAGACAGGCATGTTCCATCTCACTTCACTCTAATTTTTCATTCTCGCCTTTGGTATTTATAATGGATGCTGGGTGACTGCTTAATTTTAACCTAGCTAAAAAAAAATACTATCCAAAACCATGGTAAAAACCATCACTGTCCCTCTGCTTTCATCCTTCTCTCTAACTTTCTGTCTTAAACCAACCAATTCCTCCTGATTTGCTACTTCATTAGCTCGAGCACAGACTTCCTAAATTGAGCGAACACATTTGAGCTACAGACTGATTCCGTAAAGTTTACAGTGGGTGATGTGCGCCATGATTTTAATTTTAATTGTTGCAGTCATTTTTATTACTATTTTAAGGACTTGCACATTATTTATTTTCACTATAGTGGCTACTTTACAGGATAGTGATAATCTTCTCAAGTGTTATGGACTCAATGTATAGTTACTAGAGCCTATCATAATCAGGACCTGGACACTGCTTTGCTAGCCTCCAGCTAGTGTGGGCCCAGATTTGTAAATCTAAATCATCTGACTGCTTCACTCTCTAATAAGAAGGAATCTTCTGTTTCCAAGATCCTAGCTATTTTTTCCCAATCAAATGTTCCTTTCCCGGTAAAGACCAGTGGGAACCCATCAAATTCTGCTGCCAGAGAGGATTGGCTAATGTCTCTTAAGGAGGGAAAAGCCACTCACCCTTCCAATTCAACAAGTTCAGACATCTCAGGCCCAAGAGTGAGGGGAAGAAGGTACTACTTTTTCCATGGTGCCTGCTGCCCAGTGTTCCACAAGTGGAATGAATGCACCCAGATTAAAATTGCAGGCAGGCTTTCCTCTTGACTTTTCCCTGAGGAACTTCCACCACTTCTCTAAACCTTCCAAGTGGCATCATAGGGGCTACAGTCCCCAGCTTTTGCCATTTGGAAGCCCAGGGAGGTATAGATTGAGCTCTCCTGTTTAAGTGGAGTGGTACAAGCCACTTTTGGCTAAGACCCAGGCAGTTTGATGCAAGTTGAAATGGAGAAGATGGCTGAGTGAGCTGGGTCTACACAATGAGTTAATCTGAAATCTATGTTTACTCCCTATGCACGGAGGGCTGACTATGAGTTACTTTCCCCTCATTTATGGTTGGGGTTTCTCTGATTTTTTTTTCTGACTAGTATCTCATGCAATTGTTTCATTTGGTCAAACCCCCAAAGGGAGAAGTGACGTCTGAGGACTAATGTTAGTTTCATTCTGTGTTTAATGTAGGGTTTAGTCCTGACAAGAGAGGATCATGCTAGCTTCTGACTACATGACCCCCTCATCCCTTTTCTGTCAACATCCGCTTTCCCCTTGAAAGGAGTGGGATGTAATTCTAGTGCTGGCCTAAATACAGTATTTTTAAGAGACCAAACACAGCTCGTTTACAGATGCAGCCGCAATTTCAGCTCAGCAGCCATTACACAAGACTGATGCTGGGTAATTCAGCAACAAAAGCAAATGTTGAATGCCTGGCCCAGAAGCAAGACAGTGCAGAGGAACAATGAGGAAAGAAATGTTTCATCTTAAACTGGGCACCTTTCTATTCAAGGAAGGGCATAGTTTAAATATCTGAAAGACTTGAGTAGTACAGGTAGAGTAAGGACACATAATGATAATGAGTACTTACAATGATCAAAGTGCTATGGTAGGTACATTGTACTCAGAATAGACTCAGTTTTTGTCCCTCACAGGACACACAGTCTAAAGGGAGGGAGAATAAATATTTGGTCCCCATTTTACAGATGAGGAAACTGAGGCCCAGGGACATTCAATGCCTTGCTCAAGGTTACACAACAGTCAAGTAAAAGAGCTGGGCCTAGAATCTAGGTTTCCTGACTCCCAGTCCTATGAACTTTCCATTAGGCAGCACACTCTCCAACATGGCATTTCTGAATCAGCTCAACAATCCTTCCCGTAAAGAGCTCTGATTCAACAGTGGTGACAGGATGCTTAATTATATAATAATAATTAATAATAATGATAGTGGTATTTGTTAAGCACTTATTATGTGCCAAGTACTGTACTAAACAGTAGGGTAGATACGGGTCATCAGATCCCCCATGGGGCTCACAGTCTAAGTGGGAGGGAAAACAGGGATTAAATCCCCATTTTGCAGATGAGAGAACTGAGCCACAGAGAAGTGACTTGTCCAAAGTCACATAGCAGACAAATGCTGGAGTCATTTGGTGCTCAGTGGTATGTATTGAGCAGTTACTATATGCTGATCACTGTACTAAGCACTCGGGATAGTAAAATACAACAGGATTAGCAGAAACATTCCCTGTCCACAACGACTGAGAACCCAGGTCCTCTAACTCCCAGGCCTGACTCTTTCCACTAGGTCATGCTGCTTCCTTATGATGGTTTCCCTTGGTTTCCTTTGGCCCAGGTTTTCCTCCATTTATCTCAGGACTTCCTTTGCTGTGTCCCTCATCCTAATAAGTTTGTATTCCTCCTTCACAGTTGACACCTTTTAGTTTCCAAACACAAATGGCTATTAAGCAGTGAGGGTTCCTAAGGCAAGTTCTGGAGGTCTTTAAAAATAAGACAGATTCTTATCAACCTTGGATCCTGCCTGAAAGCAGGAGATTGTTCTAGATATCCTCTCAAAGTCCCTTCCAGCTTTAGGATTCTATGGAGACACAGAAATTCTCCTCATCGGAAAGCCTACTAAGTTGTGCATGATTTTTATAAAGCAACCAGCTCAAAGACATGTGTTTCATGAGGGTGTGAGAAATAAGGTGAATATGATTGATACTTATGTGCTTACTAGATTCTCAGAGGCACATGAATACAGTCCTACTATCAATAGTATTATCTTCATAAATTTACTAATACTATGTCCAAGCTCTGTGCTAAACACTAAGTGTAGATTAGTGGGAAAGAAAATTTTCTGGAAGATATTTCCACACACCCCAACCTTAGAGGCACACATGCAGACACTGAAATCCTTCCAGTTTCTTGAGGGGAGGAATTGTGTCTTTGACCTCCAATGTATTTCCCCAAGTTCTTAGTACAATATCTGTACATTCATTCATTATATCATATTTACTGAGCACTTACTGTGGGCAGAGAACTCTACTAAGCACTTGGGAGAGTACAATATAACAAAAAACAGACATGTTGCCTGCCCACAGTGAGCTTACAGTTGAGATGGGGAGAAAGACATTAATATAAATAAATTACAGATATGAACATAAGTGCTGTGGGGCTGTGGAGGGCTGAATAAAGGGTGATAGTCAAAATGCTCAAAAGGGAGTGGGAAAAAAAGGAAAGGAGGGCTTAGGGAAGGCCTCTTGAAGAAGCTGTGCCTTCAATAGGCCTTAAAGTGGAGACAGCAACTGTCAGATTTGAGAAGAGAAGGTTTTGCAGGATTTGGGCTAGGGGTCATCAGCAAGATAGTTGAAATCGAGGTACAGTGAGAAGGTTAACATTAGAGAAGCAAAGTGAAAGGGCTGGGTGGTAGTAGGAGAGTAGTGAGGTGAGGTAGGGGAGGACAAGATGACTGAGTGCTTTGAAGTCAGTGGTAAGGCGTTTTTGTTTGTTGCAGAGGAGGATGTACACTGTAGATGGTCAGTATGATATTTAAGGGCTCACTTTGTGACAGGCACTATACTAAGCGAGAGGTAACTGAAGCAAAGAGAAGTTTAGTGACTTGACCAAGGTCACCAAACTGACAAGTGGCAGAGTTCCTTCTGACTCCCAAGCCCATAATCCCCTAGACCATGCTGCTTCTCTTAAATACTACATACATACTCAAAATACCACATATATATTACATAAATATCTTTGACACTGAAAGGACCAGGACAGCAGTTGCAACAAGAGAACGTAATAAATATAAGAGTGGCAACAAGTGGCACCACCACCTGTACTGTTTCCTGGACATATTTCCTCTTGTAATCCCTCCAGAAGTCGACCACGGCAGTAAATGAGTCACTTGTTGGGGAAAATGAGGGTGATGCAGGGATTTCACTTCCACTGACTGCCTTTGGTTCTGCAATGGGCTCCCCACCACTGCAGCCCCTGTCACTGACTTCAATTCTCACTATTGGTATTTGATCTAGTAGGAGCCAGTGGAAATTTCAGCCATCTGTTGGTAGCAACCATGGTGCTTCAGTGAATGCAGCCATTCCTGAAGCAGCTAGGCATAATGATTAGAGCATGAGCCTAGGAGTCAGGAGGTCAGGGGTTCTAATACTGGCTTTGCCACTTGTCTGCTGTGTGACTTTAGGAAAGTCACTTCACTTCTCTGGGCTTCAGTTCCCTCATCTGTAAAATGGGGATTGAGACTTTGATCCCCACGTGGGATAGGGACTGTGTCCAACCTGATTTGCTTGTATCCACACCCATACTTAGAACAATGTCCAGCACATAGTAAGCAATTAACAAATACCACAGTTATAATTATTGTCTGTTCAGTTACTTTCTATCACTGCTGAAGTCTGATCTTCTTTGAGGATGTCTGTATAAATCAGTATATGTAGGGAGTGAGGGGGAAGAAAAGGGGAGCTGTGGCAGCTGCTTGAACGTGGGGCAGGGAACATAAAGGAGGGAGACCAAGTTAGGGTTGGATGTTTGGGAGGAAGGGGAAAATAATGAGGATTTGGGGGGGTTTATGGTATTTAAGAGCTCACTGTGTGCCAAGAACTGATCTAAGTAAGCACCAGGTTAGATACAAGGTTATCAGGTTGGACCCAGTCCCTAACCCTCATGGAGAGCGTAGTCTAGGTAGGAGGAAGTAGGATTGAATCTCCATTTTTGCAGATGAGAAACCTGGAGTGGAAGGAAGTTAAGTAATTTTCCCAAGGTCACAAAGTAAGCTAGTAGCAAAGTTGGGATTAGAACCCAGGTACTCTGACTTCCAGGCCTGAGCTCTTTCCACTAGGCCACACTGCTTCTCACCCCCATCCACAACCTTCACTCAGAGTGAATTTGGCCCTAGTGCTGCTCCTCTAGGGGGCCGAACTAGCCATGAACCCCTGTCCCAGCTTCCTCCCAGAGGCAATTTTACCAGCCAATCTTCTCCTCCTTCTCCTCTCTCCAGTCAGATGAAAGACAGTGTTGCTTAGTGGATAGAGCACGGACCTGGGTGTCAAAGGACCTGGTTTCTAATCCTGATTCTTCAACTTGTCTGCTGTGTGAACTTGGGCAAGTCACTTTACTTTTCCATTTCTCAATTACTTCATCTATAAAATGGGGGCTAGGACTGTGAGCCCTATGTGGAAGAGGGACTGTCTTCAACCTGAATATCTTGTATCTACTCCAGCACTTAGTACAGTGCCTGGCACACAGTATGCACTTTACAAATACCATAAAAAAAATTGCTTTGTAATGTCAACCCTAACAGCCACACTTTCAATTTTCTCTACTTGATGCCCTGTAAAGGATAATAATAATGTTGGTATTTGTTAAGTTCTGACTATGTGCAGAGCACTGCTCTAAGCGCTGGGGTAGATACAGGGTAATCAGGTTGTCCCACATGAGGCTCACAGTTAATCCCCATTTTACAGATGAGGTAGACTGAGGAACAGAGAAGTTAAGTGACTTGCCCACAGTCACGCAGCTGACAAGTGGGAGAGTCGGAATTCGAACCCATGACCGCTGACTCCCAAGCTCGGGATCTTTCCACTGAGCTTCTCTATAAACTTAAAACTAATACAAAGTCTCTAGTTCTGCAAAGTACCTTTTTGAGCTGTGCAGACTACTACTGCCATCTGGTGATGAGCAAAGATCAGCAACTTCATTTTGACGCTCCATTTCTCCAGGCTGATGGCAGCGGAACTATGTCCCTGAACTGGATGTATGTACAATGTATTGTAAAGAGCACAGGGGCAATAACTGTTTGGGAAGTTTTAAAATATGCTTTGCAGGAATTAAAGATGAACATTTTCGTGACATTAATTTAATAACTGTACATCTCCCTTCTCCCTCCGAATGATGGTGGACAAAAAAGTCCATGCTTTTTAAAAACTTAAATTTGTTTTTCATTATATCTACACCCAAGGATTAAACTTTGTTCGTTTTTCTGGAAAGCAGAAGCTAAACGGGGTTGAGCGGGGGGGGGGGGGGGGGGGGCGGGTAACTAGCTTTTGCAATTCGGGAAAAAGTTGACATTTGACGATTAAGTTCACCGTTTAAATGAACAAAGTGAAACAACAGCTGTCTCAGAGTAATGTGAAAAGCACACACATGCATGAGAAAATGTAAGGGAAAATTTGGATGGGAAATGATTTCATTACAACTAACTCGTGTTGATTATGGAGCAGTTGGGGATGGGGGTGGGGGGAAGCTGTTATTTCCTGGGAAGTGTCTTCGGATAGGTGCGCGTTGTGCTGCAACTATTGCGTTAATCCTGACCTGCATGCTTACAACGAAAATCAATCATATTTATTGAATGTTTCCTGGGTTCCGAGCAGCGTACTAAGTTCTGGGGACAGTATAATACAACAGAGATGGTAGAGAAGTTATCTGCCCACAAGGAGCTCACAGTCTATAGAGGGGAGCAGAAATTAAAATTACTTACAGATATGTACATAAGGGCTCTGGTGCTAAGAGTTGGGTGAATAAAGACTACCAATGCAAGTGCAAGGATAGTACAGAAAGTAAAGGGAATTAGGGAAAATGAGGGTTTAGTAGAACTTCATATCCTGTCTTCCAAAGTCTCTCTAGCACAAATTAAAGCAACGAAGTCCAATTCTGCTAGCACATGCCCTATGACTTGAAGAAAAATGAGTTGCTCTCTCACAAGAGCCTGAAATGATGATAAAACAAGCCTACAGTTCATATATGACTGACTGGCCCAAATTTTGACCACAGAAAACTCAGTCTTGTGAATTATTAAATTAAAAATGTAAACATTTGAAAAGCAACAACTGAACAAAGAGCAAGGCTCCTGTAGGAAGAGGTAGTGAGTAGTCTCACTAAGGAAAAATGATCCTTCCTTGAGAACCAGAAATAGATTTTGGCAAAGGTGGAAGGCTAAATGAAAACGTGAATACAATGTAATTTAGCTAAAAGGTAATCCATACTTCTACTCTTTTTTTCCCTCTTCAAGTTGTTCAACATGACAACAAGCAAAGGTAACTCATTGTAGGCAGGGATTGTGTCTATCAAACTCTGTTATATTGTACTCTCCCAAGTGCTTAGTACAGTGCTGTACCCACATCAAGAGCTTAATAAATACTACTGATTGATAACATTTATTAATCACCCACTGCATGCAATGTCCTTGGGAACTACAAAAGAAAGAAGTGACACATACTCTGCCCTCTAGGAAGTTACATTCCAATGATGGAGACAGCCATAAAAATATTTACAAATAACTGAATAAACATGTAACCAGGGAAAGTTTGTTAGAGAAGTTAGTAGTATTTTAGGAGGACTCTGAATGTGAGGAGAACAGTGGTCTGTCAGATTTTGAGAAGGAAGTAATTCCAAGTCATGGAAGCCATGTGAATGAGGCAGGGGAATCGAGACTAAACAACAACTAATCCTTAAGTAAGGAGGGTGAGTTGTTTGAAGAGTCTTGAAGTGGATTTATAAGGAAATTTTGTTCACTTCTACCAAACTTTCCTACCACTATAGATAACACCACCAACCTGCCTATCTCACAAATCTGTCACACTGGCGTTATCCTTGATTCCTCTCTCTCTCTCTTTCAGACACACACACACACACACACACACACACACACACACATTCAACCCATATATTGAATCTATCCCAAATCCTGTCAGTTCTTCCTTCACAACATCTCTCTAGAATCTGGCCCTTCTTCTCCATCTAAACTACTATCATGCTGGTCCAAGAGCTGATCATGGCCCATCTTGGGTAATGCATCAGCCTTCCTCTCCTTGCTGACCTCTCTCTCCCGTCTCCGATATACATTTGACTATGCTGTCCAGATCATTTTTCTAAAAAAAACCCATGTGCACATCTACCTACTCCTCAAATAACAATTATTTGTTAACCACTTACTATATGCCAAAAATTGTAATAAGCATTGGCATAGATGTGAAATAACCAGGTCCCTCTCCCACATGGGGTTCACAGTCTGAGGAATCAAATTCCCATCTTATAGATGGGGTAACTGAGACACAGCAAAGGGAAATGACTTATTCAAAATCAAACAGCAAACAAGAGGGGGTGGGATTAGAAACCCAAGCCTTCTGATACCCAGTCCTTTGTACTTTCCATTAGGCCATGTGCTCCCAAAAATTCTGATGGTGGCCCATCTCTACAACAAACAGAAACTTCATACCATTGGCATTAAGGCACTCAATCAGATCTCTCCTTCTTACCTTACCTCACTGATCTCCCAGTATAACTCAGGCTTCACCCTTTGTCCCTCTATACCAACCTGCTCCTATAACAATCTACTCACTGAGCCTCAATCTCATCTGTCTCACAACTAAGGCGTTGCCCACATCTTCCCTCTGACCTGGAACTTTATCCCCTTTCATATCAATTTCCCCATCTTCAAATCCCTACTAAAATCCAATCTCCTCCAAGAGTCCTTCCCTGATTAACCCCTCATTTTCCCACCTTATTCACCCTCTTTCTGCGTTGCTTATGAACTTGGGTGTGTACTCCTTAAGCACGTTGATATCCCACAACACTTATATACATATCTTTATAGACTGCCACTTAAGCCTATCTATGATTTATATTAAAATCCCCCATGTATGTATGTCTCCCCCATTAGATTGTAAACTCCTTGTGGGCAGTGATCATGCCTACCAATTGCTCTTGGTCTGAATCCTCCAAAGGTTTAGGACAACCTTCCCTGTGGAGCCATAAAGCTGTGTGACTGTGGGCAAGTCACTTAACTTCTCTGTGCCTCAGTTCCCTCATCTGTAAAATGGGGATTAAGACTGTGAGCCCCACGTGGGACAACCTGATTCCCCTGTGTTTACCCCAGCGCTTAGAACAGTGCTCTGCACATAGTAAGCGCTTAACAAATACCAACATTATTATTATTATTATTAATTGACTAGCATAGATGCTCCATGATTAACGGAGTTTAGAAGGATGAATAGCAGATAGTTGCATCCTTAAGATTAGGAAGGCGGGACATGGAACTAGTAAATTAGGGAAGACCTGTGTCTCAAATCCACTCTTCAAATACCTGTAGACGGTTTGGTTTCTGTGGACTGTCTAACTATAATGGTTTACTTTATGTTCTAATGGGCAGCCTTAGGTCCCACAAGTAAAGAGGCAAGGATCAAACTCATGAGGAATAAGAAGTTAACCAGCACTGAACTATGTAGATACAGTTCCTCTTATAAATAACCAATTTTAGCCTGGAGGGTTGGCATCTTATCATTTTAAATGATACCCTAACCAGCAGCTCAGGGAGCTTTAGGTCTATAGCACAGATTTCTGGTGCCTTTCCCAAAGATCCCAGCAGTCTAAAAAAAAATCACCATCTGGGTGGTTATTTTAGCCATAGAGCTGGATCAGGGCACACTGTCCATGTTCAAAATTGGGGTCTATTATGTGACTGAACCACACAAAGAACATGACTGGAATTTGCCATTCTGATCATAAATTCTTTCTTAATTCTGCTCCTGTAGCTAGAGCAACTATTAATGAATAAGATTCAGACATTTTCTCCTGGCCCCATTTTGTAGGTGTACATTAACTTAGGGATTTTTCTAAAACTCACATTTAGGACTTTTAAAGATCCATCTTTAGCAACACTGTGAGAGAGGGGTCCTTGAGTCAACACCCACCCACTCCCAGCTGGAGGACCAAGTGAGCACTTGTAGGCTGTAAACTCATTAATGGGCAGGAAATATGTCTGTTAATTCTGTTGTATTCTCCCAAGCATTTAGTACAGCATTCTGCACAGAGTAAGTACTCAGTAAATATCACTGATTGACTAGTAGAACCCAGCTCCAGTAGGGAAATGACAATGAAATTGCATAAGATGTGAATCAAAGCTGCAGCCTGGAATGTGTAAGGCAGTTGGGAATTCACCACTTCTTTGCTCCCATCCCTGGACAAAGCAAATGCCCAAAGCTTAAAAGAGACTGAAAATGTATATAACCTAAATTCCACCTATCCCCTTTAAATTGCTGAATCGCTTTTGTAAAGAAACAAAATGCTCTGACTACATGGCACTTTTATTTGGTTACAAATGATTCATTTGAGAAGGGGCCTTCTGGTAGATTGAAGGAAGAAGCCCCCACACCCTTGTTCTTCTAAGGTTTGAGCACTGGCAAGTGAGGAACCAGTAAAGTTGGCTAATTATTGAAGCCTGGCCCTGACCAGAGGCAGAAGCAAACAGCCACACAAGTTGTTATCCCAGCTCTACCACTTGTCAGCTGTGTGACTGTGGGCAAGTCACTTAACTTCTCTGTGCCTCAGTTCCCTCATCTGTAAAATGGGGATTAAGACTGTGAGCCCCACGTGGGACAACCTGATTCCCCTGTGTCTACCCCAGAGCTTAGAACAGTGCTCTGCACATAGTAAGCGCTTAACAAATACCAACATTATTATTATTATTGTTATCTCTCATACGGAATAAGACAGCCCCTTGCAAACAACTCCCTACAAAGGAGAACAGGATGCTCCTTCCCCCACCGCCCCAAGCATGCAACATGAGTTTAACTGAGCTTCCTTTGACCATTCCCATTGGAGTTCTAACCCATTTACTCCCCAGTCAACATCCTCCATGTCCATGTCACCCAGTGCCTCTGTTAGGAGCTGGACAAGAGAGAACGCCTAAATCCCTCTGTTGATCATTGCTTCCTTGGTAGTGTCCCTGACGCTCTTCAGAAAACTCAGGATCCCAGAGCCCCCTGTACCCCTTTTTTCCAGAGACTGTGGAGGCCCTGGGAGATGACCCAATTGCTGATCAGGCTTCCCTCTGTTGGCTTTGGCATTGGCAGCAGCTGTGATGATATACTTGGTCACAATTATGATGTGGTGGGTTCTCAGCTCCACCAGTGCTGTTACACACTTGTTGTAGGCTCCATACAGCTGGCTGTTCTCAGAAGACAAGATGTGTTGTCTCAGCGAGGGGGCTGCACGGATCTCCTCTATGAAGGCTTTGTGGAGAGGGGGCATGTAGTTCCTCATTCTATGCAGAAATGCAGCTAAAAGAGAACAGCCAGGGAAGAGGGAAAATGACCTCAGTAAAGAACAAAGGAGAGTCCAGTCTGTTTCCAGGCTCAGTTAATGATAGTATTTCAGTGCTATCTCTATGCAGAACACAACTAAGTATTGGGAAAGAGTTTTTAGACCCCAGTTCTACCTGTCTGTTGCCTTAACAGATGGCCCATTCTGCTGGATCTGAGCTCTCTTTAAGATACTTTGGACCTTAATTCCAAGCCATGGGACTCTGAGGCTTCTATCCATATTGCATTTAGGGCAAGTTGATCTGTCAGTTATGGGGAGAGATATTTGTGAGAAATAATAATAATGGTATTTGTTAAGTGCTTATTATATGCCAAGCACTGTTGTAAGCACTGGGGTAGATACATGGTAATCAGTTTGGACCCAGTCCCTATGCCCCATTGGGCTCACAGTTTTAATCCCCATTTTACAGATGAGGGAACTGAGGCACAGAGAAGTTAAGTGACTTGCCCAAGGTCACACAGCATATATAGATCTATTATATATGATGTAATTATTGAAATACTTATTGAAAGTCATGGTACCTAGTCACTTCCCCAAACTCAGAACTGCAACTCAAAAGTGTGATTTTAGGGGAAAGCCAAGCCTGAATCTAATTATAACACACCCCTTAGATGCATGGGTTTCTATAAATACAACGTAACTTTATAAGTAAACATCCTTAGATACATAGAGTTCTAAGCACCCGTACTCACAAGCGGTGGAAGTCAGAGAGCCACTCCTGAATTTGAAAGGTTCTGCCTAGGGATTACTTCGGTTCCAGCTGACTCTGGGAAATGGAGGACTTCTGGTGTCTGAATATGTTTTTTATTGAACTCTTATGATGTGCCAAGCTCCAGGAAAGATACAAGATTGTCAGTTCAGACACAGTCCCTAATCCACAGGGAGCTCACAATCTAAAAGGTAGTGAGAGGAGGTATCCTCTTCCTATTTTACAGATGAGGAAACTTTGGTAAAAGCAGCAGCATAGCCTAGTGGATAGAGCATGGGCCCAGAAGTCAGAAGGACCTGGGTCTTAATCCCAACTCTCCCACCTTGGGTAAGTCACTTAACTTCTCTGTTCCTCAGTTAACTAATCTTTAATATGTGGATTAAGAATGTGAGCCCCAAGTGGGACAAGAACTGTATCCAACCTGATTAGCTTGTATATATCCAAGTGTTTAGACCAGTGTCTGGTGCATAGTAAACACTTAACAAATGCCATAAAAATAACTAAATAGAAGAGAGGCAGTGGTTTGCCCAAGGTCACATAGCAGGCCAGTGGCAGAGCTGGGACTAGAAACCAAGGCCTCTAATTTCCAGCCTTTTCTTCTTTACACTAGGCCAGGAGAACTACTGGGGAATGTCATTACCAGACAGGTTACCTACTTCCCCTTCAGTCCATTGACCTTAGCCCTGCCCCAAGTAGAAGGCTGGACATTACTGCAGCCAGGCTGGCCCAGTAGGCCCCCAGATGCTCCTATTAGCCTGGTGCTATGTTGTTTTTGGAGCTGTCTGAAGGGCTTTGTTGAAGGGCAGAGGGGAGAGAAGAAAGGAGGCAAAAGAGTGTGGTAATGACTGGGGAAGTAAATAAGCCTTGAGTTTTGTGAGCCCAAGAATGCAATCACCCAACTACAGGGTCAAGGCTTTAATGTGCCCACTGTTCATCCCTGGTTCTGCACTCTGTATTATTAGAGAGCTGTTTCAAATGACAATTAGTAATGTCTGCCTTTCATATTAATGTGAGCCTCCCCCTCTGAACTGTAAACTCATTGAGGGGAGGGAACGTGTCTTCTAATTATGTTGAATTGTGTTCTCCCAAGTGCTTAGTACCATGTTTTGCCCATAGTCAATGCTCCATAAATATGACAGACCTATTGGGGGAGAAAAGAGAAGATGCCACCCTCAATGACCAGCCCCTAGCCTCTCTAGAATTTATTAGATTGCTCTGATAACAGGCTTCCTAAGAGCATCCCCTTCAGGTGAGTCTCCTCCCACTCTCTTCCTTGTCCTCTGCAAAGGTGGGACAGGAAAAACCACTTACCTCCATAAAAACTTGTTAGTACCCAGCAGGATGACCTTACCATAGTGCACTAGAAGTTCAGATCAGGCCTGATCTGGCCCAGAGGTGCAGACTTCAGAATGAACAATTCATCTAGGAGCTGGCAGAAAGAACACCCAGCCCCAGCCATCCTCCCCACCCACCCCCCCCCCACATCTCCTAGAAAAGAGCCCTGAGACTCCATTATCTTGCTTGATGAGGCATCGCTTGAAGATCCACGCTTTGCATTCCCTGGGACATAGCTCCAAATGTATTTAGGCTGACGTTAGTCCTGCAGCCACTCTCTCCCTCTGTATTACAGCAAGTGGAGCTCAAACCTCAGGCTCAGGGACTCGCTGACCTTAAAGTGGTCTGTCAGGTGCTGAATCTGTGCATACAGATGTCCTCTAGTGTGCACCATCACATGTAGGCCAGGATGATGACTGCTTACGAACACCTTTTAGCAGTTGGTCAGTACACTTGACAGGGAGCCACTGGCCATTTTTAAAGCCAACGTCTATAAGATGAAGCATGATCTTACCGCTTTGTTTGTTGTGATGGATACCTAATAGCTCATCAAAAACCTGAAGAGCCGTGCTTTGGGCTGCACTCCCTCCGGAGTATTTCAGGGGCTCTGCTGAGATGCCTTCATAGATAAGTCCTTCTGGCATGGCTGAGTTATCTTTCCATCTGAAAAAGGAAATAAGACAGGGGTGGAAGAGAGCTGAGGGTCACATCTGACCCTGAGGGCAGTTTGGAAAGTACTGACCTGTTGTCGTCCAAGGCAGGTCATTTTCTCTGAGGAGTGTTTATGCCTCATCACTTTGAGTGTTAAGGCAGCATTTGGAACCAGATAAGACTCTGGTGCATATGGAGCAAAGGAGAGAAGCCACTGTGCTGGGGAACTCCCAGGTCAAATTTTATCCCCTCCTCTCTTCATGCAGGTGCCTCCATCTGCACACTCTTTTCTTGCATAAGACTTGCCAGCAGACATAGTATCAGTTGTTCAGTGGTATTTATTGAGCACTTACTGTGTGCAGAGCATTGTATTAGGTGCTTGGGAGAGTACAATACAATAGACTTGGTAGATAGAGAGGGCTGTCCACAATCTAGTTGTAGGTGAGGATGTGTAGGTACCATCCTGAGAATAATAATAAAAGAAGGGTTGTGGAACTGTTAAGCACTTACTATGTGCCAAGTACTGTATTAAGCACTGGGGAAGATACTAGATCATCAGATCCCACATGGGGCTCATAGTTTAAGTAGGAGAGAGAATAGGTATTGAATACCCATTTTGTAGATGAGGGAACTGAGGCACAGAGAAGTTACATGACCCGCTGAAGGGCACACATCCTAAAAGTGGTAGAGCTATGATTAGAACCCAAGTCCTTAATCCTGTTAGCCTCAAACATGAGGCGCCCCTGAGAGAGGAGCTACCTCAGGCCTATTGCACCCCTGGAGTGGTTCAAGTAGCACTGACCATCCATCCTAAGGCACCAGATCCAGACCCTACTCCAGCTATTAGCAATGAGAGACCCATCAATTGTGAGCCTTGCCACCTTAGCAAAGAAAGACATATAGATCCAGGTAGAGCTAATTAGCATTTGTTTAATCCTGACATAAATGTTAGGACTGGATCTTCTAATGAATAGTACTGTCTTTGTGCCAAACCACAGTTCTAAACACCAGGATAAATACCACATAATCAGAGTGGACACAGTCCCTGAGACTGTGAGCCCCATGTGGGACAGGGACTGTGCCCAACCCAATTTGATTGTATCTACCCCAGAGCTTAGTAAAGTACCTGGCAAGCAGTACCACAATTATCACAATTATCATAGTACTGCAAAAATACCACAATTATCGTTATCATTATGCATGACTCAGAGTCTGAAAGGGAAGGAGACTGGGTATTTAATCCCCATTTTAAAGATAAACAAACTGATTCCTCGAGAAGTTAGTCAGTCGATTGTATTTACTGAGCACTTGATGTGTGCAGAGCATGCTACGAAGGACTTGGATAAATTAAGTGCCTTAGTTGAGGTCATACAGTAGGAAAACAGCCAGCCAGAGCTAGAACCTAAGTTACCTGACTCCCAGGCCTGTGCTCTTTACAATGAACGATGTCATGTTCAAATAACCTCAGTTACTCCATTTCCTCTAATGAACAGGCAGAGCAAGCTCCTATGAACAGTTCCCTTTGCTTTCACATGCACAGTACCACATAAAAATTGAAATAATGCCATTATCTGTTCAGACAAGCAGTTTCTCCAGCTCTGTAACCGACAATGGCATCAGGGTAGTGGGGGAACTGTGTAATTGTTGCCTTCCTTGACATATATCTTAGAAACATCTTTGAGAAAAGAGCACAGGCCTGGGAGTCAGAGGACCTGAATTCTAATCCTGACTCAACCACATGTCTGCTGTGTGACCTTGGGCAAGTCACTTAACATCTCATTGCCTCAGTTCCATAATCTGTAAAATGGGGATTAAGACCATGACCCCCATGTGGGACAGAAACCGAGTTCAACCCAATTATCTTGTATCTATCCCAGCACTTAGTACAGTTCCTGGCACTTAGAAAGCACTCCCCTCTCCCCCTCTCATCCATGAATTTATCCAAACTCTTCTTGAACCTGCTGATATTTCAGTCAGCACAATTTCCTGTGGTAATGCATTCCTATGCTAAATAAGAAGAATGCATGAAATATCTGATTTTCTTTACAGTTTTCTGGTAAATTATGCCCTCTCTCTATTTTATAATCCTCCCAGTCTCTCTCTATTTCTTCTTATCGATATATCATGATTTAGTATCAGAAACTACAGGTCCTAGAAACTCCAGTGATAGACAGGTAAAGCTCCTATTCAGTCATGATCTACAAAGTAACCCAGAAAGAACCAATTCCATTTTCCACTCTGATGCTAAGAGTTCCTTCCCCAGGGTGTTGGAACAAATTTCCATTTCCTATGTGGATCATTTCCATAAACTTCATTTTGTTGTTTCTAAAAGGAAAACTGCTCACAGGAGACAGGGGCAGCAAGAAAACCTCCTTGTTTGCTGTTTCAAGCCTAAAGATCCAAAATTTTCCAAAAGAAAAAGATGTATTGGAATTAAGAGGAGTGTTTTTTGATTGGGTCTTAAAGATTTCCTTGGAATATTTCCCCAGACTTTAAATTGTGCATTAAAATTACTGTTTACTAAACTGGAGGTGGGAGGGGTGGATCACTACTGGGTGGGGCTTCAACCCAGGAACGTATCTGAATAATTCAGACCTGGGAGTCTGAAAATCTGGATTCTAATCCTGGCTATACCTCTTGCCTGCTATGTGACCTTGGGCAGGTCACTTCACTTCTCTGTGCCTCATTTTACCTCATCTGCAAAATGGAGACTTAGACTCTGAGCCCCATGTGACACAGGGACTTTGTCTGACCCGATTACCTTGTATCCACTGCAGTGCTTAGTACAATGCCTGGCACATAGTAAGTGCTTAACAAATAGCAAAATTATTAATACTTGTTCCTTATGTTTAAACTGTTGAAGAGGTGAATCTCTGAAACATACAGTTAATTGCTTTCTGTATTGGTCTTGGAGAATGACCTGGTTAAGAGCAGGGACTGTGGAAATGAAATTATTTTTCTCCAAGTACCATGTACGGGAAGCAGCGTGGCTCACTGGAAAGAGCACAGGCTTTGGAGTCAGACATCATGGGTTCGAACCCCGGCTCTGCCACTAATCAGCTGTGTGACTTTGGGCAAGTCACTTAACTTCTCGGTGCCTCAGTTACCTTATCTGTAAAATGGGGATTAAGACTGTGAGCCCCACGTAGGACAACCTGATTCCCCTGTGTCTACCCCAGCACTTAGAACAGTGCTCAGCACATAGTAAGCGCTTAACAAATACCAACGTTATTATTATTATGTACTGCTTTATGCAAGTTAGACCCTAAGATACTTTTGTTTATTAAAAACTTGCCATGTGTTAAGAAATCTTGGGCAGTGTTTTAAACAACTCCACATCTATACAGGAGTTTTGGCAGGTGAATCTGGTATTCACAGAAGCAGCTTGAGCCTGGTTTTAATTTCTTGAATTAACTGAGCAGTGTTTGGATCAATGACTAAACCTCTCTTTAGTCAGTCACCCAAACCATCATCACAACTAAAAACAATCTGCTTGAATGAATTGAGTTCAAGATTTGAGACGAAGGTATCTGTTTCCCAATACTGCATACTTTGATTGCCCAGAAACAATTCTGTGGGAGGGGAGAACAAAATTTTCAAGAGCAGTAATGAGTATGTGGGCTGTTCTGGCCTGGAGTCCCTGAGCTGTCTTGCTGCTCTGAGCAGCTGTTTGTCTGGATCTAAGGGGAAAATAGTTCCATATCAAATTTAATTATTTTTAGCTCTTCCCAGAGTATATTTATAGCAGTGGGGAAGTTTAAACAGATTAAATTGAAATGGCATGTTTTCCACTGGAACTGATGACCTTCCAGAGAAGGGCAATGTGGGTGGAAATGAAGGGAGCCTGGAAAAATGACCCAAAAAAATTAAAAATCAAGTATGACAATGAAAAAACCCAGGAGTACAAGACCAAACTGGAAAGACTTCACACAGTCAGGACCCAAAACTCCTACCGATAAGGGATTTAAAATAATCAAAGAAATTTGGGGACAGATCTAGAAACGGTCTCAATGGACCCCTCAACCCTGTTCAGATGGATCATATGATTACATTTGGCCAAACACGGCAGTAGACGGTCGAAGAGGTTTTTGGAAGGCTTTTTTTAAATGAATTTTCAAAGGTCTCCATTAGTGAGGGTTGTTGAGCCTTTTTGTTACTAATTAAATATCCACACAGGTCTGCTCATGACAAGCCAGACCCTACTGTCTCAAGCAGAGCTCAACTCCTGCCCATTAAAAGTTTGTTGGGGCCTAGGAGAGATGAGAGAGGTGCAGCTGCTGGGTTATTCAGGCTTTCCATCCCACCTCCTCTCAATCATATTAAATGAAGGCTTACTGTGTGCAGAGCACTGTACTAAGTTCTATATGATGTAACTATATGATTCTGCAAGCGTACACAGTGCAAACATAAGGACGTTATACAGAGCACTTTGTGGAAGTCCATCGAAAGAGTATCACTGTGGGCAGGGAATGACTGTGATAGTGCTATACCGTACTCTCCCAAGAGCTTAGCACAGTGCTCTGAATGAAGTAAATGTTCAATAAATGATTGACTAACTGCACTAGCCACCCTTCTACAACCACTCCACCATCCTTTAACCAGACACCCCAGGCAGCTGGGCTCTGAGTCACCAACTTCTGCCCCACTAAGAGCATTCCATTCCATGTGACATAAAACCTTGCTGTCATCAATTTAGGGAGGGGCAAAGGGACATGTAACCCTCACTGATGCCATCTTTCTGAGCAACCAGATAGCCCCACCCTAAGGTAACTGCTAAGTATATGAAGCTGTCCCTGGGGACAGAAGAGATGCTACTGCTTATGTGCACACTTTTTCACACAAGCATTCCAGAGAACTGCAGGGACTCCAAGTCCCCCAAACCACTGGAATAACCACATATGTAAAAATAGTGCACATATGAGGTAGTGCCACCCAGAACCAATTTGGCCATTTGCATAGAGAGGTAGGCGTGGATCCAAAAATTGCTATGGAGGACAAACCAGCAGGAATTAGCAACAGATAACTTTAGACCAGGTGCTTGTCTTATCCTGGCTCCACTACTGTTTCACCCTTCTCTCTCTCGTTTCCCTGTTTCCAATCTCACCTCTCTCCACTCCACTTTGCTACCCATATAATTTTTCTAGAACTTTGTTCTGCACATACATCTCCATTCCTGGAAAACACAAATGGTACTTCACTCTTTTCTACATCAAGAAGAAACTGCTGATCAGTAAGGCAGTTCATCAGCTCTCTCTACCTATCTATCTTTACCTATTCTCTATTCTCTCAATCTATTCTTTCCTCCTACCTCATCCTAGCTTGCACTCTTCATTTCCCCACAAGTTCCTCTTCCCACTGCTGAGATTTCAATTTTCCTGCCTCTGAACCCTTGCTTCCACCCTTCCCCTTGGAAAACCCTCCGCTTTTCAATTAGCCATACGTTAGCTTTTCCCATCTCCAAAGCCCTTCCAAAATCCCAAAGGAGCAGCATGATCTTGGAATCACAGGGCTGGAGAGCTAACCCCGGCTCTGCCAGCTGTCTTCTCTGTGCCTTGGGAAAATCACTTAACTTCTCTGTCCCTTATTCCACTAAAGGCTTAGCATATTGCTCTGCACACAGTAAGTGCTCAGTAAATATCATTAATGATTACTGTGTAGCAAGAGCTGTGGTAGATTCAAGAAAACCAGGTTGGACACAGTCTCTATCCCACATAGGACTCAGAGTTTAAGGGAAAGGGTTGACAGATATTGAATCTCCATTTTGTAGATGAGAAAACTGAGGCACAAAGAAGTTGTGACTTGTCCAAGGTTACCAGCAGGCACATGCCCAATGGGGGATTAGCATCCAAGTCCTCTGGCTCCTGGTCCTGTGCTCTTTCCATTAGGCCAAGGTACTTCTCTATTATTGAAGCACGATTGTCCTCTATAGAGAGATGCCCCTATAAACCCTTTTCCCTGGCTTGAAAAATGCTGAGAGGTTTGATGCAAGGAACAGGCCCAAGTATACTTACCCAGACAGAAAGATCCGGATCACTGCATAAAATATGGCTGGATCTACATAATCTGGAGGAGCAATCGAAATTTGAACTTTACTAAAGGCAAAAAAGGCAATTGGTTACATCTGCATGCTTTTCAAGGCTGCTTCCTCTATCTGATCTGTATGGTGACCTGGAATTAAAGCTGCAAGAGGAGGATGGAATGTTCTCTCCTGCAGTCACCCTTCTTGCTGTTTTCTGAAATCTTAAACTATTCCATATGTTGCCCTTTCTATTTGTGGCGCTTCCCTGTTCTGCAATTTTAAAAATCAATTTAAAAAATACTGAGAGACCCTGGCAAAACTTACCAACTGGATGTTACTGCAGGACCTTATGTTTGTGGAGAAGAGTGGAAGAGGTGGAGGGGAGAAAACTGAAAGAAAATGAGTCTTCCCAGCTGAGCTAAGAGCTCAAGGGGCAGGGTTACCTCCTGGACAATCAGTCAATAGTAAGCTTCAAGTGTTAAAACTAAATCTTTGGCTTCACCTCGTCACTAAGGAGATGGGATCTGAAGTGAATCTCCTCTTCAGGCTGGGACTCAGCTGAGAGCCTTAAATGGAATCTGAAGGGTACTGTGTTGGCTTGGTCTGACCTGGCTCCTTAGCTCAAGTCTGAGGAGTTGGGTTCATCAAGGAGTGGGTTTATCACTGCTTCCTGCCATGTCACCTCAGTCTGCTTAAATGGGTCTCTTGGACAGAGACATAGGTAAAAGAAAGAGTGTGCAATAGTGTGGACAGACATACAGTGCTGGGCTTGCTAAGTGGAAATGTGGATTGAATTGTGCTTAGTACAGTGTCGGGCACACAGTAAGTGCTTAACAAATACCCTGAAACAATTGGAGGTGGGAGAAGTTTGCCATTAACTAGTTATACTAGTCAAGGCACTGCAGAAAGTCATCTAGTGTCCAGACCAAAATGTTTAGCTACTCATTCATTCATTCATTCAATCACATTTATTGAGTGTTTCTGTGTGCAGAGCACTGTATTAAACACTTGGAAAGTACAATTCCACAACAGATAGAGACAATCCCTACCCAACAACGGGCTCACACTCTTTCCTTGTTCCATGAGGTTCCACTAGGGGGTGAAGTGGTGGCGGGAGCAGGGAGACTTGATTGGGATGGGAGAGTCCAGGGATGTTTAAAGTCCATTTAAAATGTCTGACATTCTTCTAGGTGCAGAAATGAATAACAGACTGCTGCAAGAGACTTTTCCATTCCTTTTTAAAGCCATGTGGATTCCATCCTTATGTTGCTGATTAATTTGCAGTTCACTCATCAAAATGTCATATTAAAAGAGCAACTTGAGGTCCAGACTCCATGAGACTTTCTGCTTGCCGGAGCAAAGTAGAGTCAGGACCCTTTGGGTTGGAACTCAGAGGTCCAAATCTCCAGAATGAGAATATTCTCCCCTCCTTGGTAACTTCCTTAATTTTTATGGATAGAGTAATTCTGAGACCTTTAATGTTTTCGTTGTGTCCTCAGGCCTCGTCACTAACAGCTCGCTAACCCAATTCCAGGTTCCTCTACATCCAAGACATAGAGATGTTTTTAAGTATTGCCTTTTCATGACCCTTTCATGGCTTGCAACAAGCTTGAGGCTTCATTCTTCCCTGGGATGTGGTGTTCAGGTCTCATCTGGTTTGGATGGAAACTCTTCTGATGGATAATAAAAAGGATAAACCCACCCATCCCTTCCCACTCTAAACTGATACCAGCTCGCAGGACCAAGGAGGCAGCCATCCTAAGGGCAGGATCTGAAACTTGATAGATGATCTGTACTGGGGGAAATATTCTTGTGTACTCTGTGTCCTCTCTTTCTCTCTCATTCTCTCCCTCTGTGTCTCACCCTCTCTCTGTATCTCTCCTTCTTTTGACCTTCCTGTGTGGTATGAAAAGGTTAGCTAGTTCTTGCTCCTACTGGTCCTCTTCCGGAATTCCTGCTTTCCCAAAGTATACGATGTCTCACCAACTAATCTTAAACTCAAATGCTGACTTTTCTCCAGGGCCAATGAGAACTTTCCTGGAATAATAATACCTTCTGAAATTCTCTTCCCCCTTAAAGCCATAATAGCATGTCCCAGTGCATCCTACACTGTGAGAAAATAAACCAGTTCTGAGGTCCTGGTAGATTCCACTTGGTTTGAGCCCTATCCACCAAAACACAGCATACCATGCATCTGCCTCAAGGCCCAGGTCATTTCATCAATGGAACCAGCCAACTGCTGCATCGCCTGACATAGGGAGTCTTCCTTGGACTGAAGGATGGCATTTACAGCCTGAACAAGGGCCTGGAGATGAGAAGGGATGAGTCTGTGAGTTCATTCTCAGTAGACAGGGCCTGTAGCCATCTATGATGTGTCTTTTTCTTGTTCTGGGCAACCACAGCTTCACTCCTACATTGTTAGACCACCCACACCTGTTCTCTGAGCATCACAATGCTTTCACCAACAGTCTGGCACCATGACAAAATGAGGCTACTCTGATGGGCCCTGCTACTTCCCCTGGGGCTGACCTTATCAGAACCACCACTCTGCTCCCTTATTTGTCTCTGGGCTATTAGCTCTAGAATGTAAGCTTGTTTTGGGCAGGGAATTGACTGACTCTTAGCAGAGAACCTGGAGAAATCTTGTTCTTGGCAGCAAGTTGGCATTAAAATGAATTGCTGGAAGGGGTAGGGAGTTTCCTTAACAACCACCACCCAGAACTGAGCCACTCAAACTCCAAGATGGAGAGGGAGAGGCAGTCCTGTACCTTCCACCTACATTGTTCTAAACCCAATCAATCAATCTTATTGAACACCTACCAGGGGCAGAGTAATGTACTAAGCTCTTGGAAGAGGACAGTGCAATAGAATTGGTCAATAGAGTCCCTGCCTTGAAGGGCTTATGATCTATAGGAAGAGTGCTTAAGTAGCAGGGTATCTAGGTCAGTCTGTAGAATAGGTGCAGATAGTTCTGAAAGTGCTGGGAAAAAGACAAACTAATCAGAGAAGGCCTCCTGGAGGAGGTAAAAATGCCAAAGAGCTTCAAAGCTGGGAATTACTGTGGTTTGGAGGATTTGGAGGTAGGAGATGTTCCCAACTGTGGTAAAGTATGTGAGAAGGTTGAATGAGGACATATGAGTAGGTCAGCTTGAAAGGAACTTAGAGTGTTAGTGGGGACATGGTGGGAGAGGAGTGAATAAGTAGGAGGGAGGGAGCTGACAAGCTTTAAAGCCAACGTTCAGGATTTCCTTTTCTATGTGGAGAGGAATGGATAATCACTGGAGATTTTTGAGGTGTGGGGAGACATGTACAGAATGTCGTTTTAGAGAAATGATCTATGCAGCAGTAGCCTGGAATGGAGAATGGACTAGAGACAGGAGAGATCAGAGGCAGGAAGACTGGTGAGGAGGCAGATGTAATAGTCCTGCCAGGATATGACAAGTGGCTGGACTGGGTGGTAGCCATTTGGATGAAGAGTAAGGGGTGAGTCTTGGAAATGTTGTGGAGATAAAGCTAGTAGTATTTAGTAACAGATTAAATATGAGTGTTGAAAGAGAGGGCGGCATCAAGGATAATGCCAAACTTGTGGGCTTCAGAAATGGTGGGGGAGGTGGTAATGCTATCACACTATTTCTGAATTACATGATTAATCATGTGAGGTATTGTTTGAAATGCTAGAGGATAAGGGGCAGGAGCAGAGGGGTGGGGAGAGCTTCTGAATGAGTGAGTTTGTCTCAGGAAACTATTTACCCACCCTAATACACCTAACCCACCTAAAATACCTTAATCCCAGGCACTGCAGCCTTTTCAACGAGCCAGGTCACCAGGATGAAGCCTTTCAGGCTGTCTCCCCCAGGCAGCGAAACAATGGTGTCCAGGTTTCTGGGAAACAAAAGCTCACACAATCAGAACATTTGGAGCCCAGTTCCTCAACTGTCTCCATTACTTCCCACGAAGGAAGCGAGAGACCATTCTGATAAATCCACAGCTGAAAGGCTCTTCACCCTCCAGCCCAGGGTAGCTCTTGAGTTGGGAGACAGGGCTGGACCAAACCAGTGTAAGCCACTCCTATCTCGCCTGTCTCACCATAGACCCCTGGCCCACGTCCTGCCTCTGGTCTGGACTGCCCTCCCTCCTCAAATCTGACAGACAATTACTCTCCCCCATTTCACAGCCTAACTGAAGGCACATCTCCTCCAAGGGCACTTCCCAGACTAAGCCCCACTTTTCCTCATCTCCCATGCCCTTCTGTGTCACCCTGACTTGCTCCCTTTGCCCTTCCCCCAGTTCCAGCCCCACAGAATGTATGTGTATACTTGTAATTTTATTTATTTGTATTGATGCCTGTCTCCTCCTTTCTAGACTGTGAGCTCATTTGGGGCAGGGAATGTCACTGTTTATTGTTGTACTTTCTCAAGTGCTTAGAACAGTGCTCTGCACACAGTAAGTGCTTAATAAACATGATTGATTGAATGAATGAATGAATCCTGTACTAGGTCCTCCCTTGTGGGTCTGGACCCCCTCCTTAGGTGTGTTTGGATCGGCCTGGACAAATCCCAAAACTCCAAATCCCTCCCAAGTTGTCAGGAAGGGTAATGAGGCAGGCATGTGACCTCTCAGCTGAGCTTTCTTCACTAAAGTGGTCTTTCTTTGGGGCCCCTAGACTACTACCTTCTTCCCACCAGGGAGCCCTAAATGCTTAGGGAGAATAACCAAGGAATGGTTCCCCATCGCCAGTGCTCTTACATCTTTTAGCAAAGTCCTTCCGAAGTGGGACATGTTGCTCAGAGCAAGAGAACTCAAAAGGGAGCAAAACGCACTGGGGCTGCAACTAGAGCCAAAGGATCTGGGTCACTCACCCGATTTCCAGAGGTCTATTGCCATCTCAGATGGGGACAGCAAAGATGCAAGAAAAGAAAAAGGGCAATTTGTGAATCAACCAATCAGTGGTATTTATTGAGCACTTATAATCTGCAGAACACTGTATTAAGCACTTGAATTTGCTCTCTTGGTGCTTTCCTTTCCCAAGACCTCACTAGTAATTCTTATCAACATTTGAGACTAGGCCCACTTCTTCCTCCTTGCAGATCATGAGTGGGATTGTGGAATCTGGGCCTGGGTGGTGATTCTCCCTTGGTAAACTGGGGTTTCATTTCTGCTCAGGTTGGACATGAAGCCTTTAGACAGGTGATCTAGTGTCTCTAATAACTTCTAGGCTAAAGAAGTTCCTGCTGGCATTTAACCTTAATTTCTCTTCTAACAGCTTTCACAAATTATTACTATTGGCAAGGTTAATAATTCTGGTACTTAATGATAGTAATTTTTGTGTTATTTGTTAAGTGCATATTATGTGCCAAGTGCTGTACTAAGCATTGAGGCAAGTACTAAATCATCAGATCTCACATCACAATCTAAGTAGGAGGGAGAATAGGTACTGAATCCCCATTTTGCAGATGAGGATGAATCCCTCGCTTTGCAGATGAGGGAACTGAGGCACAGGGAAGTGAAGTGACTTCCCCAAGGTCACACAGCAAGTAAGTGGTGGAGTCAGGAATAGAATACAGGTCCTCTGACTCCCAGGCCATGCTACTTCACTTAAATGCTTATATTGTGTCAAGCACTGTTCTAAGTGTTGGTATAGATGCACATTACTCAGATTGGGCCCAGTCCCTGTCCCACATGGGGCTTAAAGTCTAAGTAGGAGGGAGTAGGATTGAATCCCCATTTTACAGATGAGGTAACTGAGGCACAGAGAAGTTAAGTGACTTGCCCACAGTCACACAGCAGACAGTTAGAACCCCGGCTCTGACTTCCAGGCCCATGCTCTTTTCACTAAGCCACAGTACTTCTCGTCATTGGGTTGAGGCCTCTAATCCTTTCCCCTAGACCCACCGTACCATAGCCCTGCTTAAATAGAATTAATTGATTGATTGATTGTTCCTAGGGAATAAGCCTCCACTTCCTTTCTCCCACCACCTTCCCTTCTCCAGAATTAACCTTTAGTGTGACTGGAGTCAGTAAGTTGCTTTAGACCATAAACATGAACGCACTCCCCAAGAGACAGGCTGTGTGACTTTTGATCTTTATAAGGAGGGACATCCAAACTTCTTGGACTCTTAGATTCCAGGAATCCTAACTCTGGACAGAACAATAGACAATTACTTCTGTGTTGTTTACCCATCAGGATTCTTTTTCTTCCAATTCACCAACACAAAGTCTGAGTGTACCAGGATGGCAGGAAGTCCTAGGCTCTGAGAGACCTCAACAAAAGGTAGTGCAAGGTTTCTGGGCAGAACCTGGTAGAGACAAACCCGCTCCAGTGAGTACATGCAGAACATAAGTCCCAACTTTAATTTTCCTCCCAGATAACTATGCCCAGGGTAGAAGTAGACCAGGAAGGATGAGATGGGGTCAGTCCGAACAGTAAGTCATTCTTAAATGGAAAAAGTCCAGGCATATTGAAAGCTTGAATGAGTGGCCCAAGTCTTGCCCTAGTTTTTAGACACCAGTGGATCATGGGCAAGGGATAAAATTGGCAGAGTGGGTCAACTAGTCATGTAACTAGTAGCTGAAACTGTGGAGTTTATGTGAGGTGAGGCTCCTTGACAAGACGCTTAGGGCAGTATTTTAATAGAGTGACAAAAAATGGCTGAAAACTCCTCACCTAAGGTATGTTGAAAGTAAGTTCACTGAGTCTAGAAGCTCCTGCCTCTCAGGGCACTGAGGGGGTGACAGATGGGACCAGAAGACTCATTTTAGGTGGGACAACCTACCTCCCACCACCCAAAAATGGCCAATGGGACCCAAAAGTCCTGCTTCAGGTTACTTCATCAGGAACAGCAGAAGGAAGGCAGGTATGGGACAGAAATCTATGAAACAGGTTTCCGTGGCCTTCGCAGTGTAGAGACCAGCACTCCCATCATGTTCGCTATTGTCACATCTACCATTTCTACCATATGCTTCCCTCTCTGACTCCCTCTGACTTTGTTTCTGTTGATTCTCCCTTTTCCAGTGTTTTTCTTTCCATCTATTCTTGGCACAAATGTCCTTGGAAGCTCTGGCTCCCTGTCCTATGATAATCTCTGGAAAATATCATCACCTTGGTAGGTTTGATAGGCTAAAGCTTCAGCACCACAATACCTCAAGAATCAAAGTGTGGTCAGGAGGGCAGCCTCAAGATTGTGTATGGGCAAAGCTGACTTGAGGTTGGATAAAGTTAAAGAAATGAGAGACGTGCAGAGGTTTTAAGAAGGGGAAAAGGGAGTGGGCTTGCTTCTTAGGGTGGTATTAAGAGTTCTGGGCTAATAGCCCAGGGACCACAATCAGGGCATTACCAATACTGGGAAGTCTGGAGATGACGGCAACTCACAGACCCAAATTTTCTCTGTCCTGAGAGGCAGATACACTTGTCCCTGAAGCCCTGGAGTAGGCAGAGCAAGATTATGTACTCTGTATATAGATAAGCCAGTGAGGTCCAAGCTCAGAATGAAGGTCAAGCATTGAGTGGCTTCTGCTGCCATTGTCATCCCCAATCTACCTGGCTGACTCCTGCCATACTAATTCCATCACCAGTCTTCCTGGTTGGCCCTTGTCCTGCCTCCACCAGTGCTGCATAACAAGGAAACTGGCTTGTTTTGCAGGCTTTGTCCAGGCAGTTCCAGCAATTGCCTGTAAAGTAGATGATTCCTCGGTGGGATGTCTGTGGAATATGTGTGAGGTGAGCCTTCTGGACAAGACGTTTGGGGCAGCAGGCTAAAAACACAATTAAAAATGGCTGAAAACTTCTCACTTAAGGGAGTCTGAGGCTTGAAGGCCTAAGATCCTTGTTACAGTCACTTCAGAAAGAAAGTCGGATACAGACCTTTCTGCCCTTTACCTGTACAGTGTTCTTTTCTCCTCCCTGCCACACATACCCCATGGTGATAAAGCTGAGTACTAGGTGAGCCAGGTGCTGTTCTCGGTAGCTTTTCAGAGACTGACAACTCAGCAGCGGCATCTGTTTGAGAGTAACACAAGAGTTTACTGCCAGGTCACTGGGCACCTCTCAGCCACTTGTAGCTGAGCAGTTGGCAAACACTGGGAGAGCCCAGAGCTGTGCAGAATATTGCCACCATTTGATGTTAGACCAGCATCAGATGTTGAGCCATCCTGAGATGGGGGGAAAAATATGCTACCCGTTCCCTAGCATGGCCACCCCAATGCAAACGCCATGCCAGGCACACAGCATTATGTCATGAAATTGGCTAAATCAGTTAACTTCTCTGGGCCTCATTTTTCTCACCTGTAAAGTGGGGATTAAATATCTGTTCACCTTCCTCCTGAAACTGAGTCCCATATTAGGCAGAAACTGTGTCTGATGGGATTATGTAGTACTTGTTCCGGTGCTCAGCATGCAGTAGGAGCTTAACAAATACCATCGCCATTATCTGGAGACTAATGAACCTAGAGGGTTTCTGCCTCCCTTCTCTTGATCCAGAGCCATTGCTTTTCCCTTTCCCAGCCAGGTCTCTGTGAATCCAGGCATCATTTCCACCTCAGACAAAAGCTGAGCATCTTCAAATTTTCAATCCCCCCACTTGTCCTGCTGCCCTCTCATTGTGTGCCTCACTAAATTAACCACCTTGGCCCCAGGTAACTAAGGGACTCGCCAACAGGCCTAGCAGTGATTTGGAGCAGAGACCCCAGAAGCTGACTCCCAGCCTTTTGTGAAGCTCCTCTCTTTTTCCTATTGGTGTATTGACTCCAGTAGCTGAGTGTGGAGCTGGATCCTTGCATGGCTGAACCCAACTTCTGCTCCTGGTTGTTTTGCTCAGATTTGAGGATGCCTCAGATACCAGCTTGCAAGTCTTATGGGTTCATAAGTTCCCAATAGGAGCCTGGTGATCCCTTTGGGTAACTGGTGAACCAGCCCAGAGTAAGGTAAGCAGCCAGGTCTCTACTGAGCTTCCTTGATCCGCTTAGCAATCCCTAAGAAGAATAATAATAATTATGGTACCTGTTAAGCGCTTACTATGTGCCAGGCACTGAACTAAGCACTAGGGTAGAATCTAGCAAATCGGGTTGGACCCATTCCCTGTCCCATTTGAGGTTCACCGTCTCAATCCCTATTTTACAGATGAGGTAACTGAGGCTCACCAAAATAATAATAGTAATAATAATAATGGTATTTGTTAAGCACTTACTGTGTGCAAAGCACTGTTCTAAGCACTGAGGGGGGATACAAGGTGATCAGGTTGTTCCAAGTGAGGCTCACAGTTTTAATCCCCATTTTACAGATGAGGTCACTAAGGCACAGAGGAGTGAATTAACTTGCCCAAAGTCACACAGCTGACCAGCGGCAGAGCAGGGATTAGAACCCATGACCTCTGACTCCCAAGCCCGTGCTCTTTCCACCAAGCCACAGTGATTTGCCCTAGGTAACACCGCAGGCAAGTGGCAGAGCCGGGAATAGAACCCATGACCTTCTGACTCCCAAGCCTGTGTTCTTTCCACTGAGCCACAGTGATTTGCCCTAGGTAACACAGCAGGCAAGTGGGAGAGCCGGGAATAGAACCCATGAACTCTGACTCCCAAGCCTGTGCTCTTTCCACTGAGCCATGATTTGCCCTAGGTAACACAGCGGGCAAGTGGCAGAGCAGGGATTAGAACCCATGACCTCTGACTCCCAAGCCCGTGCTCTTTCCACCAAGCCACAGTGATTTGCCCTAGGTAACACCGCAGGCAAGTGGCAGAGCCGGGAATAGAACCCATGACCTTCTGACTCCCAAGCCTGTGTTCTTTCCACTGAGCCACAGTGATTTGCCCTAGGTAACACAGCAGGCAAGTGGGAGAGCCGGGAATAGAACCCATGAACTCTGACTCCCAAGCCTGTGCTCTTTCCACTGAGCCATGATTTGCCCTAGGTAACACAGCGGGCAAGTGGCAGAGCCGGGAATAGAATCCATGACCTTCTGACTCCCAAGCCCGTGCTCTTTTCACCGAGCCACAGTGATTTGCCCTAGGTAACACAGCAGGCAAGTGGCAGAGCCGGGAATAGAACCCATGACCTTTTGACTCCCAAGCCCGAGCTCTAGCCACTAGTCCAGGATCTCCTGCTGGGCTGCCTAGCCTGGGGTCACACTGCCATCTTGTGGCATTCCTGAAGCAGGTTGTATTGCCTGAAAACTGAGCTTGCTTGGATCAAGCTTTTTTTGGCTCTGGGCTTTTCGGTACTGAGTTGATCCCAGAAGCCTGACTCAGGTAATGGTGAACTAAGACTCTAGCTCAGCTTCTGGCTTAGCCCGATTCTGGGGTGACTGGATTGATTAAGCACCTACTGAGTGTTCTCAAAGTGCAACCCACACCTCAGTAGTAGAGAAAAAGGTGCTCGGGTTATTATTAACAATAATAATAATAATGATAATTATGGTACTTGTTAAGAGCTTACTATGTAGTAATAATAATACTGTTGGTATTTGTTAAGAGCTTACTATGTGCAGAACACTGTTCTAAGCGTTGGGGTAGATACAGGGTGATCAGGTTGCCCTACATGAGGCTCACAGTTAATTCCCATTTTACAGATGAGGTAACTGAGGCACAGAGAAATTAAGTGACTTGGCCACAGTCACACAGCTGACAAGTGGCAGAGCTGGGATTCGAACCCATGACATCTGACCCCCAAGCCCAGGCTCTTTTCACTGAGCCATGCTGCTTCTCTGGGACAAGCACTTTTCTGTGACTATATGACAAGCACTGTTCTAGGCACTGGGCTAGATACAAGTTGATCAGGTTGAAGACAGTCCCTGTTCTACACTGGGCTCACAGCCTTCATCTCCATTTTACATATGAGGTAAATGTGGCCCAGAGAAGTGAAGCAACTTGTCCAGGGTCACCCAACAAACACATGAAGGAGCTGGGATTAGCACCCAGGTCCTTTTGACTCCCAAGACCAAGTTCTATTCACTAAGCCATGCTGCTTCTCACAGCCACACTTGTTGAGGCATCAAAGGTGAAAGTTTCTGACCAAGGGACCAGCTGAAGTGTCTCATGTGATGGACAGACTCCACAGGAATCCTGGAAAAGATATCTGGCTAATGTGGATGGCAGAATCCACTGTTGCTTCTGAGATGATGACCCTAGTAATCAAGCAGTCAATATGTCAGAGGTGCTTATTAAGTGCTTATTGTGAACAGAGGCCCTGAGAGCACTGTATCCCTCACCTGGCCTCTCTCCTCTGACCTATAGGTGCCATGGAGCATGGCGTAGTGGATAGAGCTCTGGCCTGGGAGTCAGAAGGTCATGCGTTCTAATCCCAGCTCTGCAACTTGTCTGTTTTGTGACCTCGGGCAAGTCACTTCACTTCTCTGTGCCTCAGTTACCTCATCTGTAAAATGGGATTGAGGCTGTAAACCCCATGTAGGACAAGGACTGTGTCCAACCCACTTCACTTGTATCCACCCCAGTGCATAGTACAGTGCCTCCCCCCGCCCTCCTCTAGACTTTAACTCCTTGTGGGCAGGGATGTGTCTGTTTGTTGTTGTAATCAACTCTCTCAAGCACTTAATACAATGCTCTGCATGCAGTAAGCACTCAAGAAATACAACTGAATGAAGGAACCACCCCCACGCGTGGCTCAGTGGAAAGAGTCCTGGCTTGGGAGATAGAGGTCATGGGTTCAAATCCCAGCTCTGCCACTTGTCAGCTGTGTGACTGTGGGCAAGTCACTTCATTTCTCCGGGCCTCAGTTACCTCATCTCTAAAATGGTGATTAACTGTGAGCCTCACATGGGACAACCTGATTACCCTGTATCTACCCCAGTGCTTAGAACAGTGCTCTGCACATAGTAAGCGCTTAACAAATACCAACATTATTATTATTTGGTGCCTTCCGGTGACAGCTGAGTGCTTAAAGAACAATCTTCCCTCGTGCTCCACTGCTTAAACCCACAACCTCACTGAAGGGAGCTCCAGGCTTGGCTTGAGGGTCCAGTGCTCCAGGTTCTGCAGAGTGTTCCCGCTCTTTTATTTATTTATATTAATCCTATCTCCCCCTCTAAACTACAATCTCCTTGTAGGCGGGAAACGTGTCTACCAACAAGTCTCTTTTATTGTACTCACCCAACTGCTTAGTATAGTGCTCTGCAATCAATCAACCAGTCATATTTATTGAGCACTTATTATACACAGAGCACTGTACTAAGAGCTTGGGACAGTACAGTAAAACAGAATTATCAGACATGTTCCCTGCTTATAATAAGCTTACAGTCTAGAAGTGCTAAATAAATGCCACTGCTTATGACTCTCACCCCATCCCAGTCTGGTTCTGCCTTCAGAAAAGAAGCACTGACTGAGAACCCTAAGTGAGAAGGGAATCATTTTGCTAGAGTAGGGCTGCCTTTTTTTATGATATTTATTAAGCACTGGCACTGTACTAAGTGCTAGGGTAAATACAAGCTAATAAGGATGGACACAGTCCCTGTTCCACGTGGGTTGCAATGTTAATCCCCATTTTACAGATGAGGTAACTGAGGCAAAGAGAAGTTAAGTGACTTTCCCAAGATCACACAGCAGACAAGTGGCAAAGCCAGGAATAGAACCCAGGTTCTCTGACTCCTGAGCTTTTGATCTTTCCACTAGGCTATGTTGAATTCAAGCACCAGGTCCAGTCAGTCTGCCCGGGGCTTGGAACAAGAGGGGATGCTGGCATCCGGTGGGGCACTGAGACTGCACTGCAGGGGCAGGATGGTATAGCCTCATTCTTGACCAGTCTCAACCAGGTGTCTGCTTGGGGATAAAGTCCAAGGGTCTCTGCTGTCCACTCATGGGGCAATTGGGAGAAATGCACCTGATTATTTTAGGAGACACCAATGCATTCCATCAACACCAAGGAAACCATGTCTACTCAAGGTCACATCAAGAAGCAGCTTGGTCTAGTGGATAGAACACAAGCCTGGGAGTCAGAGGATCTGGGTTCTAATCCCAGCTCTGCCACTTGTCTGCTGTGTGACCTTAGGAAAGAAACAACTTCTCAGCACATAGTAAGCACTCAGTAAACATGACTAATTGATTGCAAAGCACTGTACTAAGCACTTAGAGGAGTAAAATACAAGAGAGTTGGTAGACATGCTCCCTGCCTACAATGAGCTACACATTAGAGAGGGAGACAGACATTAATATAAATAATTAAGCAGGAACACTCTGCCCTACCTGGAGCCCTGGATACTAGGGATTAAGACTGTGATTCCCATGTGGGACATGGATGAAGCCCATCTTGATTAGCTTGTTACTACCCACTGTTTAGTATAGTGCCAGTCACATAGCAAGTTGCCAGACTGAAAATGCTAGAAATCATGAAAGATTGATGAGGATCGGTTATCACCAAGGTGGCCATTCATCTGGTTTTATACTGGACCTGTCCCTTATCTGCTCTGGATATGGCAACAGATGTCTCCATGGCCAGTAATTTTATTTTGATCACATGGTCTCCCTCTGCCTTGGTTTACAAGAGGCCCTCCTTGACTAACTCCTTGTTTCCCATTCATTCATTGAATCATATTTATTGGGTGCTTAATGTGTATAAAACACTGTGCTAAGTGCTTGGGAGAGTACAATATAAAAATAAACAGACACATTCCCTGCCCACAATGAATGAACATCTAGAGGGGGAGACAGACATTAATACAAATCAATTTTTAAAAATGAATAAATAAATTACAGATATGGTCATAAGTGCTATGAGGATGGGGGAATGAAAAAAGATTCATTTTCATTGGCCGAACACAATGTCGTGATTATTACATAAGACGTCTTCAGGTCAGAACTGAACTACATGGACATCCCCCACAACAATAGTGAAGACGGACGTCACTTCCAGAATCAGAAGCAATATATGGCCACCCCAGCCCTCTGGTGGCAGTGGAGTAGTGGAAGATCTGCCTCAGCGAAGCCCAGATGGTAGAGTGCACCACTGCCAAAGTAAGAAACTCGTGAAACAACTCTGGGGTCCGGCTTGACCAGCATTTAATTTTCAAACAACTCCCATTTCTTCCCTGCTATGTCCCTCTTGGTTTGCCTTTCAAAAGTAATATCCAGTTAAAGCTCTGTTTGTCAGTAGGCTGGGGGAGGGGAGGTACCAGCCAGTCACAGTTTCCAATTTTTTAAGAATTAGGCCTGTTCCAGCCAACCATTCCCAGGAGGAAGCAGTGTGAAGGTCATCAAGAAGGTTAGTGAGAGCCACGTAATTAGGAAATAACTTCCTCTAGAACCCTGTCACCCCAAGGAGAATGGCTACAGGGAAGAACTACTCAATAGAGAGGTCACCTCCTCCAGGAGGCCTTCCCAGACTGAGCCCCCCTTTCCCTCTGCTCCTCCTCCCCTCCCCATTGCCCCCCTCCTGCCCTCTGCCCTTCCCCATTCCCCTCTCCTCAGCACTGTGCATATTTGTATGCATTATTTATTACCCTATTTATTTTGTTAATGATGTGTATATCTCCATGATTTTATTTATCTTGATGATGTTGTTTTGTTTTGTTCTGTTCTGTTTTGCTTTGCTGTCTGTCTCCCCCGTTTAGACTCTGAGCCCATTATTGGGCAGGGATGGTCTCTATCTGTTGCCAAATTGCACATTCCACACGCTTAGAACAGTGCTCTGCACATAATAAGCACTCAATAAATACTATTGAATGAATGAAAGGAGGGAGGTTGTACCAGGCAAGGCTACTGTCCTGTTTTGCATCATCTATGCACTTGCATCTGTACCCCTAAGCACTTTGATATTTACCCCAGCCCCACAGCACTTAATGTATATTTTGTCTATAATTTATTCTAATGTTGGTCTTCCCCTATAAATTCGTTGTGGGCAGGGATTATGTTAATTAACTCCTTTGGATTGTATTTTTCCAAGTGCTTAGTACAGTGCTCTGCACACAGTAGGCACTCAATACCCTTGATTAATTGATTGTGCTGGGGTAGATACAAGCCCATCAGATGAGTCAGACAACTGAAACAGTTACTGTACCTTGTCCACTCGGGCCCGAAGTTGGCAACTTTCAATCAACTGGGGAAGGTTGCTGGCAATCTCCATCCAAGGTCTGTAGTCATCTGGAAGCTCCGTCTACATTCAAAAGAGACGCGTGTGTTAAAAGATTCAGGCAGCTGTACTGAGTACAAATAAAAACCCTCAACAGGGTGCTTCCAGACTCCAGATGGGGAGTAAAGGGATGCTGGATACTGACTGTGGACTTCTCTAGCACTTAATATCCTATTTAGACTGTAAATTTATTGTGCCTTGGGAAAGTGTCTACCAACTATATTATAGTGCACTCTCCCAAGCACTTAGTACAGTACACTACACACAGTAAACACTCAATTAATGTGATCAATTTATTTACCCCTCCTTAGTCACTTACAGACATATATGTACTCAATTATTTCTTACCATGTTAGTTGTAAATATTTTTAATTTTTTGCCTCCCCTCTTAGAGTGTAAGTTCCTTGTGAGCAGGGAACATGTCTCTTCTTTGCGTGGCACAGTGGAAAGAGCACGGGCCTGGGAGTCAGAGGTCATGAGTTCGAATCCTGACTCTGCCACTTGTCAGCTGTGTGACTGTGGGCAAGTCACTTAACTTCTCTGTGCCTCAGTTACCTCATCTGTAAAATGGGGATTAAGACTGTGAGCCTCATGTGGGATAACCTGATTACCCTGTATCTACCCCAGCGCTTAGAACAGTGTTTTGCACATAGTAAGCGCTTAACAAATACCAACATTATTATTATTATTACTTGTCTGTTGGGTGACTTTGAATGAGTCACTTAACTACATTGTGTCTTAGTTCTGTCATCTGCCAAATAGGGATTAAATACCTGTTCTCCTTCCTACTTAGACAGTGAGCCCCATATGGGACCTGAATATGTTGTATCGACCCCTGCACTTAGAACAACAGTGTTCAACACATAGTAAATGCTTAACAAATACCATCATGATTATTATTAGAAAGAGTAACGAAATCTATCAAGTCCCACACTTTGAACTAAGCTCTTGGGAAGCTGAGAGTAAAGAATAATAATAATAATAATAATGTTGGTATTTGTGGTGTTGGTCAGCTGACAAGTGGCAGAGCTGGAATTTGAACCCATGACCTCTGACTCCCAAGCCCGTGCTCTTTCCACTGAGCCACACTGCTTCTCAAGTAGTGGAGTCAGAATTAGAACCCAGGTCTTCTGACTCCCAGGCCCAGGTTCTTTCCATTAGGCCATGCTGCTTCTACAATAAATTTGATCAGTCACAGTTCCCATCTCACAAGGGGCTCCCTGTCTAGAGGGGAGAGGGACAAGTGGTGAAGCCAGGATTAGAACCCATGTCTTTCTGACTCTCAGGTCTGTGCTCTATCCACTACGCCATGCAGCTTCTCATGGTTTAGATTAGGATTAGAATCTAGGTCTTCTGACTCCCAATCCTGTGCTTTTTCACTAAACTGTGTTGCTTCCCACTGCTACTCCTGGTAGGCACACCTGAAATTTAGATTAGTAGATAATCTCCCAGGGAAATGTCTGGATTTGCATATCCTTGTCCTCAAATCTACTTTCCTGAAACTAACTCTAGGCTGTAGTAAAATGTTCTTCCAGTCTGCACCCCCTTCCCAGTTTGGAGATGAAACTGTATGCTTCCACCCTCACTTTGAGGTTCTTGGAAGAAGAAAAGATGCTGTAATTAGCCTCAGGATGAAGAACTGCATCCTAACTAGTGATCTGGGTTTAGTGCTTGAGAGAAACAGATAGTAAGGAAGCTAATCCCAGGGCACAGATTTAGCACGTAAAGGATAATGAGATGGATTCTGGTCTGGAAAGCTTGCAGTTTGCTGGCTTCTCACCTCACCCAACTCCACCTCAGGCATTGCCCATGGCATAGTAATAAATAACCATGTCCCAAAACAAAGGACAGAATGAAAAAATTCTCGCTTAGTACTGTGCTGGGCACACAATAAATGTTAACAAATACCATTATTATTATTATTATTATTGTGATTGATAATAATAAACAATAATAATATGTTCATTTTATCTGCTCCAATCTAAACACTGTAGAGCAACCCTATGGAACAGCCTGACGGGCCAAGTTTAGGTTTCTCTTCGTTCCGCAAACATGGCACCTCCACAGCAGGAATCTTGCTAGTCAAATGATGTTTCCAAAACAGTGAAATAAATCTTTAAGCTGATGGATGGAATTTAATTAGGATGTAGATAATTTTACATATTGAGTGAACTGCTTGAAGGGGTGGATAGTGATAATCATCTTTTATCTGATGAGATTTGAGGAAATGTAAATTAAACTGCTTCCTTTCTGCCACCAAAAAGGAAAATTCCTGTCTTTGTTATCCACTTATGTTTTTGCTCCTAAGGGCAAAGAGTTGTTGTTAGCCTGTTTCTTTCAACATTGCCTAATATCTGCTTTGTTGCCCAATATCTGTTCTGTTATTTTACTTATCCCTCATTTTGAAACCAGTGTTTAGTGAATATGCATTGCTCTTCTGCCCTATCACCTCCTATCTTCTGGTCTTGTACATGGAGCTAGCAATTTCATTCATTCATTCATTCAATAGTATTTATTGAGTGCTTACTATGTGCAGAGCACTGTACTAAGCGCTTGGAATGTACAAATCGGTAACAGATAGATACAGCCCCTGCCCTTTGACGGACTTACAGTCTAATCGGGGGAGACAGACAAGAACAATAGCAATAAGTAGAATCAAGGGGATGAACATCTCATTAAAACAATAGCAAATAAATAGAATCAAGGCGATGTACATCTCATTAACAAAATAAATAGGGTAATGAAAATATATACAGTTGAGCAGATAGTTACAGTGCTGAGGGGATGGGAAGGGAGAGGGGGAGGAGCAGAGGGAAATGGGGGGAAAAGAGGGCTTAGCTTGGGTAGAGGGAGTTGAGGGAAAAGGGGAGCTCAGTCTGGGAAGGCCTCTTGGAGGAGGTGAGCTTTAAGTAGGGTTTCGAAGAGGGGAAGAGAATTAGTTTGGCAGAGGTGAGGAGGGAGGGTGTTCCAGGACCACGGGAGGATGTGGCCCAGGGGTCGACGGCAGGATAGGCGAGAACGGGGGACAGTGAGGAGGTGGGCGGCAGAGGAGCAGAGCGTGTGGGGTGGGCAGTGGAAAGAGAGAAGGGAGGAGAGGTAGGAAGGGGCAAGGTGATGGAGAGCCTTGAAGCCTAGAATGAGAAGTTTTTGTTTTGTGCGGAGGTTGATAGGCTGATAGCAATTGTGGGATTACTCAAGACTGATTGTGTCAAGATCAAAGGACAGGGACTGGTGCAAATTTTTTTTCTTTTTAAATGATATTTGTTATGCGCTTACTATTTACGAGACAATGTATTAATCTCTGGGGTAGATACAAGGTAATCAGGTTGGACACAGTCTACGTCACATATGGAGCTTATAGTCTTAATCTCCATTTTCCAGATGAGTTAACTGAGGCTCAGGAAAGTTAAGTGATTTGCCCAAAGTCACACAGCAGATGAGTGATGGAGCTTGGATTAGAATGCAACTTCCCCCATCTTTTGCTCCTACTGACCTGGCCACCTAATTTATTGAGAAAATTAAACCATCAGGTATTATCTCCCTAAAATCTCCACTACTCCTCTCCAGTCCCTCCCTCCTCCTGCCCCTTCTTCAACTCTACCATCTTTCCCCGAAGTATCTCAACGGACAATCTCCTTCCTTCTCGTTAAATCACTCCCTCCACCTACATTTCTGACCCCATTCCTTCACACCTTATCAAAACACTTGCCCTCTCCCTTTTCCCCTCCCTGACCATCATCTTCAATTGTTTGTTCTCTAATGCCTACTTATATTCAGAAGTTGGTACTGGAGCATTTGGGCAATCAATCAATCAATTGTATTTATTGATCACTTACTGTGGACAGTACACTGTACTAAGCACTACTGGATACATCCCCCTGTTTTCAAGGGCTATGAAAAGCTCTCCAGGCGACCCTATTGAGGCTGATGGAGTTAATGTAATTCAAAGAAGATAGTTTTCAACACTGAGATATTAAGTTTACATGGGGTCTCTCCTCCTCCCTCTTTCGCTATCCAGTTAGTACGTATGATGGAAAGAAGCATAATGTTTTTAAGACTTAATCACCTTTCCTCAAATCCTAACTTACTTTGCTGCTCTGCAACTACAACCCGACCAGCATGCTTTGCAGCTTGGCTCAGTGGAAAGGGCACGGGCCTGGGAGTCAGAGGTCATGAGTTCGAATCCTGACTCTGCCACTTGTCAGCTGTGTGACTATGGGCAAGTCACTTCACTTCTCTGTGCCTCAGTTCCCTCATCTGTAAAATGGGGATGAAGACTGTGAGCCTCACATGGGACAACCTGATGACCCTGAATCTGCCCCAGTGCTTAGAACAGTGCTCTGCACATAGTAAGCGCTTAACAAATACCAACATTAGAGAAGCAGCGTGGCTCAGTGGAAAGAGCACGGGTTTTGGAGTCAGAGGTCATGGGTTCGAATCCCAGCTCCACCACTTGTCAGCTGTGTGACTATGGGCAAGTCACTCAACTCCTCTGTGCCTCAGTTACCTCATCTGTAAAATGGGGATTAAGACTGTGAGCCCCACATGGGACAACCTGATTCCCTTGTGTCTACCCCAGCGCTTAGAACAATGCTCTGCACATACAAGTGCTTAACAAATACCAACATTATTATTATTATTATTATTATTACACCAACCTACTTTACCTTGATCCCATCTTCCTCATGCCGATCCCCTGCCCATGTCTTCATTCTGGTCTGGTACTCCCTCTCCATTCATATCTGACAAATAACCGCTCTGCCCATTTTCAAGGCCCTACTAAAATTCTATCACGTCCAAGAGGCTTTCCCTGATTAAGCCCTAATTTCCCCTATTTTCCCTGCCTTCTGCATTGCCTATGCACTTAGATTTTCACCCCACACCCACAGTACTTGTGTATGTATCCATCTGTAATTTGTTTTAATGTCTGTCTCTCCTTCTAATATTTAAGCTTTCTGTGGGCAGGGATCATGTCTACCAACTCTGTTGCATTGTACAATCCCAAGCTCTTATACAGTGTTATAATAATAATAACAAAATTGTGGCATTTGTTAAATCTCTCAGGGTCACACCTGGAGAGTTTCCAATACGCTACCAGTCTTGACTATGGGAGGGAGAGTCAAGCAGAGGCATATCCATTCCATTCCTAGCTTGGGCAGTGGCTAGCAAGTGGAAGGCACTCTGCTGCAAGTTAAAACTTATCTGTGCAGGGCTGCAGTGGCATGGGAGACTTGAGGGCAGAGACTCAGGCTTGCTGTGTGGAAGGAAGCAATGGTAAACCGCTTCCATATTTTTACCAAGAAAACTCTATGGATACACTATGGGAACTATTGCAGATGGAGGTGGGGCGTTCTGGGAGAGATGTGTCCATGACATTGCTATGGGTTGGACATGATTCGACAGCATAAGAAAATAACAACAATTTCTTAAAGGTTTACTATGTGCCACACACTGCACTAAGAGCTAGAGTAAATACAAAATAATTAGATTGGACACAATCCCTATCCCACATTGGGCTCACAGTCTTAATTTCTGCTTTACAGATGAGGTAACTGAGGAACAATGAAATGAAGTGACTTCCCAAGGTCACACAGCAGACAAGTGATGAAGCCAGGATGAACCCAGGCCCTCCTGACTCCAGGGTCTGTGCTCTATCCACTCAGCCTTGCTGCTTCTCTGCATACAGCAAGCACTCAGTAAATACCACTGACTGAATCTTTCAACCATGCCCATGTCTCCCTTATCCTCCAAAAACCCTCCCTTGACCCGATGACTCCACCAGTTATCACCTTATCTTCCGCCTACCATTCTTCTCCAAACTCCTTGAGCAAGTTGTGTACATCTGTTGTCTCATGTTCCTCTCTTCCAATTCTCTCTTCGACCCCCTCCAATTCTCTCCTCGACCCCCTTCAATCTGGCTTCCGTCCCCTTCACTCCACAGAAACTGCCCTTTCAAAGGTCAAAAATGAACTCCAACTTGCCAAATCTAGTGACCTCTACTCCTTCCTAATCCTCCTCAACCTCTCAGCTGCCTTCAGCACTGTTGACCATCCTCTTCTCCTGAAAACTTTATTCAACCTCGTCTTCACTGTCTCCTGGTTATCTTCCTAGGTCTCTGGCCACTTATTCTCAAGTCCCTTTCACAGACACCTCTCTGCCTCCAATCCTCTACCTGTGGGAATCCCTCAAGGCTCAGTTCTGGGTCCACTTCTATTCTCCATTTACACCCACCCCTTTGGAGAACTCATTCTCACCCCATGGCTTCAGCTACCACCTCTATGCTGATGATACCCCAATCTAATCTCCAGCCTTGAGCTCTCTCCTTCTCTGCGGTCTCACACTTCCTCCTGTCTTCAAGACATCTCTACTTGAATGTCCCACCAACACCTCAAATTTGACATGTCCAAAATAGAACTACTTAACTTTCCACCCAAACCCTGCCCACCCCCTGATTTTCCCATCACTGTAAACAGTATGACCATCCTCCCTGCCTTGAAAACACTTAACCTTGGTGTTATCCTTGACTCATTTCTCTCATTCAATCCACGTATTTGATCTACCAATAAAACCTGTCGGGTTCAACCTTCACAACATTCGTAAAATCCGTCCTTTCCTCTCCATTCAAACTGCTACCACGTTAATCCAAGCCCTCATTCTACTCGCCTTGATTAGTGTATCCGCCTCCTTGGTGACCTCCTTTCCTCCTGTTTCTCCCTATTCCAGTCCACATTTCACTCTGCTGACCAGATCTTTTTTCTATAAAAACATTCAGTCCATGTTTTTCCACTCTCAAGAACCTCCAGTGGTTGCCCATCCACCTCTGCATCAAACAGAAATGACTTACCATTGGCATTAAAGCAATCACCTTGCCCCCTCCTACCTTACCTCCCTGCTTTCCTACTATAGCCCAGACACACGCTTCACTCCTCTAATGCCAACCAACTCACTGTAGCTCAAGCTCATCTATCTTACAGCTGGCCTCCGGCCCACATCCTGCCTCCGTCCTAGAATGCCTTCCCTCTTCATATCTGACAGACAATTCCTCGCCCCACCTTCAAAGTCTTACTGAGAAGCACTTCTCCTCCAAGAGGCATTACTGACTAAGCCCTCCTTTCCTTCTGCATTGCCTGATTTGCTCCCTTTATTCATCCACCCTCCCAACCCCACAGCACTGATGTACATATCTGAAATTCATTAATTTATATTGATGTCTGTCTCCCCCTCTAGACTGTGAGCGCTCTGTGGGCAAGGAATGTGTCTGCTAACACTGTTGTACTGTACTCTCACAGGTGCTTAGTATAGAGCCCTGAACAATGTAAACACTCAATAAATATGAGTGACTGACTTCTAACTCCCAGGCCCGTGCTCAATCCACTAGGCCTTGCTGCTTCAGGTTCTAAATTCATAAAGTACAGAGTTGCCATTTTAGAACAATTCCCTTTTAGCAAAATAAAAACTACCTTGATAGTGAAATATTTTTGCAAAAGCACAAGTATAGAAGTTCCTTAAATTTATCTGGTACATTTCTTCTTAGGTGCTAGCAGTGCTTCAAACATATTAGCTCATTTATTTTTATAAGCAACATGTGAAGCAGTTAAGGTCTAAGAGGAAAGAGCATGGGCCTGGGAGTCAGGGCACCTGGGCTCTAATCCCAGCTCCACAACTTGTCTGCTGTGTAACCTTGGGCAAGTCAGTTAACTTTTTTGTGCCTCAGTTTCCTCATATGTAAAATGGGGATTCAATATCTTTTCTCCTTCCTACTTAGACTGTAAGCCCCATGTGGGACCTGATTATTTTCTATCTACCCCAGTCCTTAGTACAGTTTTTGGCACATAGTAAATGCTTAACAAATACCACAATTATTATATCTCCCTTATCCAGAGGGCAGGGACTAACCAGGATCATTATTTCCAATTTAAAAAGAGGGAAACTGAGGCTCATTGAGGTTGAATGACTTATCCTATGGGAAACTTTTAGAAAAACTGGTAAAAAAACTCTTCGCAACACTTTCCAAAGTTTGTCAGCCAAAGGGGTGGAAAATACCCAGCCTTGGGTTCTGGAGGTACTGGGAAGGAGATCAATCTTTTCAAGAAGATTTCCAATCTATTTTCTCTTATCACCCTGCCACCTGAAAGATATAACAATGGAGCAAGTCTTGTGCAGGGTCAGTTTACCCAGCACCACAATCTTGAATCAGAAGGATTTTGCAAGGTTGTTAGTAACTAGATACAGTTTTGATCAACAGTTTTTAAGAGAAGCAGTGAGGCCTCGAGATAGAGCATGGGGTTGGGAGTCAGAGGACCTGGGTTCTAATCCTGGCTCTGCCACTTATCTGCTTTGTTACCCTACATAAGTCATTTCACTTCTTTGGGCCTCAGTTACCTCATCTGTAAAATGGGGATTAAAACTGTGAGCCTCATGTGGGACATGGACTCTGCCCAACCTATTTTGTACCTACCTCAGTGCTTAGTACAGTGCCAGAACATAGTAAGTGTTATACAAATACCATGAAAAAAAGTATTTTAACTTTCTTCCTTTGGTTTTATAATACCTTCAAAGCACATATAGTCCTTATTCTCTGTGACCAAAAGTATTTGTCATTTGCAAGAATTTTTAAACTTGAGAACATTGGAATGTTGAATGGAATTACCTCCTCGTCAGTAACAAGAGTAATCCAGAGTGAAATCATTTTGATATAGTGGAACAACTCTGTCAATTTGGTGATGCATCCCAAGATCCCCTCGGTCCCCATTGTCCAGTTTGAGCCTACTCCCCCAATACAGCCAATTTGGAGACTTCCAACTCTAACCAAATGCTTTGGCCAACACAGAATGAGCTGACCACTCTCTTAGGACCACAGAGATGGCTGGAGGGGATGGAGAGCCAGCTCTAGGCTGTGGAAATCATGAGAAAGCTCCATGAGAAAACTCCACAAGCCAGGGGAATTTCCTCTGCTTCCTACCCAACATTGCCAGTGTCCCAGACAAACCCAAGGCAGGTTCCTATCACTCCTCCCATGGCAGAACTGTGGCTATTTGGAGTCTTCTCCATGCTGGAGCCCCAGCCCAGGTGTTACATCAGGCAATGATCCATTTTTTTCAGTTACAAACCAGTTAGAAATTTCTACTTTCTCTAGCATGTGGGCCTTTCTGACCAGGAAGAGTCACTTGGAACTGTGATGCAAGTCTAAGCGAGGCAACTTATCTTTGCTTCAATGGATTTGATTTACTCCAATACTTGTCATGCTCAGAATACAGGACTATCAGAATGTTTTAAAAGTCAACTACTACTGAAAATATTGATAATGTAGTAATTTGACTTGGTTTCCCTCCCGAAAGAAGCGGGATCCCTGCTTAACTAAGGTTGTAGGAACCAAAAACTGTAAATGAATATTGTCATCAGTAGACAGCATTTATAGAAAGAAACCATATTACTCTGGTATGTAGGAGTGGTTATAGAAGTTATTGTTGATGCCTAAGAGTTTAAATTATGAAAGCTATCAGGACTGAAGAGTAAATATTGCTCTGAACACTGGCATCAGCACCTGATATATATTTATATCAGCACCATATTATATTTCAATGTAATATGCCAGGCAGATGATTAAAAACAGTGCTTGACCTCTTCTGATCTAATCGTGTTTTTGAATCATATATTTGAATAAATCCCTCAATGACAATGCTTTCTAAAAGTCCCCACACTGCCCTGAGATTCACAACTGCAGAGTGTATCATTTTTCCAGAAGTGTTTATATAAATACCCTATAGAAGACCTATGAATGAAAATACCAAAGGAAAAAGTGAAGTAGAAACTTCCCCCAACTTCCGATATACACAAGGTGGCAGTGGTGTTTGAGTTTCTTCCTCTGTACAGCTACAGCTACTTAAACCAGTAAATTCAGATGTGCTTACAAAACGTATGGATCCAGTTTAAAAATCTCCAAGGAAATATTAGAATCACTAATGAACTTTAATCTGTAAACTCATAATATCCCAACTAGAATTTTGGGCCATACGAAATATTTCTTTTTACAACTGCATTTGCTTCTGCTTTGCTCATATCACTTATGCAAGTCTTTTCTGTTGCTTTTTAAACTGGATCTCTATTTAGGCTAAGAGTTTTTGAAATCCTTCACTTCACAGAATGAAGGAGGCCCCTGTCTCCCCTTTCTTTTTTTCTGAGTCTCTGTATTGTATGAGAAAGCATCCTTACCAGTGGGTTTGGAAGAAGAAAGCCAAAATCTTCTGATACACAGAATCTCCTTAAAGTAAAAGGCAGTGGTTTCTCTGGCTCCTCTTTATCAAGCTGCATGGTGTTGACAAAATGTCCAAGAGAGGTTTGGAAAGATTAAACCTACAGCACTAAATACTGCCCACAAGAATTGTGCGACAGGGACCTAGTTGAAGCTTCATTAAGGTAACCAAACCGAAATCAGTTTCCTGAGAACCCTGGGGCACCTCGTCTTTTCTAACTAACCCTCAAAATCCAAAGGTCCTGAGTCAACATGTTAAAGGTTACTGATTAAAAAAAAATAAACAAAAAACATTCAGGTTACAAATTTGCCCCTCTGTAAATACATGCTGAGTAAGACACAATTTAATGAATACTTAGGTGGCATTCTACTTTGCAAAGTGGACTATGTTCTCTGGTTCTGGAGAGTAGGCCCTGTCAGGCATTTAGACTCTACAAGTTGGTGCAAAACTTTCTGTCTCTGTAGAATTTACAAACAGGAGCAGGGCACCTTGATGGGGAAAACGTTCTGGGTGTTTCCATTTTCCTAGACAAAGCACAAATCCTGTGAGCAGGTGAGAATCATGGTTCTATTTTCTATTGTAAAAGTTCTTGGGATTTGAAACATAAATGGCTTGCCTTATTTGAGTTTGGGCTACTTTTGCGAGCTTCATGAACCAGAAACAATTTACCCTACTTTTGCCATGTCTTCCTGGGACCATTTAGGTAAATCCTGGTTGGCCTCTCTGTGGCAGCACAGAGAAAGTTTCCTCCCTGACCTCTGCTGAAGAAATGGCATTATCTAAGCAGTTTAGATCTTGTTCAAATATTTAGTTGAAAACTAAGTAAACAGAAATAATGCTCCTCCCTACATTGACCAACAAAATCCAAGGCATTGAGTAGTAAAAAATGACTTTTTCCTGAAGATTATGGGGGAAGCAGCATGGTCTCTTGAACAGAGCACAGACCTGGAAGTGGAGGACCTGGGTCCTAATCCCAGCTCCTCCACTTCTCTGATTTGTGACCTTAGGCAAGGCACTTAACTTCTCTGTGCCTCAGTTACCTCATCTGGAAAATGGAGATTAAGACTGTGAGTTCCATGCAGGACATGGACTGTGTCCAACATAATTAGTGCCCAGAATGCAGTAAACACTCAACAAATACCATAAAAAATTCCCTAGATTTCCTTGAATCTATTTAACAGTTAATTTTTTCCGAGTGTTTTCAAATCAGTGATATCTTTGTAGCTCACTGTACAGTAAGTGAAGCAGCTTGGCTCAGTGGAAAGAGCCCGGGCTTGGGAGTCACAGGTCATGGGTTTGAATCCCAGCTCTGCCACTTCTCAGCTCTGTGACTGTGGGCAAGTCACTTAACTTCTCTGTGCCTCAGTACCTCATCTGTAAAATGGGGATTAAGACTGTGAGCCTCACATGGGACAACCTGATTACCCTGTATCTATCTCAGCACTTAGAACAGTGCTCTGCACATAGTAAGTGCTTAACAAATACCAACATTATTATTAGTAGTAGTAGTAGTAGTAAGAAGACAGCTCCTCTATAGACTGTAAACCTCTTGTGGAGAGGGATTGCATCTACCAAATCTGTGGTATTATACTTTCCAAGCATTTAGTACAGTGCTCTGCACACAGTAAGTGCTCAATAAATACCATGATATAATTTTTTTTATACTTTTGTAAATGGGAGCAGAGGGATAGGGTGGAGAGCAGGCTTTTTCAAAATTGGGGAGACTTGTGTGGGTTCGAAGGTAGCGGGGAAGGAGTTGTTGGAGAGGGAGCAGTTTATGATTGCACTGCAGTGAAGAAGAGGCTAGTATATGCAATAAATTTTTAGGAGGTGAGAGAGGTTAGGATTAGAGCTGCAGGTAAAGAGAATAGGTTTAAAGAGCAAGTGGGAAATCTTCCCTTGTGAGCCAGCTGGGAAGCAGGACTAGTGTTGAAATTTTGGAAAGTTCTCATCTGTTCTGTTGGTCAAATCAAAACTACTGGTTAGGTAAGTAGGAGTAAGGGAGAAGGATAGTAAGGATGCTTCAGGAGGGATTGAGATTTTGGAAGAGCTAGTGGGGGGCTGTGGATGTGTGAGTTAATGAGGGAGGAACAGTAGAGAGCTAAGTTTAAACATGAGAATGTGAATTTGTAGTGGGGGAATTCAGCCTGAAGCCTGAATTTCTACAAGTTATGTTCAGCTGCACAGGGGCAGGAGCAGAGGAAGCAAGCAGGCAAGTAGCCCAAGTCAGTTGGCTGGAGGCTCAAGGAGAATGGAGGCCAAGGGACTTGAGGTTGGTGTTGCAAGTGAAGACTTTTCCATGAAGGGATGGAGGAGCCTCCAGGTGAGTTGATGGCTTGGAATTAGTGGGTTGTGCAGAGACTGCTGAGATCACTATAGGGGATGAGGAATGACATGGCAGATTAGAAGGTGCTGATAGGAATTGGGTAAAACAGAGGTGGTGAAGTGAAAGAGGTGTGATATTGATGATTAGATCAAGCGAGGGACTGTTGCTGGTGAGTGGCTGAGATAAGCAGCATGGCCTAGTGACAAGAACAAGAGCTTGGAAGTCAGACATCATGGGTTCTAATCTCGGCTCTGCCACTTGTCTGCTGTATGACCTTGGGCAAGTCATTTAACATCTCTGTGCCTCAGTTACCTCATTTGTAAAATGGAGATTGACTGTGATCCCCAAATGGGACAATCCAATTATCTGGTATCTATTCTAACGTTTAGAACAGTGCTTGGCACATAGTAAGCACTTAACAAATACCATACCATAAGGGGAAGAGCAAGAGGTGACCGGCAGAGATGACAGAGAGGCAGAGGAGCCAGTAACATAGAGGTTATGGTCTCCAAGGATTACTCTGGGAGAAGGGAGTGAGCACTTAAGCCCTGGGATAGAAAGAAGATAATCAGGTCAGGCAGTCCCTCTCCCACAGGCAGCTCAGAGTCTAAGGAGGGAGAATGGGGATTAAATACCTACTTCAATAACAATTATTATTATTATCATGGTATTTAAGCGCTTACTATATGCCAGGCACTGTACTAAGCGCTGGGGTGGCTACAAGCAAATCAGGTTGGACACAGTCCCTATCCGGCAGAGGGCTCACAGTCTAAATCCCCATTTTACCGGTGAGGTAACTGAGGCACAGAGAAGTCAAGTGACTTGCCCAAGGCCACACAGCAGACAAATGGCAGAGCTGGGATTAGAGCCCATGAGATCTTCTGACTCCCAGGCCCACGGTCTATTTTACTTAAAGCAACCCCTCCACCACTCACACACACACACATACAGAGACACATACCGCCTGCAGGTTTAACAGTGACACTCCCTCAGTCGCAGTTTAAAGCAGCAGGCTCAGTTGTAGTGGCTTTTTTACAAAAGCTGAGGTTTGGAGGACTGGAAGTCTGGTGGAGCCAAGTTGGGGTTGGTGGGCACGAGATAGTTCAACTCTAGGCAGCATTGAGATTCTGTCACCTGTGCATGTACCTTTCAACCCACAATCATTAATTAGTGCCACCGTTTTGCTAAATGGCTTCTTATTTTTGAGGTAGTTGAAGAATCTTCTGTCATCAATTCTGGCATCTGTTGTTGACCTCTAAGTTTCTCTAGACTTTTCCTTCACACTCTGCAGCGTGAGTTCTCCATTTCTGAAAGATTGACCTTTTCCCCTCAGGCACCTTGTCTTATATTGGCAGTAAGTCAGATAGGTTCCTGTTCAGGGCGGAGGTACTTGCTCTAGCCAAATAGTCCCCTTAGACTTCTACATTGTTCTTTTTTTAAAAAAACCTCCAGGCTTCCTGTAAAGCCCTCATTTTTTAGCCAGACCTTTCAGCTTCTTCAACAATGTTTTTGTTTCCTTTTCTAAAGTTAACTTTCAAGAGGCTTTCTTGATCTTACCCTCCTAGTGGGAATGTAAAGTTTATCTCAATCAAGATTGCTCTTGAAGAAAGGCTCTTCAACAAACAATAGTGTTCTGCACAAATAATAATAATAATGGTGGTATTTGTTAAGCACTTACTTTGTGCCATGCACTGTACTAAGTACTAGGGTGGATATAGCAAACCGATTTGGACACCATCTCAGACCCATGTGGGGCTCACAGTCTCAATCCTCATTTACAAATGAGGTAACTGAGACACAAAGAAGTGAAGTGACTTGCCCAAGGTCACCCAGCAGCCAAGTGGTGGAGTCAGGATTAGAACCCATGACCTTCTGCCTTCCAGGCCCGCACTCTTCCCACTAGGTCACACTGCTAGATAAAGTGCTCAATATAAACCATTCTTTTATTGATACAGAGAAGCAGAATGGTGTAGTGGATAGAGCACGGGTCTGGGAGTCAGAAGGTCATGGGTTCTAATTTCCGCTCGGCCATTTGTCTGCTGTGTGACCTAGGGTAAGTCATTTCACTTCTTTCTGCCTCAGTCACCTCATCTGTAAATGGGGATAGAGACTGTGAGTCCCATATGGGACAGGGACTGTGTCCAAACTGATTAGCTTGTACCTACCCCACAGCTTAGTACAATGCCTGACACAGAGTAAGTGCTTAACAAATACCATTTAAAAAAAAATGATTTGGTTGTATCCACATCAGTGATTAGTGCAGCACCTGGTACATAGTAAGCACTTAACAAATACCACAGTTTATTTTATATCTCCTGTCCCCAGACCCTGGCCACTGCTAGGAATTAAATCCAGGATTTACTTTTTTTTTTTTTTTTGGTATTTGTTAAGCATTTACTATGTGCTAGGCACTGTTCTACACATTGGAGTAAACACAAGCTAATCTAGTTGGACACTTACTGCGTCCATGTCCCACTTAATAATAATTGTGGTATTTGTTAAGTGTTTACTATGAGCCAAACACTGTACTTGGTGCTGGTGTGGATACAAGCAAATTGAACATGGGGCTCACAGTCTTTATCCCTACTTTATAGATGAGGAAACTGAGGCACAGAGAAGTTAAGTGACTTGCCCAAGATCACACAGCAGGCAGGTGGTGAAGCTGGGATTAAAACTCTTTCCACTAAGCCATGCTGCTTCTCTAGAAAAGCAGTGAGGTAATTTAAGAGAGGGCAAGGTGAATGAGAGCTTTAAAGCCAACAGGACGGTGTTTCCTCAAGAAGTGGGAAAACATGCACTGAACATTTTTGTAGAAAATGATCTGAGCAGCAGGATGAAATATGGTCTGGAATGAGGAGAGACAGGATACAGGAAGGTCAGTAAGGAGGCAGATGTGGTAATCAAGGAAGGATAGGATAAATCCTTGGATTAAGATGGTAACAGTTTGAATGGAGAGGAAAGGGCAGATTTTAGTGATGTGAAGATTGAACTGACAGGATTTAGTGGCAGATTGAATGTGTAGGTAGAATGAGAGTCACGAGTCGAGGATAATGCCAAGGTTAAGGGCTTGTGAGACAGGAAGGATGGTGGTACTGTCTACAGTGACAGGAAAGTCAGATTTTGGGTGGAAAGATAAAAAGTACTGCTTTGGACATGGTAAATTTGAAGTGCCAGTGGGACATACAAGTAGAATGTCCTGAAGGTAGCGGGAAATGTGAGACTGTAGTGAAGGAGAGAGCAGGACTGGAGATGTAGATTTGGGAATCTTCTGCAAGGAGATGGTATTTGAAGCCAGTGGAGTGATTGAGTTCTCCAAGTGAATGGGTATAGATGGAGAATAGAAGGGGACCCAGAACTGAGCCTTGAGGGACTCCCACAGTTAGGGGGTGGGAAGCAGAGGATGAGCCTGTGATCGAGAGTAAGAATTAGTGTCCAGAGAGATAGAAGGGGAACCAGGAGAGGACAGTGTCAGTGAAGCCAAGATTTCATAATATTTCCAGGTGAAGGACATGGTCGACAGTGTCAAAGTCAGATGAGTAGTCGAGGTGGATTAAGATGGAGTAGTGGCTGTTGGAATTAGCAAGCAGGACACTGTTTGTAAGCTTTAAGAAGGTGATTTATCTGGGGTGAAAGGGGTGGAGGAGACTGGAGAGGGTCATGAAGAGAGCTGGAGGAAAGGAACTGCAGACAGCAGGTGTAGACAACACACTCAAGGAGTTTGGAGAGGAATGGGTAGGGAGTAGATGGGGTGATAACTGAAGGGAGCAGAGAGGTCAGGCAAGGTTTTGGGGGTTTTTTTAGGATAGGGAGACATAAGCATGTTTGAAAGCAGAGAGGAAAAAGCCACTGGAGAGTGGACAGTTGAAGATGGAAGTCAGGGAATGAAGTGGGAAGTGGGCAAGTGCTTTGATATTGTGCAGAGGGATGGAATCTGAGGCACAGGTGGAGGAGGTAGATTTTGAGGAAAGGCAGGAGACTGCCTCTTGACATACTTCTGGAAAGGTTGGGAGAATAGGAGGAGGGAGGGACTGGAGAGGAGAATGGGAGATTTTAGGGAGATCACATATGAATGGTTTCAATTTCTCAAGAAAGTACGTGGCCAGGTTATTAGGAGCAAGAGATAGGGAGGTGGGGGGACAGGGGATTTGAGTGAGAGTTAAAGGTCTGGAACAATTGGCAAGGCTGATGGACATGGGAATCAGAAAGGATGGAGAAATAACTCGCAAGATTTGATAGTAAATATTTATTTTGTCAGTAATGATCACATAGATATAGTTTTACACAAATGACTCTTCATTTCCTTCCTTAAAGGAAAAAGTGTATCACAAAACAGTGTTTATTTGAAACTGAAGAATCTCGTTAGGATAGCAAACTTGAAATGCAATAACAAAGAGAGAAGTTTCCAGAGCTTGGGTGGGTCCTAGCTTGCCAGAAAATGGTAGAGAAAGGACAGCTCTTGGCATAGAGCCGACCAGGATGAAGAATGATTTGTGAATACTGCCATTTCCCTCCACAGTAGCCTAGATTTTCACACAAGTCCTGGAATTTCCCATCCTAAATTAATTTACTGCAGGTTAATTTTGAGTGACCTAAATCTACCACTACATTGGAGCACTCTAAAAGTTTGCTGGAATAGTAAAGCACTCAAGGCCATGTTATGCCGTCTTTGTTTCCCTGTCACACAGTCTCAGAATTGAAGCTGAGTGGGCCTCTATTTACCACCAAAGGCCAAGAGTGGAATTCACTTTACTCATCATATCTCTGGAGCTCAACTCTAAACTGTGCCTATAGAGCATCCAACGGGGAGTGAATGGAGGAGTTGAGGTTGAGAAGTAGAAGTTGGATATTAGAGCAAAGGAGCTGGAAGTGGTCATCTTCATGGTTCACTGGACAATTGTGACCAATTCCCAGTCACTGGGAACTTTGCAAATAGCCACAATTAATGTATGGTCCATCACAAAGAGGGAGTGATGTTTGGGGGGAGACTAAGGGCAATGGGGGAGTGTGCTCCAGCTAGCCATGCTTTAATAAAAGCTTTTAATGGGGATGGGAGAAACCTCCCTGCTCCGGCAACCCTAGCTTAAGACCCTTGAACTTCAGCCCTGTGAGTCCTTGTGTTCAGCCAGCCCAGCCTATTGGCAAAACGTATGTGTCTGATTCTGGATTTTATCACTTCCAGTAGGTTCTAGGCACAGACACACATTTTATAAAATCACTAAACACTTTATATGAGAATGAAGATGAAAATCATCAAAAGGGATAGATTCAAAAAATGAGATGGTTTACTTAAGCAACTCCTCCCCTATCCTTTAAATTCATAAAGTTTTCAATCTGGTGCTATGATAAATAGCCCTGAACCAAAAGTCACTAGCTGCAGCAGGAGTACAGGTCTAAAAAAGGATTTAGAGTTTTCCTTCCTTCCTCAGCCCATTTTTGCAGTCAGCTGTCACAAATGTTTAGTGAAATCCCACAGAAGGTTGAGAGGAGCTGTATTTTTTTTCCTTTTCATTTCTTGGAGATAGACAACTTTTAAACTAGTGTAAACTCCTCTCCGCTACTACTACTCAGCACCTACCAAGTCGGAGAGTGTATGGAGCTTTCACTCTGTCATTCCATACTTGAAATTATGATCTAGAAAAACAACTTCTTCCCTTTCCAGCTGCTTTCCTGGAGAAGAGGAAGTGAGAACCAGCTGCATACATGCTCCAGGGAGGGGCCTAATTTGGGATATAAATCTGATCAATGCTGTGATTTTGGTCTTTGTAAAGTATAGAGCAAGCGAAGAGAGGAGAAAGAATAGTGCCAACAACAAATCTCAATAATAGCAAATGAATCACCTTTTTGCTTCTGATTTGTTATTTCCTTACTGGGTTACCTATTAAACATTCCACACAATGTTAATACTCCTTTAGGAGGGATTTCCTAGTTGAATCCCTGACTGTTTTGAGAAACTGCATGAATCCTGTGCCCCCAGTTCCCTTCTCCTCTAAAGCCACCAATTCCTTCTGCAGCCCCTCCTTCTGGTTCTCTTCACGCTGCAGCTTCTGTCCCGGCCATACAATGTACTTGGCCACCACTTTAAGGTGGTAGTTCCTGAGTGCCACAAGAGCAGATACGCACTTGTCAAAAGCCTTTTGCAGATCCGGGTCACCCTTTGAAAGGACAAATGGGCGGACGGTGGGTCCGGAGGCAACCAACTGAAGAAAGTCCCTGTGAGCTGGAGGCATGTAGTCCCTCATTCTCTTGAGAAAGTTGGCAGCAGCCTCTGAAACAGGGAAAAGGTGGAGCAGATGAGGCCAATGAATCCTGAAAAGAAAGTTGCCCAGCTAAGAGTAGAGCAGGTGAGCATGGGGTCAGTTGGTACTTACAAGTGTCATCTGAGATCACCCAAGGCCAGGGAGAGCTGTCTAACCTCACTCAAGAACTGGAGAGCCACTACTGCTTCAGTGGCCTTGGAGAAGCAGAGATGCAGGAGGCCTTGAGGAGTTCAGCCACTTCTCCCTTCTAGCCTGCTAACTCATTATGGCTGACAGCAAATTGCAACCCCTGCTGTTTACAGCTATTCCAATCAACCAATGGAATTTATTGAGCACTTACTGTGTGCAGAGCACTGTTCAGAGCACCTGGGAGAGTTCAATACAATAGAACTGGTAGACACCATCCCTGCCTCCAAGATCTTGCAGTTAGAACCATTTACCACTTGTATCCCTCCCTGCTTCTTTCAGCTCTCAACCCAGGAGAAATACCAGCCCCTCCCTTTGTAATGTCTCCCCATTTGTGTAGGCCTGTGCCACTGTTATGGGCCTGTGCTAGTGAGGGAGAGAGAGCTGTCTCAGCAGTTTTGCCCTCCTTATGCATCTGGACCTTTTTTTATGATATTTGTTAAGGGCTTACTATATGCCAGGCAATGTATTAAGCTCTGGGGTAGATCCAAGCTAGTCAGGTTGGGCACAGTCCTTGTCCCACATTGGACTTAAAGTTTTAATCCCCATTTTACAGATGAGGTAACTGAGGCACAAAAAATTAAGTGCCTCGCCCAAGGTCACAGAGCAGAAAAGTGGCAGAACTGGGATTAGGACCCAGGTCCATCTGACTCCCAGTCCCAAGCTTTATCCACTAAGTCATGCTGCTTCTCAGAACTTCTGATTCCTTCAAATTCCACAGCTTCTCCATCAAGGTAGGGGAGATGGCATTATTTTTTCCTTTTAGTGAGCCTGGGTTTTGCAATTTAATCATGTTTTCATGCTGGACACAGCAATCATTTGAGTCCAAACCCCCTCCTTGCCCCACTCACCATCTCTGGAGCTGTGCTGGATTCCCAACAGCAAATCAAAGCACTGAATGATGGTGCTCTGTGCTGCACTGCCACCGGAAAACTCTTTGGGTGTCTTCCATACCCCTTCATACAGAAGACCATCTGGCAACAGGGGATTGTCCTTCCAACTATATTACAGAACAGGCGAGGAAAAGTTTTACATATTAAAAGTGCTCTTTTCTATCTTTGAAAAAATTATCTTGTTCAAGTCATTGTATGTAGGAGAGAAGGAGAAGTAAATAAATTAACTGAGAAAAGGGAAGATGAATCCTTTTTTTTTGAGCTATTATGGACCCTTTAGCTCCAAAATCAAACAGAATAGGTCCGCTATTTACCACTGACAAAAATTTCTATTAAAATCACAATCTTAGTAATTATACCCAAACACTTCGGTAGCTGAGACTACTTAATAATTTCCTCCATCCTTCTCAAGTGCTAGAAGAAGGAAAAGAACCTATGATAGAAATTGCTGGAGGAAAAGCCCAAGCCAAAAAAAGAAGTCTGCATTCCCTTTTTGACAGGTTCCCATTTTCATCTGTCAGCCAGTCTCTGGCTCTTCGTTTCTGTTTTGTAGGATCTGTCTCTCACCTTCTGAGACCTCCTTCAAGTACAGTCTCCATCTGTCTCTTGCTCTGACCTTTATAAGTAAGTGGAGGTCCCACAAACAAGGAATTTTGATTGTCGGTTAATGGGGGAAAAAGTCTATAGAGGAATTGACCACTGGGATTCTTGCCAAAATAGGCATATGACAATAATAATAATAATTACGACATCTGTTCATTCATTCATTCATTCAATAGTATTTATTGAGCGCTTACTATGTGCAGAGCACTGTACTAAGCGCTTGGAATGAACAAGTCGGCAACAGATAGAGACAGTCCCTGCCATTTGACGGGCTTACAATCTAATCGGGGAGACGGACAGACAAGAACAATGGCAATAAATAGAGTTAAGGGGAAGAACATCTCGTAAAAACAATGGCAACTAAATAGAATCAAGGCGATGTACATTTCTTAACAAAATAAATAGGGTAATGAAAACATATACAGTTGAGCGGACGAGTATAGTACTGAGGGGATGGGAAGGGAGAGGGGGAGGAGCAGAAGGAAAGGGGGGAAAAGAGGGTTTAGCTGCGGAGAGGTGAAGGGGGGGTGGTAGAGGGAGGAGGGAGTAGAGGGAGAAGAGGAGCTCAGTCTGGGAAGGCCTCTTGGAGGAGGTGAGTTTTAAGTAGGGTTTCAAAGAGGGGAAGAGAATCAGTTTGGCGGAGGTGAGGAGGGAGGGCGTTCCAGGACCGCGGGAGGACGTGGCCCAGGGGTTGACGGCGGGATAGGCGAGACCGAGGGACGGTGAGGAGGTGGGCAGCAGAGGAGCAGAGCGTGCGGGGTGGGCGGTAGAAAGAGAGAAGGGAGGAGAGGTAGGAAGGGGCAAGGTGATGTAGAGCCTTGAAGCCTAGAGTGAGGAGTTTTTGTTTGGAGCGGAGGTTGATAGGCAACCACTAGAGTTGTTTAAGAAGGGGAGTGACATGCCCAGATCGTTTCTGCAGGAAGATGAGCCGGGTAGCGGAGTGAAGAATAGACTGGAGCGGGGAGAGAGAGGAGGAAGGGAGGTCAGAGAGAAGGCTGACACAGTAGTCTAGCCAGGATATAACGAGAGCCCGTAGCAGTAAGGTAGCCGTTTGGGTGGAGAGGAAAGGGCGGATCTTGGCGATATTGTAGAGGTGAAACCGGCAGGTCTTGGTAACGGATAGGATGTGTGGGGTGAACGAGAGGGACGAGTCAAGGATGACACCGAGATTGCGGGCCTGCGGGACGGGAAGGATGGTCGTGCCATCCACGGTGATAGAGAAGTCTGGGAGAGGACCGGGTTTGGGAGGGAAGATGAGGAGCTCAGTCTTGCTCATGTTGAGTTTTAGGTGGCGGGCCGACATCCAGGTGGAGATGTCCCGGAGGCAAGAGGAGATGCGAGCCTGAAGGGAGGGGGAGAGGACAGGGGCGGAGATGTAGATCTGCGTGTCATCTGTGTAGAGATGGTAGTCAAAGCCGTGAGAGCGAATGAGTTCACCGAGGGAGTGAGTGTAAATGGAGAACAGAAGAGGGCCAAGAACTGACCCTTGAGGAACTCCAACAGTTAAAGGATGGGAGGGGGAGGAGGCTCCAGCGAAGGAGACCGAGAATGACCGGCCAGAGAGGTAAGAGGAGAACCAGGAGAGGACGGAGTCCGTGAAGCCAAGGTGAGATAAGGTATGGAGGAGGAGGGGATGGTCGACAGTGTCAAAGGCAGCAGAGAGGTCAAGGAGGATTAGAATGGAGTAGGAGTCATTGGATTTGGCAAGAAGGAGGTCATGGGTGACCTTAGAGAGAGCGGTCTCGGTACAGTGGAGGGGACGGAAGCCAGATTGGAGGGGGTCCAGGAGAGAATGGGAGTTAAGGAATTCTAAGCATCGATTGTAGATGACTCATTCTAGGATTTTGGAAAGGAAGGGTAGTAGGGAGATAGGGCGATAACTGGAGGGGGAAGTGGGGTCAAGAGCGGGTTTTTTTAGGATGGGGGAGACATGGGCATGTTTGAAGGCAGAGAGGAAGGAGCCATTGGAGATTGAGTGGTTAAAAATAGAAGTTAAGGAAGGGAGGAGGGCAGGGGCGATGGTTTTAATAAGGTGAGAGGGAATGGGGTCCAAGGCGCAGGTGGAGGGGGAGTGCTTACTATGTACTAGGCACTGTACTAAGTGCTGGGGTGGATACAAGCAAATTGGATTGGACACAGTCCCTATCCCATGTGGGGCTTACAGCCTCAATCCCCATTTTTCAGATAAGGGAACTGAGACTGGAGAAGTGAAGTGACTTGCCCGAGGTCACACAGCAGACAAGTGGCAGAGCCAGGATTAGAACTCATGAACTTCTGATTCCCAGGCCCGTGCTCTATCCACTATACCATGCTGCCCACTAAAAATAATAACTTAGTCACAGGACAGTCTGGAGTCCAATTAGAGGATGTCATCTTCCCACCGTGATGTGGAGAAAGATGAGAGAAGGAAAACAATCCTGAATATCTGTGCTTGTGATGAGATGTACATGAATAAACCTGGTTTAGAAAGCATGTGCTGTTCCCAGCCAGCATGGCCTTTTGTATAGAGAAAGATGAACGGAAGAATGAGGCATGAGTTGCTATGGAAGAAATCCTATATCAAGGATCAACTTGACTTGCTCTACCAATCACTGGCCTCTTTGAAAATGGTGATTTAAGGTCCCATGCCCTGGGTAGCAAAATCTACTGGATTCTCACTTCCTATGAGACCTGAGTTCTAGTCTCACTGCTGCCCCTAGCCTGTTGGGAAGATTTGAGCAAGTCACGTAACTGTCCTTGCCTCAGTTTCCTCATTTGTAAAATGGGACTAATAATACTTGTCTATTCCTACCTCACAGAAATATTGCCAGGATAAAAGGTGAGTGAGAGGAGAACACTTTAGAAAAACAAAAACTCTACATGAAAAATATAGTATTACATCCACACCAGCCTCCAGATGATGAGTATGGATATGAAAAAAGGCCTGTCTCCCTGAGCCTCTAAAATCATAAAAAGCAAGTTAATTTTTGTAAGAATAAATCAGTGTGCTTTACATATATTGAACCACCAGTGAGTTTAGAACCACAGATCTGAGCTCAATACAGGTGGATTTCCTTTTGACAGTTTGTGTAGGCACTGAATAAAAAGAGAAATGCAGCTGGAAGATAATACATACCCAGACAAGAAGATGCGTAGTGTTTCATAATAACATGTTGAGTCTACATGGTCTGTGGAAAGATACAGTGTTTCATTAACAAGTTCCACTGGAAGATAGAAAAAGATTATTTCAAGAGTCTTAAGGAACAAGGAGGTAGCCTGAGCATCCTGCTGACTGGGTCAGTGAGCCTTTGCCACTGGACATTTCTTCCAACCCTTTGAAGATACCCGTCTTATCAGGTTCCACTTTAAGAATGGAGGAGCAGCAGGATAGACCCCTCTCCTGTTCTTTCATCACTATTTCCTTCCCTCTCCTTGACTTCTGCTAACTCCCAAATGAAAGACCGACAAATTTTGTACAATTCTGTTTATTGCAAACCACTTTTCCTGCTCCTTGAAATGGAAATAAAGTAGAATTTTCTAGGATTTCACCAGTTCGTTCACCAATTTCCAACAAGGAAAATTCCCTAAACCTCTAACTCCTCTTTTGGCTTTGAATACACTCACATTTTTTATGCCCTGCTATCCCAAAGGTCCATCAGGGGTAGGTCAGCTTTAAAGCCCAAAGCTAATGAAAAATTTCAGTCATCTGGGTAGAAGCCTGAACCTAGAATAGCCTTGGAAAATGGCTGAGCTTATAAGGAAAACAGACAAGATAATTAATGAGTGCTTGAAATATTTGTAGGTAAATTCAAGGAGAATGGAAACAAAATAAGAGGAATTTTTGTAAAACAAATCAGGTCCCCCTACAGAATGTAATTAGCTGAGATATGATAGGATGCCCTCAGGATAAGTGCTGAATTATAAGAGTATTGGCTGCTTGGGAATGATAGGGAAAAAGGAAGTGTCTTTGCCTTATACATGAAGGATAGCTATATGTGATCAGTGACCCACAAAAGGGGAGATAATAATAATTATGGTATTTGTTAAGCACTTACTATATGCTAAGTACTGTTCTAAATCATGGAATAGATACAAGTTAATCAGGTTGGACACAGTCCCTGTCCCACATGGGGCTCACACTCTTATCCCCATTTAACAGATGAGGTAACTGAGGTATAGAGAAGTGAAGTGACTTGCCCAAAGTCACAAAGCAGATATGTGGCAGAGCGGGGATTATAACTCAGGTATTTCTGACTCCCAGGCCCGTGCTTTATTCACTAAGCCATTCTGAGATCAGTGGGTAGAGAGTGTCAGGTTAAGTGAAAGCTGAAAAGAGGCTTTAATGTCACGAAAGAAACCTACAATAAACTACCAACCCAGAAGGATTTTTTTTGTTTTGTTTTGTTTTGTTTTTAAATCACTGGCTTGGTGTTCACCCTGGGCAGAACACATTAGGGGGTGTTTTTTAGGGATATTCAATGTCTCTAATGATGACCTAGAGAACTTGCTCATCCAATCTGCAGCAGTGTGGCTTAGTGGCAATAGCCTGGGCTTGGGAATCAGAGGTCATGGGTTCTAATCCCGGCTGTGCCAATTGTCAGCTGCGTGACTTTGGGCAAGTCACTTCACTTCTCTGAGCCTCAGTTACCTCATCTGTAAAATGGGGATTTTAAGAACTGTGAGTCCCACGTGGGACAATCTGATAACCTTGTTTCTAACCCAGCACTTAGAACAGTGCTCAGCACCTAGTAAGCACTTAACAAATACCATTATTATTATTATTATTATGTGAAAATGGTAATGTCACGAAAGGCAGGAATCCAATCCAAAGTAATCTTGATCATTGGATCCACAACCACAGATGAAATTTGATAGGCTCAAGTGAAAAGTAGTATTCTTAAAGGTGGAAGAAAAAATCTACAGTAACTCTATAAATTCAATAAAACATAGATACCATGGCTTAAAATTAAACAGGAAGAATTTTGGTTAGACATAAGAGAAAGCTTTTGGACCACTGCAATTAGTAAACATTGAAAACTAGGTTAATTAGGCTACTTGTGGAGTTTCCACTCCTAGGGATCTTTAAGAAGAGAACAAACAACTGTCTGTCTTGGATGGTTTAGTTACTCATCTTTCTGGTGTTGGGGTCTGGACCAGATGAACTTTTGAGGCTCTTCCAAATCTCTAATGAAATATTTTTAAAAATACAATGACTGAATTAGCAACAAGGGGACAGGCTCTGGAAATGTTGCTAATATGCAAGTTTCTCTTAATTAATTATGCCATTTATTAAGTGCTTACCATGAGCCTAGCACTGGGCTGAGGGAGATCGGGAAAAAAATTCAGACTAGATGGAGTGCTTTTGCATTCTTGAAAGGCAAAATCTGGATACCTGGAGCTAATTTTTTACAGTCATTTCTAGAAATGAAAGAACTTTAAAAGGCAGTTTCCAACTTCAGGATTTGCGTAACTTAAGAATTGCAACCGAAGAATGCTGTCATTCCCCAACTTTCTCTGCAGAGTAGATTAGAGACTCCAAGGAAAAGTTCAAACCGACTCAGTTGATTTACCGGATGTCCCTGCATGAGCACTCTGAAAAGCCCTGTAAGGGGCCGAGTTGTTATTTCAAGTAATGGCAACAGTGGAGAGAATCAAGAAGTCACCTTCAGTAATCATATGCCATTTCATCAGCATATGTATATTAGAATCACAGTAGAAGTAAGTATTTCTATGCACAGGGGCTCCAGCAATCTAGATACTCAGACCATTATATCTGGTTCCACCCAGATTCTCCTGGTAGCACTGCGACCTCGAGAAGCACCATGGCCTAGTGAAAAGAGCACAGGCCTGGCAGTTAGACCTGAGTTTAACCCTGGCTCTGCCACTTGTCTGCTGTGTGACCCTGGGCAAGTCACTTAACTTTGCTGTGCTTCAGTTATCTCATTTTGGGATTAAGACTGTGAGCCCCATGTGGTACATGGACTGTGTCCAACCTGATTAGCTTGTTTGTACCCTAGCACTTAGTACAGTGCCCGGCATATAGTAAGCCTTTAACAAATATAATTCAAAAAAGTGGGGCCCAAGGAGAGTGGTGAGGGTGCAAGCGTCTCTGGGTGCTGGATTTCTGGGGATCCCATGCTGATCAATCAGAAAAAGCAGCAATTCCAAAAACCAGGATTTATTCCAAAGCCCAGGTAACCCTACACCCACAGTAACCCAAGACACCCTGTATCACATTTCCCTACTTGTGCCACCTTTATGAGCAATGGGAATACCTGCTGGGTCACTTGCAGCACCAGGGTCATGACCTTGGAAGATTCTAGGTCCCAGGAATCTATGCCTAAAACCCCAGAACCTCCTTGTTCCACTCCAGAAGTAGCAAGGGCTGGAGAGAGTGGATGGCAGTCCGTGGGACACCCACTTAGGTTCTGGAACCCTGAAATTCCCACACTGTCACAGACACAGATTATCAGGTTAATTATTTATCTGGATTAGGATGGGCTTCAAATTGCTGGAGAATCAAGATCATAGTTACTGGATTTAAGATTTAATTTCAATTCCATTATAGGCTACAATTAAACATGTGTCTTCCCTGTAGGTTTGGGGGATGCTTTTGGGAGAGTTTTAAAATAATCCAGTAATTTAATTCAGGTTGGTTTGGGACCAATAGTGTCTAATGCAGCACTAAATATGTTACATACCATGAATGAGGGTGAAAGCATCCTGGGTTTTCTGCACAGAAGAAGTCAGTTCATGCAGTGCAATTTGCAAAGAGGAAGCATCCTCACGAGATAATGCATCCATTATAACAGGAATCACCTTGAAGGAAACACAAATGAATGCATTCAGATTTCTCTAACACTGAACCATGGTCATGGCAGAAAATCTCCTAGAAAGCCTTGCCTGAAAGATTGTGTAAACAGGGATTCCCACATAAATAATGGTACTTGTTAAGCACTTATTATGTACCAAGCACTGTTCTAAGTACTGGGGTAGATACAAATTAATCAGGTTGGACACAGTTCCTGTCCCACATGGGCCTCACACTCTTAATCCCCATTTTACAGACGAGGAAACAGGTATAGATAAGTTAAGTGACTTGCCCAAGGTCAAACAACAGACACGTGGCAGAGTCGGGGTTAGAACCCAGTTCCTTCTGACTCCCAAACCATTGCTCTATCCACTAAACCGCGCTGCTTCACATCTTCCCTAAGATCAGGACTTTATGGCTTGACTACTCCTCCTTGACCCAGCTTTGTTTTATCTGCACATAAATTTGGAAAAATTCACAGTGGTCTCACTTCTGCCCCAAACTCAACTTCCAACATAAATCTGCCCAGATTAACCCTTTGCTTCCTTCATTGTTCATCTGCTCCAACTAATGAATAGCTCTATAAATCTTTTGCCTGGATACAGATTTTAAATTCTATACTTATATACGATATACACGCACACCAATTTATTGTCAGCAAGTTTAGGGTTTTTGCTCTGCCACTTCACTTTTGTCTAATTTGTCTGTTGCACTTGGGTTGCAAACTCATTAAGGGCAGAGACCATACTTTTTCTTAGTTTGTACTCTTCCTAAATTAAGGGCTCTGCACAAAGTAGTAATCCTCTAGATTATTTCTTGCAAGCTCCTTGTGGGCAAGGAACATGTCCCCCAATTCTGTTATACTTTACTCTCCCAAGCACTTAGTTCAGTGATCTGCACACACTAAGCACTAAATATAATTGATTGATTAGCGGTAATAGCATTTATTGTGCACCCATTGGTGTGAGGCACTGTACTAAATGCTTGAGAAACCCAGAATAAAGTGACCCAAAAAACGGACCTAGTAATGATAATGATAATTGTGCTATTGTAAAGATGCTTACTATATGCCAGGCACTGTACTAAGCACTGGGTTGTTACAAGGAAATCAGGTACAGACTTTTGGTGTTACACCATGAATTTATCTATAGTTTTATGTAGCTGTAGTTATCATCATTTTATATTTTTAAAGGATCACTCCTGGTTAGCTTTCTCCTCCTCCCTTGTTGGTTTTCTCAGTCTCCCTAGTCTGAGGACTCCTATGCAGGGGCTCAGAACGCCTTGCCTTCTAGCACCAGACAGAGAATTTTTCCTGCAGATGCTGAGTATAACAGACTCAGAAGCAAGTCTTTACACTTCTGTTGAGTTCACAAAAGGATACTATTCCAGCCCTTAGTTGCACTGTGGAGTTTCTAATTGGGCTCTATAAATGTAGTTGACCAATCAATTATATTTATTGAACTCTCAGTGTATGCACAGCACTTAACTAAATGCTTGGGAGAATACAATATAACAGACACATTCTCTGCCCACAATAAGCTTACAATCTAGAGGGGAAGACAAACATTAATATGAATAAATAATATAGTATTTGAAACAGCAGGGTATAATGGATAGAGCATGGGCCTGGGAGGTAGAAGGTCATGGATTCTTATCCCGGCTCTGCCACTTGTCTGCTGTGTGACCTTGGGCAAGTCACTTAACTTTTCAGTGCCTCAGTTGCCTCATCTTTAAAATGGGGATTGAAACTGTTAGCCCCTTGTGGATTAAGAACTGTGTCCAACCTGATTTATTTGTATCCATCCAGTGCTTAGTACAGTGTCTGGCACTTAGTAAGCACTTAAAAAAATCAGAATTCTTCTTATTATAAATAAATTACTGATATATACATAAGTGCTGTGGGACTGGTGAGTAAAGGGAGTGGTAAATAAAGGGAGTGGTGAATAAAGGGAGCAAGTCAGGGCAACATAGGAAGGAATGGGAAAGGAGAAAATGAGAACTTAGTCAGGGAAAGCCTCTTGGAGGAGATGTACATTCCAAGCGCTTAGTACAGTGCTCTGCACATAGTAAGCACTCAATAAATACTATTGAATGAATGAATGAATGTGCCTTTGTTAAGGCTGTGAAGGTGAGAAAAATAATTGATGCTGGCTATGAAAATGGAGGGTGTTCCAGTTGGTCAGACTTCCTGTGTCGATATGCTGAAAGAGTGAGCTATGGACATTTTGTTCATATTGTACAATGCTCTGCACACAGAAGGAGCTTAAAAATACCATTGATTGAGGCCAAAAAAGCTACAGTACCAAATGTTAACTTGAATTAGACCTTAGTTGGCATTAATTATGAATTTCAAAATCATTTCTCCATTTTTAATATTCATGTTCCAAAATATCCTCTCTCTAGAACTCCCTTACCTTGACTGCAGAAGCAGCTGCTAGTTCAACAAGTAAAGAAACCAGGAAAAATGCTTTACTGTTGTCCCCTCCAGGGAGTGAAACGATAGTATCCAAATTTCTTAAAAGAGAAATTTTCATAGTTAATTCATAATTGGAGCAATTAATGAAAGAGACTCAAGTAACCACAGGCAAATAATAGTTGCGCTTTTTACTCACATCAGAAACTGGGCAAAGGAAGAGGTGCAGTTAGCCTCTATATTTTGACACATTATAGTCCAAGGAGTGGAGCTATAGATTCCATTCCAAGCAATTGAGATGGCAACATGGTAATAGGTCTTTATATTATAGCCTTGTTTATATTCACAGGAGTTCCCTATTCACCAGGTTCTCATCCTTTATTACACCACATTGTTTTCTCTCTCCCCCAGCCCCTCACCACAAATTCTATTATTCATTTCACTTCTAAGATTTGTGCCTCTATGCAAATCCTTCACCTATTTTTCATCTTAGTCCTCTTGGTTTCCTCATTTACCTTCCCCTATATTTACCTCACTTGATGCAAACACTCTTTTCCTTTAAACGTCTCCTTCTCTTCCCACCCTCTACTTTGAAAGAAGTGCCTACCCTGTGTTTCCTTCTTTCAATTCATCTTGTGTTCAGTAATACTCATGCCTATAGACACATTGCTCTTCATTTCCATCTTGAAGGCACCAGAGTCAATGAATCAATCATATTTATTGAGTGCTTACTATGTGCTGAGTACAATGTAAAAGAGTTGGCAGATAAGTTCCCTTCCACAAGCAGCTGACAGTCTAGATGGGGCTGCTTCATAAATGTCCTCTTTAGGATTAGTATTTGAAAAGCTGCATGGCCTAGTGGAAAGAGCACAGGCCTGGTTCAAAAGGACATGGGTTCTAATCCCAGCTCCACTACTTGTGGGCTGCATGATCTTTGGCAAACAACTTCACTTCTCTGTGCCTCAGTTACCTCATCTGTAAAATAGGGATTAATACTGTGAGGCCCATGTGGGACATGGACTGTGTCCAACCTGACTTGCTTGTATCTAACCCAGTGTTTAATAAGGTGCCTGGCACATAGTAAGGACTTACTAATTACCAAAAAAAGAAAGGAAAAAACCCTTACCTCTGATCTTTCTGTGATCATTCTAACAGTCAAAATACCAACTGTAAGCCTCTCTTAGCTACTACATTTTAGGAAACATGTCTACCAACTTTGTTATATTGTAGTCTCCCAAGTGCTTAATACAATGCTCTGCACAAAGTAAGCACTCGACAAATATGATTGCTTGGTCGATTTAGCCCTGTTGTTGGTGCAGTGGAAAGAGCAGAGCTATGGGATGCAGGAGACCTCTCCTCCAGGAGGCCTTCCCTGACTAAGCACCTACTTTCCTCTTCTCCCACTCCCTTCTGTGTCACCCTGACTTGCTCCCTTTATTCACCCCCCCACCACCCCACAGCACTTATTTACATGTCTGTAATTTATTTATTTAGATTAATGTCTGTCTCCCCCATCCAGACTGTAAGCTCATTGTGGGCAGGGAATGTGTCTGTTTATTGTTGTACTGTATTCTCCCAAATGCTTAACAGTGCTCTGCATACAATAAGTGTTCAATAAATATGATTGAATGAATGAATGAATCTGGCTTCTAGTCACAGACCCAGGAGAGACTCTTCAAGTGAGGAAATTTTGCCTTTTAGAGCTCTGTCATCAGTGATGAAGGCTTCTGACTGAGGAAACACAATGGACAGGTCCTGCATGAATCCTGGAAAATGTCTGGCTACTGTGGGAGGTAAAATTTTAGTGGCTACCAGAACAAAGGTCTGCTGGGTAGTGATGCTACAGGACAGCTTTTCCGCTATGTTGTGAGGAGCATGTTCCCCTCCCATCTCTTCCAACAAATTTTCCCCAATTAATTCCCCATCACCCTGAACCATAATTCCCCTTTCAGCCAACTCCAGCAATTACAAACTTCTTTACACCCTCCTTTGCATTCATGTATATATGCCTACACAATTCATTTATTTTGACCATTCTAATTGTAAATATCTTTATGTTTAAAGCAATCAATCATTATTTATAGAGTACTGTATTAAAACCTTAGGGGAATACATTTTGAGTTTGTAGACATGATCCCTGACCTCAAGGACCATACAATCTAGTGGGGGTGACTGACATTAAAATAAATTACCAGAAAGAGAAGGAGCGGAATATTAACATGTGTTCATAAGTGCTGTGGGGCTAGGGGTTGGGTGAGTATCAAAGTTCTTAAGAGATACAGGCCCAAGTACATAGATGAGGAAGAAGGGAGGGTTAATAGTGTGGGAAGATGAGAAGTCATTCAGAGAAGGCTTCCTGGAGAAGCCATTTTAGAAGGCCTTTTCTGCCCTATTAGAGAGTCAGCTCTTTTTGAGCAGGGATCATGTCACTTTGTTATCCTGTACTTCCCAAGTACCTAGTAAAGTGCACCTCATCAAGTGAAAACTCAATAAATGCTACTACTCTCCTTTTCACACACACAAACACACATACAAGGTAAAAATAAATAGCAGAGAAGGTGATAGTGGTAACAGTGAAGGAGAAGATGTGGGAAGAAAAAAGAGGGGAGATTTTATTGCAAGGAAATGAGAGAAGGGGGCAGAAACTTCCACCACGCAGAGGAAAGGTATTGAGGGTGGTGAGAGACTACTTCACCACACAGGGCAGAGGTCTAAGTCCCTGCCCTCTGGTGGAGAAGAGCAGAAAAAGAGAAGAGTCAGAAACGGTTCCTTTGTGACAACCCTCTTATTGCTTTATAGATTTAGAGATGTGTACTAGCATGTGATATGTAGTGATTCCTCGACATAAACCCTCAAAGAGTTCTTAGAGAAATTTTTTTTAAGATGGTACTTACTCTAAATCCATAGGTCTTCAATAAATATCCAGTGGGAAGAAAAATTGAGTGGGAAAGAAAAAGAAAATAGAATATATTTTTAACAAGGAAAATAAGATTGCTCATAGTATACATCAAAATTAGCTTCAGATTCAAGGTTAGTGATTGAACTCAAGAATGAGATGGAAAACAACTGCAATAGATTGAATTAAGAACTTGCCCAACAAACCAAGCATCCTATTGCTTGGGAAACTTGATAAAACAACGGAGCTATTCCCTTAAACAGAACTATTCCACCAATAGAAGCTGAGAACTTAAGTAAATGCTGTAGGGGAATATGGGGAATTAAGATTAGAAAGGTACAGACAACTATTATTTTGGTAGCCGGAGTGATTCCCGATATCACTACGGTTAACTTCTGGAAGTCCTGAGGGTTCATTATGTGCTGGCTTCTGCTCAGAAGGAGGTACTTCTGGCTACATTCCACACATTCAGAAGTTTTGTAACAGATTGATTGATTGATTCATCAGAGGACATTTACAAATATTTGGTTGTTGTCCATAAAGTGATGAGAAGCAACCTGGCCTAGTAGAAAGAGCACAGGCCTGGGAGTCAGAGGACCTGGGTTATATTCTCAGCTCTGCCACTTGTTTGCAGTGTGACCCTGGGCAAGTGCCTCAGTTATCTCATTTATGAAATGGGGATTAAGACTGTGAGCCCTATGTGGGGCATGGACTATGTCCAACCCGAATATCTTGTATCTACCCCAGTGCCTAGTACAGTGCCTGGCACTTAGTAAGCATTTAATATATATTTGCCATCTTTATAGGAAGAGTCATCCTGCCACCAGCTTCTCCTGTGCTTCTAATAGTGCAAGTCCTGAGGGGTGGGCAACTTTTGTGTGACTGAGCGAGGCCCTCAGAACTGAGTTTCCAAGACCCTCAGAATTGGGTTTCCAAAAAGCAGCATGGTCTAGTGGATAGAGCACAGGCCTGGGAGTCAGAATGACATCTCTAGACTGTTAGATCAGTGTGGGCAGGGATCATGTCTATCAACTCTTTTGTATTGTACTCTTCCAGCCACTTAGTATGACATTCTGCACACAACAAGTGCTCAATAAATACAGTTGAATCCAGGTTCCAGCACGTGTTGGCTGTGTGACTTTGGGCAAGTCATTTCACTTCTCCATGCCTCAGTTACCTCATCTCTAAAATGAGGAAATGGTCCCAGGCCACCAGAATGCTCAGGAACTCCCTAATATCCCTAGCAGCAGGGGCCCCCACAGAAGGCTGACCTGCTAGGGAGAACCAAGCCCATCTAGGCCCATGGGGATTCTCTGATTGAAGCATGAGTGGATGAATGAGTTCCCCCACTTTGAATGAAGATTTCTAAGTTTCTCAAATGAATACAGGAAATCTTAAAGCGTTGGACACACCTATACATTTCAAACACTTTTTATTTTAACTTGGCCAATTGCACCATTAGACAGTAGGTGACCAGATTTAGGAGGAAAGGGAGGTAGGGAAAAGAAACAGTTGTTCTTAACAAAGGCCTTGGGGCTGTCCCAGGCTGGTGGACCATTTCATGAAACTTTAAGCACTTAATACAGTGCACTGCAGACAGTAAGTGGTCAGTAGATACTGCAGATTGTTTGAGGACAACAGACAGCGTGTGCTACAACCTGCTTGGAGAGCCAATCTGCCAGTAGTCAGCAGCCTGTCCTGGTTCACTGGCTTTACCTGGCTGGGCAAGTTGGACTAGGTAACCTTATAGGCTTCTTTATCTCAAAATTTGAGGCACCAGTTACTGAACTACATATTAGGGAAGGAGACAGACTGCTTTCTCCCAGATGAAACAACTAACAACTCACTGTACTTTTGGATTTCACCTGTTACTTATTTTTGAAATGCTGAATGTGACCAAATGCATGGATTATGTCCAGTCAAAGTGGATCTAAAGGAAGCACGCCAGAAAGCAGTGTAACCTAGTGGAAGGAGCACAGGGCTGGCAGTTAGAAGACCTAGGTTCTAATTCCAGTTCTTCCATTTAAAAGCAACATGGCCTAGAGGCAACATGGCCTAATGGCAAGAACACAGGCTTGGAAGTCAGAGGACATGGATTCTAATCCCAGGTCTGCCATTTGTCTTCTGTTCAACTTTAGGAAAGTCACTTAACTTCTCTGTGCCTCAGTTACCTCATCTGTAAAATAGGGATTTAGATTGTAAACCCCATGAGGGACAATCTGATTACTTTGTATCTACCCCAGTGCTTAGAACAGTGCTTGACACATAGTAAGAGTTTCACAAATACCATTATCATTATAATTATTACCTGTTGTGTTGTGTGACATACTGAACTTATCTGGGCCTTAGTTTCTTCATCTGTTTTCCCTCCCCATTACACTGTGAGTCCCATATGGGACAGGAATTGTGTCTAACCTACTTATCTACCCCAGCATTTAGCACAGTGCTTGACATATAGAAAGTACTTCACAAATAACACTATTATTATTATTGCTATTATCATTATTATTAATATTATTATTAAGAGTTCTTCCCCCAGTGCAAAAAACTGGAATGTGCTAGCAAAGTTTAGCTGGAATCCAATATTCTGCTGCATTCTGGTAGGCAAAGAACCCAACTATTTCTGCAAAAACCCTTCCCTCTGACAAGCATCTGTCCACTGCCACTTCCTTTTAGCATCTTTGGGGTGATGTAGATTTAATGAGCTAATGATCCAATGACAATTCATGGAAACTGCAGTGCCAGAGACTGCAGTAAGTGAGTGCTGCCATCAGTAGGGTCCAGGTTTCTCGGGCTTTTACAGTTTCATACAAACTGATTGGCAGTATTTCCTGGTCCACCTTATGCCTCCCCAAACTCCTTAACCCATTCACCTGTTCCCAATCCCTTCCCTGCTCAGTTTGATTGCAGTAAGTTTTGATTGCAGTAAGTTTAGAGACCTCTACTTGCCCGACTACTCCTTCCATCACCAATGCTTCAGCTGGCCGTATGGTGCCAGTTGGTCACAGAGTTGAAGCAAGTAGTAAGTTCTACTTACCTATTGGGATCCTTTTTCTTCCAGTTTGCCAAAATACAGTCTGCATACACCAGCACTGGAGGCAAGTCGAGTTTCTCAGAGATTTGACAGAAAGGGACGGCAATTTTTTTTGGCAAAATCTATTTGGAACGCAAGAAGGGAATATGGACTTTAGAAGTGGCTGTATTTACTTCAGTTTCATAGGTGTCAAAATGAGGACACAACATTAAAATGCTTCGATTCCTGCTAGTAGAGCTGAAAATAAAGTAAAATATTCCCTCCCTGTGTCACTGCAGTACACCTCATCTTCTCACCAAAAACATCTCTTCAATCAATAGTATTTATTGACTGCTTACTGTGTGTAGAGTACTGTACTAAGAATTTAGGAGAATACAACAGAGTTGGTTGACAGGATCACTGCCTTCAAGGAGCTTAGAGTCTAGTGGGGGGCAGACATTCCTGTAGAGAAGCAGCATGGGTCCGGGAGTCAGAGTACCTGGATTCTAATCCCAGTTTTGCCAAATTCTTGCTGTGTGACCTTGGGAAAATCACTTAACTTCTCTGTGCCTCAGTTCTCCCTCCTACTTAGACTGTGGGCTCTATGCGCAATAGGAACTGTGTCCAACCTAATTCTCTTGCATCTATTCCAGCGCTTAGAAGAGTGTTTAACACATAGTAAGCACTTAACCAATGCCAGAAAAAAAGAGATATGGAAAGCAGCAGAATAGAGAATAAGTGTATAAATGTTTTGGGGGGACTGAGGTGAGTATTAAAGAGCTTAGGGGGCACCGAGGGTACCCAAGTGCATAGGCACACAGAAGAGAAAGCAAATTGGTGAGGAAATGAAAGGTTAGTCAGGAAAGATTTCTTGGAGGGAATATGACTTTAGAAATTATGGGAGGAGGAGTAGTGGTTGTCTGTCAGATATGAAGTGGGAATAAGTCCAGGTCAGAGGAAGGATGTGAGCAAGTACCTCCCTGCCTCCTGTCTCTCTCCACTCCATTTCATACTTCACTCTGCTTCTCGGATCATTTTTTCTGCAAAACCAATCAGGGCATGTTTCCCCACTCCTCAAGAAATTCCAGTGGTTGCCCATCCACCTTGCCATCAAACAAAAACTCCTCATCAAGGGCTTTAAAGTACTCAAACACCGAAAGAGTTCCCGGAATTACCACTGAATGATTGATTGATTGCCTACTCACTGCAATCTTTTTTTTTAGTTTATATTCAACCAGTTGCTGTCACTGGGGAGTAGCAACAAGGATTTATGTTTTAGAGGTAATCTATTGGGTGATAAAGATAGCAGGAAAGCAAAAGATAGTGAAAATCAAAGAGAGCTGGGAAATAGAGGGAAGAGGGGCAGAGAGACAGTAAAAGAAAAGTTGGTTTGCAATTCTAGATTATAAAATAATCCTTCCTAACCATAATGTTTTTATGTCAATGTGCTACAGAGTCATTAACAAAGAGCCCAAACCAGAGCTCCCACTGACTGCCATGGGGCAAATCACTTCAAAACCCACACAGTGTTTGACTACAAACATCATATCCATTGACTTATATACACATTTGGACCTCATTAAACAATGTAAACCACTGGAAATTGAATATTTCTGTGGTGAAAACTTTAGTGCCTATGGCAAAAGCAGAGAAATTTGTATTTTCCGTGGTTTTGTGAAAAGGTCAAAAGGTTAAATGAGGGTAACATTGATTATCCTTATAATTAACTTTATTACCTGCTATTAGTTCACCCTCAATTTACCTAAAAGACAGGTATGAATGCCAGGACTAAGACCGGGAGAGGCACTTAATTCAACTCAGCAAATCTGAGCTCAGACAGGCATTCTAATTTCAGCAATGAAAGAATTACTAGAAGGGCCATGGACAACTTACTCCCATTTTCTGTGTCTCAGAGAGGATGATATTCTTTGCAAGTGGACTATGAGCTCTTCGGGGCAGAGCACTGTATCTTATTCTAACTTTGAATAATGAATCAATCAAGGGGGCTGGAAGTTGAGACACAAATCTAACTCTGGCTCTTTTCCTGTGATAGCTGGGTGAACAAGGCAACTCAGTGAACCACGTCTGGCCTGATTATTATTATTATTATTATCATTAATAATATTGATAATAATGTTTGTGGCAAGTGCTTACTATGTGCCAAGCAGTGTTTTAAGAGTTGGGGTAGGTATAAGATAATCAGGTCCCACATGGGGCTCAAAGGCTTAAGTCGGCAGCAGAATAGGTATTGATTACTCATTTTACAGATGAGGAAACTGAGACACAGAGAAGTTAAGTGATTTGCCAAAGGTAACACAGCAAGCAATTGGCAGAGCGGGATTAAAACCCAGGTCCTTTGACTCCCAGGCCCTTGCTCTTTCTATGAAGTCACACTGCTTCTCTGTTTCCTCATCTTTAAAATGGGAATAATAGTTACCTCTCACTACCTCACAGGGATGTTATGAGGAAAAATTTAGGCAATTTATGTGAAAACCTTTGGGTAAAATAAAAATGATAAACACCAAACAATATATTTTTAGTGTTGAGCATCTGTATGCAGAGCATTGTACTAAGCTCTTGGGCAAGTACAATTCAGAAGGAGACATAGACCCTGAACTCAAGAAACATTCAGTGAAAAGAAGGACTGACAGACATAAGCTATATACACAGGCTGTGGCAGGATTAACACAGAAGGATCAATGGATAAATTAGTGTATATTGAACTAAATTGTTAATGTGCATAAGTGCCAAAGGCAGTTATAGGATGGACATAACTTTGGAAGATGGGGAATAGCTACTTGGAAAAGATGGGATTTCAGTAGGACTTAGGGATATGGGGAGAGTTGTGGTCCAGCTGATTTGAAGTGGGAGACAGTGGCAGGAATGAAGAAAGGCCAGAGGAAAGCAGGGTTTGGAAGTGGAAGAGTTAGCTTGGGAGGAATGACAATTGCGAGGAGAAAACTTCTCTAAATGCACTCCTCTACCTACAATGGACACCCAACAGATATTGTTAACTGGCTAAAAATTGGAATTTATGTGTTTTTTTGGTGCACAGCCAGTTCTTTTGTATCTCCGGGGTTCAGGAAAACTTAATTTTTAATGGCATTTGTTAAGCACTTACTATGTTCCAGGCACAATATTAAACACTGAGGTAGGTACAAGCTAATCAGGTAGGACACTCAGTGTCTTAATCCCCATTTCACAGATAACTGAGGCACAGAAAAGTTAAGTGACTTGCCCAAGATCACATGGCAGACAAGTGTCAGAGCCAGGACCAGAACCCAGATCCTTCTGAGTCTCAGGCCCATGTTCTACTGATGAGGCCATGCCACTTCTTTTGTGCTGTAGGACTCACGCTTGTGCTTTCATACTCCTGTTTGTGCTGTAGTACTCACACACACACAATTGTGCTGTAGCTTTACACTTGTGCTGTGGTTCTCATTTGTTCAAAGCCCAAGGGCATGGTTTCAGGTTCACAACCATTTCTCCCCCCACTGCACAAATATGTTTCTCCCTCTGCTTCAGCACACACTGTATCTGAGCAACTGGGGTTGCTGAAAGTGTCCCCAAATTCCCAAACAAAGTTCTAACAGTATCACATAGTGAAACCATGTATTATGATAAAATTGCAGATATTTGAAGATAAAGTCTTCTAAAGAGGCCGATTGCCACCATTATTACGATAGCTATCATCTTCCCCACATTTCCCTTTTCCCCACCTCAGAACTTTCTCTGAGTAAAACAACAAAAATCACTTTGTGTTGGAAGCAGTGTGGCTTAGTGGATAGAGCATAAGCCTGAGAGTCAGAGGTTCCTGGGTTCTAATCCCGGCTCTGCACGTTTTCTGAGTGACTTTGGTTCAGTCACAAAACGTCTCTGGGCCTCAGTTATCTCATCTCTAAATTGGGGATTGAGAGTGGAAGTCCCATGTGGGACAGGGACTGTGTCCAACCTGCTTAACTTGCATCTATCCCAGTGATTAAGATAGTGTTTGGCACACAGTAAGAGGTTAACAGCTACCATAATTATTATTATTTGGGTTTCCTCCATTGCCCTATGTATTTTGTACAAGGACCAATAGTAATAATAATGATAATGGTATTAATCACTTACTCTGTGCCAAGCAAGTCAGCCATAGATTCAGAATTAGTTCCTTCCTGATTCTTCCCTTCCTTCCAGAAAGACAACTCAAGTAGCTGGGAATATCGCCAGCAGAACTAATCCATACAGCACGCCATGAGATTCTGTGTGTTCTACCCCTCCCACACACAGGCCTGCTCCCAGACTTCAGTTCAGAGGAGCCGAAGGACTGAGCGGTGTTTTCCAAACCAGGGGTTCGGTTGGGGTTGGGGGAAAATGGAGAGGAGAAGGAGGATCCCAAAGTTGTTGGACAGACTGGCTCATTGGGACTCCTTTTCCTAGGCCTGGATTGTGTTTTTCCTGGTATTCTGCTCACTGTAAAATTAGAGTCAGGACTCCCTCTTCATGCATATGTTTGTGGCACTTGAGAAGCTGTGTGACTTAGTGGATAGAGGATGGGTGTGAGAGTCAGTAGTTCCTGGGTTATAATCCCCACTCTGCCACGTGTCTCCAGTGTAACCTTGGGAAAGTCATTTACTTCTCTGGGCCTCAGTTACCTCATCTGTAAAATGGAGGTTAAAAGAATGAGCCCCATGGGTGAAAGGAACTGTGTCCAACCTGATTAATTTGTATCTTCCCCAGCTCTTAGAACAATGTTTGGGACATAGTAAGCAGTTAACAAGTATCATAATATAATAATGTGCTTACTATATGGCATGCCCTGTACTAGGCACTGGGGTAGATACAAGCAAATTTATTAAGGCACGGTCCCTGCCTCACATGGGGCTCATGTTCTCAGTCTCCATTTTAAAATATGAGGTAACAAAGCCCACATAAGTTAAGTGACTTGCCTGAGGTCACGCAGCAGAGAAATGGTCAAGCCAAGAGAAGAGCCAGGTCCTTGTGACTCCCAGGCCCATGCTCTATCCATTAGGCCATGCTACTTCATCACTTGGGATTTGATGTTAATGTATGGAGAAAGACAGGGAAGAAGAGAAAGTCACGAAACCTTGGCAGCATTTTTGTCTCCTTCTTGCCACACATATCCCATGGTGATAAACCCCAGTGCCAGGTGTGCAAGGCGCAGCTCCCGATGTCCCTGGAGCTGATCGATAGTGAGCAAGGGCAGCTGAGAAAATAAAAAAACAATTAATCCTCAGAGCACAAAACAGAGACCAAGGAATTCTGTGTGTTGTAAAATGAAAAATGAGAAAGTAGCATGTTATGAATTCCGAACCTTTTGGACTTCGGCATGAAGCTGTTTGGTCTCGATCAGAGAGGTGAGCTCCGTTGCAATTTTCATCCAGGGGGCATAATACTCAGGTAATTCAACCTTGAAATCAATCAATCAATCGATCAATGTTTTCTGTTGAAAACTATCTTTGCAGAGCACTGTATTAAGCATCAATCATTGAAAAGCAGTGTGGGCTAATGGATAGAGCATGGGACTGGAAATTTCCAACTCTGCCACTTGTCTGCTGGGTGACCTTGGACAAATCACTTCACTTCCCTGTGCCTCAGTTCCCTCTCCTGTAAAATGGGGATTAAGACTTTGAGCCCTATGTGGGACAAGGACTGTGTCCAACCCGATTATCTTGTAGCTACCCTAGTGCTTAGAACAGTGCCTGGCACACAGTATGTGCTTAACAAATATTGTAAAAAAACAACAAAAAAACCCAAATACCATTTTAAAAAAAGGATCTAACATGGGGAGAAAAACATGAAAATAAATTACAGATAGGGTAAACAATAGAGCATAAGCCTAGTTACATAAGTCCTGTGAGGCTGGAGGACTATCACAGTCAAAGAAATGGATCCACATTTTACTAATTGTGGCCACTTCCATCTTCACTCCTTCCTTAAAAATGAGATTTCTCACAAAGCCATGCCCCTTTATTCTATTACAGGCAAAATCCCCTTGAAATTGAAGAACTGTGAGGAATCTACAAAACCATAAAATTTTATTCTGGTAGGGTGCCATTGTTATGACATTATCAAGACTGTAAAAGCTCGTTGGGGGCAGGGAATTTGTCTATTTACTGTTATATTATACTCTGCACACAGTAAGCGCTCAAAAAATACAACTGACTCACTGACTGACATAGGCCCTGGGAAAGACCCTGAATGTAACCAGCAGCCCCTGACCCAAAGGCAGAACAAGATTACCACAATGAGGTGTTGGAATGCCATCAGCCATCAGCTCAACATCATGCTCACTGCAATACAGCTTCACTGGGTGGGCCTGATAGAAGAATGGCTAACTGCAGAATTCCCCAGCAGCTGCTCTAGGGGGACCTTCTGGGGGACACACACAAGCAAGGTGGGCAGAATAAGTGAATTAAACAAATAGTGAAGCATAGCCGCAAATAATGCAGCATTACAGTGGACGTTTGGAGACCATCACAGCAGACCAGCCGTTTGGGCAGCAGCAGAGCAAGGGCTTTTTACCCCTACATGGAAGCTTCAAGATCAACCCATCAACTGTATTCATTGAGCGCTTACTGTGTTCCAAGCACTGAACTAAATATTTTGGAGAGTACAATATAACAGAGTTGACAGACACATTCTATGCCCAAAATGAGCTTACAGTCTAGAGAAGGAGACAGGCATTAACAAAAATAAATAAATTATGCATATAAACCTAAGTGCTGTGGGGATTCCAAAGATCAAGGTGCCAAATACCAGGTAGAAAAGCAGAACACCCATTTTTGGAGAGCACACAGAGCAAAGAAACTACTTCTCCATGCACACATTGAGGAAAGGAATGTCAGTCATAATTTTTGTCACACTCACCACCAATAGCATCATCTTCTAAAAGAAGGATCAGCTATACATTGGCAGGGAATTACTGCCGGGGGAGTCTTCAAAATCCTGAGTAAGAATTTCTCCATCTTGATCCCAGAGAGAGGGATGTGAAGAGAAACGTAGGAAAGGACATGTGGGAGCATGATAAGTTTGTTTCCTTAAAATTCCTTCTGGATACAAATGAGATCTAAGAGCATGGCTGAAGTGCCCTTAGTGACTGGTCAAAGTGTGGAGTTGCCAACTATCTGGCTTTTGACCATGGCTGCCAGAACCCTCACTTCTCCTACATTAACTTCTCCTATCACCTTACGCTGACTATATTTGTGGTGTATTTTTTTCCTTATGGTATTTGTTAGGTATTTACTATGTGTCAAACACCATTCTAAGTGCTGAGGTAGATAAAAGTTAATTTGGTCAGATTCAGTCTCCGTCCCACATGGGGCTCACAGTCTAAGTAGGAGAGAGGACAGAGCATTTAATCCTGATTTTACAGTTGAGGAAAATGAGGCACAGAGAAGTAAAGTGACTTGCCTAAGGTCACACAGTAACCAGGGGGGAAAATATAGATACGTTTGCCAGGAACAGGAATATGGAAAAATGAATAAATTAATGTAAAATGTGTAAATGTAGAACACATACCCTTGGGAATTATATATTGAGATATACATAAATGCAAAGGGTGGTTGTTCAGTTGACTTGACCAAGGGCAGTGGAAATTATTTGGGGACTATAAAGACAGGGATGGTTGGTAGATTCAAAGGGGAAGAGTGTTATTGCATAGTTAGCCAAATTAGATCATTCAAGTTAAATAGATTACTTTAAGACTGCCTGTATTCTCTGTTTGGATTATTTGACTATAGATAATAGGTCATTTCACCACTTCATTTGGGTTAAGAAGCTGCACCCCTGAGCCATATGCTAGCCTCAACAAATGATAACATGTGGTCTGACGGTCTAAGAGAAGCCAACTCTGTCTCTGTGATGGAGTTTTCTTTTCCAAAATAGCAACACCTAAAAAAAGGAAGTTTTTTAATAGCTCAATTAATCTGATTTTACTAGAACTTTTGGTTAAAAAAAGCTTTATTCTGTTATTGGAAGCTGCATTTATTATCGTAATGCACATCACATTACTTTTGCTCTGACTTATGTAGAGAATTAGAGTAAGAGAACCTCAGGCAAGAAGCAAAGTGGATGTGCTTTTTCAACAGAACTTTCAGAAAAATTACAATTAATCTGGAGCAAGAACTCTTGTATATTTGGATTTGTTGGGTTGGGTTGGGAATCTTATTTGTCTGAAACAATAAGTAATTCAAACTATTTTAAAAAGTTCCATATCTTATCCTATCAAATGATAGGTGTATTCCTTATAATCCCCTTGATCTGGTAAGAGTGAGCCCAGATAATGAGGGACATGCAATGCAATGTCATTATTCTGACCACTAAAATTTTGTGATCTTTATAGTCAAAATCCTTTACACTGTGACACTAGATTATCTTAATCCAACATGTGAATACTCCCAGAAACCACTTATACAGGTAAATTTTTAAGTTTTATGTTTGAGTGCTCTGCACAAGAGAATTTTCTTCATCAAATTTCCACTATTTCCAAATGCCATTAAAAGTCCCATTTAAAAATAATATTTCTAGACTGTTTTGATTTCCATTTCAAAGTCAAGGAACACAAGTTCAAGGTAAGTGACTTGCTCACAGCTTCACAATTAAAGATCTCTTCTGTACAATTTGACTTCTAGTTCAGCATCCTATGCCCTAGCTAGGGTTACTATAATTCTAAAAGTATTTTTGATATTATTAGTTAAAATAAAGCAAAGCAAGGAAAAAGATTTTGCCGGGTGGTAAAAAGAATTTTACATCTTACCAATGGGTCTGACAGGACAAAGCCGAATTCTTCTGACACATGGAATTTTTCCAGGATACTCCTTGGATTTTCTAGGTGAGACTTCTCTTTTAGTGCCATGGCTCTAGTGCAGCTTCTAGATGCCCTGGAGACCTACTCTGCATACAGGATGGAACAACTATTTATTGGGAATGGCTGCTATATCCTGTCATTAAAACCCAGAAATCTACTGGGGCGGGTCATGGGATGGGGGGAGGAGGAAGGGGTGGAAGTAGTTTGCCAAAAAATTTAAATCAGAAATTTCTTGATTAAACAGCTAATTGGTTTCATTTTTACTTCTCTTTGTTTACAATTTTCAGGATAAATGAAACCACAGATTGGGTTCATTTATTTATTACTCTCTTATTTGCCACTTCTCTATGACTAGATCTTGACAGATTAGATAAATAACACTGTAAAATATATTGTTTACTTAGCATAGACAAAGATACTTATGAATTCCAATCTGAATGTTAAGGGACTAATTGTTCAGAAATTAAATTATGCCTTTTCTTCTAGCTTGACCTTCTATTGACCTTGACTAAACCAAAATTTCACTTAAAATTTCCATATACACTTAACCCCTGAAAGATCCCAAAAATTATTTGTAAATTCAGGCTCTCTCTTCACTGGCACCAAAATAATCCAGCTATTTCTGGAAGGATCATGGTTGTTGTTGCATGGTGCAAAACAGCTTCAGCCAGAGAAGAGCACAATTTATTACTCTTAGTAGGAAGAGTTTTGGAAGGCTTTAGGGAATCAACATGGCCTAGTGGATAGAACACAAGACTGAGAGTCAAAATAACCTCGGTTCTGATCCCAGCTCCATCACTCATCTGCTCTGTGACTTAGGGCTAGTAGCTTAACTTCTCTGTGCTTCAGTTACTTCATCTGTAAAATGGAGATTAAGACTGTAAACCCCTACTGGGACAGGAACTGTGTCCAACACAATTTGTTGTATTCCCCCCTGCGCCCCAGTGCTTAGTTTAGGGCCTGGCACAAAGCAAGAACTTAACAAATTCCACTATCATTACTATTATTAAGGTAATGCTCCCACCATGCCCCAAACAGCTGTCTTCTCCATCTACAGAGGCATCTCACACTCCTTGAGATCCTTATTCAAACATGTTACTTCTAGGAGATCTGTAATAGTAATAATAATAATGGCACTTTTAAGTACTTACTGTGTGCCAAGCACTGTTCTAAGCACTGGTTTAGAGAAGCAGTGTGGCGCAGTGGAAAGAGCACAGGCTTTGGAGTCAGGGCTCATGAGTTCGAATCCCAGCTCTGCCACTTGTCAGCTGTGTGACTATTAAGACTGTGAGCCCCACGTGGGACAACCTGATTCCCCTGTGTTTACCCCAGCGCTTAGAACAGTGCTCTGCACATAGTAAGCGCTTAACAAGTACCAACAATTTAGGTTGGACACGGTTTCTGTCCCATATAGGGCTCACACTCTTAATCCCCATTTTACAGATGAGGTAACTGAGTTACAGAGAAGTGAAATAACTTGGCCAAGGTCACACAGCAGATGTGTGACTCTGACCTCCTTGTTGGGCAGGGATTGTCTCCATCTGTTGCTGAATTGTACATTCCAAGAGCTTAGTACAGTGCTCTGCACACAATAAGTGCTAAAAAAAATACGATTGAATGAATGAATGCGTGGCAGAGCTGGGATTAGAACTCATGACCTTCTGACTCCCAGGCCCGTATTCTATTCACTAAGCCGTGCATCTTCAGCCACTAGCTACCAATGACCTGATTCTTCTGGACCCTCATATATTTTTTGCAGTCTGTTATATTGCTTGAAGCAGCGTGGACCAGCATTCAGATGCTGAATTACATATTCAAGAAGTGAGATTTACAGTAATGTCTACTTTCCCGTAAAGGATTCATAATTATGGCCACAGAGAGGCAGTGTTCTACAAAATATGAACAAGACCAGTGACCTGAAAATAGAGAAAAAAAATTATCGATTTCATCTCTTGATGTTTTTAAGAAAACAAAATATGGCTGAAACTAAAGCAGTTATGAGTCCTTCCGATAAAATGTTTAAAATAACAAATTGCTTCTGCATTGTCCTGCCTACCTCTCTACCCACTGGGAGTGACAAAACATGGATTCTATCATTAAAAAGCCCAGATGCCACAGGGTGGGAGAGGGAAAATCAGAAATACTAAGATTCCACATGGGAAGGAAAGGCACCTTGGAGGGAGAGGGTAATAGAATCTTGGAGGATATGATTGAAATTCTAAAAGACTTCCAATTGGGAGAGCAATTGGAAACAAACTTCAATCAATCGACAAATCCTATTTATTGAGTACTTACTGTGTGCAGAGAACTGTCCTAAGCAGAAATGATTCAATTAATAATGTTGGTATTTGTTAAGCGCTTACTATGTGCCAAGCACTGTTCTAAGCGCTGGGGGAGATACAGGGTCATCAGGTTGTCCCACGTGAGGCTCACAGTTAATCCCCATTTTACAGATGAGGTAACTGAGGCACCGAGAAGTTAAGTGACTTGCCCACAGTCACACAGCTGACAAGTAGCAGAGCCGGGATTCGAACTCATGACCTCTGACTGGTATGTGGGCTGCCCAGGGACCCTAAAATCAAGTTGCCTCCCACCCCTAAACTGGAGCAGTATATGCAGTATCAGCACTCAAGCTTCTTCTCTGAAGGGTTGAGAGACAGGTGAGGTTATTATTCATTCAATAGTATTTATTGATAATAATAATAATTTTGGTATTTGTTAAGCACTTACTATGTGCTCAGCACTGTTCTAAATGCTGGAGTTGATACAAGATAATCAGGTTAAACATAGTCCTGTCCCAAATAGGGCTCACAATCTTAACTCCCATTTTCCAGATGAGGGAACTGAAGCCCAGAGAACTTAAGTGACTTGCCCAAGGTCACAAAGCAGACAAATGGTGGAGCTAGGATTAGAACCCAGGAACTTCTGATTCCCAAGCCCATGCTCTAACCATTAGGCCACAGTGCCCCTCTAGGGAGGTTGGGGAGGAGTGGGGTGGCCCACATGAACCTTTTCAATGCTGACATAAATTTGCTGCTTGCTGTACTGTGGAGTCCCCACATGAGAAGGTGAGAGGGGTTCCTAGGCAGATTCTGAGTCTCCTCATTCAACAGTATTTGTTCCTTCTGTTTAAGTGTTGAAATCCAAATTTACATTGGCAAGTGACCCATTGTTTCTCTTTGTCTTTCCCCTTGGGCAAGGGCCATTTATAATTAATTTTCCTCTGTATATTTCCAAGCACTTAGTTCAGGGTTCAGCACAATGTTGGTGCTGAAGAAATCATTTTGCTGAAGATGGGGGTGGTATATTGGGTAAGTTCCACTAAAATAGGAAGGAGTAGGCCTACCATGAGCAAACAGAAAAAGGTTCTAAGGACTAGCTGGAGGGGCAGAGTATCCTAGTGTAAAGAACATGGGCTTGGAAGTCATAGGACCTGGATTCTAATGCTGTCTGCAGTACTTGTTTTCAGATATGTCCTTGGACACATTGCTACCTATATTTCACTCTGAATCTCTCATCTGCCTACAATAGTGTGGGTTTTCAACTGTACAAATGATATTTATTGAGCACCCACCAGGTGCAGTGCACTTGTACTAAGCACTTGGGGCAGCACAACAAACATGTAAGACGTTCTCTATTCACCATAAGCTTACACTCTAGCAAGTAAAATTCCACTGACATGGCAGATTACTACCAAGAACTAAACTCAATGAATGAATTCTCCTAAGACGAAGAGTAACCCATTTGACTAACTGGTACATTCAGGTGCAAGTCACTTTATTTCTCTGTACCTCAGTTTCTTCACCTGTTTCCCTCCTACTTAGAGAGTGAACCTCATGTGGGAAAGGGACTCTGTCAGACCTAGCTGATCATTTAGAACAGTAAGCACTTAAATACAATGATCAATTCTATTTAATAGAATAAAACCCATTTATAAACATTTCTGAGCATAAAGAAATTAGAAATATTGTTTGTGGATACATTATTCATTGTTCATTAGGGAGAATTCATATCCCTAGTATGACTGCAGGATCCTGTTTCCTGACAGGGCTGGCAACTGTAGATTCCCTGCCTGGGGAAAGCTGAAGTCACTGTGGTTTGGGAAAAGCTTGAGAAACAGTATGGCACTGTGTATAGAGCATGGACCTGGGAGTCAGAAAGTCATGGGTTCTAAATCTGGCTCCACCACTTTGCTGTGTGATCTTGGGAAAGTCACTGCACTTTGTGCCTCAGTTCCCTCATTTGGAAAATGAAGACTGAGACTGTGAGCCCCAGGTGGACAGGGACTGTCCAACATGATTTGCTGGTATCCACCCTAGTGCTTAGTACAGTGCCTGTCACTTAATAAGCACTTAAATAGCACAATTATTATTATTTTTATTATTAAAAATGCTGGGCAGAACAAACAAGAAGTCATGTGGCAGGTTGGTTTCTATATTTCCTAATTCAACTCTTTCATATTTGCCTTCACCCCAAGCCCACAGTGATAAGTGGGAGAACCAGTCCACAGGGAACTGTGTGGCCTAATGGAAAAATCACGAACCAGAGAGTCAGAGGACCTGGGTTCTAATCCCAGTTCTGTCACTTTTCTGTTCTGTAACCAAGTCACTGAACTTCTCTGAACCTCCATTACCTCAATCCTAGGTTAAATCCTAGGAGTGTGGCTCAGTGGAAAGAGCCTGGGTTTGGGAGTCAGAAGTCATGGGTTCTAATGCCGGCTCTGCCACTTGTCTGCTGGTGACTTTGGGCAAGTCACTTCACTTTTCTGTGCCTCAGTTACCTCATCTGTAAAATGGGGATTAAGATTGTGAGCTCCATGTGGGACAACCTGATCTTAGAGTTTAGAAGTAATGCTTTGCACATAGTAAGCACTTAATAAATACCAGCATTATTGTTATTATTATTATTACTCCCTCTGATTTAGACTGTTAGCCCCATGAGGGACAGGGTCCAGCCTGGTTATTTTGTATCTATCCCAGTGCTTAGCACTATGCCTGGCACATAGTAAGTGCTTAACAATTACCATTAAAAAAAAGGAAGATATAGAAGGAAGGTAAATGTGGCTGTAGCTGGGTCCAATTTCCTGAGAATCACTGACCATAAAATACAAAGGGAAAAGATGGCAGCACCTTCTTCTTCTCCAAAACTCTAGACTAAAGTACACCATTCTACAAAAACCATCTCTAAATTGTCAGACTATATGGTTTCTTAATTAGATATACTTCTCACACTCTGTACTTTCCGCTATTTTATCATAGCTCTTTGTTATAATGAAAATGTGGAAAATCCCTTGCACTTGAAAAAGAGGCATTTAAACTAGACAAGTGATTTCTGTTTCACTTTTAGTCAGGAGCTATAAATCTTTCCTGAACTTTTCATCCAATTAAACTTCCAGCTATATAAATATAACAATAAGAATAATAATGATTAATATTATGGTACTTGTTAAGCACTGTTCTAAGCACTGGGGTAGATACAAGCTAATCAGGTTGAACACAGTGCATGTCCCACAGGGGGCTCATAATCCCCATTTTGCAGATGAAGTAACTAAGATGAAGTAACTAAGACTCAGAGAAGTTAAATGTCTTGTCCAAGTTCACACAGGAGGCAACTGGCCAATCCAGGATTAAAACTGAGTTCCTACTGATTCCCAGGCCTGTGAAAATCCAATTTTATCCAGTTTTCCCATTTCATCATAAACAGCATAGATACCTGTCCTCTCAATGCAAAAAAGATTATTCTTTTAAAAAAAAATGTGTTTCAGATGTATATATGACTTTTTTAATACAAGCAATCCTCAGAACTAACACACATATATAATTAGTTATTGAAAACTGTCTCAGGTTGTAATGCTGTAAGTCAAAACTGATTATCTGACAGGTATATTGTTATAAATGAGACTTGAGTTCCTGAACCAAGGTTGGGTACACTATTTTCGTCAGAATTGTGAGGTCAACAAATAAAATATAGTTGAGTATAGCTTTTCTTCAGGAGAAGGGAGCTCCTTCTTATGGTGAGATTTTATCGATGGGTGTGAGAAGCTTTTGGACACATGTATGTTATAGCTTTGTTAAAAGTATGCATATTGAGCCAGAGAGGTTCCACGACCAGGTTGGTGACTTTGACTTTATCATACAGCGTGGCTCAGTGGAAAGAGCATGGGCTTTGGAGTCAGAGGTCATGGGTTCGAATCCCGACTCGGCCACTTCTCAGCTGACTGTGGGCAAGTCACTTCACTTCTCTGTGCCTCAGTTACTTCATCTGTAAAATGGGGATTAAGACTATTGAGCCCCACGTGGGACAACCTGATTCCCCTGTGTCTACCCCAGCACTTAGAACAGTGCTCTGCACATAGTAAGCGCTTAACAAATACCAACATTATTATTATAAGTGAAATGAGCATGTTGACCATCCCTGGTGACTCAAGCACCTCGAACCACATGATGAAGCTGTGACCATTTGAGATATTAGAGCAGAAGATAATTAGTCAGACATGCAGCATGAAAAGCAGTGGGGCTTAGTGGATAAAGAAAGGGCCTGGGAGTCAGAAAGAACTGGGTTCTAATCCTGTCTCCACCACATATCTGCTGTTTGACCTTGGGCGTATCACTAGACTTCTCTGTGCCTCAATTACCTTATTTGTAAAAAACGGGGATTAAGAGTGTGAGCCCAATGTGGGACACTGACTGTGTCCAACCTGATTAACTTGTATCCACCCCAGTGCTCACTACAGTGCTTGCACATAGTAAGTGCTTAACAAGTGTCAAGTTCAAAAAAAACCCCCAAGTCAAAGCAATACAGCACAAGGGGTTTTTGTTTCAATATTAATACAGATCTGAGGACAGACATCATCTGTTACCCTAAAAGCAGGTTCAACCTCATCCTCAAAATGTGTGAGGTGTTATTTATAGTCTGTGGTGTGCATGGTGTTTCTTCACACCAACAACAGAATCCAATTAAGTATGGCTCCAATTTCCAATCAGGGTGTGGCTGAAATTGACTGCAGAGGAAGAGTGTGGTTGAAGCATGATTTAGGAAAATGAGGTGGATGAATGCAAAACGGAAACTGAAAATAAGGTAATAATAATGATGGTAATTTGTTAAGCGCTACTTTGTGCCAAACGCTGTTCTAAGCACTAGGATAGATACCAGGTAATCAGGTTGTTCAAAGTGGGGCTCACAGTTTTAATCCCCAATTTCAGATGAGGTAACTGAGGCACAGAGAAGTTAAGTGACTTGCCCAAAGTCACACAGCTGACAAGTGGCGGGGTCAGAATTAGAACCTACAACCTCTGACTCTCAAGCCTGTGTTCTTTCCACTAAGCCATGCTTCTCCATAGCCATGCTGCTTCTCCATAAAATGGAGTAAGGCTGGTTACAAGTTGGTTTCCACACAAGTATAATAATTATTATTATTATGCAGCCATTAAAATTGAATGAAATCGAATGAAAAATGGGGTCTACCAGGTTGAACTATCTTCTGCTGCTCTCTTCCACTGTCCATAAGTATGAGCAATTGGCTTAGAACAGAGGCTTTAAGTCAGTCGGTCAGTCAGTCATATTTATTGAGTGCTTACTATGTGCAGACCACTGTACTTAGTGCTTGAGAGAGTACAATATAACAATTTAACAGACACACAGGAGCTTGCAATTTAAATGCTCTGAAGTAGAGAAACAAATGAAAACAGGACTGGGCACTGTGGGTGGCAAATGCAACAATGCAACCAGTCAGTCAGCTTTATTTGAAGGTAGAGGTTGTGGCTTATGACTGTTGAACTCTTCCGAGATCTAAATATAGGGCTCTGCACACAGAGGCTCAATAAATAATTTTGGGTCTTATCACACAAACACACCAGCGTGTGCACACGCACACACACACTCACACGTGCACACACACACTCCTCTCCCTAAATAGGGAGCTACCCCATGCCTGGTTTTATTTTATTTATTTCCCCCGATTAGACTGTAAGCCCATCAAACGGCAGGGACTGTCTCTATCTGTTGCCGACTTATTCATCCCAAGCACTTAGTACAGTGCTCTGCACATAGTAAGCGCTCAATAAATACTATTGAATGAATGAATGAATGAATTTGGAAAAAGTGGAAAAGAGCATGTGTCTGGGAGTCAGATGTACCTGGGTTCTAACGCTACCTCTGCCACTTGCATGCCATGCAACTTCAAATCACTTAACTTCTCTGTGCTTCAGTTCCCTCATCTGTAAAATGGGGATTAAATCCTCCCCTGGACTTAGACTGTGAGGCCCATGTGGGACAGGGAACTTAAGTGCTTAACTTACTTACTTAAGTAAGTTATCAGTGTCCTGATAACCTGTCCTGATAACCTGATTATCTTATATCTACCCCCATAGTTAGTACAGTGCCTAGAACAAAGTTAGTGCTGAATGAGTACCACTAATAATCCAAAAATTTGCTAGAGACCCATCTGCTGGTTAGCTTGTCCCACTGGGATGCTAGGGAGATCCACCTTCTGCCTCAGCTATCTCAGTATTGTGTTCCCAAAACACTTAGGCTTCCAGGATCAATGCTTGGGACATCTACACTGGGAATATTGGTAGCTGCCCATATGCTCGTTCTGTTTTCTGGAAAAAGAGGTCCTAGGAGTACCTGGCACTTCAAGTACAAAGGCTGCCACCCCGACTGCTCTCATAGTGCCGACAGTGAGGAAGCCAAGCTACAACTCTGCCCTAGATCCCCACATTACACTGTCGACCATCCCCTCCTCCTCCATACCTTATCTCACCTTGGCTTCACGGACTCTGTCCTCTCCTGGTTCTCCTCTTACCTCTCTGGCCGATCATTCTCGGTCTCCTACACTGGAGCCTCCTCCCCCTCCCATCCTTTAACTGTTGGAGTTCCTCAAGGGTCAGTTCTTGGCCTTCTTCTGTTCTCCATTTACACTCACTCCCTCGGTGAACTCATCCGCTCTCACGGCTTTGACTACCATCTCTACGCAGATGACACGCAGATCTACATCTCCGCCCCTGTCCTCTCCCCCTCCCTTCAGGCTCGCATCTCCTCCTGCCTCCGGGACGTCTCCACCTGGATGTCGGCCCGCCACCTAAAACTCAACATGAGCAAGACTGAGCTCCTCATCTTCCCTCCCAAACCCGGTCCGCTCCCAGACTTCTCTATCACCGTGGATGGCACGACCATCCTTCCCGTCCCGCAGGCCCGCAATCTCGGTGTCATCCTTGACTCGTCCCTCTCGTTCACCCCACACATCCTATCCGTTACCAAGACCTGCCGGTTTCACCTCTACAATATCGCCAAGATCCGCCCTTTCCTCTCCACCCAAACGGCTACCTTACTATTACGGGCTCTCGTTATATCCCGGCTAGACTACTGTGTCAGCCTTCTCTCTGACCTCCCTTCCTCCTCTCTCGCCCCGCTCCGGTCTATTCTTCACTCCGCTGCCCGGCTCATCTTCCTGCAGAAACGATCTGGGCATGTCACTCCCCTTCTTAAACAACTCCAGTGGTTGCCTATCGACCTCCGCTCCAAACAAAAACTCCTCACTCTAGGCTTCAAGGCTCTCCATCACCTTGCCCCTTCCTACCTCTCCTCCCTTCTCTCTTTCTACCGCCCACCCCGCACGCTCCACTCCTCTGCCGCCCACCTCCTCACTGTCCCTCGGTCTCGCCTATCCAGCCGTCGACCCCTGGGTCACGTCCTCCCGCGGTCCTGGAACGCCCTCCCTCCTCACCTCCGCCAAACTGATTCTCTTTCCCTCTTCAAAACCTTACTTAAAAATCACCTCTTCCAAGAGGCATTCCCAGACTGAGCTCCTCTTCCCCCTCTACTCCCTCTGCCATCCCCCCTTTACCTCTCCGCAGCTAAAGCCTCATTTTCCCCTTTTCCCTCTGCTCCTCCACCTCTCCCTTCCCATCCCCACAGCACTGTACTCGTCCGCTCAACTGTATATATTTTCGTTACCCTATTTATTTTGTTAATGAATTGTACATCGCCTTGATTCTATTTAGTTGCCATTGTTTTTACGAGATGTTCTTCCCCTTGACGCTGTTTAGTGCCATTGTTCTTGTCTGTCCGTCTCCCCCGATTAGACTGTAAGCCCGTCAAACGGCAGGGACTGTCTCTATCTGTTGCCGACTTGTTCATCCCAAGCACTTAGTACAGTGCTCTGCACATAGTAAGCGCTCAATAAATACTATTGAATGAATGAATGAATAAGGTGACCTCTACTGGCACTGTAGAATTCCACACATGCATTTGCCAATCTCCCTCAACACAGAGTTTTGTTGGTTAAATAAGTAAATAAATAAAAAATGCCAGAAGGAAATATCAGTGTGTATTTGCCTTGTGGGAATGTCTGTACTTCTGCCTAGTCTGACAACATTTTAAAGCTTTTGGCTTTGAAACAAATGAGAGGGCAATTGCTCTAATATGCATCACCGTGCAAGCAACGGACACAAAATAAAATTAGTAAGGCATTAGAAAGATATACACCAAAGTGTTCTTGGTGGAAATCCATGGAAGTTCTATAAATGCTGGGCTTTCAAAATAAATAGCAGATATAGGGGGACCTGGTTCCATCTCAAAACAAAGTGACTGACTGGTCTTAAAGTGCAATGAATCGTCAATCATTCTTAGCTCACAACTTTGTTGTTTGGTTTCTGAGAGTAATTAGTGGAGGGCCTTGCAGCCCTTAGAAGAAATTTCCATTTAACTTTTGAAGCATGAGAAAGACTTTTCTTAGCTTGCTAAAGTGGGGTATCACAAGATCAAAATGATGCTTCCAAGTATAACAATAAAGATAATTGTATTTATTAGGTGCTTAATATGTGCCAGGCATTGTCCTAAGCCCTGGAATGGATATAAGGAAATCAGGTTGGACATGGGCCCCCTCATGGGGCTCACAGTCTTAATCCCCATTTTACGGATGAGGTAACTGTGGCACAGAAAAGTGACTTGCCCAAGGACAAACAGCAGAGTCAGAATTAGAACCTATGACCCTCTGACTTCCAAGCTCATGTTCTATCCACTACACCATGCTGCTTCCCCGAGAAGCAGCGTGGCTCAGTGGAAAGAGCACGGGCTTTGGAGTCAGAGGTCATGGGTTTGAAACCCGGCTCAGCCACTTGTCAGCTGTGTGACTTCGGGCAAGTCACTTAACTTCTCGGTGCCTCAGTTCCCTCATCTGTAAAATGGGGATTAAGACTGTGAGCCCCACGTGGGACAACCTGACTCCCCTGTGTCTACCCCAGCGCTTAGAACAGTGCTCGGCACATAGTAAGCGCTTAACAAATACCAACATTTAGAAAGGACTAGAGTAGGGAAAGAGATGCAGAGAGGCTGACAACTAGGTTGGAATAGGTTTGGTAAGGGTCTGGATTAAGCTTAGACTTGGAAATGGAAAGAGGGATTCCAAATAATATTCTGGAGGAAGATGAGGTAATGTTTAAGGGATGAAGAAGAGAGGAATCAAAGATGATCATTATTGACACCCATCCTCTTTGACATCCATGTCCATTGCCCTCACCAGTTGTTCCAGACATTTAACTCCCTCCTCAAACCTCATCCCCCTTTCCCCTCATTCCTTGCCCCTAATGATCTGGCTACCTACTTTATTGAAAAAATTGAAACTACCAGGCACGATCTCCCTAAATCTCCCCTGCCCCTTCCCAGTCCCTCCTCCATCCTTCACAGCAGTATCTCCTTCACAGCAGTATCTCAAAAGGAGATCTGCCTTCTCTCAAAATCCACCCCCTTCACCTGCACATTCAATCCCTCCCCTTTGCATCATATCAAAATACTTGTCCCCATCTTCTCCCCTCCTTGACCACCATCTTCAAATGTTCCCTATCCAATGGCTTCTTCCACACTGCTTTCAAACATGGTCATGTCTCTCCTATCCTAAAAAAACCCCTCTTAACCCTAGTTATCGCCCCATGTCCTTCCTACCATTCCTCTCCAAACTCCTTGAGCGAGTTGTCTACACCTGCTGCTTTAAGTTCTTCTCCTCTTATTCTCTCTTTGACCCCTTCATTCTGACATCAATACCCTTTACTCTGTAGAAACCACTTTCTCAAAAGTTATTTCTTTTTGCCAAGTCCAATAGCCTCTTTGGAGTCAGAGGTCATGAGTTCGAATCCCAGCTCTGCCACTTGTCAGCTGTGTGACCGTGGGCAAGTCACTTAATAATAATAATAATAATAATGTTGGTATTTGTTAAGCGCTTACTATGTGCCGAGCACTGTTCTAAGCGCTGGGGTAGACACAGGGGAATCAGGTTGTCCCACGTGGGGCTCACAGTCTTAATCCCCATTTTACAGATGAGGGAACTGAGGCACCGAGAAGTTAAGTGACTTGCCCAAAGTCACACAGCTGACAAGTGTGACTTAACTTCTCGGTGCCTCAGTTACCTCATCTGTAAAATGGGGATTAAGACTGTGAGCCCCACGTGGGACATCCTGATTCCCCTGTGTCTACCCCAGCGCTTAGAACGGTGCTCGGCACATAGTAAGCGCTTAACAAATACCAACATTATTATTATTATTATTATCTTAATCCTCCTCAACCTCTCAGCTGCCTTCAACACTGTCAACCACCTCTTTCTCCTGGAAACATCATCCAACTTCAGCTTCACTGACACAGTCCTCTCCTGATTCTCCTCCTATGTCTCTTCCTGTTCATTCTCGGTCTCTTTGATGGTCTCCTCCTCTGCCTCCCACCCCCTAACTGTGGGTATCCCTCAAGGTACAGTTTTTCTATTCTCCTTTCTATTCTCCATCTACACTCACTCCCTTAGAGAACTCATTCACACCCATAGCTTTAACTACCACCTCTGTGTGGATGATTCCAAAATCTACATCTCCATCCCTGATCTCTTTCCCTCTCTGCAGTTTCAAATTTCCTCCTGCCTTCATTAGATTTCATCAGATCAGTTTCCTCTAATTGGATTCCCTACTATCACCTCAAATTTAACATGTCCCAAACAACTCCTTATTTTCCCACCCACACCCCATCTTCTTCCTGACTTTCCTATCATTGTAGACAGCAGCACCACCATCCTTCCTGTTTTACAATCCCGTAACCTTGGCATTATCTTTGACTCCTCTCTCTCATTCAACCCACACTTTCAAGATATTGGGTGTGGAAACCAACTCTTAACCAGCCTTACTCCATTTTGTTTTCAGTCTCCATTTTGCATTAATCTACCTTTTTTTCCTAAATCATGCTTCAGTCACACCTTTTCTCTGTTGTTAATTTCAGTTGCATCCTGTCTCAGTTAAGAAAACTGGAGCCACCCTTAATTGGATTCTGTTGTTTGTGTAAAGGAAAGCCATGCCCACCACCTGTCTGTAACTAGCTACCTCTCCCACCCCTCCAGGATGAGGCTGAGCCTGCTTTAAAGGCAACAGACTCTGCCTGTCCTCATTCATTCACTCATTCATTCAATCGTATTTATTGAGCATTTATTGTGTGCAGAACACTGTACTAAATGCTTGGAAAGCACAATTCAATCCTCAACCTCATCCATACAGGTCTGAATTAATAATGCAAAAAAAGCCCCTTATGCTGTGTTGCTGGGACTTGATTCCTTTTGGACTCGAAACAAGAAATCCTGTTTGTTCAACCTTCACAAAATCACTAAAATCCATTCTTGCCTCTCCATCAAAACTGCTTCCCAATCCAAGCACTTATTCTACCCCATCTTGAACAGTTTCCTTGCTGACCCCCCAGGCTTCTGTCTCTCCCCACTTCAAGCTATACTTCACTCTGCTTCCCGGATCATTTTTCTACAAAAACGATCAGTCCATGACTCTCCACTGCTCAAGAACCTCCTCATCAAACAGAAACTCCTCGTCATGACTTTAAAGCACTCAATCACCTTGCACTCTCACCTACCGCACCTTGCTACTCCCCTAATACATCTCAGGCCATACACTTTATTCCTCTAATGCAACCTACTCATTGTACCTCAATTTCATCTATCTCTCTGTCGATCTTTTGTCCACATCCTGCCTTTGGCATGGAAAAGCTTCCCTTTTCATATCTGACAGATGATTACTCTCCCCTCCTTCAAAGCCTTATTGAAAGGTACATTTCCTCCAAGAGGCCTTCCCTGACTAAGCCCTCATTTACTATTTTCCCACTCCCTTCTTCATCACCCTGACTTGCTCCTTTTATTCACTACTCCCACCCCCAGCTCCACAGCACTTATGTACACATCCATAATTTATTTAACACCTATATGCCCCTCTAGATTGTAACCTCGTTCTGGGCAGAGAATGTGTCTGTTTTATTGTTGTGTTGTACTCTCCCAAGCTCTTAGGACACTGCCCTGCACACAGTAAGCACTCAATAACTCTGATTGATTTGTTAATTGATTGATTCTGGACATAGTCAGAATCTTAGAAATTGCCTGCAGCCACTTGATGGAACCTGGGAAGTTCTTGACTGAAGCCTTTGTTAAGTGTTTATGCTATGCTAAGGTCTGGGGTAGGTACAAGGTTATCAGCTTAGACATGGTGCCTGCCCCATGCCTCCAATCAATCACATTTATTGAGTACATACTGTGTGCAGAGCACTGTAACAAGTGCTTGGGAAGAGTACAGCATAACAGAGATAGTAGATACATTCCCTTGCCCAAAAGGAGCTTACAGTCTACTAATAATAATAATTATGGTATTTGTTAAGCGCTTACTATGTTCCAGGCTCTGTACTAAGCCCTGGGGTGGGTGCAAGCACATCGGGTTGGACAGTCTCTATCCCATGAGGGGCTCACAGTCTCAATCCCCATTTTACAGATGAGTTAACTGAGGCACAGCGAAGTTAAGTGATTTACCTAAGGTCATACAGCAGACAAGTGGCAGATCCGGGATTAGAACCCATGAGCTTTTTGACTCCCAGGCCTGTGGACTTACAATATAGAGGTCTAGAAATGACCATATAGTTTATTGTCTACAACTAGAGTCTGTAGTCTTCACTGGCTTGGCACTTGTAGTTTCTAAAAGCCCTGGTTCTTGAGTCATTCAAGCTAATGAGGAGGAATCGCTAACTGTGATCTTGCTCATGGTCAGGTCTGCATAAAGCGTGGTTCGTCCTTTGATATTTTTTAACATCTCAGACCCGATTGGCTATATTTCTTCACTGTGTATCTTCGGTGACGAAAACCTCCTGCAACGGAGTCTTGCTGCCAGATTCAGGAATGGAAAAAATTTCAGGAGAGCCTCATCTGGACTCTGCCTTTAGTGGCCTCTTTAGCACCATACTGAGCCTGGGCCTAAAAACCCCTCCCCTACAAAGAGAGCAAACAGAAGAGAACTACCCTGGATTGTAAAGGGGTGTTGGAGATCTCCAGTAGGCTGGTCTCGAACTTCATAAACCACTGTGTTCTCCTAGTGGCCAAACACATTCACCTGAAGAGAAGAGCTGACAAAATCTTATACATCTTTGGGGAATCCCAACCTCCAGGTCAATGGTCAGAGATCAGAAGCACTATATCAATCAATCAATGGAATTTATTGAGCACTTACTATGTACAGAACACTGTATTAAGCATTTGGGAGAGCACTACATGCTGCACTACACTAAATACTCTTGTGGTAGCATCCTCATTGGCTTTGAAAACAGCATTACTTTGTTGATACATCATTTCATTCATTCAATCGTATTTATTGAGCACTTACTGTGTGCAAAATACTATACTTAACACTTGTACAAAGCGCTGTACTGTACTGGGAGAGTATAGCAACAAACAGACACATTCCTGTCCACAGTGAGCTCACAGTCTAGAGGGGGAGACAGACATTAATATGAATAAATAAATAGATTAAATAAATAAATAAATAAATACAGTACCAATATATACATATGTGTTGTGGGGATGGGAGGGAGGATGAATGTGGGGGGATGGGAGGGAGGATTAATGAAGAAGCAAGTAAGAACAGCTCAGAAGGGAGTGGTAGAAGAGGAGAGAAGGGCTTAATCAGGGAAGGCTTCTGAGAGGAGTCGTGCCTTCAATAAGGTTTTGAAGTGGGAGAGACCAATTATCTTCCTGATAAGAGGAGGGAGGGCATTCCAGGCCAGTGGTCATTTGCTTGTGGTCCCTTTGCCCCCATATCTATTCATTCCATAGCAGTGCATAGTAAGCCCAATCCACCTTGCACTGATGGGTTCATGTCCTCAAAACCATGGGAGGATAGCAAGATTTTTTAAAAGAACAAGGTAGAGGCAAGTGAAAGTGAAACAAACTCTTTTCTTGGTGACATATGCCAGCTGGACCAGAAAGTTCTCCCTGGGAAGGTCAGCAGTAGAAAGTACATTGTTCTGACAATGTCCTCTTGACTTCCAATTAGAAAAGCATACACTGTTGGGGATTTTTAAAGTACTCCAGGAAATGTTACCCACTTGCTTGCCATAAATATTTCTTCTGTGACAAAAATACAAAAACTCAGGAAAGGGAAGGGGTAAAAAACAGATTACAATTTTGTGGTGATAAGATTCAAGGTTAGCTTTATAAGTTTCCTGAAAACCACAATAAATATTTTGTAGTGCTTTCCTAGGAAGGAGTATCCTGGGAAAAACTGTTTGTAGGAAAGAACAAGGACAGTTTCGTTTATCTTCAACTGATCTGACTCACAGAGAATGTTCCAGTTCTAATATATGACTTTGATTTTTTCTTCCCCAAAAAGCCAAAAGTACTTTTTGTATCTAACAAAATAACCCAAATTAGTGGATTAGTGAATTATAAGCGAATTATTATTGTTAGTAAGGAAGGCAAGAATCATGGCTATGTAATATTTAGGAAAATGACATTAAAAAGGCAAATTAAACTGAAAAGAAATTGAAGACTGAATGCTCACTTACCTAACATTATTACAATAACATCAATTCAGCAAAAACATATAGAAACAGCCATTGGGTTCCATTCCTAATAATGATAACCATGGTATTTACTAAGCCAAAACACTGAGCTCAACTCTGGGGAAGTTACCTGATAATCAGAGCTGATCTGGTTGTCTTCCCTACTCAGGTCTCCCAATCAAAGAAATAGGAAGGGAGAGCAATTAATAGCAGTTTCCATTTTATAGGTAGGGGAAACTGAGAAACAGAGAGGTAAGAGGAGTTGCCCAAATTCACATAGCTGGCCAGTAGAAGACCTGGGCTTAGAACTACCATCTCTTGACTTTCTTTCTTGTGCTCTTTCTACTAATACTCTTACTAGACTGTGCTATCTCCCAAGTCATTATACTTTTCTGAAGGATGCAAATAGCAATTTTAACATTGTACCATGTTGTAGAGTTCATTTTAAAAGTGTGCCTTAAATCCTGTTCATTCATTTATAATTTCTAAAGATACTGATTCCTGATTTTTTTCCTTTTTTTATATTTGTTGAGTGCTTACTGTGAGCCAGGCACTCTATTAAGCACTGGGGTAGATGCAAGCAAGTTAATCAGGTTGGATAGGACCCTTGCCCCACATTGTGCTCACAGTCTTTGTCCCCATTTTACAGATGAAGTAACTGAGGCACAGAGAACTTAAGTGACTTGCCCAAAGTCACACAACAGACAAGTGGCAGAGCTGGGAAAAGAACACAGGCCCTCTGAATCCAAGATCCAAGCTCTATCCACTAGGCAACACTGCTTCTCATTTGAACCATATGGGAACATGCCTCAGTAGGAGCATCTTTCCCAGCAGCACTTAAGTGCCTACTTAATAAGTGCTTAACAAATACCATTATTACTTTTATATTATCATTATGCTGCCAGAAAGCAACACAAAGGAAAAATAGGTAAAATTAGAGTACTGATTTTTTTTAGTTGGATGAAATTTTCTAAATTTCCCCTGGCTACATTTTAGTAGAGTAAAATATAAAATTATTTTCAGAAGTCCTTCCCTAAATTCCATTCAGCTCACAGATTTGCAGATAAACTCTCACTGCTCTGCTGGAACTGGTTTGAACCCAGGGTCTGAATCATAACTCATGAAAGCCCAACCTGAATCAATACTGTCCTGCAAAATTCAGGATAGTCTGTTTTCTTATGGTATTTGTTCAGGGCTTATTAGTACCCCACTATACTAAGCACTGGCGTAATGATAATAGTAGTATTTGTTAAGCAATTACTGTGTGCGAGGCACCCTACTCAGAGCTGGGGTGGATACAAGCAAATTGGATTGGACACAGTTCCTGTCCCACATGGGGCTCACAGTCTCAATCCCCATTTTACAGATGAGTTGAGGCCCAGAGAAGTGAAGTGACTTGCCAAAGGTCACACAGCAGACACTTGGAAGAGCAGGGCTTAGAACCCACAACCTTCCGATTCCCAGGCCCATGCTCTATCCACTACGTCATGCTGCTTCTCTATGCCATGCTGCTTCTCTAGATGCAAGATAAATTGCACACAGTCCATGTCCCACAAGGGTTTCACAGTGTTAATCCCCATTTTACAGGTGAGGTAACTGAGGCACAGAGAAGTTAAATGACTTGCCCAAAGTCACACAGCCTACAAGTGGCAGAGCTGGAATTATAACCCACGTTCTTCAGACTCCCAGGCCCATGCTCTATCCATTAGGCCACATTGCTCCTCTAGTCTCATAATAGTCTCATAGTTCGACTCCCGGCTCTGCCACTTGTCAGCTGTGTGACTGTGGGCAAGTCACTTAACTTCTCTGTGCCTCAGTTACCTCATCTGTAAAATGGGGAATAACTGTGAGCCTCACGTGGGACAACCTGATTACCCTGTATCTACCCCAGTGCTTAGAACAGTGCTCTGCACATAGTAAGTGCTTAACAAATACCAACATTATAATACCCTGACTGGATTATTGTGTTAGCCTCCTCTCTGATCTCCCTTCCTCCTGTCTCTCCCCACTCAAGTCTATTCTTCATTCCGCTGCCTGGATCACCTTCCTACAGAAATGCTCTGGGCACGTTACTCCCCTCCTCAAAAACCTCCAGTGGTTGCCTATCAACCTTCACACGAAACAAAAACCCTTCACTCTTGGCTTCAAAGCTCTCCATCACCTTGCCCCCTCCTACCTCACCTCCCTTCTCCCTTTCTACTGCCCACCCTATACACACCTGTCCTCTGCCACTCACCTCCACACAGTGCCCCATTTGCACCTGTCCCGCCATCGATCCCTGGCCCACATCTTACTGCTGTCCTGGAATGCCCTCCCTCCTCATATCTCTCTTCCCTTCTTCAAAGCCCTACTGAGAGCTCACCTCCTCCAGGAGGTCTTCCCAAACTGAGCCCCCCATTTCCCTCTGCTCCTCCTCCCCTTCCCATCCCCCCTCCGCCATCTGCTCTTCCTCCTTCCCCTCCCCTCAGCACTGTGCATATTCTTATATATTATTACCCTCTTTATTTTGTTAATGAGGTGTATATCTCCATGATTCTCTTTATCTTGATGATGTTTTGTTTTGTTCTGTTTTGCTTTGCTTTGCTATCTCCCCCATTTAGACTGTGAGCCCGTTATTGGGCAGGGATTGCCTCTATCTGTTGCCGAATTGTACAATCCAAGTGCTTAGTACAGTGCTTTGCTCAACAAATACTATTGAATGAATGAATGAATGAATGAATGAATGAATGAATGGTCCGATTAAGATGGAGTTGGGGTCTACCCTAGACTCACTATACCTCTTCTAATTCAAAGCCAATGGTAAAGACTTGAATTGGCCTTGCATGTGTAACTACAGAGCCTAATCGCAACTTCCACAAAGGAGCCAGTGGGTCTACATGACCCCCCTGCTAAGGTCCCCCTCTTCTAGAGTGTAAACCCGGTGTGGGCAAGGATTGTCTCTATTGCTGAATTGTACTTTCCAAGCACTTAGTATAGTGTCCTGCACATAGTAAGCACTCCGTAAATATGATTGAATGAATACATGGTCTAGTGCATAGAGCACAGACCTGGGAGTAAGAAGGTCATGGGTTCTAATCCCAGCTCCTCTACTTGCCTGCTGCATGACTTAGGCAAGTCACTTAAGTTCTCTGGGCCTCAATTCCTCATCTGTAAAATGGAGATTAAGACTGTGAGCCTTATGTGGGACAGGGACTGTGTCCCACACAACTATTTTGTATCTAACCCAGGGCTAAGAACAGTGCCTAGCACATAGAAAGTGCTTAACAAAGTCCTTCATTATCATTTTTATTACTGTCAAAAAAGTGTTCATAACAGAGTCTCTCCCAGACAATGGGCATGGCACTGATTCTGTAGCTCTTACTTCATCCCCATTTGCAGGGAATGGGATGGAGATGCTGACATGAAGGTTATATTACCTTAAGGGCCCAGCTCACCATGTGCATTCTTTTTATGGTATTTGTTAACACTTACTATATGCCAGGCACTGTAAGCACTTGGATATATACAAGCTAATCAGGTTGGTCACAGTCCCTGTCCTCCAGGGGCTCACAGTCTTAACCCTGATTTTACAGATGAGATAACCAAGGCACAGAGGAAGTGAAGTTACTTGCCCAAGGTCACAAAGGAGAGAAGTAGTGACTCTGGGATTAGAACCCAGGTCCTTCTTACTCCCAGGCCCGTGCTCTATCCACTAGTCCACATTGCTTCTCACTTTTTTGGGCCCACTTTTTTTCCCCAGTGCTCCTTTTTGGACAGTATTTCTCAGCTAGGTGGAGGCTTCTTCTTCATTAGAATGATTTATTAGGCACATTCTCATGTGCCAGGCACTATTTGCAAGTGGTTGGATCCAGCAAAGAGGTGACAAGGCTTTGAACTGGGGAGGCTGCTCAAGGGAGAGGAAAGGGCAGATGCAGGAAATGTTGTGGATTGTCAGCCCCCTTGTAACTGCAGAGAACATGGCTCCCTCTCTCCTTGGTGGGCATAGGAGCGTGATGGGGCAGGTGTCACTTCTCACTCACTGGGATCTCTATTATTATTATCAAATGCCATCAAGTCGATTCTGATTCAAAGCGAGTCTATGGATAGATTTTCTCTGGAACATCCTATCTTCTGCCATAATCTGTAACCTTGCTAAAGGTTCTTCCATTATCGTTGTTATGGTTTCTATCCATCTAACTGCTGGCATGCCTCTTTCACATTTTCCCTGGACTTTTCCTTGCACTAGTGTCTTCTCCAGAGAATTAGTCCTCCTGATGATGTGTCCGAAACATGCTAATCTTAGTCGAGTCATTTGGCCTTCCAAAGGCCACAATGGCTTAATTTGCTCCAAAACCCATTTGTTTGTTTTTCAGGCAGTCCATGGTATTCACAAAAGCCTTCTCCAACAACACATTTCAAAAGAATCGATGCTCTTCCTTTCTATCAGGATCTCTGCTATAGGAAATACTGCAGTGTTCAATCAGCTCTTTGTCAAGTTCCCTACAGCTGCACTGTACTCTGGAACCTTTGAAAGGGAAATATGAATCTCACAAGTGGGGACCATGCGACTTGTATGTTTCTCCATTTCTCTTCACCAGAATCCAGCCTCTTGGTGCTGGATATGAATAGGAATGAGCTTGAAGAGACAGAGCACAAACACATCCTGGGTTCCTCATTTTATCAACCTGTGCTAAGAAGGTTGCACAGTGCCACACATACTCTCTCAGCCCCGTCAGTTATGTTCCCACTGCAACAAGTGAGTTGATAGCAGGATGTGTAGCAACACACTTATAATAATAATAATAAAATTGATAATAATAATAATGGTATTTGTGAAGCACTTACTATGTACCAGGCACTGTGCTAAGCACTGGGGTGGATACAAGCACATCAGGTTGGGCACAGACCCTCTCCCCCATGGGGCTCACAGTCTCAATCCCCATTTTACAGACTCAACCAAGGTCATATAGCGGACAAGTGGCAAAGCCGGAATTAGAACCCAAGACCTCCTGACTTCCAGGTCCACGCTCTATCCATTTTGCCATGCTGCTTCTTCTACAAAGTATATAGGCAGTCTTCCCTAACATTAGCTAACTACAAGCAGAACCTGGATGAGAACCCAAGCCTCCTGCTCTCAAGAGCAGTTCTCTTTCCACTGGACCAACAGCAGGACTATACCCAATTCAAGGCACTACTATACCCTGAAACACAATAAACATAGCTAAAGGAAGCAAATGCGATAGAGCAAAGAACAATCAATATTTGTGCACAAAGTGGAAGTAACTGCCAGGGACACATCTGTCTTTTCAGCCAAACCAAAACTAAATCCAACAAGGCCTACTGGAAAGATCTTGGGCCTGGGTGTCAGAGGATCCAGTTCTACCAGTTTCCTGCTTTGTGACTTGGGAAAGTCATAACTTCTATATGCCTCTGTTTCCTAATCTAATGGAAGATTTAACACTTATTCTCCCTCCAACTTGGACTGAGAGCCCTAAATAATAATAATAATGTTGGTATTTGTTAAGCGCTTACTATGTGCCGAGCACTGTTTTAAGCGCTGGGGTAGACACAGGGGAATCAGGTTGTCCCACGTGGGGCTCACAGTCTTAATCCCCATTTTACAGATGAGGGAACTGAGGCACAGAGAAGTTAAGTGACTTGCCCACAGTCACACAGCTGACAAGTGGCCGAGCCGGAATTCGAACCCATGACCTCTGACTCCAAAGCCCGTGCTCTTTCCACTGAGCCATGCTGCTTCTCATAGCCACGCTGCTTCTCATGGGGTAAGGACTGGGTCCAGCCTGAGTAACTTGTATCTACCCCAATGTCTAAAACAGTGTTTTTACACACAGTAAATGTTTAACAAGTATAACAATGATAATAATAATAATAATAATCTCCAAACCCAAAGTAAAGGTATGAATAAATCTTCCGAGGACAACTTCACACAGCAAATTACAGAAGAATGTGATGAGGGGGCAAGTGTCTTTCAGTTAATCAAAACAACTGTTTGTACTTTGGAACTTTCAAAGAGGAAATGTTAATGCCAGAAGTGGGAACAATGCACCTTGCATGTTTATCCATTCTTCTTCACCAGGATCTGGCCTCTTGGCACTGGTGATGAATAGGAATGAGCATGAAGACACAGAGCACAAACACTTCTGGGCTCCTCACTTTATTTTCCATGAAGAAATAGCCCTTAAAAGAGAAAAATACCATAAAGTTCTAATTCATATAGAGTTTGGTCTATGAAACAGAAGCCCAGGTTTCCAGTGCTGTAAAGTGCCCAGCCATTCTCCAGGGTCTTCTGCAACTCTGGCTTCAAGCTGTGGAAGAGTTAGAAAAGATAAAAGGTTACTATTGACACTTTCTAATAAAACAAATATGATTATCAAAATGAAAAGCATGAATTAGTAGGCCATTTTGCACACACAAGCTCAATAAATATTATTGAATGAATTAATTAATTTTGAATTTTTCAGGACTTTCCATTTTGAATCGAGAGCAAAAAGGTCACATAAACAATGAGACTCTAGTCAACTATATTACTTCCGTCTTTGATTAGGATAAAACTAAAAACTCCCCCTACAGTCTAGATGCTTCCTGTTTAGGGTTATCGCCATTCTGAACTACAACCCGTTTATCTGGCCATTCCTTCAAGATAAATCATTTGAGCTGTCCCAGTAACTCGATGCCTTATTCATTAATTAAATGATTTGTACAATAGTAGTCACGATTTACTGGAAAGGGTATAAAACTGGGGAAGAAAGAAATGAGACATTCCAATGAGCCTGGCTTCTACCCCTCCTGCAGTAGCCTCTTAATGTCACTTCACTAACCCCTTAGACTGCTGCGGGGCTGGAGTATCTAAGTGCTTAAGGTGTACACAGTCAAGTGCATAAGTAACACAGAGGATAGAGCAGGTAGGGGAATTGAAGGTTAGTCAGGGAAAGCCTCTTGGAGGGGATGTGATTTTATGAGGGTTTCGAAGTTAGGGACAGTGGTAGACTGTCGGATATGAAATGGAGAGGGAGATACAGGTCAGAGGGAGGACATGGTCAAGGAATCAATAGCAAGATAGATGAGACTGAGGAACAGAGAGTAGGTTGGCATTGAGAACCAGAGTTTAGTGATTGCATTATAATAGGAAATCAGTGAGATAAGGCAGGAGGAGAGCTGATTGAGTGACTTAAAGCCGCTGGAAAATCCTTTCTGTTTGATGCAGAGGTGGGTTTTTGAAGAGTGGGGAGATATTGACTGAATGCTTTTTCAGAAAAATGATCTGGGCAGCTGAGTAAAGTTGGACTGGAGTTGGGAGAGACAGGAGGAGGCTGATGGAGTCCGTGACAGATAATAATAATAAGTATGATATTTGTTAAGCACTTTCTATGTGCCAGGCACTGTACCAAGCGCTGGGGTGAACACAAGCAAATCGGGTTGGACACAGTCCCCGTCTCAAGTGGGGCTCACAGTCTCAATGCCTATTTTAAAGATGAGGTAACAACACACAGAAGTGAAGTGACTCACCTGAGGTCACATAGCAGACAAGTGGCAGAGTCAGGATTAGAACCCATGACCTTCTGATTTCCAGGCCCATGCTCTATCCACTATGCCATGCTGTTCAATTTGCTTAAAAGCCATTTGGTTGGTTGACGAATTTGTCTGGACAGACTATCAAATCTATCAATCCATAGTAGTAGAGGTTGAACTATGACCCAACATGCCACTGCCTCCCCCTGTCAGGCATGTGGCTCAAACTGCCCCCGGCCTGGTGTCTGCCCCCCACTCATAGCCCTACTGGCCTGGGCAGTGGCCACAAAGCTCCCCGGTCCAGGGGGTTGCCCCTGCATTGGACCGCTGCTGGGCCTGTGAGATTTCACTTCTGTTGCTTTTTTTTAATTAAAAAGAAAACAAGCACGAGCCTTCTCATTTTTCCTCCTCTACCTGCCCTGGGACCAGGACCAGTAGGTCTAGTGAGGAGAGTAGGAAGATGAACCTTGGGCAGCACAAACCCTCCCAAGAAGCTGGGAGTTTGTCCTAGTGGATAGAGTACGAGCAGGGGAGTCAGAAGGACCAGGGTTCTAATCCCGGCCCTACCACTTGTCTGCTTTGTGACCTTGGACAAGTCACATGACTTCTCTGGGTTTCAGTCAACTTATCTGTAAAATGGAGATTTACAGTGTGAGCCCCATGTGGGCAAGGACTGTATCCAACTTATATCTACCCCAGCATTTAGCGCAGTGCCCGACACATAGTAAGTGCTTAACAAATATTACAGTTATGATTATTACTACTAACTCCAGTTGAGGCAGCTCAGACTGGGGTTCCTCCTGCCCTACTATGCAGGGAAGGGGGTTCTACTCTGGGTTCACCCACAAACTCATCAGTTTCAGAGGAAAACACGCACACTCGCATGCCCCATCCACTCTCCGCACACAAGTCCCTTCCTCCCATGAAGCTTAACAGACAGTCCCACCTCCTTCTTCCCTGCAATGCCCCTTGCTCTGAAGATCTGATGACCCAGTAATTTAAACCAAAAAATGATCAATTGGTAGCCATTAAATACCCCTAGTTGGCGTATCATCTTGAAAGATTTCGCTTCATTCACATTTCAAAGTGCGCCGACCTAACTTGGAACCCATTTCAGAGATGTTGTGAAGGCAAAACAGACAGGATTTCATGTCGGATTGAAGGTGCAGGTTGAATGAGAAAGGTGAATTGAGGATAATGTCTAGGTTTCAGGCTTGTGAGACAGGGAGGATGTGGCATCGTCTACAGTGGTGAGAAAGATGGTGAGAGGACAGTATTTGAGGCGGGGGAAGGTGAGCAGTTCTGTTTCTGATATATTAAGTTCAAGATTTTAGTGAGACATCTAAATAGAGATGTCCTGAAGGCAGGAAGAAATGCCGGTCCAGACTCCACAGTACTGCCAGGTTTTGTTTTTTTTAAAATGGCATTCGATAAGTGCTTATTATATGTCAAACACTGTTGTAATCACTAGAATGGATACAAGTTAATTAGGTTGGATACAGTCTGTGTCCCACGTGGGGCTCACAGTCTAAATAGGAGGGAGGACATGAGAGCTGAGGCACAGAGAAGTTAAGTAACTCACCAAAGATCACAAGGCAAGCATTTAATAATAATGATGGCATTTGTTAAGTGCTTCCTATGTTCCAAGCACTGTTCTAAGTGCTGGGATAGATAATAGGTTATCAGGTTGTCCCACATGGCGCTCACAGTCTTAATCCCCGTTTTACAGATGTGGTAAATTAGGCAAAGAGAAACTAAGTGACTTGCCCAAAGTCACACTGCCGGGAAGTGGAAGAGCTGAGATTTAGAACCCATCTCCTCTGACTCCCAGACCCTTGTTCTTTCCTTTCAGACATGCTGCTTCCTAGGATTATGTTCCTGAAACTGTATCCAGCATATGGAAATCTTTCCACTCAGAAACCTCTAAAGGCAGCCTATCACCCTCAACTACTCTACATCAGCTCTCTCCATTTTACCTATGAGCAATCTTCAACTGCTATGCCCTAACTCCCACTTTTTGCTTCTTCTCTAAGGCTCACCTCCTAAATATCCCCTGCTCTCTTCTCATCCACCTCCAATCCCTTGCTCATCAATAAATCGTATTTACTGAGTGCTTACAGTATGCAAGGCACTGTATTAAGTGCTTGGAAGACTACAATATACCTAAGTTGACACTTTTCCTGGCCACAAGTCTACAGTCTAGAGGTCATCCTATTCCTTTGGCCTGGAACTCCCTTCCTAACCACAAATCTGCCATACTACAGCTCTCTCTACCTCCAAAGCCCTCCTAAAATCCCACCTCCACCCACAGACCTTCCCGGACTACTTCATGACACCCCAATTGACATCAATCTAACTGCCATCTGTAACACAAGTATTTATTTATACCCAACCTCAGTATCCATGAACCTATGTGAGTTCAATTTTTTTCTTCTGTCCACTATTTATAAACATGTTTTATTATATTTCTCCCCCACTGGGGCAGAGCTTCATTATGGGCAGGAAATACGTAACTACTTGCTGTTGCATTTTCCCAAACACTTGGTTCAGTGCACTGCATTCAGTGGGCACTCAAAAAATATCATTACTGTTGTAACTACTGAATAGCTCATTCAGAAAGACAGCCAATTCTCCCCAAAACATTGGGGTACAAAGTTTTGCGGAAAGGTGACGTTCTTTTGGAAATGGAGTTTACCCGGATAGAAGGTGATGGGATGGCTGAAAAAAATAGTTATGCAAATAAGCATACAGTTTGGTTGGTTGACAAATTTGTTTGACCAACCTATTAGCCAAGATATGGGGATCATGACGTGAACTTTTCTAAAGAGGTTGTTTGTCTAGAGAACTGAGTGTCAACACCAAGGCTATGCCCTCTTTGGCTGGCAGAGAAGCCTCTACCGCCATCTGATGGCTGAACTAGGGATGCATCAGTCTGTAAATAGAGTTTGGAATTTTAGATTTTTCTCACTTCCACACTTTTTACCCAATCTCACCACTTATGCATATATGAATATTCAATTCTTTTTGAAGCTCTATCATCCAGAGATTCACGCTACTACCTTACGTCGTTGATCTCTTACTTATAAGCTAGACTGAACAGTTCACTCATCAGCTCACCTCCTCCAGGAGGCCTTCCCAGACTGGGCCCTCCCTTTCCCTCTGCCCCTCCTCCCCTCCTCGTTCCCCCTACTCCCTCCCTCTGTTCTACCCCTTCCCCTCCCCACAGCACTTATGTATATTTGTATATATTATTTATTACTCTATTTTATTAATGATGCTTACATATCTATGATTCTATTTATCTTGATGGTATTGATGCCTACTTGTTTTGTTTTGCTTTCTGTCTCCCCCTTTTAGACTGTGAGCCCGCTGTTGGGCAGGGATTGTCTCTATCTGTTGCTGAATTGTACATTCCAAGTGCTTAGTGCAGTGCCCTGCACACAGTAAGCACTCAATAAATACGAATGAATGAATGAATGAATGAATGAATGAATGAATGAATGAATGAATGAAACAGTAATCTTACTCACTGTACCTTGATCTTGGCTATGTTGCCACCAACCCTTTGCCCATGTACTCCTCTGACCTGGGACTCCTTCCCCGCTTCATATATGACAGGCCACCACTCTCCCCACCTTCAAAGCCATCCTAAAAATCACATCTCCAAAAGGCCTTCCCCAACTAAGGCCTAATCTCCCCTACTCCCTCTCCCTTCTGTGTCACCCATGCACTTGGACTATACCCCTTAGGGAAGCAGCATGGCTCAGTGGAAAGAGCCCGGGCTTGGGAGTCAGAGGTCATGGGTTTGAATCCTGGCTCTGCCACTTGTCAGCTGTGTGACTATGGGCAAGTCACTTAACTTGTCTGTGCCTTAGCTACCTCATCTGTAAAATGGGGGTGAAGACTGTGAGCCTCATGTGGGACAATCTGAGTACCCTGAATCTGCCCCAGTGATTAGAATAGTGCTCTGCACATAGTAAGCGCTTAACAATACCAACTTTTTTTTTAAGCACTTAATATTCACTGCACCTATAACACTTAAGTAAATATCCTTATATTCTTTATACCATTACCCCTATCTGTAATGTATTTTAAGGTCTGTTTCTCCCTCTAGATTGTAAGCTCTTTGGTAGGGATCATGTCTTTCAACTCTAATGTACTCTCCCAAGTGCTTAATACAGTGCTCTGCACCCAGTAAGAGCTCAATAAATACCAGTGATTGATTGCCAACAATCTTTGATCTCCTTTTTCTCCTCTACTCTATAAATAATAGAAATTGTTAGGTTTCCCCCATTTGATTGTAAACCCTTAGAGGTTTGGACTCTGTCTTTTCCTTCTGATGAGTACTTGGTACAAAACTCTGCAAACAGTAGACACAATAGCATTCAGTAAGCACCACTGAGTGAGTGGTTTTCTGTTGGAGCTTCTGGAATGAGAGCAGAAACAAGAAGACTTCCAATAGGAAGGACTGGGCTGGCAACTTCAGGTAGCTGGAGTTAATGGATCCTTAGGTTTTCATTCATTCAATCGTATTTATTGAGAGCTTACTGTGTGCAGAGCACTGTACTAAGTTCTTGGAAAGTACAATTCAGCAACAAATAGAGACAATCCCTACCCAACAATGGGCTCACAGTTTAGAAATGGGCTCACTGTCTTTGCACACTTCACTCAGGTACTGGTGGTAGGTGGCGGCAGGAGGCTGAGGCCACAGGCTTCTTACAGGGCTCCCACCCATCTCTTGTGTTTGCATGTTAAAGCCTTAAACGAGATTCAGCCGCAACCAGAGGAAGAATGTAACCATTGACATATCAGCAAGGGACACATTTTAAGATAGACAGAAAACAAAAGTACCTACCCTGCCAAAATCATTTGGAATTAACCTTGAGTTGTGGACTAGGTATAATCTTCTAAACTGCATAAATGAAAATGACAAAAAAGCTGTTTAAAATGAAAGAAAAAAATTGAATGCTGTATAAACCTTTCCCAACTGTACAAAGTTCAGTGATTCTCAATTTTTTTTTCTTTCTAAACCACTGGATTTTCACTTTCATTCTACCTTGCTGAGTTAAATTTACTTTTTATTTTGTCATCATAAACTATATTTATGAAAACATGGAAGGTGTGCAAAGCCCTAAATCCCCAAGAATGAGGGTGGGGCAAGGCACAAGGAGCAGGAGCAGTATGTACAGGTACAGGAGGTACAGCAGGTACAGGAGCAGCATGAAGCAGCGTGGCTCAGTGGAAAGAGCACGAGATTGGGAGTCAGAGGTCATGGGTTCGAATCCCTTCTCTGCCACTTGTCAGCTGTGTGACTGTGGGCAAGTCACTTAACTTCTCTGTGCCTCAGTTATCTCATCTGTAAAATGGGGATTAAGCCTGTGAGCCTCATATGGGACAACCTGATTACCTTGTAAACCCCAGCACTTAGAACAGTGGTCTGCACATAGTAAGCCCTTAATAAATACCAACATTATTATTACAGGAGTCACAGAGAAACAAGGAAACAATTTGGGGGGAGAAGGGGTGAAAGGTTTAAAGGAACCTCACACACTAAAAGCCAATGTCAAAAAACATGACAACATTTTTCTTTGCTTCGTAGATCATCTGTAGGAAGGGTAATGCATTAATGGAATAATTTCTTTGTGTACTATATTTTTAACGTTTTATGTGACTTTTACATCAATATAATTGCTGGTTAAATATAAAATACACTAATTAATATTGCTATATTACTCACTGGGAAACAATCTAGAGTACATTTGGTGAAAGCAGGGTATGCAGCCTTAATTGAGAAATCAATCCCCCATTTATACTTATAACTTGGCCACTCTAGGTAATAGGAGTAGAATAATAATGATAATAATAATAATTATGGTATTATGTGTTTACTATATGTGAGGCACTGTATTATGAAAGGAAATCCAATCACTGTTCCTATGAAATAAATTGGTTCCAATTTACAACAGTTCGACTTAGATGCAATTTTCTGGAACCAATTGTCTTGCAAATTCAATGAGTGACAGTAAAAGAGAATACACTATAGAGGCTGTTTTTCTTGGAGCAGTCTTTACAGACCCTTAGTGCGAGAACCAAGAATTTATCCCCATTTGTAAACCTGTCAGTCACATTCTACCCTTCTGTTCAGCTTTGGCCCTTCAGAAAGCCATGGTGGTCTTGAGGAGCTTTCACCTCAAATTGGGAAGATAAACAAAATACAGAAGTCTTAATTCCAAACACCCATAAGAAGATCAGAGAAGGACTGGAGTGGGGAGAGATGGGGAGGTCGGCAAGAAGGATGATGTAGTGTCAAGGCAGGGTAGGATACATGTTTGGATCGGTGTGGAAGTAGTTTTATTTTGTTAATGAAATTACATAATAAATAAATTTAATAAATATAAATACATAATAAACATCACCTTGATTCTATTTATTTGCTATTGTTTTAATAAGATGTTCATCCCCTCGATTCTATTTATTGCTATTATTCTTGTCTGTCCATCTCCCCCGATTAGACTGTAAGCCTGTCAAAGGGCAGGGACTATCTCTATCTGTTACCGATTTGTACATTCCAAGCGCTTAGTACAGTGCTCTGCACATAGTTAGCGCTCAATAAATACTATTGAATGAATGAATGAATGAATGAATGAATGAATGAATGAATGAATGGAAAACACAGATTTTAGAGATGTGAAAGTAGAGCTGACTTGGCGTAGTGGATAGAGCACAGGCTTGGGAGTCAGAAGGTCAGGGGTTCTAAACCTGGCTCCGCCACTTCTCTGCTGTGTAACCTTGAGCAAGTCACTTAACTTCTCTGTGCCTCAGCAATCTAACCTGTAAAATGCAGATTGAGAGTGTGAGCCCCATGGGGGAAAGGGACTGTGTCCAACCCAATTTGCTTATATCCACCCCAGCACTTACTATGATGCCTCGCACATAGTAAGCACTTAATACCATAATTATTTTTATTATCATTATTATTCTACTCCCATTACCTAGAGTGGCCAAGTTTTCTAACGATCAAAATGAGTTGGGGTAGGACTTCCAATAGTCCTAGAAAATGGGATGGAGGCAGAATAAAAAGGCAAGATTGAGACATAAAGTGAGAGAGAGCAAAAATGAAAGTACTAGAAAGGGGGAAGAACGAGAGAGAGGGAGATGAAAAAGCAAGAAAGTGGAAAAGAGACAGAACACGTGAACAAACCAGTCACACCCCCACCCAGAGGAACACATGTAATTCACTGCAACAGATCTCTGCAGCATGTACAGCCGCAGTAGGGAAAAAAGCAAGAAAAGAAAAATAGCAAACCAGCACCACTCTGCTAAAGTTTGCTACATGGATTTCTCACTGCAGCTGTCCTAAACACAGCCTGTATGGGTCAGAAGAGGGAGAAATTCTGGGAAAAGCAGCAAAGACAGAACTGTCATCAATATCTCTTTCTCTGCTTTTACCTGCTCCAGATACTGCTGTCTTGCCAAGTTGGAAAGCAGTGTATCCTAGTGCATAGAGCATGAGTCTGAGAATCAGAAAGACTGATTTCTAATCAGGTTTCTAATTCCAGTTCTGCCGTTTGCTTGCTGTGTGACTTTGGGCAAGTCAGTTAACTTCTCAGTGGCTCAGTTACTTAATCTGTAAAATGGGGATTAAGACTGTGAGCCCACATGGGACATGGACTGTGTCCAACCTGATTGTCTTGTATCTACCCCAGTGCTTACTTAGTACAGTGTCTGGAACATAGTAAGTGCTTAAAACTTTTCATAACATAAAAATCAAAATCTGGGCTCTTTGCCATTGTCTTACCTCATGCCTCACTATAGCCATTCGAACTTTTGTGAGTTCTCCCGGCTGTCTTTCAGGAGGTAGGTCTGGGGGACAAAAATTTTATTCTTATTTGATTCTAAAGCCTGGTCAATCAATCAATTAGTGGTATTTATTGAGAGTTTACTATGTGCAAAGCATTGTACTGAATGGTTGAGAGAATACAGTACAACAGAATTAGCAGACGTTCCCTGACCACAGTCATGTTGCCCTTGCTTTTTGCTGGGTAGCACTCCTACCAGGCAAAAAACAAAAACAATACACTTTGCCTTGTGACTTTTCACAGTTCTCATTTTAAACATCTTTTTTTATATTTCAGCATTTTGTAAGTGTCCCTTCTATATTAATTTTTAGTAACTCTTCAATCTGATAACTTCAATTTAGCCACAGGAATAAAAAGTGAAGAATGAAGAGAGGTGGGGAAAAAACAAAGAGAGAGAAAAAATGATTGTGCATCTTCCATTTTAATATGGACAATTGAGAAATAGGTGAGTCCTTTCTTTCTGGATCAAAATGTAGGGAAACTGGGAAACTGTACTGTCTGTTCTAGGTAGGCAACTGGAATTGTACTCTATGAGGAGGTGGTTGCATGCTGACTGGAGAAATAGTGTTGCCCAGTGGCTGGAGCACAGGTCTGGGAGCATAAGGACCTGGGGTCTAATAATAATGTTGGTATTTCTTAAGCGCTTACTATGTGCCGAGCACTGTTCTAAGCGCTGGGGTAGACATAGGGGAATCAGGTTGTCCCACGTGGGGCTCACAGTCTTAATCCCCATTTTACAGATGAGGGAACTGAGGCACAGAGAAGTTAAGTGACTTGCCCACAGTCACCCAGCCGACAAGTGGCAGAGCTGGGATTCGAACTCATGAGCCCTGACTCCAAAGCCCATGCTCACATGTCTGCAGTGTGATCTTGGGCTAGTCGCTTAACTTCTCTGGGCCTCAGTTCCCTCACGTGCATAATGGAGATTCAATATCTATTTTCCCTCCTACTCAGACCGTGAGCCCCATGTGCGACCTGATTATCTCCTCATCTAGATGGTAAGCTCATTGTGAGCAAGGAATGTGTCTGTTTATTGTTATAGTGTACTCTCCCTAGCACTGAGTAGAGTGCTCTGCACAAAGCGCTCAATAAAAATGTTTGACAACACAAAATATACAATCCTTAGCTACTGCTTGCAAATGGGGTTGCTCATTGAGGACTCCCAGCATCATCAAAGTTGCAGGCTTCCAGGGGAGTCTAGCCATGTTCTGAGAGGTGTTCAGATGGTAGATGACCTGGCCCTCCTTCCCGAGCGGGAGACACCACAGAAGTGACTTGCAATTGTACTGTTTCTATTGTTTATTTAGGTATATAGGCTTCTTCCATTAGTGTTACGCTACCTCTTCTTTGGATGTCCTTGAAAACAACTGGTTCCTGAAAACTGCATCTTAAATCAAAATTCTGTAAAGTAAGAACTAATTTTCTCTTAGGAACAATGTTAGAAATGGAGGATTGTTTCCTCAACCAAGGCTGCAATCCCTATTTATACCAAAATTACCCAGAATTGTGTACTCGATTATACACAAATAATTAACCTATATTGATCAATATATTAAGTCCAAGAGGTTCCGAAATATGGTAACCAGTGACTGGTGACTCTGCCCAGCAAATCAGTCAACCCCTATCTCCACCCATAGCCTCTCCCAAGCCACCCCCCTTTTCTCTCCACATCATGGCTTTTAAAATTGTTTTCCCATTTCCCTCCAGCTCCTGTCCTCCCACCACCACTCACAACCTGAAACTTGTGCCATAAAGAAGGTCAGGCCTGTAAAAACCGAACCAATGTGCTGGAAATCTCAAGTGGAATGTAAACTTGGAAATGTATGTGCCATTCAGTCAAACTTGAAATACCTCAAGTCAAGGACTGCATGTATTTGTGCATGTGTGTTTGCCTGCCTTTCACTGTTAGACTAAAAACTCCTCAAAGGCAGAAAGCACAAATAACTCTTCCCCTGAAACACTCGAACAATCCCATACTGAGTTCTATACCATGCAGGTGGCTCAGTAAAAACTGCTGACTGGCTGATTTACTGGTAAAACTGGTTAAGAGGCTTATTTATCGAAGATCATTCTGTCCAAAGTGAAACCACTGCACTAGAAAAGAATGCCTAGAAGTGAAAACAAGATAAATGCTGTTGGCCTGGGCCACTAGACAAGCTGTACTGCTAGAATGCTCAAACTTCTACTCATTTCCTATGGCCAGACTGGATTCCCCAAATAGAAATGTTAAGTTATAATTATAAGATTCAGTGCTTAAACACTGTCAAATTTGGTATTCGTTACAGATTATAGAGACAACATTGCAGGTACTCAATGAATATTAAGTACATTGAATAGTAAACTTCCCGCCCATTCAAAAAAAAAAATCTTACTCATCACTTTGTGATTCCACTGCATGTGTACGAATTGTCAGTCCACTGTATTTGATCACTGGGATGATAATCATGACCAGCAACATAACTAAAGGGAGGATAATAAGTAGCATCCAATTTGACCAAATGTTGTTTGAATATCTCTCAACTAGAAGCTTATCTAAACAAAGAAAAAGCAGACCAGTTAGAAACTACTATACTAGTAGCTTAGTCATTTAGCTGTTAAAAATGGAAATAACTCATCTACATTGGCCTCTACCATGAATATCAAAGGTTGCTGTATCTCCCCTAAAATAGCTTCAGGACCAACCACACTGCTACCTTTGGATCACAGAGTCATCTCATAATTCAACACCAGACCCACGTGGCCTCTGTGACTCTCCCCCACACCCTCCCAGCCTTTGGTTCTCATCACAGGGTTACTGTGAAGGTCACAATATCAGTGGCTCCAAAGGGCATGAGTAAAACTGATGTAAGTGGAACCATGGTGTCATGGAAGAAAATACCACTACTGAGTACAGTGGCCACCAACTGAACACTCTTTTGCTGTGCAGGAAGCAATAAAAATACATTGCACAGATACCTAATGCAGCATAACATAACGTAAAGTCATTATAAAAACACACTAAAAGGTTATCTGCAGCAATCCGCAGAATCTAGATCAAGGGTACTTCTCATCTCACTCCCCTTCCTTGTTTTAGAGTAAATGGGTTTCCCTTTGCATCCCTAGAAACACAGGCTCCATTTCTGTATCATGGGACTCGGTGGCAGGAGCCAAGTTTGAGGGAAACTGAACATTGAAAATAAAAATACCAGAGATAAAGACATCAAGTTCAGTATCCATACTGGACAGGAGACAAGTCAGCTGAAAACCAGACGGAAAACCATCCTAAGACCTTGTGGCAGCTAAAGCTCCTATCTAAAAGGAGCAAATCACCCCATTCAATTAAAAATATAAACGATTACATTTCCACAACAGAGTGCAATCTGGATGCAAAGTGATGGACTTGACCCTCTTTAGGTCTATTGTTCTACCCAAGTCAGAACTTAAATCCACTTGAGGAGGAAACAAACTTGCTTTACATAATTTATTATTGATGAGGACAGGGATTGTGTCTACCAACTGTATTGTACTCTCCCGAGAGTTTAGTACAGTGCTCTGTAAAAATGAAGTGCTCAATGAATACCACTGATTGCTTGAGATACTAACCAGACACTGAAAGTAATCCACTGTCAATACTTCCCCCTACTCCAGGACCTTGAGTTTTGCAATCAGGAGGGAGCCAACCAGGATCACAGTGACAATTTTTTCTTGAATTGCAAATCTGAAATCAGGGGAAAATATCATAGCAAAATTGCCTACTTGGGAAAATTCTCAAAGAAGAGAAAATGTATTATCCAATGCACTTGTCTCTCCCACCGCCAACTTCTGGCTGATACTCTCTCTTTTGCCTGAAACCCATTTCCCCTTAGCACCTGGCAAATCATGGTTCTCCCCATCTTCAAAGCCCTTCTGAAATCACATTACCTCCAAAATGTCTTCCCCAATTAACCTCTCCTCTCCCCACCCTCCACCCTCCACTGCCACTTTTTTCTGCCACGTCAGTACTTCTGCACCCCCAAAGAACTTGGGTATCAACCCACCCATACAGCACTTATGCATGTATGTTTATACACCATTGTTTTACCCTATTTCAGAATCTGTTTCTTCCCTCTCCCTCTCCTACCCTGCCCCTCTGGTAAATTGTAAATTCCTCAAGGGCAGGGATCACGTCATTCTATTAAGTCTATAGCAGTCTCACAAGTGCTTTGACCAAAAGTCACTGAATACTGGTGCTTTCAGGGCATCATAGGATATCCTTAGCTCCCTGTGGTGGAGTGGAGTTTAGGTACTGAGGGGAGGGGCAGGAGCAATAGCGATCTTGAGGCTAGGAGTGGCATTCATTTCTTGTTGCACTGTATTTTGGAGAAATAATGAAAAATCCACTACAGCAAAAAGAAGACTTTGTTAGCCTTCTAGGGAAGCAGCAGAGGAAGCTAAACCAACTACTGGGTGGAAGAATGTGGGTCCAACCTGTATAGTAGTAATGATAATAGTGATAACATTAATGGAATTTGTTAGGTACTTAATATGTACCAAGCTCTATACTAAAAAGAAGACTTTGTTAGCCTTCTAGGGAAGCAGCAGAGGAAGCTAAACCAACTACTGGGTGGAAGAATGTGGGTCCAACCTGTATAGTAGTAATGATAATAGTGATAACATTAATGGAATTTGTTAGGTACTTAATATGTACCAAGCTCTATACTAAACTCTGGGCGAGAAGCAGTATGGACTGGTGGATAGACCATGGTCCTGGAAATCAGAAGGACCTGGGTTCTAATTCGGTTCTACCACTTGTCTGCTCTGTGACCTTGGACAAGTCACTTCACTTCTCTGTGCCTCAGTTACCTCATCTATAAAAATGGGGATTAAGACTGTGAGCCTCATGTGAGACAGGGACTGTGTCCAATGTGATTTGCTTGTATCTGCCCCAGCACTTAGTACAGTGCCTGGCACACAATAAGCATTTAACAAATTCAACTGTTATTATTATTACTATTATTATTACAAGATAATCAGGTCAGACACAATCCCTATCCCACAAGGGGCTCACAATCTAAGTATGATGGAGAACAAGTATTTTATCCCCATCATATAGATGAGGAACCTGATGCACAGTGACTTGACCAAGGTCAAACAACAGGCAAGTGACAGAGCTGGGACTAGAGCCCAGGACCTCTGACTCCCATGCTCCTTCCACTAGGCCAAGAAAACTATCTCTAAATACACTGGGCAGTTGGACTGGGGAGAGTGATGTATTGGGGTTGTGCAATGACCCATAGTCAGACAAACCTATATATAGGAATCATTTCAAAACCAGAAAGAAAACATTAACACCACTACTAGAATAATTTTTTTGTGGTTACTTACTCCGTGTCCATTGCACTTTAAATAACAATCAAATCCAAGAACAGAAACATCAACACATTCTCGATTTAGGCAAATCTATAAATTCAATGAAAATACAAGTTAAAAAAGAGCCTTGTAAAAAAAGTCATCATCTCAACAATCTTCATAAATTGTGGCTTAACGATTCAGAAATAGTACTATTTTTAGTTTTTGCTATTGTTGATTTTTCATTATTTCTCCAAAATACAATGCAAAAATAAATGAATGCCACTCCTACTATGAATCTTCTAAGTCCACTTCACTGACAGCCTAATTGAAAAGTCTATCTATACTCAGAGATTCCAACTAACGATTACCTCAAATGATGGTAGAACTTCTGAAAATAATATTTCTTGTCCATCCATACAGCAAACTCCCACCTTTCCCATGCTCTTTCCACACCCCCAATGCCACATATGCATCCTCCCTATATGACATATGTCAGTCAGACCAAAAATAGCCTTATCATTGTCAGGAGGGCAGTGAATGCATGGAGATGGAGCAAACAAACTCTCAGCCAAGATTGGAGGGTGGCAAATTTTATCCTGGAGAATAAGGAGATGTGTGAGCTTGTTGTGGGTAGGGAATGTGTCTGTTTATTGTTGTACTGAACTCTCCCAAGAGCTTAGTACAATACCCTACACACCATAGGCAATCAATCAATACAACTGAATGAAGGGGGGGAGTGAAGGGGGCGAGGAGGGTTTGGGAGAGGTGTCCACTACCTAAGTCTGTTTGAGCCTCTCTCTTGCCTTGCTTAGAACAATGGCATCTACCTTGCATATTTCAATTAATACTTCCTGAATGGCTGACTTGGAAGCAAAAGATTAAGCCATTTATCATTTATGAGTAGGAAGAGTAGGTGGTAGAGGAAGGGTAACTCCAAGTTGGCAATGGTTTTCTTTAGAGTGAAAGTTCCTTTGATGAACTATAGGAATTGCGGTTTTATGTTAAAAGATCCATTTGTAAATTAAGTGATTAATAAATATATTGGCCAGATGTTCCACATAGGCAGGATGGTTATGTGATGCAGCATTCTTTTCTGAAAAGTCTAAGGCAAGATCCAATAAAGTCCCGCTTTTGTCAGGGATGGTGAGGAGGGATCATTTTGCTGTTGTGACAGTGACAACAGCAAGGAGGAGGAGGAGGTGGAGGAGGAGAGGGAGAAATAAAAAAAAGGAGTATATAAAATGTCAAGGAAGAAACCAATAAATAGGATGGGGCTACAGAAGTTTCCAAACAAAACGTGTTGCTTAAATGTCAGCTTGTATTATCTGAAGAAATAGATAAACAGGTATTAGCAGGTCTGCTTATTTCAACTGTGTGTTCATGTCCTTAAAGTTTACAGTTTCTTGATGTTTGAGAGTTGCTTGTTTCTTCCTGTGTTGCTGGACTCTGCAACTTTCTCACAGAGTTTACAGAAAGTTGCTTGACTGCACAGCCTTAGCCTACACCATGCAATCAAGCAAACAGTCCTTTTGAACCTTGAAGTGGCAAAGACACAATCTAACTAGCAGCCAGTAGGAAGATAAGTTCTTTAAATCCCCAACGCTTTCACAAACCAATGCTACTTTTGGTTTATGGTTTGGATCCTAAGTGGATAATAGTAATGATGATGATGATAATAACAATAATTACATTTGTTAAGTGACTGCTATGTGCTAAGCACTGGACTAGGGGTTGGGATAAATAAAGGCTAGTCAGATGAGACCCAGTCCTTCTCCCACGTCTTTTTAAGGTGGGGACAGAGAATGGGTATTTAATCCCCATCTGACAGATCAGGAAACAGACTCAGAAAAGATTAGGGATTTGTCCAAGGTCATTCAGCAGTCAAGTGAAGAGCTGGATTAGAATCTACGTCTCTTGACTCACAATCTTAATCTCTTCTACAGGACCACACTGCTTCTCCAGGTGGGTAAATATAGTTTCATATGACTTTAATAGAATTATTTGAAATAATTACCTGTTTAAAACCACACAAGCTTCCATCATACACCCATATAGGGTCCTGTTTTTGGTAATGCAGTCTATAATCTAAGGTAATGCAAACGTGTCCGTTCACAGAAACATAAATGACAGTTGCTTGGGTTTGAAAGAATGGTTTGGAACTTTTATATTTACATATTATTTTTCCACAGCGAAGATCTCTATAAAAGTACAAGCAGAGGAAAGTCATTATCACATTTGGTGGTACAAAAATACAAACATTTAAAGCAGCAAATACTGTGAGAATTTGGATACTATTTGAAAATATAAATCTATGAAAAAACTCAATATTTTTCAAAGGACTATTTTTCAAAAAAACAGGATTTGTCCACAGGCAGATAACAATAATGATAATAATAATTGTATTTAAGTGCTGATTGTGTACCAAAACTGTACTGCACACTGGGGTAGATACAAGATAATTAGATTCCACCGGGAACTCACAGGTTAAGTAGATGGTAAATGTTAGCTTGAATTGCCCAGTTAAGGCAAATCATCCGGAGAGTTGTTCTACCTTCATCTTCCCTTTAGCTATGCAAATCCTGACACTAATGTAACCAGAGCTCTTTTCATTTCTGGAAACATTACCCCTGACATTCATAGAAGTTTGCATTGTTTTCATTCTACTTTGTAATTGTAAATTAAAATCATGATATAGAATATTTTGTTCTTAGAAACTAAAATTATTATTGTGGTCATTGTAATATCCCTCAAATCAATATTTTCTCAGCTGGATATACATTTTTAAGGGATTCACTCAAAGGATATTACTCCTTATATATAAATATTCAAAAATAAAGGCCTGTAGACTTAAAATTTCTCAATGAAGATTTTTAAAATACAGAAATGTAACAGCCTGATAGACATTAGTCAAAGCTATTAGCAATAAATGTAAGACCTAAATGTATCAGCAGTGTCATCTCCAATTTAATCAGTCAATCAATCATATATATTGAGCACTTATTTTGTGCAGAGCATCATACTAATTGCTTGGGAGAGTACATTATAGCACAGTTGGGAGATATATCCTTGCCCACAAGGAGCTTAGAGTCTAGATGGGGAGGCAGACATTGAAATAAATTATAAATATGCTGTGGGGCTGAGGGTGGAGTTAATGAAGGGTACAAAACTAAGTGCAACCCCAAGTGCAGAAGAGCAAAATGAGGACTTAGGAAAGGCCTCCTGGAGGTGATGTGATTTAAAAAAGGCTTTGAAGGTGGGGAGAATGATGGTCTGTCAGATAAGAAGAGGGAGGGAGTACCAGGCCAGAGACAGGATGTGTGTGGTTGGCAGTGAGATTGACAAGATAGAGGTACATTGATTAGTTGGCAGTGAGATTGACAAGATAGAGGTACAATGATTAGCTTGGCGATAGAGAAGTGAAGTATATGGGCTGGGTTGTAGTAGGAAATCAGTGAGGTAAGATAGGAGGGGGCAAAGTGATTGAATGCTTCAAAGCTCAATGGAAAGGAATTTCTGTTTGATGTAGCGATGGAGGGGCAACCACTGGAGGTTCTTGAGGAGTGGGGAAACATGACCAGATGTGGTGTTTTTTTTAGAAATATGATCTGGGCAGCAGAGTGAAATATAGATTGGAGTGAGAAGAAACAGGAGTTATGGGGGACAGCAAAGAGGCTGATGCAGTAATCCAGGTGGGATAGGATGAGTGCTTGGATCAACATAGCAGCATTTTGGATGGAGAGGAAAGGGTGGATTGGGAAGGCAGAACCGATTCCTGGCAACATACTTCCATTGGCACAATTTATATCCGGTTTTGGTACGACCACAGCTCCCAGATCGATCAGTTTTACTATTAAGTTCTTCATAACAGGGAAAAGCACCATTTTCCACATCTGAAAAAAATAACGGAGCTTATTTGGATGATTTCTACTGCAAAACTATTAGTCACAATGTACAATAGTCACAAACTTTTCCCAAACAATGAGATTTTTTTTTTTAGGCTGTCCATACTTTTCTAAGGACCAACAAGGCCAGTAACAATCTTCAAATAGCCATGATTTAAAACGAACTAAAAGACAATGAGTACGGGTACCTTTCCCAAATATGGAACGGCATTGGTTATCCGGACTTGGGCATTTTCCTTTATAGCAGAATGCAGTTCTGGAACGGCACGGACGGCCATCCTGGACAAATAAGTCAGGTTGACAGAACGCTGAAGATCCATTGCAGTACTCTGGGACATCACAGTCCTGATCTAATTGCTGCCTACATATTGTACCCTTTTTAATAAACTGGTAGGGGGAAAGAGAGAAGAAAAGAGACTATGAAGTAAGAGATTCATTTCAGGGTCAATGATGTGAAGTTCTGCAAAATCCTGCTGGAACTTTTGTCTTGGGAATTCTTCAGGAAACATTAGCTCTTACTTGACAGCCACTGCAGCACTGTCCCAAAGAACATTTGGCTCCAGGTTGCAGTCTACAGGTTGCAGCATTACAACATTTATTATCCTTACACACCTGAAAACAAATGAAATATGACCAGATTAAAAGTGTATCTTACATCTGACTTTAAATTGTGGAACACATGGTAACAGATTGCTGTAATATTCTCTTTTATTGTCTCCCTGATCTCTTCAGCATAGTTACATATAAGATGCATATTTCATTCTTCCTATCGCACTATTTGAAACACATTATCCCCCTCCCCCAAACCTCTAAAAGTTCCCTCTTATTTGGGAGAAACAAAATCTCCTAATCATTGTCTTCAAGATACTTCACTAGCTGTCTTCCTCTTACCCATCCACTTTCTTCCTGGGTACCAGCCAACATTCACTCTTTACTCCTTCCAGTTAACCTTCTAAGATCACTTTGCTTGGGATTCTTCTGTCTCTGAATCATTCCTCACTCTTTTCCCCCTTAGGAAACTTTCTCATCACCCAAATCTACCCTACTACATTCCTTCCAAGTATGAAAATTCTCAACAGCCACCTCTTCCAAGAAGCATTTTCCTCTATCAACTCCCCACTGGTCTTGCTACCCCATTAGCACTGGTTTGTATTTAACAGCTTACTTTAGTTAATATCTCTTCCAACAATGCTCTTATTCTTTTACCTATTGTATTTTGGCAGTTTCTCTCCACATGTCTCCCCCAGTAGATTGTAGGCTCCTCAAGGCAGGCATTATGTATTTTATTTTCATTTTAGGTTCCCAAGCACCTAGCATACTGCTCTGCACTTAAAAGATACTCAGTAAATGTCATCGGTGAAATTATTTTCACGGATGACATTTACTATCTTTTACGTAACATGTTCAAAATACCCTCTTCCAAAAAAGGAGAGGAACTTTAAGTATAAAATGGCACCAAATATGATTATCCATAAAAAAAATCCTAAAATCAATCAGTGGCATTTATTGAGTACCTACAGTAAAATAGCTGTACTACTGCCAGTTTTAATGAGAAGTGAATATGTTTTACAACACCCAAAGGTCCTGTTGAAGATTAGCAAGGGAATGACCAAAAAGAGATGGAGAAACTAAGCAGCATCACTCAGTAGACATTACTCAGTGGAAAGAGCACTGGCTTGGGAGTCAGAGGTCATGAGTTCTAATCCCAGCTCTGTCACTTGTCAGCTGTGCGACTTTGGGCAAGTGACTTAACTTCCCTATGCCTCAGTTACCTCATCTGTAAAATGGGGATTAAGACTGTGAGCCCCAGGTGGGAAAACCTGATTACCTTGTATTTTTCCATCCCTCCCCACCAGTACTTAGAAAAGTGCTTGGCACAAAATAAGTGCTTAACAAATACCATTATTATTATAATATTATTATTACATTTCTCAAGAAGAAAAGGGGCTCGCTCATGACTTTTTTGCACCACAGTAAGGGGATGGTAGGAGTGGTCTTGGGAGGAACCCAGCCCTCCACTCCCTTGGTAGGAGGCAGAGAATGAGCTCTTTCTTTGTTTTTCTCTCCTGAAGCTGGTAGGACCAAGAAGTTTTCATCTATCTCTGTAGAGCTGGCTCTACATGGGTTAGAAGCCTATATTCCCTAATTAAGCTGAAGTAGGCCAAGGAAATGGAGATGGTGATTTATTTCAGGGTTTTTCTGGTGCAAATCTTAGGTTAAATCTCTATTAGAATTTACATGGCACTCTTTTCAATTGTATCTCTCATTTAAGCATTATTTGTTAGCAGACATACATAGATAACAAAGTTACCCAAGCAGAGTTTCTTGCTTTTTTAATGGTATATGTTAAATGTTTTCTATGTGACAGGCACTATACTAAGCACTAGGGTACATACAAGTTAATCGGGTTAGACTCAGCCCAGGCATACAGTTTTAATCCCCACTTTAAAGGTGAAGAAACTGAGGCACAGAGGAGCTAAGTGATTTGCCCAAGATCACATAGTAGACAAGTAATGGAGGGGGGATTAGAACTCAGGTCCTTCTGACTCCCAGGCCTGTGATCTCTCCACTAGGCAACACTGCTTCTCCTCTCCAGATTCTGGACAGATTCCAGATCTCTTTTACTCCTACTGAATGCCTGATTTGGCAAACAGCTCCTACCATAAAAATACTAAATTGTGGAATTGGTTAAATGTTTACTATGTGCCAGGCATTGTACTAAGTGTCAGAGTAAATACAAGGAAATCAGGCCAGACCCATTCCTTGTCCCACATGGGACTCATAGTCTAAACAAGAAAGGAAACAATTAGTTCATCCTCCCTTTTCAGATGAGGAAAATGAGGCACCAAGAATCTAAGTGGCATGCCCAGGATCACACTTCAGGCAAGTAGCAGAGCTGGGATTAGAACCCAGGTCCTCAAACTTTCAGACTTGTGCTCTTTCTACTAGGCCATGCTAAGATTTCTCATTTTAGTTATTTTAGCAAGATGGCTCCTACCTAATACCTAGTGAATGCAAAAAGCATTGTAATAAGCCACTGGGGAACAGAACATAAGCAAAATGCATGTTTACTACCCATAGGAAGTTAACAATCTAATAGGAGAGACAGTCCATTGGAAATTATAAACAGTGGGAGCAGAAGCAAGTACAAGGATAAAATAGGCAGTAGTGTGAATGTGTCAGGATGAAATAGAATAAAACTGAATCAGTAATGGAAGGTTCAATTTGAAATATAATATATTCAATTTAGACTATTTTATGTTTATCTCACCTCTTAGTACAGTGTCTTGGCACACAGTAAATGTTTAACAAATACCACAGTTTTTATTACACGCTAACGATAATGCTAATGTGGCTCTGGGCTAATGAAACTTGAATTTGGGGAATTAATCATTGAAGGCTTCCTAGATGAGGTGGGCTTTTATGAGTGCTTTGAAAAGGCAGAGGGCTGTGATCTGGAGGATTTGGGATCAGTGGTCACATAACTCAATTCCAATGCTCTGGTTTTCATGCCCATTAATTTAAATCTTTAAATCTCTCCTTTCTTCTATCTGTGGTCCAATTATGATAAAAAGCAGTAGTGTCTGCTGTCCCCCATCTAGGGTGGAGAAATTTGCCGAAAACAAGAGGCCCCTTCTCTTCCATGAACTCAGGGTGGTTCCAGAAGCTTTCTCATCATTCAAACACTGAGGTTGTGCACCTTTATTTTGTGTGCACCTCCAAATACTGTAAAAATCCTTTAGGGGAGAATTTATATAACCTGACAAATGTGAAGCATATGGCTTACAAACACTGCAGAAATAATGAATAACAGTAATATAAAATTATATGAGATAATATTTTAAATACTTGAACTCACCGTGGGAGGGCCACAGTCACACTCTTCACCTGTTTCCATGACAGAGTTACCGCAAATGGGGGCTCTGTATGATGGATCCAGGTGGGGTTGGTTCTGAAGACATTCACCTTTTGTCTTTAAAATGAAACTTTCAAAAGCTCCATAACTACAGCTACTAAAGACCTTCACACCACTTATGAGCCTAAAGATAAAATTTATTGTCAGTTTCTTTTCAACAATTGTGCCCATATAACCTAATGAAATACAGCATTACACCATCTATATACCACATGGGATTTTTTACATTCCATGATATTAATGCCAAATTTGCTCTATTTTATACAAGGGGACTTTTTGGTGTACCATTCACAACCTTCCCACTGCCTTTATTTCTACTATTCCAACATGATCTAGTGGAAAAGAGCATGGACCTGGGGGCCAGAGGACCTGGGTTCTAATTCTGACTCTGCCTTGTATCTGCTGTGTGAACTTGGGCAAGTCATTTAACTTCTCTGTGCATCAGTTCCCTCATCTGCAAAATGGTGATTCATACCTGTTTTCCCTTCTATTTGGATTGTGAACCCTATGTGGGGCCCTCTTGTCTTGTACCTCCCATAGTACAGAGTTTGGCACATAGTGCTTAACAAATACCAAAATTATTATTATTATCTTTCTGTGAGGGGCCAGCTTTTTTCCATCTCCCCTGAGAGCAGAAAAATAAAATAGATTTAATAGGAAAGAGAATGTGGAATCTCCTTTTTTGGAGGTCTTCAAAAATAGGTTAGATTCTAATTCATCAGGGACTAATGATGAATTATAATCATATTTGTTATCTTTCCTATTGAGACTGTGGGTCCCAGGTGGATTATCTTATATCTACCCCAGTACTTAGTATGGTGCCTAGCACACAGTAAGCACTTAACAAAGACCACAGTTTGTATTATAAATATAGAATGGAGGTCCCTAAGAGGCAGCTTTTAAGATTGTAGCCTTGAATAAGACTGGTTTCAAAAAAAGGACTCCCATGATTTAAGAGTTACTTTTAGCAAATCAGGCATCACACACACAGGCCTTGCACTTCTTGACAAAAAGCAATATAATGATTATCACTGCCTATGTAATAATAGAGCAAGCTAAGGAAAATGCAGGGCAAGTGGTGGGACCCAAGGCCATGTAGACCTAATCCAAACCAATGACTTCCCTAAAAAGCCTACAAGAACTCACATGCACAGCCACCACATTACTGAACAGTAATACAGAGTTCCACCCCCAAAATAAAGATTATAAAATGATTTCCTTACTACAGTTTCCACCAATGAGAATAAATTTCTACAAAGAATAGTAACACTATCCAATGCTTAATGAAGTCACCATCACAGTTAGACAGAGAGAGTGACTCCCAGATCCGATGCTCTGTCACCTACCAGATAGCAATGTTTTTTGTTTTTGGTTTTGTTTTTTTTCAGAGGGAGGGGAGCGGTTAATTGTAATTGTTAATCACTGACTATGTGTCAGCACTGTACTAAACTCTGGCACATAAAATAATTAGGTTGGACATAGCCCATATTCACAGGATCAATCCCCATTTTACAGATGAAGTTACTGAGGCACAGAGAAGTGAAGGAACTTGCCCAAGGTCACACAGCAGAAAGGTCAGAGCCAGGATTAGAACCCAGGTCCTCGGACTCCCAGAACTGTGCCCTTTCCACCAAGACACGCTGCTTTTCTTTCTCCTCAGACCTCTGTTCACTCTTCTTCACCATATGAAATGCAATGAAATGAAATCATATGAAACGAAAAGAAATGTTATACAACTTCACAGGTGCTGATCCAGCTGAGCAGGAGTTGGGAAGTGCAGGGAGCACAGAGGAAGACAGGCAAGAAAGTCACACTGGTGGCTGAAAAAGTGGGGCAGTCAGGGAGATGATGGGTGAGGGTGGAGAGGGAGTATTACTTACCTTAAGGGGAAAACACAGTTTTTGCTGGGCTGTCAGGCATTTTTGTGTAGTGCTTATGAATAGTCTTGATTTCTAAGTAATGATGCTCAGCATCACAATGAGGAATCAAGAAGCTGGTGATCCTCTGGGAACTCAGCAGGCTAATGGAATCATTCAAATTCTTAGAACACTCACACAAGAGCTCTTCTTTGTTAATGACTGGGCTCCAACAGCATGTGCACAGGGCATGCAGTGAACGCCTATTCATGTGAGAAGCAGCATGCCTTAGTGGAAAGTGCAAGGGCTTGGGAGTCAGAAGATGTGGGTTCTAATCCTGGCTCCGTCACCTGTCTTTTGTGTGACTTTGGGCAAGCCACTTAATTTCTCCTTGCCTCAGTTATCTCATCTATAAAATGGGGACTAAGACTGTGAGCCCCTTGTGGAACAATCTGATTACTCTGTAGCTACCCCAGCGCTTAAAACAGTGCTTGGCACATAGTAAGCGCTTAACAAATACCATCATTATTATTATTATTATTATGATCAGCAAAAGTCTATAAATTGTCAAACAGCCTGAAGAAGGCTGAGATTATGGACCAGTTTGCACCTGCCAAACCCTTCCGACACCCAATAATAATAATAATAATGGTATTTGTTAAGCACCATATGCCAGGAACTGTTCTAAGTGCTGGGTGGATACAAGCAAATCAGGTTGGACGCAGACTCAATCCCCATTTTAAAGATGAGGTAACTGAGGCATAGCGAAGTTAAGTGACTTGCCCCAGGTCATAAGACACACAAGTGGCAGAGCAGGGATTAGAACCCATGACCTACTGACTCCCAGGCCCATGTTCTATCCATTACACCATAATATACTAAGCCCCATTTGCAGCACAAAGTAATAGTATCTCTGAATTCTGCCACCTTTGAAGCACCATGGTCTAGTGAGAAGAGCACGTACTTGGGAGTCAGAAAGATCTGAGTTCTAATCCCAGCTCCACCATCTGCCTGCTGTGTGACCTTAGGCAAGTTATTTAACTTCTCTGTGACTCAGTTACTTCATCGGTGAAATGGGGATTAAGATTGTGAGCTCCATTTGGTATAGAGACAGTATTCAATCTAATTTGCTTGTTTCCACCCTAGCACTTAGAACAGTGCCTGGCACATAGTAAGTACTTAATAAATGCCACGATTATTATTACTATTATATTATCCAAGGAATGTCCAAGGAGTAGGAAATTAAATCCAGAAGGGTAGTGTGTCATTTGGGAGACAAATGTGATGTCAATTTGGCCACAAGATTCTGACAAAACTGAAAGTCTACAGAAAACTATAATTTGCAACCTCCTATTCAGGTGAGATGCCTGACACTTACACTTGGGAAGTTTCAAGACAGCACTGGAGTCCAAAATACAGATCTTTGAACAATCTGAATAGGATACTCTCTTCCCCCACTTTCTGGATCTTTTTTCCAGAACTATACTAGGCCTGTGGATGGTGTACTGGATAGAACATGGGCCTGGGAGTCAGAAGCTCATGGCTTCTAATCCCAGCTTCACCACTTGTCTGCTGTGTGACCTTGGGAAAGTCACTTAACTTCTCTGTGCCTGTTACCTCATCTATAAAAAATGGGGATTAAGAGTGTGAGGCTAATGCAGGACAGGGATATTGTCCAATTTGAATAACTTGTATCTACCCCAGTGCTTAGAATAGTGCTTGGGACATAGTAAGAGCTTAACACGTACCATCATTATTATTATTATTATTATTAATTATCACTAATAACATGCCATCACTTCACCTCTACTATTCAAAGTATAATGGTGTTCATCAAGGAAACAGTAAATTTGGGGAATTGGGAGGAGTGGGGAGACATAAAAGAGAGTCCTAGCAGCAGAGCGAACCCTAAACAAATCAGCAGCCCTCAGTGCCCTTCTCCCCACAGGCAAGAAAACAAGAGACTTAGATGTCCTTTCAGTCCTAGACCTGCTCATGGGTGGGAGACGGCTATATGACAATGGCAATGCAGGAGTTGACACACTTTTATTCATCAGGGGAACTAAAAGAGGTGAGGAACTCTGAAAACAGCCATCGTAGAACTGTGACAGCAGAGCTTCATTCATTCAAGTGAATTTATTGAGTGCTGTGTGCAGAGCACTGTACTATGTACTTGGGAGAGTAGGAAAGAGCACGGGCTTTGGAGTCAGAGGTCATGGGTTCGAATCCTGGCTCTGCCACTTGTCAGCTGTGTGACTGTGGGCAAGTCACTTAACTTCTCTGTGCCTCAGTTACCTCATCTGTAAAATGGGGATTAAAACTGTGAGCTCCACGTGGGACAACCTGATTCCCCTATGTCTACGCCAGCACTTAGAACAGTGCTCTGCACATAGTAAGCGCTTAACAAATCCCAGAATTATTTATATAACAATGAACAGGCACATTCCCTGCCTACAATGATCTTACAGTCTAGAGGGTGAGCTGTCAGCAATGGCAGATGGCAATGATAGAAAAAAGAGAGCGAGAGACCCTGCTCCCTCTGTTTCCTTGAGTACTCCAGGGAGTTGCCCATTTTATTCAATAAAAGGATGATCTCGGATGACAGTTGTGCATCCTCTGCACTCTCTAGTTCAGGCTGCTTTCACCTTAAGAGTTGACCCTGACCACCCTGTCAACCACGTACACAGAAAGAGGGGAGGGTATATTTCAGGGCTTTGACAGCATAGAAAGGGTAGCACTTGTCATATCTGTAGAACCTCCCTCCCAGCTTTTAACACCTGGCTTGATGCAAAGAAATAAGTAAACTCCAAGAGTTACATATGCCTGGTTTTTGTAAGACTCTGAGGAACAATCACTGGATGAAAAGTTTGAGAACCACTGCTCCACACTTACTTTCATAAGGTGCGAGACATATACAATTGAAGGACACAAGATCTAAGAAACATGTTCAGCAGAAAAATACGATCAAATGAATGCCTTTTAGAGCTTTTTTGCTTTGTAGAGTGAAGACACTTTTTTAAAAATGGCATTTATTGAGCACTTACTATGTGCAGAGCACTGTACTAAGCACTTGAGAGAACATAATACAGCAGAATTGGCAGATACATTCCCTGACCTTAAAAGTCTTGAGATGAACTAATAGCTCTTTCTGTGTTCTAGGCACTGTACTAAACTCAGAAATCGACATGAATTAATCAGGTTGGAAACAGTCTATGTCCTACATGGGGTTCACAGTATTAATCCCCATTTTACAGATGAGGTAACTGGGGTACAGTGAAGTTAAGTGACTTTCCCAAGATCACAGAGCAGACAAGATTCAGGTCCCTCTTATTCCCAGGCCCATACTATAATAATAATAATAATAACTGTGGTATTTGTTAAGTGCTTATTATGTGCCAGGCACTGTTCTAAGCACTCGTTGGATACAAGCCCTGTCCCACACAAGGCTCATAGTCTCAATCCCCATTTTACAGATAAGGTAACTGGGGCATAGAGAAGTGAAGCAATTTGCTCAAGGTCACACTGCCAACAAGTGGCAGAGGTAGGATTAGAACTCATGGCCTTCTGACTCCCAGGCCCGTGTTCTATCCATTTCACTATGCTGCTTCTCTATCCACTTAGGCCATGCTGCTTCTCAATCACTTGCAATAACTAACTTTGTACCTACAACTGAAATATGACTGTAATGTTGTAAAATGAATTTGTAACAGCACCAGGCACTACAAACATAAAACATCACACCACAAGAAACAGCTTTTTTCTGTGCACTTTGTGGCCCAAATGAGGGTCCCACATTGGAATTTTTAGCCATACACAGACTCATAGGTGTATCTCAACGTCTTCTTTGAATACAAAGAACGACAACATATACACACACAAAGTTGATAAAAAAAATCTTACACTGCTTCAGGGTTCATTACACAGACAGCGCTTGAACAATGACACTTGCTAACATCGTCATACGTTATTCCCATACTAAGCCCCAGCAACTGTGCAATGACAACTGAAAAGGCCTCCAAAGAGATTTCTTTTGGAAACTAAATAAGAAAAAGAAAGGTCATGATTAAAAATGATCTGTCCAACTGAAGATAATTATTAAAGTTACACTAAAAATAAACAACATGGATTAAATAAATGAAATGTCAGAACAGACTAAATTTTTCCTTGGAGTCATCCTAGACCTCTATATCACATATCATAAAACAACCATCTCTTTGGAACTCAAAGTGGAACAGAAGTAGGACTTCTGGAAGGTAAGTGTTCCTAGGAAGAGAGTCAAGAATATACTGATTCAAGAGTCTACTGGGGAGGTGAGAAGGCAGGAGAGACAGACCAATAGACTAAAAGACCAATAGACAAAGAGAGAAATAAAATCCTACAGATAGAAAGAATCAGAGGGAGAGCAATTCACACCTGCAATAGCAAGACACACTAATTCATACATGCACTCAATCACAACATATAGAGATCACTCCCAAACAAATTCTCCTCCTTGGGACAGCTTCCCAATGGCAGCAGCAGCCGATAATAATGATGGTGGTTTTTGTTATAGGCTTACTATGTGCCAAACATTGTATTAAACACTGGGGTAGAAACAAGATGATCTGGTGAGACACAATCCCAATGCTCACACAGTATGCATTCAATAAATACGAATGAATGAATGAATGAATGAATGAATGAATGAATGAATGAATGAAAGTAGTAGCTTACCACAACCATCCGTGCAGCAAGAAGATATAGAATACCAGCCAATCCTCCTGGCATAGGAGTACAGGGTCAGAGGAGGAGAGGGGCAGAGACAGAACAATAGAAAAAAAGGAAAACAGGATACGAGATGATGGAGAGAACTGAATGAGTGCTTTAAAGAATAGGATCAGAAGTCTTCACTTGATATGGAGAGGAAAGGGTAACTTGAAGATTTTGGGGGAGTGAATCCCTGTCCTTGTAGGAGGGAGAACTGGTAGTTAATATCCATTTTAGAGATGAAGAAATTTAGGTACCAAGAAGTTAAATGACGTGCCCAAGGTCACACAACAAGCAAGTGGCAGAGTTGGAACTGGAACCCAAGTCCTCTGACACCCAGACTTGTGCTCTTTCCACTAGACCACCTTTTCTTCAAAGTGCTCTCCAGAGGCTTAGTAAACAGCTATACACACAATAGGCTCTCAATAAAGAGAAATGAATAGCTAACTTAAAAAGTATCATTAAATAGCATCCAATTTTAGTGGATAGAGCAAGGGCCTAGGAGACAGAGGGACCCAGGTTCTAAACCCAGCTCCGCCATAGGTCTGCTGTGTGACATTGGGTAAATTACTTCACTTCTCTGGGTCTCAGGTATGTCATCTATAAAATGGGAATTAAGAGCACGAGCCCCATGAAGGACAGGGACTGTGTCCACCCTGATTAAATTGTATCTATCCCAGCGTTTAGAACGGTGCCTGGCACATAGTAAGTGCTTAACAAGTACCATAATACAGCCTGATTGCCAATACGATTTTTTTTTTAATTTCTGACTCAGCTGTATTAAGTTTGTGATTTGGGTTTTTCAGTTCATGAGACTTGGCTACCCTGCCTATACATACTGTCTCCTTTTTATCTGAAGGATGACATGCAAATTCATGAAGCGTTCCATATTTTTAAGATCTATAATTCTATTGATTTATTTTGATGGTATTGATGCCTGACTACTTGTTTTGTTTTGTTGTCTGTCTCCCTCCTTTTAGACTGTGAGCCCATTGTTGGGTAGGGAGTATCTCTATCTATTGCTGAATTGTACTTTCCAAGTGCTTATAGTACAATGCTCTGCACACTTCATTCAACCTCGGTGTCATCTTTGACTCGTCTCTCTCGTTCACCCCACACATCCGATCCGTTACCAAGATCTGCTGGTCTCACCTTTATAATATCGTCAAGATCCGCCCTTTCCTCTCCACCCAAACAGTTACCTTACTGCTACAGGCTCTTGTAATATCCCGGCTAGACTACTGTGTCAGCCTTCTCTCTGATCTTCCTTCCTCCTCTCTCACCCCGCTCCAGTCTATTCTTCATTCTGCTGCCCGCCTCATCTTCCTGCAGAAACGCTCTGGGCATGTCACTCCCCTTCTTAAAAACCTCCAGTGGTTGCCTATCAACCTCCGCTCAAAACAAAAACTCCTCACTCTAGGCTTCAAGGCTCTACATCACCTTGCCCCTTCCTACCTCTCCTCCCTTCTCTCTTTCTCTCTTTCTACTGCCCATCCCGCACGGTCCACTCCTCTGCCGCCCACCTCCTCCCGTCCCTCGATCTCGCCTATCCCGCCGTCGACCCCTGGGCCACGTCTTCCCGCGGTCCTGGAATGCCCTCCCTCCTCACCTCCGACAATCTAATTCTCTTCCCCTCTTCAAATCCCTGCTTAAAGCTCACCTCCTCCAAGAGGCCTTCCCAGACTGAGCTCCCCGCTTTTCCCCTCTGCTCCCTCTACCCCCCGTTCACCTCTCCGCAGCCAAACCCTCTTCTCCCCCCTTTCCCTCTCTTCCTCCCCCTCTCCCATCCCACCTCCTCAGCACTGTACTCGTCCGCTCAACTGTATATATCTTCATCACCTTATTTATTTTGTTTAATGAGATGTACATCACCCTGATTCTATTTATTTGCCATTGTTTTTATGAGATGTTCTTCCCCTTGACTCTATTTATTGCCATTGTTCTTGTCTGTCCATCTCCCCCGATTAGACTGTAAGCCCGTCAAAGGGCAGCGACTGTCTCTATCTGTTGCCGATTTGTACATTCCAAGCGCTTAATACAGGGCTCTGCACATAGTAAGCGCTCAATAAATACTATTGAATGAATGAATGAATGAATAGTATTTATTGTGCATTTACTATGTGCAGAGCCCTGTACTAAGCACTTGGAATGTACAATTCGGCAACAGATGGAGACAATCCCTGCCCAATGACGGGCTTACAGTCTAATCAGGGGAGACAGACGGACAAAAACAAGACAACATAATTACAGTGAATAGAATCAAGGGGATGTACACCTCATTAACAAAATAGGTAAGGTAATAAAAATATATACAAATGAGCACAATGCTGAGAAGGGAGAGGGGGAGGAGCAGAGGGGAAGGGGGCTTAGCTGAGGGAGGTGAAGGGGGGAGGGGGAGGAAGTAGAGGGCAGATGGGAACAAAGAGGGAGCAGAGGGAGCAAAGGGAAAAGGGGAAGCTTAGTCTGGGAAGGCCTCTTGGAGGAGGTGAGCTCACACAGTAAGCATTCAATAAATACTATTGAATGAATGAAAGTAGTAGCTTACCACAACCATCCGTGCAACAAGAAGATACAGAATACTAACCAATCCTCCTGGCATAGGAGTACAGGGTCAGAGGAGGAAAGGGGCAGAGAGAGAACAATAGAAAGAAAAGGAAAACAGGATACGAGATGATGAGGAGAACTGAATGAGTGCTTTAAAGCCAAGGATCAGAAGTCTTCACTTGATATGGAGAGGAATGAGTAACTGTTGAAGATTTTGGGGGAGTGAGGAGACGTGCAGAAGGAAATTTTAGGAAGATGATCTAGGTAGCAGAGTGAAGTAGGGACTAAAAAAGGCATGGAGGCCAGTTTGTAGTCAGGCTGGGATATGACAAATTCCTGAACAAGCATGGTAATCACATCTAAGGAGAGGACATGGTGGATCCAGAAATACTGTGGAAGACAAAAATTGAAGTACACTATTCAGTTGAAAAAGAGGGAAGGGGTCAAAAAGAGAGGGCGCAAGTGCTTTTAAAAAAGTGAAGGTGAGAAGCATCTTCATTCATTCAATTCATTCAATCATATTTATTAAGCACTTACTGTAAGCAGAGCACTATACTAAGCACTTGGGAAAGAACAATACAAAATAAACAGTGGCAATCCCTGCCCACAACAAGCTCACAGTCTAGAGTGAGGGAGACAGACATCAATACAAATAAATAAAATTACAGATATATACACAAGTGCTATGGGGCTGGGAGGGGTGGGGAAGAGCAAAAGGAGCAAGTTAGGGTGATGCAGAAGGTTAGTGAGGAGCATAAGTAGAGGGGTTAAACTTCAGAGTAGGTGAAAGATCTCCCTTGATTCGGGATGTCAGAAATTAATAGCAAACAATCTGATAGGGCAAAGACAGACAGTAACCTGGGTCTCCTAACCCTTTAGCCTCACCTCAAAAGAAAAAGCCCACTTTTTATCCCCATCATTCACACACACACACACACACACACACACACACACACACACGTACACACACGTGCACAGGGTCCAGAAGCCCACAAACATAGAGAGATACACAAAAACATGAGCTACATTCAGAAATATAGGCTTTAGCCTGAGACAGGGAGGACCTAACACCCTCCCTGATATGACATAGACACAAAGAAATGCACAAAAACACAGGGGCAGGAGGCAGAGATTGGGGTCAAAGACTCAAGGCTAAAGGAAGAGAATAACAAAGAGGAAATCATTTGCATAAAATTAGGGACAGAAGGAAGAAAAACAGATACAAAGAGGGGATTTGAAATACACCTTCTAATCCAGGTTAAACAAAGCTATCTCAGACACTTGGTCTCTAAAAGTAGCTATTTGCTATAATGCACTGTTGCCTAGTATTCAGAATTTCACTGAATATGGAATGAGCACTCTGAATAAAATTGATTGGATGTGCCTCTGTAATAGTCATACATTTTTCCCATCCTTGGTGAGCACATTTATGCTTCAGGTAGTTTGGAGACTGCAGGGTGGAATAAGGTGACCAGGTTCCTGAGCTGGAAAACCAAGATCTGCATATCAGGAACTAAGAGCCCTGGGGATCCCCAAATCAACCAGTGGTATTTATTGAGCACTTACTGCGTGCTACAACAGAGTTGGTAGACACCTTCCCTGCCTACAAGGAACATAGAGTCCAGCTTTCAGTCCAAGGACCCCAAGCTTCCTGAAACTAGGAGCTCTGGGGATCCACAGGCCCCACACCTTCTTGTACAATGGTGATGGGCAGCCCTCAATCTTCCCCTTCCACTCAGTTGCTCCTTCCTCTTTGGCCAGTATGAGCATTCAAACTCCCTGTATAAGCAGTTCCTCCATTTTCTGAGATGTCTCCAAATCACAGATATCAATTTTTTTCTTCAGATGTTTCAAGTCACAGACACACCCTCCAAAAGCTAATTTGGGAGTCAGACAGCTCCCCAAATAACAGGTATCTGGCCACTTTAGGATGGAAATCCTCTCCACTTAAATGATTCTATCACAGTTTGGGATCATTCCTCTGATGGTAAATAAATAAGTGTGGTATGCCAGTTTTGAATGAATATCAAGAAAAATAATACTTTGATAACATCTTCTAAAATCATTCATTACTATATTACAGGTCTGAACCCAAATTTTAACCCCCAAATCAACCCTGCCCCCCAAAAGTAAACTGTACAAAGAGAATCATCACATGAAGGGGAAAAATGAATCTCAATTCTTTTCAAGTCTTTGATCCATAAAGTAATTATCAAGGTCTCAAAAGATTTCATCTATAGGTTAATCAACGCGGCAGCATATTGGCAATACACACTGCAAATATTAGGGTTCATATACTGACAAGTATATGGATTTTCTATACAAATACCAGCAAAAGTGAATACCACCATACTATTGCAACTCCTCCAGCATATTTTCTTTCACACATCTTCCCTGGAAATGTTGCCCCAAGGTAATCGGATGTATTCCTGTAACTGAAACACAAAGAGAAAATTTTGCTCAAAAACATTTTTTGGGGGTAGAAGTCATTAAAAATAATCACAATGGTTTGATGTTACTATTTTAATTCTCCCATATTCATAATACTCCCAAAAGAAGTCTCGAAGCAAGGGTGCTGCTCTATTCAAATGCCTAAGCACACCCAGTTCTCCTATAATGCCATGACTTATGGAATTTGTTAAGCCCTTAGTATGTGCCAGACCCTGCACTGGTTTATGTTCTTGCAAAATCCAACTTCAAGAAAAACCCATGGTGGAACATTAACTCATGTGTAAGATGGCATGTATGCACCCAACAATGTTGGTCCAATACAAACCCATAGAAAAATATGGGAACAATTTTGTATTTCCATAATTACTTCCATTATAATGAAATGTGGTCAGCAACTGTGAAATACATATTAGGAACACAAATCTATGCACTGCCACTGCCGATTATCCATATAGAAAATCATTCTTAACTACTTCTTGCTCTCCCCAAGTCACTTCAACAAGAGACTGCCCCTAGTACTAAATGAATACCCTGAATATGCTTATCATTTTAGTGCATTACATTACATTAGTTTAAGAATGAGACATTACATTATAATAATTTCTAAAAGAAGAGTAAAGTGTACATGTGTGATCTCAGTTTCTGAGAATGTAATCATCAATTTTGCATTTAAAATCATGGGAAAAAATTTCCATTCTACAAGCTATTGTTAATCAATCAATTGATGGTTTTTATTAAGCACTTACTCTGTACTGAACACTGTACTAAGCACTTGAGAGAGTACACTATATAACAGAACTGGTAGACACATTCCCTGCCCAGAAAGAGCTCACTGTCCAGAAGGGGTCACAGACATTGACATAAATGAGTTAAACAAACGAATATACTGGTGTCCACCAATTCATTCATTCAATCACATTGATTGAGCAAACACTCTCCCCCACTTCAAAGCTTTACTGAAGGCTCAGGACCTCCAAAAGGCATTTCCAGACTAAGACCCACTTTTCTTCATCTCCCATTCCCTTCTGTGTCACCCTGACATGCTTTGCTCTTCCCCATCTCAGCCCCTCAGCACTTACGTACGTATCTGTAATTTTATTTATTTATATTGATGTCTGTCTCCCTGCCTCTAGACCATGAGCTCGTTGTGGGTGGGGATTGCCACCGCTTATTCTTGCATTGTTCTTACACAAGCCCTTAGTACAGGGCTCTGCACACAGTAAGTGCTGAATAAATATGATTGCATGAATAAATTAATGAATGAATAGTATCGATAATTTCACCTGAAAAATAATCATTTGCTTAAAGGAATACCATGAAATCACCAGACCTCTTCAAGTTTTAAAAGTAATGCTAAAATATTCTTCTTACACAAGTAAATAAGCCATATCAAGTTGACGTAAGACAAGATAGGAATCTTTCCAATTCAGAAATCTGTGCAGTACTGCATCAACTTCTCCAGTTGTAGAGATTTTATTTTCATCTGTCCAGAGTTCCAACGAAGACAATACAATAGTCACATTAAAGGAGGAAAACATCTAAAAATGGAACAAATATGGGAGACACTTTCAATTATCATTTATCTAAAATACTTCTTAAAAAAACAAACATTTAAGTAATTTGAATGAATCTTTTCAGGGAATATGGCAACTATTCAATACAAGCTTTTCTGCTATAATCTGTTTTCATTACATGATTATGGTATAACACAGTGGAAGTATTGGGGAATGTTCTTTCCCCCACCTAAGTCTGTTATGCGTATAACATGATCCACAAACTGCAGCAAGAAGATTTGGTGGAAGAAGAAATGCTTGTGTTCAAAATGCATTGGTTAAAGTCTAGGCTGAAAGCTCATTGTGGACAGAGAACATATATACTGACTTCATTATATTGTGTTCTTCCAAGTGCTTAGCATAGTGCACTGCAAACAGTAAAGCCTCAATAAATATGACTGATTGATTAAAGTGTAATCCTGTTAAGTTTTCTAGCTTCTGCTTGTACCACACAAAACTTTGTGTTTCTTTGCATTTTGGCAACTTTACAGTAAATGAATGAGTGGCAAAGGTGTAGGATAATGATATAGGAATTTATGTTGAAAAATATCAGTAATGGTGAGGCCATAGAGCCATCCACCTCTCTACCTATTAATTCCCACTGAATCAATGATTACTGTAACTAGGTTTTCCAATAACATGAGATTCCTTTGAAATTCAGAGCACTTTACTAAGTGTTTGGGAGAGTACAATATAACAGAGTTGGCAGACACTCCCTGTTGGCAGTGAGCTTTCTGTCTAGAGGGGGAATGAGGAGGAATTTTCAATACAGCTTATAAACTATGGCTTAGCACTATGGATCCTAAAGTTGCAAAAATTAAAAGCATCAATTCACCTTTAAATTATATAAAGTTCTAAAAGATAAAAAAAAACTTACTCTGCTAACAAGTCCAAAGACTTGGGCAATTTTTTGAGTTATAATGGTTGTACCAGAGCCCAGGTATTCATACTGGAAAAGAAAATAAATGTGTTCTTAGCACTGAGTGAAAATAATTTAATGAAACTAGATGGTCTTCAAATGAACACTTTCTGTGGACTTCAATTTAGGTCATAAAATCAGTGACAGTAGCCACTGAATTTTAGATTGAGGAGAAGCTGAAATATTCTAAACATCAATGAGCCTCCATTAATGCATCACGGGTAGTAACATCTTCTAGATGTAATTGTTCTATTTCTTGGTTTATTGTAAAAATAAAGACTGAAAATTAAACTATTATATATGTCCTACACAGGAGTTCAGATTTCTACTGACCTAGGACCACTCAGTCAGTCCATGAGGTGAGTTTAATAGACTTACAAATCTTCCTCCCCTTTGCTATCAATTCCTAGTTGAAACAAGCAAATCAAATTAATTCTTCACTAGCCTGTTACTCAGGAACCAAAAAATTCTAATCATATACCCAAACTTTTCCAAGATTCCAAAAAGGAGGGGACTTTCATGGCATCTCAAAAAGAATATTTCGGGCCAAACATAAGGAAATTGTAAAGCAATGTTACAAAAGCAAATTTTTAAAACATACCAGATTTTTTTCCACTATAACATGTATTTCCAGATACAAAGGGAATGATTTTGAATGATCTGATTTTGCCTGGAAAAAAATCAGCAAAACTACATGTCAATATAGATTTTCTTCTCTGTTATCTTTCACTGATGGTATTTTCATGACAGTGTGAACAGATAAAACCTCAGGAACAATTCACAAAGTGCTTGTAGGTTGCAGATGTTTAAAACCAATACAGACAAAATATGCATCAATTAATGGGCCCAGAAATACCCCAGGTTTCAGCCACCCCATGATACCTACATACTGGGGTTATAGCCACTATTGTTTCACAACTAGAAGATCTGATGCATCACTGCCAGATGCTAAAACTGATGACAAAGTTATGGTCTCTCCACCACCAGCTAAAATTTAGAGATTTAGATATCTTGCTTCAATTTTAAAGGAAGAAGATGAATTTATAAAAATGACTAAAGAAGACCCTGATGGGGAGAGGAATTCAAAGGTGTGAAAAAGGTGTTAGAAGTAGTTGAGCTGCTATAAGACATTTTTGAAGATAGGAAACCTGTTACTCAACCTAAATGGGATAGATTCTCCCATAAAGTTGAAAAATCAGTATTACAGTCAGAAGAGCAAGCTTCTGCTTTTGCCGTTATTGGCATATATTCCTAATCACAACACACTTCAGGAATGTGATGCTATATTTGAATTACTTTAAAGATTGAAAAATAATTTATTGATGCTTAATGTACTATTATTTGTCACAAAAAGGAATTTCATATTTTCTGTCATCTTGTCACAAATCTCAATTTATAACATGAAAGTGTATGGGAAAAACATACCCCAGGTACCAGTGATTCACAATATACCCACATTTTCAAGGAACATAATCCTTCTGTATCACGTGGCAAGACTATATATGTCTATTTACTCACTCAAAAGTGAGGCTTTCAGAAATTCGCACTGTTACTTGAAAATCAAATCAGGGAAGGTGTGTGTGAAGAGGTGGGATGCCAAAACAGAAGAGATCCAGAGCTATGTGGACCACTCTAGTGCTAGAAACAGAGTATCCAACTTCAAAAGTGGAAGAAACATAGCGCTTTCTCCAAATTTTCTCTGATGGCACTGTTGGAGGAAAGAATATGGCTGAATATAATAATGTTGGTATTTGGTATTTGTTAAGCGCTTACTATGTGCCGAGCACTGTTCTAAGCGCTGGGTATGCTATTGGTCTACTGTAATATGGCATTTCTTACTATGCTTTTTGTGTTAGTTTACTCTATACTTTCAGTTCATACCTAGAGGCTCTATTTTAAGCCAGAGCTCCTAGAAGTGAAATAGAACCACTTCATGAACTGAGGTTTGGTGAAAACTAGATTGAGGTACTTAATATTATTGACTGAAATGTTTTTAATTAATTTGGTAATTAATTTATCTTATCAATGGCTGTCTCACCTCTGTGGAGACTTCGAGGTCGTTGTGGGCAGGTAATATGTCCACCAACTCTGTATATTGTACTCTCCCAGTTGCTTACTTAGTACAGTGCTCTCCATAGAAATTGCTCCATAAATCCGATTGATGTAGCCATGAACCTCTTGGATGAAATCAAGTCTCCTTGTTTTGACCCAAGAAAGAAAATCTACCTTAAGTAGCAGTATGGCATTTATGAGTCCCCAGGTAGTTTGATGCACTAAACTAGGAGCTTGGTAAGCACAGAATAACAAAGTGACATGTTTGCTGACCACAAGGAGCTCACACTCTAACAGGGGAGACAAACCAAAAAAATATTTACAACTGGAGAAGTCAAAATTAAACAAAGAAAACATATTCATTAGTGTTGAGGAGGATTTAATTAGCAAGTATTGGAGCATGCTGAAGGGTGAGATGACTCAGAGTACTAGAAGATCAATCAGGGAAAGCGTGTTGGAGGAGGTGAGCTTATAGGAGATAATGTGGAGAGAACTGTATTCTATCTGATATAAGGAAGGAGATCCAAGTCAGGAGAACAGCATAAGGGAGAAGATGGAGGTGGCAGATACAAGAGGATAGTACATTAAGAAAGTTGTTTGGAGGAATGAACTTAAGAAGTAGGAGAATAGTGAGGAGAGAGGTAAATTGCAGCTAAATGGTGGAGAGGCTTGAAGCCACTGATGAAGAGTTTTTCTTTGAAATGAAGAGACCCAGGGAGCTAGTGGAAGGTTTTGAGAGATGTGGGACAAATGATGTTTCAATAAATTGACCTGTGCAGCAGCATATAGTATAGATTAAAAGAAGGGAGAGGCTGGAGGCTGGAAGACAAATGAAGAGGCTAATTTACCAATCTAGCCATGGAAAGACCTAGGTGGTAGCAGTTTGTGCTCAGAGGAAGAGGTAGATCTGGGAAACTTTGTGCAAGAAAAGATAAGATTTGGCAGCAGACTGAATGTAGAGCTCAAGGGTGTGGATTATGGTACAAGAGGATGGTGATATTGTTAACTGAGACAGGAAAATTGTAAGAAGAGCATGTTTAGGGAGAAAAATAAGAGTTCTTCTGTTGAAATGTTGAGGTGAGGTCCCAGCGACACATCCAAATGAAGAGGTCTTGCAGGCCAAAGGAGATGTGGGATTACAGGTTAGATGAGAGGTCAAGGGTAATGAGACAGATTTGGGAGTCAGAGTCCTGGAAGTGGTAACTGAAATCATGTAAGCCGATGAGCTCTCAGCGAGCAGGGGGGTAAATTGAGAAGAGTACAGAAACTAAACCATAGCTTTGCGGGGAGGCCCATGGTAAGAGGATGAGAGAGGAGGAGCCAACAAATGAATCTGCAGAGTGGTGAGAGAATTATGAGAACAAGGATAGTACTAAATCAAGAAAACAGAGTCCTAATAGTGTTTTGAGGAGAAGAGAGTGGTCCACAATTTCAAAAGCAACAGAGAGCCAGAATAGCTCTTTGGCCATGAGTATGAGGAGGACGTTGCTGACCAGTGCAGTGGTGACAAAGGCCAGACTGCAAAGAGTCAAGAGGAGAATGCCATGAGTATGAAGAGGACGTTGCTGACCAGTGCAGTGGTGACAAAGACCAGACTGCAAAGAGTCAAGAGGAGAATTGGTGGAGAAGAAATTAAGATGGCAGGTGTACAGGGCCTGACCTATTCTAGGAGACTGAACAGGAATGGAAGATGGGAGATGGGGCGAATGATCACTGGATCACTGAGAATGCCCTAGTCATGACCCAACTCTTCTTCCAGAACTTGGTAATATGTGATTTATGCAATCCTTCGGATGTCAGTGACTAAACATTTGGTGAGAGATATGTTGAAAGATTACTGTTAAATGTTAAAATTTCAATAATTTATTATGACACCTCCTTCAAGCTATCGCATACAGGCACTTAAGGATTTTTTCATAACACCATAAAATAGTTCAAAAACTGACATACCAAATGGCTGATGATGTAAACCACCAGAATGGCTGCATTTACATTAAACATATATCAGATTTCAAAAATTACTGAAGAGCCACTTTCATGTAATTCAAGTAGGGTGACCATGTCTTCACTATGTAATGCCATCTTCACCCAAAGCACCGAACTATTCATTGGCATCCAGACAGTGTTCAATAAATAGCACTGAATATTGATCTTGATATGAAAAAATCACAAAACTTCCAAAGCTCATCACTCACTTTTATATCCGTTTGGATGTCGGAGAGCCCTTTTGTCTCTATGTACATTTTATTGTGGGATAAGAAGGGAACAGCTGTGCTATTAATGTTTATTGGATAAACCATATGCTCAAATCCTGCTGCAGAAACCAGAGGCTCAATTCCATAACTGATATTTTCAAACTGCAGTAACCCCCTGCAAATTCAAACAAAATTTTCAAAAATAATTAAAACCAAAACCACAGTGTGGATTAGAATCTCAGCTGAAGACTGCCAATGAGGACTTTTAAAAATCATTCTAGTTGAACAATCCTAAATCAATAAAAGAATATGCCATTACCTAAGTCCAGAACAGATACTCAGAGTCACTGTGGACTTTGGAAAACCTGTGATGTATCCTTGGTAGAAGCAAAGATTCTGGAAAAAAGAAAGACAAATAAATGAATTCTTTAAGATATAGCCAAATTAATCGGGCCAGATGGAGGAAAACAATGTAAAATGGATGTTGTGCATGTTTTCAAAGTGTACTATAGATTTACATTATCACCATCTCTTTTCAGTTTCTTATACCCTAATCAGAACCACCTGTATGTGGTAGGGGATCATGTGAACACCATTCACTGTGAGGTCAGCCTAGGCTCAATCCAGGTAGAAAGGAAATTAAGGGTGCAAGGGATTTGTCTACTACATCAACTGCACTCTCCCAAGTGCTTAATATAGTGCTCTGCCTTCAACAGGTGCACAATAAATACTACTGACTGATGGCTGGATTTGTCTTGACAGAGAAGTAGTTTTATACTCTACTTGGGAAGCAGCGTGGAATAGTGGATAGAGCATGGCCCTGGGAGTCAGAAGGGCATAGGTTCTAATCCTGGCTCCGTCGCTTGTCTGCTGTGTGACTTTGGGCAAGTCACTTCACTTCTCTGGACCTCAGTTACCTCAACTGTAAAATGGTGATTGAGACTGTGAGCCCCATGTGGGACAGGGACTGTGTCCAACCCGATTGGCTTGTATCCACACCAGTGCTGAGTACAATACCTGGCTCATAGTAAGCACTTAACAAATACCACAATTACTATTATTACTACTTAATTCATTCTCTAATAAATGCCAGGGCTCTAACTGTTGGTACTGCTTCCATTGGCACAGCCTTGGGTATAGCTGAATGAATGAGCCAGAAAGCATGGAGTAAGGATTTGAAGACCAAATGCACTGTGTGTTGTGCCCTCCATCATGCCCCTTTCCAATCCTGGTAAGCCCCAGCACAAATTAACCTCTGCTTCTACTCCTGCTTCTCCTATGAACGTGGGTTCTGGTTCCAGGGCGATAAATTGATTCCATTCCAGGGGCAGTGACCCCCACTAAAGCACAGGATCCTGAAGCAACTGACCCAATGCACCAGGCCCTAAGGGCAACCCTGACACTAATACCAGTCATCATGCCATGGTCTGTTCTAGTCACGTAGAGGCAGAGCAGAACAGATCTAGGCAGTAACAAAGAGTAGCAGAAAGCAACTGGGCCTGAAAGAGCCAAAAAGGGAGATGAACTCAACTTCTTCAAAACATAAGCTGTTTCTTCTTTGCGGGAGTAGTTTTGTTAACAGACTCTCTGGAACTTCTAAAGGAGCACTCTGAAAAGATACTCTCATCCTCATCATCTTTTCAGTTAAAATCATTAAATTTCAAAATAATATTTTATAGAAATCTTAAAGCCTCACTGCCAGAAATTGGTGTTGACAGCATTCTTAAAATCTGACTTTCCCAAGGTAGGATGCAGACAAATCAAGGATTAGGTTTAGATGAGCATATAAAATAAAATACATTTTTGCTAAGATTCCTGTAGCTGGGACTACACTTAAAGTTTGAGGATCTGGGAAAGTAGCTCAGCCCCTGTACTTCCTTCCCACTGGCCTATGTCTTCCCTTCCACATGACTCCATAATAGGGTTCATTGCTTTGTATCACACCTCTCCCTACCGTTTTGGCAGGGGTTCATTCCCACTACACCATGTCCAGGCCCCAAGCCTGGCATCTCCTTACCACTGCTCCCACCTCACCCTTCTCCTCACTCTGCCCTCATTCTTGCCAGCATCTCGAAACTCTAGCTTCCAGCCTCCATGTAAAAGTTTGTGGCCCAAGAGCAGGGGCTGAGCGTAAGTTGGCAACCTCATAGTCTGGAGCATCTGTACCAACCAGGGCGCCCAAGACTTTTTTTTTTCCTTTTCTTTTTTCTTGAAATGGTACTTATTAAGCACTTACTATATACTAAGCACTGTTTTAAGGACAAGATACAAGATCATCAGGTTGAACACAGTCCAACCTTGGCACATAGTAAGCACTTAACAGATACTATAATCAACACTAATTTGCACATTGTAAGGACTTATTAATAAGAAGTCATACCTTAACATGAGAAGTAACAGAATTCAAAAATCCCTCTTTGTTGTAACTATATATCCTAAAATCATGGGGTACAAATATTCTGTGAAACAAAGAAAAGACAGCAAAGGTTTTAAAGGGAAATCATTTTTCAATTAAGTAGATCTCTCAAAACCAGGATTTGGCTCCAGCTTTTAATTTAGGAATATAGCATCTGCCAGGTGACAGTTCAGATGGGACCTAAATCAGTCTAGATATTTTCATGTACTTATGCTTATAAGAGCTATTTTTATTGGATAAAAAGCTCCATAAGAGTCCAATAAAAGACTCTCAGTCCCTGATGTCTTCACAAAATGAGTGAGATTCTTGTCTTTCCACCCATTTGTGTTTGTCTATTGCCTGTCCTGTCTTCTGCTTGCCCTTTGACTTACTGTCTGCTTTGATGTCTGCCTGCTGACCTTCCTGTCTTGCATGCCCTCTGTCTTCACCTCCACTTGTTAGACTAATCCATTTTGCCTGCAATCTGCCTTGACCTCTGACCAAATGACCAACCGCATCAGTTGTGTTTTTGTTTCAGACCTCTAGGGCCTATTCTGGCCCTATCCTTTCCTCCGAGCAATGGATTTCTCCCCAATGCCTCACCACCTGAGTCACAAGGAAGGCATGTGGGAGTTGGGTAGAGGAGGGGGGTACTTCTGGAGCTTATCCCAAAGTGAACATACCTGTTTATGCATGTTCTCAAAGAATATTAACCTGATGTGGTAATGGCATTCCTTTTTTTTTTAAAGACAATCAAAAAGTAGGCAAGAATAATCAAGCACTTACTTTTGCTTCAGGTGGATGGTATATGGCTTTCCTTCTATTGTGATCATATAAGATGCCTGGTAAAAGATCATCCAAAAACACAGAGGAATGTCAATTAAAAACATAATCCATTTATAGCCATAATAATGAAATTCATTTGTGAACAAAATCTACTAAATATATGCTTAATTGGAGCTCTGCAATGGGGCATGGTCCTAGGAAGTTGCCTTTAATGTCCTCACCAAATTGGGAAGTATTCCATTTACTTCTGATGGAGGTTTCTGGGCATTCAGAAGAGTCTTTTGCCCGCAATTGCCCCATCCATTCCATCTTTTTTTTTAATCTTTCATCCCCATGTCTTCTGTGTTCCTCTTCCCTGGTCCAGTGCCATAACTGGCTCCACCCCAGTAGCTTTAAAAAAACCAAATGTTCCACCATGGCCAGCCCTGCCATGTGGTTCTCTTAGGGCTGGCACTGCAAGAGAGCCCCAAAGAAGGGGGGGATAGGATCTACCAGGACAGTGGTGGCCCCTTCCAAAGCTACTTCACCTCTCTAGATGGTAAGCCTGTTGTGGGCAGGGAATCTGTCTGTTATATTGTTGTATTATACTCTCCCAAGTGCTTAGTACACTGCTCTGTACACAGTAAGCTCTCAATAAGTACAATTGACTGACCCACTGACTAGTCCAACCCCATGGGCCCTTAAGGAATTGAACAAGCAGAGATACAGCAGGAGTAGCAACTGATTAGCAAACAATACCATGGGTAGTGGGTTCAATTAGAGGTGTAGGGTCAGCCAGCTGGTAGTATGGGGGGAGGGGTTTGGATGAGGGTGAGCGAAGGCATAGCAAATCAAGAAAAATGAAAAAATGATGTGTTCAACAGGTAGATGAGGTAGAATGAAAAATCAGTCAACTGATCGATAATAGTTATTGAGTACCACCGTGAGCAGAGCTAGGTACTGAGCACTCAGAAGAGTGTAATGAAGTTAAGAAAATGTGATCCCTGCCCTCAAGGAGCTTATGGTCTAGGATGGGGAACAAACACAAAACAACACAGAAAAACGAGTTTGGCCAGAGGCATCATGAAGTAAAAAGCACAAGGCAAATTAAATCATTAATATGTCTACGTGCAATTAAAGGGTTTTTTTATATTACTATATTTCTTCATAGTAGTGAGTCAAAAAGTAAATTAGGCAACATTTTAAGTTTTTACAATAAATAAAAGAATTTAAATTTTCTTATAATAAATTAACTGACATCATTTTACTTATTTCACTGCTTCTAGCCCTTTTGTTCCAGACAAAAACACAAACATGAATCAATAGTAGAACTACTTAAAGAGTGCTAGAGATACCAAAACAGAAAATGAGAAGAAGTGAAATTCAGAAGCAGATGGAAAAGCAGACATACAAAATGATTATGACACATTTAAGGAAAATCCAGACAAAAAGAAAATGCATACATATTTGTTTAGCTACAACCAAAAAAAAGTTATTTAAACAAATGATAGGAGGAAACCTAATAGCAACACAAAAATTGAGGCTCTGAAAACTTTAAAATCAAAACTTAAAGTCTGAGAAATGACAATGAAGATGTAAACAACTAAAATAATGCTAAAAGGTTTTGATTCCCAATTAGAAAACCAACAGAAACAAAAAATAGGGAATGATGTTCCCAAAATTCCTTTAAACTCTGGTGAATGCTTCACTGGTTTTTGCTAGTAACAATTATTAATAATGCCCCATCTTAATTACATATTCAGGGTCCAAATCTTCATTTGAAGTGGTTGGAATCTTCACTGGAACGGTGACTGACAGAAATGTTCGCTGGAAGCCTAAAGGAATCAAAATTTCTGTTACCTGTTTTTACTCCCTCCACTCACCATTTGCCGCTTCTTCGTTGTCCCTCTTCACTTCCAAACCCAATTACAAAATCATTTTCTTAATTAATAAAATGATCTATTATAGTGCCATATTGCCTTTTTCAAATTTATTTTTCTCTTTTATCACCACCCCCCTCCCTACTCCCTACCAAAATCCTCACACTCACTGTGACAAACATGGTATTAAATCATTTGGAAGAGAACAAAAGAGGTGAAGGACCTCATCCCTGTCCTCAATAAACTTCCAATCTAATGGGAAGAGGCAGAAGCAAAAATTATTTACCGATTGAAGAAAAGGAAAGAAAAGGAATATGAATAGGTGAATAGGAGTGCCATGTTATATTGCTATATTGTACTCTCCCAACCGCTCAGTAGAGTGCTCTTTACAAGTAAGCGCTCAATGAGTATGACTGATTGATAGTAGTGATGGTGGAAGTAGTAATGCCTCTCATTTCTGTGCTTAGTATAGTATTGGCACCTAGTAAGTGCTTAATGAATATCATAATTATTTTTGTTATCATTATTATTGGGCACATGCTATGGGCCAAGCAGAGCCTTGATGTTGGCCCAGTGGAAGGAGTACTGCTCTGTAAATGAGGAAATGTGTGCGGCATACACAATAATAACACCACCTTGGATTTGAATAGCACTTTTAAATTTAATTTAATTTTAACTGCAAAGTGCTTTCACATTGTTCATCTCATTTTAGCCTTGCAACATATAGTCTGTTTAATTTTAAAAAACTTAAGGGCAGGGAAAGTGTCTGTTATTTTTACTGTTCTCTCCCAAGCATCTAATGCAGTGTTTGCACATTAGAAGTATCTCAATACATATTACTGAATGAAAGGAGAGGCAGGTATTAGCCTCATTTTACAATGAGAAACTGAGGCTCAGGGAGAGGCCCAAGGTTAATGGGAGACCAGTGCCAAAGCTGGGACTGGACTCTAGGTCTTCCGGTTCTCAGACCCAAGTTCATTTATTCATTCATTCAATAGTATTTATTGATCACTTACTATGTACAGAGCACTGAACTAAGGGTTTGGAATGTACAATTCGGCAACAGATAGAGACAATCCCTGCCCAAAGACTGGCTCACAGTCTAAACACTCTCTAGATCAGACTGCCTACTACCTGACATCTACAAGCATTTAAGGAAAACACTGCTTGAACACTAACTCAAGCTTTTCCTTAACAAATGGAACACTGAGGCAATGTCATAGTATCTCAAAGATGCCACTGCCAAAACCCTCTTCAAGCAGAAAAATGAAAGAGTGTGACAACTCTTGTAGCATCCCACTGTCAACATAGCCTAACCAGAGTCCTTCTGGAGCAGCTACTGAAGAACAGCATTTTCAGTGTGCCCAATTCATAATGTTATTTCAAGCCACAGTTTAACCAAGTGGACATAATCTTTACCAAACATCAGCTACAGAAAACTGCAAGGAGCAGCATGGACTTGAATCAATCAATCACTAGCATTTATTAAGCCCCTATGTGCAGCACCTTGTACTAAGAGCTTGGAAGAGTACAGTAGAGTTAGGGGATATGATCCCTTACCTCCAAGAGTTTACACTCCAGAGACTAAAATAAATAACAGCTAAGAAGAAGGAAGGGGAGATAAGTACATGAGTTAAGTGTTGAAGTAATAGGGCATGTAGGATAAGTATATAAGTGCTGTAGATGGTTGTGAGTGTGTAGGAGGAGCAGCGCTGAAGTAGTTGTTGGCAAGGTATAAACTGGGGAGGTTAGAAATTAATCAGGAAAGGCCTCCTGGAGGATATGTGATTTCATAAGGGCTATGAAAATGGAGAGAGCTGTAGACTGGAAGATTTGAAGGGATGGGAGAGTTCTTGGCAGGGGAGGTGAGAGTAGGCAGTGTGAGAGATGAGGTGGAAGCATCTAGTAGGTTAGCTTAGAGGAACAAAGAGTGTGAGCTGATATATAGTGGGAGGAAGAGAGTAAATAAGTTAGAAGGGAGGTTTTGAGGTTTCAGAAGAGTGGAGAGTCAAGTGCAGAATGAAAGTAGTGAAGTATTGACTGGATAGAGAGGCTGGAGGCAGGAAATGAGGGGTATAGTAATCAAGCTGATGCCTGAATGAGCATGGTGGTCATTTGGCTATAGAAGAAGGGACAGATCCTGGAGATGTTATGGAGGAAAATCAACAGGATTTGCATACAGACTGAATACGGAGGTTGAATTAAAGGGAGGAGTCCAGGATAATACCTTAAGTGATGGATTTCAGAAATGGGGAAGTAATAATAATGGTATTTGTTAAAAACACTTGCCATGTGCAAAGCATTATACTAAGCACCAAGGCAGATATTAGAAATCAGGTCAGACAGAGTTCCTGTCCCTCACAAAGCTCACTGTTTACGGGGCAGATAGAACAGGGATTTAATCCCCATTTTACAGATGAGGTAACTGAAATACAAGGAGGAGAAATCCTCAGAGCCAGAGTTAAAACCCAGGTCCTCTGAATCCCAGGCCTGTTCTCTTCCCACTAGGCCAAGCTGCATCTCTGTATGATAGTGTCATTTGTGACCTGTATTAAGTTTTCATAGTTGTTTTTAATGGCATTTGTTAAGAGCTATGTTCCAGGCACACCCCTAGTAGAACTAAACTGTAGCAGCTACTGGAGATGAGAGTTATCCTGTCTGATTCATTCCCCATCACCTGAGTAGGCCTAGTTCCAACTATTTTAGTCTATGCAATCATGTTGAAGGATGCAATAAAAGACCTGGACATTGGCATTTATAATACAGTTCTGATCCTCTGGGAAATTATTTCAACTCAACAGGCTATAAGCATCATCACAACTTGTAGAAGCAGTTATTCAAGAATTATATGCAGATGGCCCTAGAATCCCACCCCCAAGAAGTCATGCAAGTAATTGTGAACTACTTTGCAGAGTCAGTCAAGCACTGCAGCTTTACATTATCAATCGATGGTATTTACTGAGAGTTTAGTGTTTGAAGAGTAAACGCTTAACAAATGCCATCTTTATTATTATTTACACAACTAACACTTGGGAGACTGCAGTATAAGAGTGATAGACTCATACTCTGCCACACATTTAGTATGAAAAAATCAAAATATGTCTTAGCCTGAACCAGGGAAAACACACACACACACACATACACACACACACATACATACACACACAAAAAGATCTACCTTGCTAATACTGAGGAAATTCCTGTCCAGGAATTTTGTTTCCTAGGCAGCACACTTTTCAGTGATGTGATATTAGACAGTGAAATAGAAACTTGAACATATTTGTCAGCTTGACAGTTTTAACCATCCTTTGGTATAGAATATGGTGAGTGTGGTATCAAGCTTCAGACAAAATTGAAAGTTTAGAGAACTGTAATGTTGTCCATATTCTATGATTGTGAGAAGGGACCCTCAAAAATGCCATAAACAGTAGATCCAACCTTCCTTCAAGGATCACTTACAGGCCATACTCTACAACAGTGGCAAAATGAGATTATAAACAATTACCACTGTTCCATAGGAGTCCAGGTGGGCACTAGCAGAAACCAACATTGCCCAGAGCTTCTAGAATACCAGGAGCTTCAGGTTTCCCTGCAGCAAATCAATGCCTCCCTGCTTCAAGTCAGTGCACTGGGCAGCAGAAGCCCCATTCCCCTGCAGGTACCTTCAAAGCAGTAAGTTTATAACCTAAGACTGTGTCTGGAGCTAAGGGAGTAAACACTGGAAAGGGTTGACTGAATAAAGATAGAGGAAAAGTTTTAAGGATGCAGTAAAGTGATGCTGCAAACAATACAACACTGCTGCTGAAAACTGTGGCACACAAACCAGATTCTTGTTCACAGTGTGGCACACAAGGACTGGCTTTTTTGGACCAGGTGCTCCGGGGGAATCATGACACAGAAGGAAAGGGAACACAGCCACCTGGAGCTGCCAACTAAGAATGTGATACACAACAATGGACCATCTTAGTTTGCAATAATGGGTTCGAGGTTGGTGGATATGCATGGTTCTTTTCAGACACACACACACACCACATAGACACACACACACACACACCACACACTCCCTCTCCTCTTCTCATCTCTCCCAATCTCTTTCTCTCTAATCTTACTGCCAAAAATAGACACGGAATGCTGCTTTCCCATTCCTGGGTCAATTTTCACTTTGACAACCCAAGGGCTCCATCCAAAGGTGCCAGAGCTTTGGCCCAGAATGGGCTTTGACTACGTGTGCCTGGGCTAGGCCGCCACCTAAATGCCACTGCTTCCTCTCCTGTCTTTTCAGGCATGCACTGAGGAAGCCAAGTTGATGAAAATATGGACCTTTCTTTTTTTTTCTTACTGATTAACCTCTTAGGCAAGTTGTTTCAGAGAGCCAGATCCTGAAAACTACTTAAATCACTCAATATATCAACGGTATTGAATGAAGGCTTAAAGTGTGCAGAGAGCACTGTACTAAGTGCTGGGCAGCCCCCGCAAATGCTCTCCTCCTAAAACTCAACCCACACACTTCGCTCCTCTAGTGCTAACCTTCTCACTGTGCCTCCCTCTGATCTATCTCGCCTCTGACTCTCACCCATGTCCTGCCTCTGGCCTGGAACTCCCTCCCTCCTCAAATGCATGAGACATTTCCTGTTATTGAAGGCCCATCTCCTCCAAGAGGCCTTCCCTGAGTAAGTCCCCCTATCCTCTTCTCCCACTCCCTTCTGTGTTGCTCTGACTTGTTCCCTTTGTTCTATCCTCCCAGCACTTATGTACGTATCTGTAATTTATTTATATTAATGTCTACCGCCCTCTAGACTATAAGCTCATTGTGGGCAGGGAATGTGTCTGTTTATTGGTGTATTGTACTCTCCCTAAGCGCTTGGGACAGTGCTCTGCACATAGTGCTCCATAAATACGATTGAATGAATGAGTGAAAATATGATAGAGACAAACAGACAGAAAAAAAGAAAGAAGAGAGAAAAGGCAGAGAAAAAGAATGAAAGAGAGAGAAAAGAGAGAGAAAAAAGAAAGAAGGGAGAACAGGAAATAGAGAAAAAGGAAGAGAAAAGAAGAAAAAAGAAAGAAAAAGAAAGGAGGAAAAAGAGAGAAAGGAAGAAAGAAAAGGAAAGAAAAAAGAAAGGAAAGAAGAGAGAAAGGAAGAAGAAAAGGAAAGAATAAAGGAGGAAAGAAAAATAAAGGAAGAAAGAAAAGAAAAAAGGAGGAAAGAAAAGGGAAAGGAAGAAAGAAAAGGAAAGAAAAAGAAAGGAGCAAAGAAAAGAGAAAGGAAAAAAGAAAAGGAAAAAAAGGAGGAAAGAAAAAGAAAGGAAGAAAGAAAAGGAAAGAAAAGAAAGGAGCAAAGAAAAGAAAGGAAGAAAGAAAGAAGAGGAAAGGAAAAAGAAAGGAAGAAAGGAAAGAAAATTAAAGAGAGAATAGGAAAAAAGGAAAGGAAGAAAGAAAAAGAGAGTAGGAGAGAAAGAAAAGAAAAAGAAAGAAGAAAGGAAAGGAAAAAAAAAAAAAAAAAAAACAAGAAAAGAAGAAAAGAAGAGAAAAAGAAAGGAAAAAAAAAAAAGGAAAAAGAAAGAAGGAGAAGAAGGAAGAAAGAAGGAAAGGAAGGAAGAGGGAAAGGGAAGGGAAGAAAGGGAAGGGAAGAGCGCCGAAGGGAAGAAAGGGAAGGGAAGAGCGCCGAAGGGAAGAAAGGGAAGGGAAGAGCGCCGAAGGGAAGAAAGGGAAGGGAAGGGAAGGGAAGGAGAAGGGAAGGAAGAAGGGAAGGAAGAAGGGAAGGAAGAAGGAAGGGAAGAGAAGGGAAGGGAAGAAGGGAGCTCGGGAGTTGTGCGGGAAGGAGGGAGGGCTCGGGGGTCCGGCGGAGACTCACCGAGGCCGGCCAGCGGGCCGGCTAAGAGGCCGGTGGCCAGCAGCGCCCAGAGGCCGGACATCCCTTGGCCGGCGCCGCTCCGGCCCTGGCCCTGGCTCTGACCCCTGACCCCGGCCCGGGGGAGACAGACGCCCGTTGGGCCCGCGCGGGACCAGAGGCGGAGCGCAGCGGGGTCCGCTCTCGGGACCAACCGCGGACCCCGCGGCAGGAGGACCCGCCCGCACAACCCCAACAGCCCCGACCCCTGGACCCGCTTCCTCCAGCCCCGCGCGACCCAACTCTCTTCAAAGCCCTACTAAGAGCTCACCTCCTCCAGGAGGCCTTCCCAGACTGAGCCTTCCCTCCTCCCCTCTTCCCATCCCCCTTCCCCCTCCCTCTGCTCTACCCCCTTTCCCCCCCCCCCGAAGCACTTGTGTCTATCTGTATATATTATTTATTACCCTATTTTATTAATGATGCATATATATCTCCGATTCTATTTATCTATTTTGATGGTATTGATAATAATAATAATGACATTTGTTAAGCACTTACCATGTGCCAAGCTCTGTTCTAAGCGCTGGGTGAGATACAAGTGAATCAGGTTGTCCCACGTGGGGGTAACAGTCTTAATCCCCATTTTACAGATGAGGGAACTGAGGCCCAGAGAAGTGAAGTGACTTGCCCAAAGTCACACAGCAGACGAGTGGCAGAGCTGGGATTAGAACCTACAGCCTCTGCCTCCCAAGCCCGTGATGCCTGTCTCCTTGTTTTGTTTTGCTGTCTCCCCCTTTTAGACTGGGAGCCCGTTGTTGGGCAGGGATTGTCTCTCTCTTGCCCAATTGTACTCTCCAAGCGCTTAGTACAGTGCTCTGCACACAGTCAGTGATCAATAAATGATTGTATGGATGAATGAGTAATGTTATTTTTTAAGCGCTTAACTATGTGCCAAGAACTATGTTCTAAGCACTGGGGTAAATACAGGGTAATCAGGTTATCCCACGTGGGGCTCAGTCAATCCCCATTTTACAGATGAGGTCACTGAGGCCCAAAGAAGTTAAGTGACTTGCCCAAGGTCACACAGCTGACAAGCGGCGGAGCTGGGATTAGAACCCATGACCTCTGACTCTCAAGCCCATGATCTTTCCAATGAGCCACACTGCTTCCCAAGGAATGAATCCAAAGCATCCAGAGCACTCTGGGAGAGAGAGACAGAAACGCCAATAAGCTGGTTCACGCTCCCTCTACGTTTATTGCTTCCAAAAGAAATTCCTCCAATGGGACAAGTAACGAAATACAGGAACGAGGTGAGGCCGCTCGCCGGGTCGTCGTAACCTGCCCGAGTCCCTCGGTTTCCAGCGAAGCCATTGGCGATGTCTCTTGTCTGCAGCAGCGGCCGCTTATGAACTTGGTTCACTGGGGAAGAAAAGAGAGAAATGCTGAAGATGCCTGGGACTGGACTGTGGAAAAACCACTATGAGCTGCCTGGGGAGGGATCACCGACTAGCAAGTATTCAGTCAGAAATGGGAGTGATGAAACCCATTGCTGTAAAATTCTGTCTCCTGCCCTCGAGCTGAACACAGCCTTCCTGTGATTTGGGAAAAAAAATTGGAACCCAAAGCAAACTCAAATTCAAATTTAATACAACTAAGGCATTGTAATACTAAAGCATTCAGAACATCGAGTGTACCATTTGCCATATTATTTATTACACTATTTATGCTTAGAACAGTGTTTGGCACTTAGTAAGCACTTAAATACCAACATAGTATTATTATTATTTATCTATGATTCTATTTATTTTGATGGTATTAATACCTGACTACTTGTTTTGTTTTGCTATCTCCCCCATTTAGACTGGAGACCATTGTTGGGCAGGGATTGTCTCTGTTGCCCAGTTGTACATTCCAAGCGCTTAGTACAGTGCTCTGCACACAGTAAGTGCTCACTAAATTTGATTGAATGAATTGAATGAATGAAGGAAATGAAAGAGTAAAGGACTGGGAGTCAGAGGAATGGGTTCTAATTCCAGGTCCACCCATCTGCTATGTGACTTTGTGCAAATCACTTAATTTCTGTGTGCCTCAGTTACATCATCTGTAAAATGGGGATTAAGACTGTGAACCTCATGTGGGACTAGGACAGTGTCCAACCCGATTACCCTGTATCTACCCTCCCCACATAGAACAGTGCTTGACATGTAGTAAGCGCTTAATAAATAACACGATTACAATTATCTATAAATTTGTTTTAATTACAAATTGATAATTTATAGATTAATATTAATGGATTGTCTATATCTGCTATTACTTTCTAATAGAAAATCCTGGAAGGCAGCTAGTTTTTATATTCTTTCCTGTACCTTCCACATTGTTTGTCTACTTGTTTTGTTGCCTGTCTCCCCCTTCTAGACTGTGAGCCCATTGTAGGGTAGGCATTGTCTCTATCTGTTGCTGAATTGTACTTTCCAATCATTTAGTACAGTGCTCTGCACACAGTAAGCCCTCAATAAATACGATTGAATGAATGAATGAATTTAGACAATCAATAAATATTAAGCAATTAGTCATAAGTAGTAAACTGCCAGGAAGGAGGGCATGCAAAGGACTAAAGTTGCAATTTGCTTTTTTCCAGGCCTGGACTCCATAAGTAACAGTCTCGAAAATTTAGAGACTCTTAGGAGAAAATCCAGGAAGAAGGTCTGGAAATTGGAAAAAAGGCCACATGCCCCCATTCAGCTGGGTGTGGGCATATTTAGTGAGGCATTATGCTCCTGCACGCCCTAACAAGTATAAACAAATTGCAGTGTGCCAAGCTCCTGACTCTTTCAATCTCTGCCCGTTTTTACACTCAGTGGCAGGGAAAGTGAAACACCCCAGACCACTCCTTTTTTTGACTGTCATTTATGTTTGCTTTGTCTGGGTTGTCTATAAATAGCTTCAGAAATGTCTTGATGATGATGCTGAAAGATAAAATAAGGGAAAGTGACACCTTAAATCCTGATAAAACCACAACATAAAATTATTTTAAAATAAAAGAAAAGCAATATGGTGAATAGTCCTACTCCGCTAGATATTAAACTCACCTTGCACTACAAGACTGGTTGCTTTCTTCTGATGTGTACCTATGCAAAAATATTACATTAAGAAACAGAAATGTAAGAATACTGAAGCATCAAAATAAGCATTTGAAGCTAAAGTTATCTTGGAAAAAACTGTCTTAATGAATGCAGACAAATAGAGGGCATGCACTTAATCATGGTGAGCAACCCCCAGATCCCTTGCACTTCCATCCTACTTTAACCTTCCACTGCAATTTCAGTATCCCTGAGACCTATTGCCATAGACCTATTGTTTCTAAATTCCTGCAAGGAGACTGTTAGGAGAGAGTTGGATGCTCAGATTAGGGGCCATAATGAAATTTGGGGAAAAAGAAGTAATTGCAATTCATGAAACTGTGAAATTAAGCAAATATCTTCCTCAGTGAAGAGGTCAATAACCAACTTGTGATTCCTAGCATTATCTTCCGCCTCCCAGATAAATGAAAGGCATCTTGGATGCATAAAACAATCTCAGTATATTAAGTCATTAATTATATCAGAGTAAAGTAGAGGGACCTGAAGGATGTTATATAGACAGTGACAGCCAGCCATTGAACCTAGGGCAGGATTGAGCATAATCTGATCTCCCAATACACTAGCAGTACTTACAAAGAATCAAAAAGAAACCTCCAACTTGCCAAAAGAACTCGAGTAGGCTCCTGGAGGACTAAGCTCAAAGACCTCTTTAGTAATATTATGCCCCCACTAAAAGAACCAGGAACCCAGTCTACGTATTCCAACCTCAACAACAAACAACCATTTTCCATCAATTTTCCAAGCAGCTAGTCAATGCAACCAAGACTGATTTGGTGAAAATATTCAAGGGATTAAAGGACTACATACAACAAAACAGTGAACTTAGCAACAATACCCTGCAGCCACTCTTGATTTGATAAAAAGAGAGCATTCATCCACAAGCTTGGGTTTCAAGTTTAGGAACAAGTGCAACAAGTGGTGGGATGCCATGTTTGAAGAGATCCAAGGCTATGCAAGCCACCACCAAACTGAAGTGTTGAATACCGCACTAAAGAATCTATCTAAACCCAAACACACTAAAAGAGAGTTGGGACAGTCTGGTTGTGGCTATATTTGGATCCCAAGAGAAGTGGAAGTGTAACCAAAGGGAACCATTGGGGGAGCAGGAAACCTATTATTGCCTCTTTCCTGAATTCTATATCTCTCAAAATCCTGAAGAACTACATTTACCAGAATCCTCTGACAGCTTGGGGACCATCTGGGAAGAGATGGTACCAGTCAATAGGAGCTTAAGGGGAGGTTCTGTGAATCAGCAAATGAGACAGAGTTTTCACATTCAAAAGAACTGGGTTTTTTGTACTCCCTTTTTCCTTTGCAGCCTATAATATGCATTCAGTTCCCTTCATGTGGTGAACTATGACTAAACGCCAAGAATATGTATTCAGGCCTCCGAAAGCGCAAGTTGCTTGTTGGAGTTTGGGTACTTGTTGAGGGAAGTGCAGAAAATGGTCATTTATCCTGTCTCTCCCCTTTTATTCTATGTTTGTATTTAAATGAAATTGCTCAGTCTGAGTTCCCTATTCAAGTTTAAGAATGGTGGCCACAACAATGAATCTGTCCCTGGTTCTTCCACCTGGATTGAACATTTTTCATAAAACGCCAAATTGATTCTCAGATATAGAACTTGATATGAGAGATTTTTGGAGTCCAGATTCAACACAGCACCCCGAAGAATGAAGATGAATACACCCTCATCACACAGGTGGAAGGCATCCTGTAAAAATGGCATCATCATCTCAACATTTTCTTGAACAACGGCTTCTAGTATCAGTGACGCCTTTAAACCATACTTGTGAGGACAAGTCAACCTTGTTCTGCTGCATTGCCAGGAAAAATAGTAAAGCACCTAGATCTAATTGCATAACTGCTAAGATCTACACTGCTTAAACATTTACAAAAGTTTTTTCTCAACATATGGTACAAAGAAATGTCACAGGACCTTAAAAATGTCACCATTATATTCTGCCAACCAACTCTGTAATACTATTCTCCAAAGCACTTAGTATAGAGGTGTGCACATAATAAATGATTGATTGATCATCACTATCATCTTCAAAAAGAAAGTCTGTCAGCGACTACTACTCTAGAATTTCACTGCTTTCCATTCTGGCCAGATCCTAGCCAGAAGTCTTCCCAGCTGGCTACCAAAGGCAAGTATTTTCAGTTTGGTTTCAGACCACAGCATACATTGCATGGCACAGCATGTCAGATTCAATCAAAACTTCAGGGATAAAATTCAAGATTTCTATGTTGTTTTTGTAGACTTTGAAAAAAGCAATTAAGACCATTGGTAGACCTGGGAGCTGACAAATTCTAAATTAATTAAGTTAATCAGATTTCATCAAGATCTTGAAATTGTTCTTCAACAAGTTGAGGGTACCCTGTCTGAACCATGTCCCATAACTAATAGAGTAAAACAGAGTTGTGTTGTGTTCACAGTTTAAGGAGTAATAACTATATTTATTAAGCATCTCCTTTTAGGGTAAAAACATACAAAAAAACAGATGAGAATTAGACAAGGTCTTTGTCCCCCAAGGACTCCAATCAAGCAAGCAGTTGTATTCATTTAGTGCGTACTATGTGCAAGACACTGTACTAAGCCCTTGGGAGAGTGCAACACAACAATATAACAGACACATTTCCTGCCCACAGTGAACTTCAGCAAGATGACATACAGATGATGGTGAACCACTGACTGACAATAAGTGTGAGCGTAACTAAGATAACTTATCAAACTACATCAGAAAAATTCTGCACACAATCAAAGATCTTCTTTGGTAATACAGAAATAAATGCTGTCACAGAATTGCTAATGCACAAGCAGCACAACATCCAACAATACCATGATGGACAAGGAAGAAGAAAGCTGAATAAAGACAGCATATTCCTTAGAATGTCATCAGACTGAGTGTGGTAGCCACACTCCATCAGGTTAAAGACAAAGCTGAAAATGTACAAAATGTACAACTTTCTAAGATATGGTTTTGAGACTTGGATCTACCACTCCCTTGGAGAACTAATTCGTTCCCACTTTGGCTTTAACTACCACTTCTATGCGGATGACAACCCAAATCTACATCTCCAGCCCTGACCTCTTTCTCCCTCTCTGCAATCCCACATTTCCTCCTGCTTCAAGACATCTTTACTTGTAAGTCTGCCGTCACCCAAACTAAACATGTCAAACTTAGCTATTGGCTTGGTATAGTCTAATAAAGACTTGGAAAAATTTTTCATTAGCTAAATAAGTATAATAGATAAGTATTCAGAATTTACTCGTCACTTTGTAATTCCTCTGTGCGGCACAATCTTTTCATTTCATTTCGTTTTACAATTATAATGGTAGTAATGATGAGGAAGGGTAGAGAAATGTAGAAACCAAGGAGAAGCCAGTTCTTCCTCGTATTATCTTCATAGGCTCTCCCAGTGAAAAAATATATCTAGAAAAGGAAAACAAAGGAAAGCTCAGAGCAATTATAAACTATACAGAAAATATTTTCTGCCCCTAGCTGCATTATCCTGCCAGTCCGCTATAGGTTAACGGGGAAGAATCTAGGGTGCATGTTTTTAAGGCATGGAATAACTGGGCTCCTGAACCACTTCACTACCCTGCTAGAGTTCTGACCTATAATTACGACTTAGATCAGGGGCCAGAGGTGGGAGAAGCAAGAGCAAACAGTGAGTAGTTTTGCTTGGGGCAGTGGGAAGGGTGGAGGAATGGAACCTAGCTTGCAGAATAGCAGGTGGAGAAGGGCAGATAAGCAGAGAGAGCTGATGGAAAATCTTGAAGCCAATAATCAGGAGTTTTTGCTTAATTCAGAGGGAAATAGTAGCAATTAGAGGTTTCTGAGGAGAGGAAAGATGTGAGTTGAATGCCTTAGGAAGATGATCTAAGCTGCAAAATGTATTAGAAACAGAACAGGGGAGAGGTTGGAAACAGGAAGATCAGTGAGGAAGCTGATACCAGTAATCTAATCATAAAATGACAGAGATTGAACCAGTGAGAAGCAGCATGTCCTAGAAAAGCAATGTTGCCTAGTGGATAGAGCATGGGCCTGGGGTCAAAGGACCTGGATTCTAATCCTGGCTCCACCATTTTTCTGCTGTGTGACCTTGGGAAAGTCACTTAACTTCTCTGTGCCTCAGTTACCTCATCTATAATATAGGGATTAAGGCTGTAGCCCCAGGTGAGATAACTTGATTACCTTGTAACTACCCTGGGGCTTAAAACAGTGCTTGGCACATAGTAAGTGCTTAACAAATATCATCATCATCATCATCTCCTGTGGGATATTCAAGTGGTGATGACCTGTAGGCAAGAGGAATGGTGAGATTGCAAAGCAGAAGTTGGGATTGGTGAGCTAGATTTGGGAGTCATTTGTATAGAGATGGATCTGAACTTCCTTACAGAGGGTAGAGTAAGATAAACAAAGGCCCCAAAACAGTCTTAGGGAACTCTTACAATTAGGGGTTGGGAAATGAAAGAAAGTCATCAAACAAAACAAGAAGTGAGAAAAGAAGGTTGAGATCCAGGAAAGTACTTTGTCAGTGAAACGAAATTCATGTACCTATGTGTATGTGTATATGTATCTAATCATTATTATCTTTGCTATTATTTTTATATTTGATAAGTGCTTACTATGGGCCAAGCACTGTTCTAAGTGCTGGGGAAGATACAAGATAATCAGGTTGGATACAGTACCTGTCCCACAAGGGACTCACAGTCTAAGTAGGAGGAAGAACTTATATATACTTTCACATACATATATACATATCTGTAAATTCTATTATTCATGTGGCTCTTTTTTCGTGATGTGTCTGTACTACTCCTGTTTTATCCTTGTTATAACTCCTGTTTTCATTATCTACAAATTTTGTCAGTCTCCACCATTAAATTGTATGCTCCTTGAGGCAGGGAACATCTATCTGATAACATCATATCCTCTCAAGAGCTTAGTATAGTGCCTATCAATCTTTAGGCAATCAACAATTACCATGAATTGAGTGGGATAGCATTTCTAGGAGTAGGGAGTAATCAATAGTGTCAAAGAGGGTCAAGGAGGATTAGGACAGGTCATCGGATTTGGCTATTAGAGGTCATTGATGACTTTGGAGAGCGCAGTCTCAGTGGGTTGAAGGATGTTAAAACCTAACTGAAGTGATCAAAGAGATCATTTTTGGAAAAGAAATGAAGGTAGCAGATATATATAGCCTGTGCAAGGTGTTTGTACAGGACTGGGAACAGGGAAATGGGTGATAACTAGAGGGTGCAGTGGGATCTAGAGAAGACTTAAATATGTTTGAAGGCAGAGGTGAAGAAACAATAATAGAATGAAAGATTGAATATGGAAGTCAAGGAAGGAAGAAGAGCGGGTGCAAGTGTTTTAGAAAGTAAGAGGAGTTGAGGCTCAGGACACAGGTAGGGAGATATAATTTCAAAGCAGTTGTGAGCTAGCCTCTTGAGAGGTTGCTAGGAAGAAAAAGAAAGATGTGGAAGAAGGAAACGAGGATTTGGGAATCTGAGGGTGTTAGGGAAGTGAGGATGTGATTTGGTAATGAGTTTCCATTTTACAACATAGTTAGAAAAGCCATCAGAGATTAGAAATGGGAGCACTGGACACTTCTGAAGGGAGTTAAAGGCTTGAAATAGTGAGGGCTATAGATTTGGGAATTGGTGAAAGCAATCTACTAATGCTGTTTAACAGGAGAGAGGGCTGAATTAAAGCAGGCCAGATTGAATTTGAAGTGGCAGAAGTCAGTCAGCCTGGTCCTAGGATTTGCACCAACAGCTCTCAGCTACATGAGAGCAGAAGCAGAGGAAGCGGACTGTGGAGGTGATCCGGGGCTGGGGATTGGTGATGCAAGAATGACGGAGGGACAGGGGAAGCAAGAGAGTTGAATGGTGGGAAAAGGCTGGTTTGGGGAAGATTGGCAGGGAGGCCCAAAGGGGTGAAAAAGCTTGGGACAGGAGGAGCGGGCTTGGTGAATAATTGGAGGGAGGTTACTGCAGGCTTGGAAGAACATGGGAAACAGTTTAGAGTATGGAAGAGGAAAGGAAGTCAAAGAAGGATAAAGATCTGCTTCCTGTTAGCTACTTTAGGAATTGTTAGGAGAGTATAAATAGATGAGGAAAGCAATATAGGCTAAGGTGCTTTTGTAGGAGGAATCAAAATGCAGGAAAACCAACTGGAGTCTCAATCTCTTGGGCCAAACTTTATTCCTTATACATTAACTTAATGGATTAGAATAAGGGTCCAGTGGACCTAAATACATTTTACGTCCTTTAAAAAAAATCAGTGGATCCTAAATGAGTTTTGATGATTTCACCATCTGACTGACCCCTAGAATTGTGAGACCCATTTAGGGGTTTGGGTGTTTTCTATGTTTCAGTGGCAGGTTGGGAGGAACTGTCAAGCCTCTTAGGGTTTGTGAGTCCTCCCTGTGGAGAACTGTACCTGCAGCTCAATCCCAAAACCAAACCAAAGCCTCTTAGAGCACAACACCCCATCCATTTCCTAGTCCTCTTTCTCAACTCAAGCAATATACAGATTTTAATGTGCCTCTCCAGTTCTTTGAAAAAATAATCTAAATCTATTATAAAAAATACTACATATGGAATATGTTTCCCAAATGTATTATGGTTAGTAACCAGATTTCCCCAAATGGCCACTGTCGATACTGCCCCCATGTCCTGGGCCTCTTTCTTTGCAATTTGGAGGTAGCCAGCCAGGATCACAGTGGCAGTTATTTTTATTATTGCAAACCTAAAAATTTGAGGAAAACAGGAAAAGTATTTACTTTGTGTGCTTTGAGTCCTTACCCCTGATGGAACTCTTGGCAGCCATGGTGGATTTAGGACCCATGACTTTAGGGTAGAAGAGCCCTCCAAGGCCTGAAGATCAGACTCATACTATGCAAAATGAGCTCGTTTTTGCTTTTTCCAAAGCTTTCACTGCTCGGGGGCCACCACCCCAATTCGCCACTGGTAATTCTACTCCACTTATATGTAATTCTGTAGACTGTAAGCTCGTTGTGGGCAAAGATCACATCTTCCAACTCTGTGGTAGTGAATTTTACTATGTGCTTAGTAGTGCTCTGCACAGACAGTGCTCAATAAATACCACTGATTGATTGAGGCAACTGCTACTCGATTTAGCTGAACTTCACTTCTAGCTTCTCTCCTCTATTCCAGCATTGACAGTGTAGGGTATGTCCACTCTGCTACACATATATTCCCAAAGGGGAAAGGGCTTGAATTAGATGGAATCACCCAAAAATTAGTGTGTTCATTTTAGACCCAATAATTTAATTTTGGTAAGAAAGTATCTGAGGCAAAGTAGAAAAGAATCCAGCAATTATCTTTTATTCTGAAGGTTATAGCTGTTCCAAACATCTTGAAAAATTAATTCAAGCTCCAGCTAAATTGATTGAATATGTAGTATAAGGAGATACCAGAAATTCCAAACCCTATTTTCCATGGATTATAGGAGTGTTTCTACAATTTTTAAAAATTACATCCATGTTTAATGGGAGTAATTTTAAGCTTTAAATATATAAAAGGCTACAGCTTTCATATTAATGCACTCTATGATAGCCAATTTAATTTGCTCTGGTGCTCTGAAATTTTTCAACGCTCATTACAAATCCAGCATACATATAAAACTAAATTATATAATCAAAATAGCCTTAAAGCCTTCCCAGTTTTCCAAAACCTAGTTAAGGTTAGATTTCTCTGCAAGGTGAATAAGGATCATTCACTGAAAGTCATGGCAAGATGTCCTTCACAGGATGAAAATAGGGTGACAAGACAATATACCCTTAAATTATTTACTACAGGAGCAAAACTGGGCTAAAAGAAGAATAAAATCACTGTTACTTACACCATGTCCATGACATTTCACTTTATAATCACATCAGAGTTGATGAACGGGCTTCTCTACATTCCTGATTTAAACAGTACTAAAAAGTAAAATTTTAAATTTTATAACATCAATACTTGCACAATTGAAAAGAGTTAAATAATCACATTTAGCACATTGGCTCTATATGCCCAAGTAATGTTCAGAATTAAGATACCACTATTTTCAAATCACCTCAACACAGAACCAAGTTCCTGCAATACCAAGTAAAAATGAAACCCTGAATTTGCCTATATTAAAGTTTGAGATAAAGGTGAAACAAAATATGACTTCTGTTTCAAATGGAAATTATTTGTTTTTATTTATGAATGGTATAGCATAAGAAAGCTCTCTGGATGTGGTTATCATCAGAGGTATAAGTAAGGCCAAAAGTATTTCTAAAATAATTAGATCAAAAGACACAGAATAAATTTAGAGAACAAGATTGTTCTTCAGATCAATTTCTTTGTAGGTAAAATGTTCCTTTTTAGGTGAATTAGCAGATGGATTTAAACCTCTGTATAGTTAATTTTCTTCCCAGACACTCTTACAAACTACAGTTCCTAACCTCAAATATGCTAGCATAGCTTATAATAGCCAAAATGCATAATATTAACATTAATAAATCTTAAGCCTTCAGGGTAAAGAATAACTACTTCCTAATTTGAAGTACTATGCAAAGCATAATTACTGAAAATCAGTAAAGTGTTTTCAATTTCTGGGAGTCAGAGGGACCTGGATTCTAATCCTGGTTCCACTTTTTGTTTTGTGACTTGAATAAGTCATTTCACTTTCCTATGCCTTAATTATGTCATTTGTAAAATGGGGACTAAGACTGTGACCCCAATGTGGGACAGGGACTGTGTCTAACTGGCTTATATAATAATATTGGTATTTGTTAAGCAATTACTATGTGCAGAGCACTGTTCTAAGCACTGGGGTAGTTACAGGGTAATCATGTTGTCCCACATAAGGCTCACAGTTAATCCTCATTTTACAGATGAGGTAACTGAGGCACAGAGAAGTTAAGTGACTTGCCCACAGTCACAGCTGACAAGTGGCAGATCTGGGATTCGAACCCATGACTCTATTCCCAAGCCGGGTTCTTTCCACTGAGCCACACTGCTTCTCAATAATAATTACCATATTTAATAATGTTGGTATTTGTTAAGCGCTTACTATGTGCAAGCACTATTCTAAGCAATGGGGTAGATATAGGGTAATCAGGTTGCCCACATGAGGCTCACAATCTTAATGCCCATTTTACAGATGAGGGAACTGAGGCACAGAGAAGTGAAGTGACTTGCCCATCGTCACAAGCTGACAAGTGGCAGATCAGGATTCGAATCCATGAGCTCTGACTCTCAGCCTGGGCTCCTTCCACTGAGCCACTCTGCTTCCCAAGTTAATTCCCAAATTATATCCCACCCAAGTGCTTACAACAGTGCCTGGCACATAATAAGCATCAATAAATACATTAAAAAGTTAATTAGCTTAATTCAATATTTTTAAATTTTGTTACCATCGAGGCCACATGAATACCATTTTCCACCAAAAGAGGATCCTTCACTTTGGGACAAGTCTATAGTCCAAGTTATACATATAGTTCTTCTCACAATTGCATAAATCACTGAAGCGTTTAAGATGTGAAATGGTGTTTGGCTGGGATAGTACAAATTAACTTTCCACACAAGAGATCTCTACAAACACAAAAGCAGAGAAAATAATTATACATTTCACACTTATTTGAAAAAAAGTCAGAGACAGTGAATTTCAGTAAAGCTAGTCTAAGGACTTTTTCAAATGATCTGAGGGGAGGGCAATGGTGATATGGACGATAACTAAACTGCAAGTGAGACAGATGACTAGAGAGAACCAGCCTGGAGAACTTAAGGAAGGAGAAGCTGGAGATAGCTTTGTTGGCTTCTCCTATTTGCCCACTCAACTGAGGACAAACTGACTGCGGGGAATGAAGGGTGGCCAGTGAGTACAAGGATAGATGTTGAGTGGTCAGAAACTTCAGACATGGGCACCAAACTCTCTGATGACAACCACTCCTTGTTGTTTGAATTGAGTACATGGGCATGGAACCAAAGAAAACTTCTAAAACTATCATTTACGCATGGAGAGTAAAATACAGAAATTTAGCTTATAAAGATAAGCATTTATAGAGTAAATAAATAATGTTGGGACTTGCTAAGCACTTACTATGTAAAGAGCACTGTTCTAAGCCGCTGGGGTGATCCACAATTGTCCATGTGGGGCTCACAGTTTTAATCCCCATTTTACAGATGAGGGAACTGTGGCATAGAGAAGTGAAGTGACTTGCCCACAGTCACACAGCTGACAAGTGGTGGAGCCGGCATTTGAACCCATGACCTCTGACTCCCAAACCCAGGCTCTTTCCACTGAGCCACGCTGACCCACGTGGGACAACCTGTATCTCCCCCAGCGTTTAGAACAGTGCTCTGCACATAGTAGGGCGCTTAACAAATACCAACATCATTATTATTACTATTAAGCACATAGGCTGTGGCAGGGATGGGCTCCGGGGAATGTGATGGGACGCCAGGGCTGGGGTGGTGACGGGGCTGGGGTGGGGGCGGGGGGCAGGGCGGGGGTAGGAAGATACAAATCTAGAGACTAAAAGAAAGCCATTTTCTAGACTTATCTGCATATCAACTTTATGATTTTCTGGAAAAAAAATACAGGTGTTGTAGCAAAATTTGACATTCTTCAAGACATACTTCCAAAGAACACAGCTTATAATTGGTTGTTCTCAGAACCACAGTTTCCAAATCTGTCCCTCTGGATATTGATTTCTTCATAACAGGAAAAAGGAGCACTTTTGGAACCTGAAATATTTCCATTCAGAAAATAAAATTAATTTTAATTTTCACCAGAACTATTTCTAGTGACTGACAGTCCATGTAGCAAAGCATACCCTGTCACATCCAACCCTGCAATCACTCCACATTCTTTCCCATTCCTGGATCCTCCCCACAGCTATGAAAGATAGGAGGACTTACATTAATAATAACAATAACAGTGGTATTTGTTAAGTATATGTTGCCCAACACAGTCTTAAGAACTGAGGTAATGCAATACAATCAGATCAGACCACAGTCTCTGTCCCAGACTTTCAGACATGTTAAGTCAGGAAACAAAAGAATCATTTGATCTGACTCTGTATGCTCTATTATAAATGGTATGTTTGATGTTCTAACTTCTTGTCTCTCCCAGTTAGAACCTTACAAAAAATGTTCAGTTTTCCCAAGCTTAGACATTAAGCTTTTTCTGAGGCGCATTGTAAATATCCCAATAACCAAATCCACTTGAAGGAAGATGCATACTCAATTCTAAGTGATCTTATCATGGACTAATGGCCCCAACCCAAAGCATTTTGTTTCAGTGTTTCCTCATCTGCAAAATGGGGATTCAATATTTAGTTTTCCTCCTCCTCTGTGAGCCCCATGTAGAACCTGATTATCCTGCATTTATCCTATGCTTAGTACAGTGCTTGGCATATAGTGAGCACTTAAATACCACAATAACTATGATTATTATTCTGATTTTTTTTTTTGGCCAGACCAGATCCAGTCCAATTCTGTGAGTCAATTAAAACCCGTGTAAACACAATCTCAGTTACCCAGTTTATTTTAATCTCTTAAAACCACTTAATTCTTATTTCTGAAACATTATAATTCAAATTGATTCCTACTGTACTGATTACCCCCTTCAGAGAAAACTCAGTTAAGAAAATATTATTAAAATAATTAAATTAAAAAAAATTATGACTTGTACCTTTTCCAAATATTTTTCTGCACTGGTAATCAGCATTTCGGCACCCTCCATCATAACAATATGAGGTACCACTTCGACACAAATGACCGTTGAGCACATGCAGGTCAGGGGGACAGAATCCCGAGGTCCCGTTACAATATTCTTTGATATCGCACTCTAAGTCAGCTATATTCCTACATAATGTGCCTTGTGGCTTAAACTGAAAAGAAAAAGGACCATGAAAAATATGTATATATTAGGCATTAAATACTGGAGGGTTTAAATATAAGCAAAAAAAAATTGTCAATCAAGCCCACCTAACATCTGTCAAATCTTTTATATTTTTTAATAGCAGAATAAGCTATTATGTGATCATATTCTATGGATGGTGGTTTCATTCTTGTTTGCTCACACGGTCTATTTTGCCTACTTCTCTTTCTGAATTTCTTGCAAGGTTATTTTTTTCTCTCTCACTGCCTCTTAAACTTGTCCATTTCTCCCTGACTATTTTTCTCTTCCTAGTTCTCTCCTTTCCTTCCCTCTTCCCGTCCCTTACACTGTCTTCTCTCCTCCTCCAGTGCTTTCACCCTATTTAGGGGAGCACCACTGCTCAGCATACATAAAGTGCCACTTTTACTGTTTACTTACAAGTAAACAGTACTTGTAAATGGCCTGGCTCGAGGAAGGCCAGAGGTTATCCCCCGAAGACTGCAAAGACTGGTCCCCATTACTGAACCTTCTCCAGCCCCAGAGCATCATGACCACTAGCTCCATACCACCATCAATTTCTGGCAGATTATTCCATCCCATGGAGATAGCCAGGAATTCTCTCTGGGGTCAGAAAAGGCAGGAGGTAGTGATAATAATGATAGTGGTATTTGGTAAATGCTTACTCTGTGCCAAACACTAAACTGAGCACTGGGATAGATCCAAGATCATCAGGTTGGATACTGTTCCTGTCCCACATGGGGCTATACAGTCTAAGTTGGAAGGGAGAAACAGAACTGAATCTCCATTTTGCAGATGAGGCTAAGAATAAGAATATTATTTGTTAAGTGCTTACAATGTGCCAGGTACTGTACTAAGCACTGGGGAGGATACAAGCAAATGAAGTTGGACACAGTCCCTGTTCCACTGTGTGACCTTGTACAAGTCACTTAGCTTCTCTGTGCTTCACGTTCCTCAACTGTAAAATGGGGACTCAATGCTTAGACTCAAACCCCATTTTACAGATGAGGTTACTGAGGCATAGAGAAGTGAAGTGACTTATCCAAGGTCACACAGCAGACAAGTGGTGAAGTCGACATTAGAAACAAGGTTCTCTGATTCCCAGTCCTGTGCTGTTTCCACTATGCCATGCTGCTTCTCAGGGAGTGTGGTGCTGCCACCAGTTCCATATTGTTAACCCCTCTCACCCCTCGCAGAGAGATAGATCCCAAGTTCGAGGTTCCTGGCAGAAAACAGTATGGTCTAGTGGAGAGAGCACAGGCCTGGAAGTCAGAAGGACTTGAGTTCTAATCTTAGCTCTACCACTTGCTTGCTGTGTGACCTTGTACAAGTCACTTAGCTTCTCTGTGCTTCACGTTCCTCAACTGTAAAATGGGGACTCAATGCTTAGACTCAGAGCCCCACGTGGGACAAGGACTGTGTCTGATTTAATTAACTTCTACCACCCCCAGTGCTTAGAACAATATTTGATACATAGTAAGCACTTAAAAAATGTCACAAAAAAATTAAAGGAGCAGTGCTTCCCTGGGGGTTCAGGGAAACCCTATGGCACTGCTACTCTCACTGACCACTCTGGCCTTCTCCAAGTTTTCTGCCTACTTACCTCATGCCTGAACCCCAGATACAGGGCTGGGGCCTTTTCTGGGAGCCATGGAATGGAGCTGCTGACAGAGCAGTGTTGGGTGCTTGGCTCATCCTGCTCCAGAGCACATGCAACATGAGAACATTGCTCTAGACTCTAAACAGTGCTCTGGCTGAGCCTGACTTTAACAGACTTAATAAAGCAACCTCCTTCCTCCAGACTGAAAGTTCCTTGTGGGCGAGGAATATGTCTCCCAACTCGGTTATATTGCACTCTCTCAAGTGCTTGGTACAGTGCTTGGCACACAGTAAGTGCTTAGTAAACATGATTAATTGATTTAGTTGCTATCTCTTATAATCAAGGAGGATACTGCTTCAGGGATCATTTTTTGTATTGGGCTTCTCAGCAAGTGGAGAACCCACAAATCTATAACATTTTTAAGGTAGTATGACCTATATTGCATTACTTAATCATTAGAGGCCTTGAATTATTGACCAACATTAGAATGCATTTTGAGGATGGAAAATTCAAAAACATAAAACTCTACTAAGTTGTTGCTATGCAAATGAGGGCAGGAGGGAATCTAGGTGCCTTTTACCATGGGTAAGGAGAATCAGGTGGGGAGGTGAAGAGCACTGATCCTAGAGGAATGAATAGATGCAGTTTTGCCTTGGTTGCAAAAATACCTGGGCACAGCTTTGCAGAGGGGAGCAAAAACACAGTAAGTACTCAATAAATATAATTAATTGATTATATCTTCTATGAGGAAAAATTAAATGGAAGACTAGGGAAATTAGTTTATTTAGTCCATAGAAAAGGTGGATGAGGAGCTGGTAAATGAATGATACCTCTTTCACTGAGAACAGGGCAAGAGGGAATGACCTTAAATGACAGCATGGAGGTATTAGGTTAGACATTAAGGAGAACTTTATGAACATAAAAGTAGGAAGATTTTGGAATATATTACTTAGGATGATTAGACTCTCTTTTGAGATTTTCAAATCAATCAATGGCATTTACTGAGTGCTTACTTGTGTACAGGGGCTGTACTAAGCCCTTGGGAGAGTACAATAGAATTGGTAGACACAAACCCTGCCTACAAAGAGTATACAGCCTAAAGAAAATGGGAGGGCTTGAATTCAAACTGCCAATCACCTAAATTATTTTTTATGATATGTGTTAAGTGCTTAATGTGTGCCAGGCACGGTACTAAGCACTGGGATAAATACAAACTAAACAGGTTGGACACAATCCATGGCCCACATGAGGCTGACCATCTTATTCCCCATTTTAAAGATGAGGTAATTAAGGCACAGAGACATGAAGTGACTTGCCCAAGGTCAAACAGCAGACAAGTGGCAGAGCTGGGATTAGAACCCAGCTCCTTCTGACTCCCAGGCCTGTGCTCTATCCATTATGCAACACTGCTTCCCAGGCTAATTCTCACCACAGGCTAATTAAAAAACTGGGTTCCCTAAAGGGCCAGACTCCAAATTTTCCAGTGCCTTCTCAGCACATACCTGGATAGGGCAGGCTTGGGATTTCTATAAAATTTAGACTAACCATGTCACTGGTACCTTTTATGGGAACCAAAACATGAAAAACACTGACATTGACTTGAATCTCAAAGCATCATATCAACTGAAACAGAGTAAAATAAAATGAACTTAAATGGCAGAAAGAGGAATTTAGGTTAGAACAACTTAAATTGTTTCCAGTTGTGAAAACAATTAAAGTGATTTTGATAGTGAATTGTTCCATAATATGTTTTTTAATATGAATTTTTGGATAGAATATAACAACATAATTAGGGGACATTCTTCCAGTAACACATCTATCTGTAAGCAGCATGGCTTAGTGGAAAGAGTATGGGCTCGGGAGTCAGAAGACACAGGTTCTAATCCCAGCTCTGCCACTTGTCTGTTGTGTGACCTTGGGCAAGTCACTTAACTTCTCTGTGCTTCTGTTACCTCATCTGTAAAATGGGGATTAAAATTGTGAGCCCCATGAGGGACAACCTCATTACCTTGTATCCACCCCAGCACTTAGAACAGTGCTCAGCATATAGTAAGCGCTTAATAAATACTATAATAATAGTAATTATTATTATACAGCTTAATGTGATGCTAGAAGGTAGTGTTGCATGCCTGCCCAAGGCATTGGATATGAGGTACAGCAATGTGAGTTTTCCTTATCATGGGGTTCTTTAAGAATGCAAGATTTGGATCATAGAAAAACTGATTGCACTTCTTTCCTCAGAAGAAAGGGTAGACAATTATCTTTCTGGAATAGAGTAGGTGCACAGCTGCCTAGTGTTAACGAACTCTATCTTCTTGGAACCTAGTGAGCTTTTCCACTCGCTTAACATTTTTTTATTTTCCAAGTAGTTTTCAGGTAAAAATTCATTTTTTTGTCACAAATCTGCAACTCATGGATTGCCCTTGGCAGATGTGATGAATGATTTTATAGCCATTAATAATTAGCCCCGTCTCCACCTCCCCCACAATCTATTATTCCCACATCACTTTAAAATCAACATGACCACTTGATTGTCAGCTTACATTTCAGGATCTCTTCCCCCTTCCTGATTCCCTGATTCCAAGGGCCCTTATATCCAGTGCTGCCTTGAGTAGCCTCAGAACAGTATTCAGAGTGAACCAGGCTACTAGCTAAGAGGAGATGGCAAGTGAGCCAACAACACTCTAGGAAGCAGCTGCCTCTGACTCAGTTCTCATGCTGTTCCCCTAGTCTGGACCTCCCTCCTCCTCACCCAAATGTGACAGACCACAGTACTCTCCTCATTCAAAGTTCTCCATCTCACCATCTCACCTCCTCCTACAGGTCTTCCCCACTTTACTCCCAATACTCTGTCAGAACAATACAGAGGCCATCTCTATATAGATCTTTCCTCAGTGCTTCTATATGTATGCAAAATCACTTGCATACACAATTATTTATTCTGATTACTCTGATTTGTCTTCCCTATTTGGGTTAAGTTCCTTGTAAAACTTTAAGCTCATTTTGGGCAGAGAAACGGGTCTACCATCTCTGTTCATTCCATTCATTCTTTTAGTCGTATTTATTGAGCACTTACTGTGTGCTCAGCACTATACTAAGGACTTGGGGAGAGTACAACATAACAATAAATAGACACATTCCCTGCCCACAACAAGCTTACAGTCTAGAGGATTCTGTTAAACTGTACCCTCCTAAGCATATAATACAGTGTTCTGTATACAGTAAGTGCTCAGTAAATATGATTGATTGATTGATAAGCAAGGAACTTGTCTTATGCTTGCTGTACTTTCCCCACATTCTGGTTCAACTACTAGTAACAGTAGGAGTTATTACACTACTCACAGGGGATAGGTTGGACTTCTAAGTTAAATAAGATGCTCATAAGGAGATACAATATTACAGGGGGAAAAAAATCTGCCTAAACATCTTTGATCTTTGCATTTCACCCTTCCAAGCTGAAACACAGCAGAAGGAATTATTGTCAGCTCACCGAAAGGACATATCTCATTGAATATCATTACATCAATTGTGAAGATAAAAAAAACTTTCAACTTAGTGGTAGTAGTAATGATATTTACTGAGCATCCACTAGATGAATGACTTCATACCACTTACTTGGGAAAGAACAGCAATAAGTGACCCTTTCCCTACCCATAAACAGCTTACACCCTGAATTAGATTTGCCACAGGCAGACATAACAAATGCTTTTTGGAAACTGCAAGGAAAGACTACTTCATAGTTGTGAATCAGCACTTACCTCGCAGTCCTGGCAGCATAATCCGCTACTACACTTTGCTCCCCGTTTCAGTCTACAAGATTGTGCATCACAGCATCTATTATTTTCACATGACTGAAAATAAATACTCAAGGTTACTGAAAGCAATTATGATTTTGCACCCCAAATAAAGCCTTTAAATATAAGTAGCTTGCTGCTTTATTTTGCTGTTCATTTAAGTTCACGAGATCACTAATTCTCTTCATTCAAATTGGCTTTAGGCAAAATTGGTTTCTTCCTTCCTTTCTATAAAATGGTCTTTTGGGTAATACAATGCACTATATTAGCAGGAGTCAAATAAGTTTCCTCCAGGAGCCTCTCAGAAGTCAGTCCTTATTAAGCCCTCCCAGTCCATAGGAAATCAAAGAGTTAAGGAAGTTGTCTTTCAAGTGTCCCAATAATTCAGCTCTACCTCTTTTATAGTATTTTTTATTCAATTTGTTTTGCAGATGTAAGGCTGTAATGTCTCAATCCTACATGAGCTCCAAGGTGTTGGACAGGGATTATTTCTATCTGTTGCCAAATTGTACACTCCAAGCGCTTTGTACAATGTTCTTCACACAGTAAACGCTCAATAAATATGATTGAATGAATGAATGAATGGATGAATTGTACAACCTGGTGCCAGTAGGGTTAGTAGCTAGGGAAAAAAAGGTCTAATAGATTATTTTAGGGTTTGATCAAACAAAATCAATGACAACTTTATTTTGATTCCCAGCTGAAATTTATCTTTCAGTTTCTAACCCCCATTTTTCACACAGTGGGAAGAACATGTAATTCATTATCACAGCAAGTTGGGCAGGCTAAAGGTGGTTTAGATAATTCATGGATGAGAGGTCCCTTAGGCTGTACTGAAGGGATAATTAGGGATGTTAAAGGGTTTGGGGAGGGTTAAATAAATTCAATAGGAAAAGTTGTAAATATTAGATCATGCATCCCAAACCACAGTGACTGATGTCATGGATGGTAACAATTACATAATTCCTCCAGCATCCTTTGCTGTCAGAGACATAATGATCAGTATTTCATGTCTCAAAATCTTCAGACATCAAACCCATTCAACAACTTAGTAAAGACCTCTACATGATACTATCTACTAGTATGCCTTAAGATTTAGATATTAAGGGAAAGATGGACTTGTTGAAGAATTATTTCTCACAAAAACAGTGCATCAACACCCCAGACACCTTCCCACTATGAATAAAAGTAAGCCGCATGGAATACCGAGCAAGCTAAGAAATATGCATCACTGGGGTTGGGGACATCCATATGGACATTTAAGTTTCCAAGAATAACTACAGGGATGGAGAATTATGGGACACCAATGGTTGAAGGAGGTCCAAGGCTATGCAAACTGAAACCAAATCCAGGAATTCTGTACATCCTTGAAGAGATGTATTAGCTCACGTACACCCTGACTGGAGAGTGGAGAGAGTTCTTCGTCATCACAGGCAGAAGGAAATCTTAAAGATAGCATGATACTTTGAAATTGCCTTAACATACTTTTCACCACTGAGGAGAGTGCCCTAAGAAAAATAGTTAACTTGACCCAAACAGGAAGAAATGGCTTTCATTCCACCTTTTAATGAAGTGATCCCTGCTATTCAAATGACATGATGAAATATCTGTTAAAATCTACAAGCAGGGAAGGGATGGTCAGCTCAATTCCTTGAACAGACCCTCCCCTCAACAAGTGGAACACTGAAGAAATATCTTAGGATTGCAAAGATTCCACATTATCATCATTTTTAAGAAGAAAGAAAAGGGACTATTACAGGATCTCACTGCTTTCTTCTACTGGCAAGATCCTAGCCAGAGTTCTCCTTTGCAGACTTTTTTTGTTTGCTTTGCTTTTTCTTGGCTCTTTTTTATGGTATTTGTTAAGTGCTTACTATATGCCAGGCATTATACTATGTTCTAGGGAAGATACAAGATAGGTTGGGCACAGTCCACATCTTAATCCCCACTTTACAGATGAGGTTACTAAGGCACAGAGAAGTTAAGTGACTTACCCAAGGTCACACAACGGATGAGTGGCACAGCTGGGATTATAACCCAGTTCATGCTGACTCCCAGGCCAGTGCTCCATCCAGTAGACCACCTGCTTCTCAACACCTGGTTAATCATGTGTATCTATGATCCCAGTGAGCCTTTTGACCACACAGCTTAGCAGGTGTGGGCCTGATCCTGGAAGTCAGATGACCTGGGTTCTTCTCTGTGCTTCAGTTCTCTCATCTGCAAAATGGGGATTCAATACCTGTTCTCCATCCTACTTGGCTGTGAGTTCCACAGAGACCTGATTATCTTCTATCTACTCCATGGTTTAGCACAGTGGTTAGCACATAGTAGATGCTTAACGAATACCACAATTGCTATAATCTTCTCTGCAGATTCAGAAGTGCAGGAACATCATTAAATCCTCCACGAGGTGTGTTCAAAATCCTCAAAAGCATTTGACACCATCTGAAGCCTTGGGCTCTAGAAATTACTAAAAATGTTGGATTGCCCTAAGAAGTTCCAAGATCCAAAAACTATTCCTTGATGATATGGCCAGTCACATAGGATTTGGAGGATCTTGGATTCCTTCCTTACTATCAGTGGCATAAAGCAGGACTCCCCCTCTAAACTGTAAGCTCACTGTGGGCAGAGATCATGTCTACCAACTCTTATATTGTTATATTGTACTCTCCCAAGCACTTAGTACAGTGCTCTACACACAGTAAGTGCTCAAAAAGTATTGATTGATTGGCTATGTACCTCCAGTCTTATTCACTCTAGTCTGTACAGCCCTAACCCTACTAGTCTCCCTCTAGACTGTAAGCTCATTGTGGGCAGTGGATGTGCCTGTTTACTGTTGCACTGTACTCTCCCAAGCTCTTAGTACAATGCTCTGCATAAAGTAAGTGCTCAATAAATACAATTGAATCAATGAATGAATACTTAAGGATTTAGTAAATCATCTAGAAGCTAGGAAGCTTTCTTTTTAGTATGCTGGAAGGAACACTGGCAAGTCTTTGAACTACTCATGCCAAAGCACTATACTACTGTTGACTTTGTTCTAGAAGTATACATGAAGACATGCAAATGAGTTTAAATCTTTTCCAGAATCAGCACAGCACTAAGGATCTGCCATCAGCCTGAAGAAATCCAAGGTTAGAGACCAACCTGCACCCTGCAGACCCCATACAAAGACAAAGAGCTTCATCAGAGAAACAGCTGAAGATGATCATTGAATTCTGCCTCTTAGTAAACAAACTGTGTCATGAGACAAGAATAATCAAAAAGAAAAAAGACCAGACTGTCCTTTTGGAGACAGGAAACAGCGTGAGCTGTCAATGTGGCTTCGAGATTCAGACCCATCTCAGTGTCTAGAGAGAAATTAAGCTGTCCAACCTTTACAGTTGTGAGCCCAGAGTTATCACTAACACTACCTTGCAGACCAGAGATTGGAGCCAAAGGTCACTTAGGACCAAGAACTGGAATCTGCAGTTTCAATATTGACCAAGAATTTACTGCCCCCTCCCTCTGCTATCTACATCCCTATCTTCCACCCCAAACCTCCAATCTCCAGCATCACACCCATCAAGCTCACTACCATCAACCCGTGCCTACAACTCATGCCGTCCACTTTCTAGTCCCCAGCCCCAACTCAATCACTGAGATTCAGATTCTGCCTGGGAAAGTTCCTCAAAAGCAGGAATGTATCATGGAGTATGTTATAATTTGTGATTTGTTTAAAACCTCTGGAAATATTATTTAAATGCAATGCTCTAACATGAAACACAAAATGATCATTTATTCTCTAATTCTAAACATTACATCACAATGGTAGCTAAATAAGGAGTTTCCTTATTACCTCATAATTAGTCTTGTAAAGACTTCTATAGACTAAAGGGTCTATAGAAAGAGTCGTTAGCCCTCCAGACTGGATTGTTTTTTAAACTTTAGTGAAAGTTTGCCCAATTTAAATAGAACAGCAACCTTTTTCACTTCAGAACTTATCTCGTAGCAAGCTAAATCCTTCTGAACATCTCTGCACATATTTGCACCCCTCTCCTATTAGTTTTCTTCTTCAATCATTTTTTAAAGTGCATCTGTTTTCTTGACCATCTATGTGAGACTTTTTAAACCCAAAAACTGTAGCAGGTGGTAAAGCTCAGATTGTAGTCTCAGCAGCTTCAAGGACCACCTCCTTCTTCTCCACAGCCAGAGAGTGGAATTCTCTCCACTTCATCTGAAAGCATCACAGAGTTCATTCATTCATTCATTCAATCATATTTATTGAGTGCTTACTGCATACAGAGTACTGTTCTAAGTGTTTGGAAAGTACAATACAGCAAATACAGAATTATGGGGGAAGGTTGATGGGGCAAAGATTTGAGGTGAATTCAGTCAACCTCTTCTACCTCACTGTAATTCTGTGCTGCTTTCAGAGGAAGCAGAGAAGCCGGTTTCCAGTTTGTGTGGTGGGGCAGGGAAGGCAGGGAAGAGGAGGTGGGGATGTGGCTGAACAAAGGTTTTGGATCAAAAGTAGCACCGGATCGAGGCACCCCAGGCAGGGCTAAGATCTCTCCTTCTCAGATCTCTACCCCTTCATTTCAGCTCCATCTGTGCTGCTTCCCACTTGAGACTTCACCTCAAACCAATAAACTGGGCTTCAAGTCTCCATTCGGGGGAGGCAACCCGATGGGAGGAAAGGCTAGGGAAGGAATCAAATTCCCTGAAGGGGCTGATTCAATGATGGGCAGGGTTTGCTGATCCTGAGCTATGTCAGAAATCTGTAATTTGCAATGTAACACTGGATTCCGTATTGTGGTTGTGTGAATCGGTTGTGGAGGTTGGATGGAGGGTGAGCACATCTGAAGGTTTAACCAAATCAGGCAATCATATTCCGACACCCCCGACTTACCTAAACCCTGGTAACAGCTATGCAGCTCTGTGGATTTGCTACTAACCTCTGGAGGGCCACAGTCACATTCCTCATTAGCTTCCTTAATGAAGTTGCCACAAGTGGGAGCTCTGTAAATTGGGCTCAAACGTGGCTGGTTCTGAAGACATTCAGCCCCAGGCTTCGAAATGAAATTTTCAAAGTCTACTATGCTGCAGGTGCTAAAAGTCTTTACGCCACTGGAATGCCTAAAAATAAATTATGTAGCTACAGTGAGCAGATATTTTCTTCAAAAACTGTATTTGTGAAATCCATGGAATGTGCTGAACTGAGGATTATTTCAATCAATTAGTCAATGAGTACTGTTCATCTACCACTGGAAGCCCTAGTAGTGAAACAAAAATATGTACAGATATAAGTACATATAACTGTACACATCCTAAATCTATTTATTTTAATTTCTGTCTCCCCCTCCTAGACTATAAGCTGACTGTGGGCAGGGAACTTGTATACCAACTCTGTTAAATTGCTACATTATACTCTCACAAGCATTTAGTAAAGTGCTAGGCACACAGTAAGCACTCAATAAATATGATATATGCATTGATCATAAAGGCCTACCAAAGCTCAACTTGAATCTACAAGGCAATTCAAAGGTACCCCAAAATTAACTTGGCATTTTGGGGGCTTTTTAAATCAGATGATGATAGAAGGTTCTGGCAAAACTATCTTTTTCTAAAAATGACAGCTGTCCCATCTGATTTTAACTGGTAACATTTAATTCTGTATTTTAAACATTACACTTCACTCAGTGATCTAGGTAAAGGGGTGTAGAGGACCATTTTAATCAAAATGATGTCAATTTGAAATTTTTCTAACACTGCGAGATCAATTCACCAGATTTTTTAACTTCCATATTTGAAGTTTTGCAATGAATTGCAAGATTAACACAACTCCATGAAAACAGAAGGAAGTCAAATTATTCTTTTAATGTTCCTGACCATGTTTCTATGGATTCAGCAGAAATAACTGGAATCTTATTCCAAAAGAGATCATAACTTTCCATTCTGAAGAAATGAGGATGTACAATGATAAAAATTAAAGCCTACCCAATTCCAAAAACTGAGAATAAGTGAAAAAAAATTTCTAAAAATTGGAAGAGGCTGCTCTGGGGAAGAAAAGGGAAGCAAAAAGAGGAAGAAAGAGGCTTAATCTCTTTCCCCAGGGAATGATTTTGGCCATTCTGGGGGAGAAACCAAAAGCACTGTTCCTTTCACTTTCAAAAATTCTGGTTTATAAACTCATAGACAACTACTGTCTTCCTGATCCCATTCCCCCCCACCAACCCACACAGCCGAATAAAACCCCTCTCATTTTAGTAATTCTCTACCATTAGAAGACAGATATTCCACCAGTGGATACTTTCTCAGAACTAACCTTCACTGTGAGGACTACCCTTCCATGACTGGACTCTATAGTAACCACAAATGGAAGTGGTTCACACCTCTCTATGAAAATTCGTTGTCTCCTCCACAAAACACATAACCTTAAGTTGAACACTCTTTCCTTAGGACATTCCCTTATTGATTTCAGGACACCCATAAAAACTTGGAATACTTTCTCTTCCTTAGGGACACTAATTGCCAGCAACCCCTCTAAACTACCCTCTCTCTCCTTGGCAGGAATCAAACATTCCCAGGAATAACATCCCCTTTTCAAGGATTGAAACCTGCTCCAAGCAAACCCATTCTCTGAGAAACAAACCCTGCTCTCTCCCTATACCTTGCAACCTTCCCTTTGACAATGACTACTTACTCTCCACCATTTCTTCCTTCCTAGGACAATCTTCAGCAAACTCTCTCAGGGCCAGATTTCTCTGTTCCTGTGCTCATTTTGCCTTGTGTGGGGAGAATTCTTCACACAAATCTTCATATAATCCTCTCACTTATAGGGAATATTTCCTCACTTGAAGAAATATTGCTGGACTGATGTGATTTCCCTGGCCCCTTCCATGGAACATTACTCCGAATTTTAAAACAACTTCCATCCCCACATCACACACAATTCTTTTTTTCCCATATACCCTTTTACAATCCTCATAAACCACTATTCAGCCTCCAAAATACTATATTCCGATTTGATAGAGAAAATATCTTACACTGCATCAGGGTTCATTATGCAGATCGCTCCTGAACAGTGACACTTCTTAATGTCATCATACGATATGCCCAGATTAAGTCCCAGCAACTGTGCAATAATAACAGAAAATGTCTCCAAGCTTATCATCTTTGGATACTAAATTTTAAAAAAGTAGCAAAAAGAACTAGTTAGAAAAGAAACTTACAAGCACCAAAATAAACTACTAAAATATTTTTGTTCCTACCAATCATTTACAATCATATTTCACCATATGTTTCCTTTTTGTTTGGATACCCCTACTGAATGGTGTACTTTAAAGTATCCATACCATAGAGAATGAAGATTGCAATAATCGAAAATCACTAATAGCTGACTTTTAAATGGTTCCCAGAATGAATATTTGCATAAAACTCACTACATTTGAAATAAAGCAATTTTGGAGGTACTTCAATTCTAAATATACCTAGAGTCATTTCCCAGTCGGGATGCCTACAGCCTTTCTCTTTAGGCTCTCCCCTATTAATGCATGCTCTTTTTAGTGGAACTCAATGGGAGATTTAAGTTTTACAGATTTAATTTCATTAGTGGCATTCATTCAAGTATTTCCTATGTGCCAAGCGCTAGGCTAAGCACTGGAGTAGATTCGAGGTAATCAGGTTGGGTACAGTTCCTATTCCACATGGGGTTCTAAGCAGAAAGAAGAATGCATCTTTAATATCCATTTAATATTCAGACTGTTGGTCACTCATATTTATTGAGTGATTACTGTGTGCAGAACGCTGTACCAAGTAATCAGAGAAGTAGCGTGGCTCAAAGGAAAGAGCACAGGCTTGGGAGTCAGAGGTCATGGGTTCAGGTCCCGGGTCAGTCACTTGTCAGCTGTGTGACTTTGGGCAAGTCACTTAACTTCTCTGTGCCTCAGTTACCCCATCTGTAAAATGGGGATTAAGGCTGTGAGCCCCACGTGAGACAACCTGATCACCTTGTATCCTCTCCAGCGCTTAGAACAGTGCTTTGCACATAGTAAGTGCTTAACAAATACCATCATTATTATTATTATTCAATTTAACAATAAACGGACACATTCCCAGTCCCCAGCGAGCTTGTAGTTTAGAAAAGCAGAGAAGCAGCATGGCCTATTGGACATAGCACAGGTCTGGGAGTCATAAGGGGCTGGGTTCTAATCCCAGATGCACCACTCTTCTATTGTGTGACCTTGGGCAAGTCACTTAACCTCTCTGTGCCTCAGTTACCTCATCTGTAAAATGATTAAGATTGTAAGCCCCATGTGAGATATCGGCTATATCCAACCTGATTAACTTGTATCTACCCCAGCACTTAGTACAGTGCCTGGCACATAGTAAGCACTTAAATATGATGAAAAAAAACCAGATGAAGTAACTGAAGCCCAGAAAATTAAAGCAAACTACCCGAAGTCAAACAGCAAGCAAGTGTCAAAGCCAAGATTAGAACCCAAGTCCTCTGACTCCCAGACCCATGCTCTTTCCATTAGGCCACGTGGTTCTCAGATGATAGTTGGCTCTCTACATCAGGTTTCCCTCACTATTTATTTCCCGGTCTATTATTTCTTAATGTCACAGTCTAAGATGGAAGGAAAATGGGTATTTCCTCATCTGTAAAACGAGGAAACTGAGACCCAGAGAAATTAAGTGAGTTGCCCAAGATCATATAACAGACTAGTGGAAGAACGAGGAATAGAACCAAGGACCTCTGACTCCCAGGCCCCATCACTTCTGACTTGGCTCAGTTTAACGTCTAATTTAATGTCACATTTGCTGCTGCATCTCAGCTAGGGCAGCCTACTGTTTTTGCATAACTCCGCTTTGAGGAGAACACACCTGAAGTACTCACCCATTCTGACACCACATGCATGCATCTTTACAAGCCACTTCTTCCAACACTATGGCGTGCTGTACCTAGGCAGGCTCATGCTGTTGGAAGAAAAATTCCTACCAAACAATGTTCTAGCCGAAACATAGAATGGCAGAACTAAGTGTTCAAGTTTTGATGGACAAGCATAAATGGGATGGCTGATACTGGATCCACCTTGGCCATAGACTCCTTCCCTATTCTAGGCTCTAGTAGAAAGGGAAAAAGTCCCATGGAATCAAAGACAACATGTAAATGCAGTTACTCCCACCAATATTCAGATAGGCAGGCAAATACTCCATGCCTTCATTCATTGAAAAGCTAGGTGTCATGGATTTAAACTAACATTCTAAATTCCATTGCATCACTTATAATTTATTCTAAAACACTATAATTTAAGAAGACTACATTTACATATTTCTTGCTGATTTGTTAATATTTTGTCTGAGAATTTAAGTCTCAGGGAACTGAGCAGTCCACACAGCTGATATGTGGCAGCCTCTTCTCCCTTCTGTTCACGCAAGTATTGACAACGAGTAGAAGGGACTTCTCCTTTCAGCCGTTGGGATGGCTAGCATGAGTCTCTTAGTCCATCCATCCTTGCTATTTAAGGGGCCTGTACAACAGTGTTGAAACTAAACCTATAAATACAAAAATGGCTTTTATAAGATGGAATGATACCAGAACAAAAGAATTATTTAGGTTCCATTGCTTGTGAGATTCATGTAAAAAATTATATCTGAAAATTTCAATTACCTATGAAAATGTTCTCTAAATTTATATTTACATATACCCTATCCATGTCACCTAGCTTTATCATTAATGAAGACATGCAGTATTTGCCTGCCTATTTGAGTATTTGCTGGAGTAACTGCATTTACCTGTTGTCTTTGATTCCATGGGACTTTTTCCCTTTTTCCTATATTCAAAAAAGGGAAAAGTTTATATATACACTTTTATATATATATATGTATATATACATATATATATATGTATATGAAATATATCATGAGTGTTTTAAATTGTAGGAAGGTTCAATTCCATACCAGAGCAATTCCTGCAGCATACTTCCTATGGCACATTTTTCCAGGAAAAGTTGCACCCACATAATTAGGATGATCCCTGTAGCTGAACAACAAAAATAAACTGTATTATTCGGAAAGGAATTTGTCATAAAATGTTGAAAATTTAATCAGGCTTTTCTTATAATCATTTTCACTCCTCCCCCAAATTGTAAATGCTAAGCATCTTTCTATAGCTGTTCCATCATTTGGCTGTGTTAAGAAGCTCCAAATTTCAGTCCCCTTTCCCACTACTCAAAAACTGTTCAGTGATTCACTTTAAGGGTCTGATTTTAGCTGGATAGATGGAAGACCACTCCTCAAAAAACTCCAGTGGTTGCCCATCTACCTCCGTGTCAAACGAAAACTCCTCATCATTGGCTTCAAAAACACCTAATAACCTTGCCCGCTCCTACCTCACCTCACTGCTCTCCTATAAAACCCAGCCAGCACACTTCATTCCTCTAATGCTAATCTTCTCACTGTATCTTGATCACGTCTATCTCACCGCCAACCTCTCACCCACATCAGACCTCTGACCTGGAATACCCTCCCTCCTCATTTCAGACAGATAATTGCTCTCCCCCACTTCAAAATCTTATTGAAGGCACATCTCCTCCATGAAATCTTCCCTGACTAAGCCCTCCTATCCTCTTTTCCCACTCCCTTTTGCATACCACTTAAATGCCCCTTCAATCATCCTCCCTCCTGTCCCCACAGCACATATATATATCTGTAATTTATCTTTTCATTTATTTATATTAATGTCTCTCTCCCCCTCTAGACTGTGAGCTTGTTGTGGGCAGGAATGTGTTTGTTTGTTAGATTGTACTGTCCCAAACTCTCAGTACAGTGCTTTGCATACAGTAAGTGCTCAATAAATAAATACAACTGAATGAATGAGTGAATGAATGAGCAGTGGAACGAAGCTCAACATGAGGTAGCAGCAACAGGTAAATACGAAAGAGAGAGGCACAAAGGGTGTGAACCCTCCTGGCCTTGATGATTCACATCTTGTCTACCTACTGTAGCTGCTGCTGCTGCTGCTGGGGGACAGGGTGGTAACACACTGCGTGTGTAACACACATGGGTGGTAGATGATTATTTCAAGTGTGAGGGCTAACTTGACAAGGGGCTCCCAGGAAGGTAGGCGTTGGTGAAAATAAGAGACAGATACACAAACAGGCTCGAGGTGGTAGAGAAAGAGAGCCAGGACAGAAAGGGGTTAACAAAGACACCTAGAGAGAGACACCAGTGAGGATTTGGTGGAGAGTCTGTTCCCTGCTTAAATCAGGGCAGGATAAGAGCTGGATCGCCTATTCCAGGCTCTGGGCTGAGGCCAAGTTAGGTCCTGACCATCCTTTTTCTGCTCCCAGCCTGGGCTTCACCTGCCATTTCCCACTGAGGCAGGGAACAAGAGGCAGCCATGGCTCCAACTTCCAAGTCGCTCCCTTATTTCAGCAAGGGAAGGGGAGCCCAAAAAAGCTAACTGTTTGACCCCCTTGGTCCCAATGCTTTCAGAGTGGCACTGGTACTTGGTTGTGTATACGTATTTATGTACACTTGTCTGCCACCACTTGGCTCATTCTTCCTCTTCTTCCCTCAAACCCCATGGTCTCCTTCAACCTTTTTTCAATTTCTGTCTCCCTCTCTCTACTCTCCTTTCTTGTTCCTCCTTTTCAGCCAGGCCCCTAGAAGCTTTACTCTCTAAAGGCCTCGTCCCCTTCACCCACAGAAAAGATGATCACCATATACTCGACAAACATTCAATAGTCCGGCTAACTATAGCCTGACAAATTAAGAGTATTAACATTGCTGAAGGCCTCCCTTATCAAACATTCAACTAACAATACTTCCAGTTTCTTTCATCCAGAAATATTGATCAAACAATGATAATAATAATAATAATACTTAAGTGCTTACTATGTGCCAAGCACTTTTCTAAGCGCTGGGGTAGATACAAGTTAATCAGCTTGAACACAGTCCCTGTCCCACATGGGGTTTTACACTCTCATCCCCATTTTACAGATAAGGTAACTGAGGCACAGAGAAGGGAAGTGACTTGCCTGAGGTCACACAGCAGACATATGGTGGAGCTAGTGTTAGAACCCAGGTCCTTCTGTCTCCCAGACCTGTGACCTACCCCCTAAGCCATGCTGCTTCTCTCTAAGCCATGTTGCTCCTCATTCCAAGTCTTTCTCTGTCTTCCTAAGATCAGACTTATTTTTCTAGATGGAAATCCAAGGTAACCACAGAGGCTTTATGTTGCTGCAAGAAGCATATGCTACTTCATCCCTGGTACTAGAAGAGTCTTTTCAGAAGGTGATCATAGATGTTAGAAATAGGCAGCAAAACAAAGATAGAAGGCCTCCTAGAAAAATAAGATTTTTTTTCATTTAATTAGCAACCAATTCTACCTGTTTTAGAAATTAAGCTGCTTAAGTCAACCTTTTTTTTTTTTAATTGTCCTGCCCTAAGTTTTCAGGTCACATGACGGCAAACCCTGGACCTTATTTTGTTAAGATGTATATGACATAGAATGTGATGGTCTCAATGCAATAGGCTGCACTGTACTTACATAAGCAAATATGCCATATCATGGGGCCGGAGGACGAGGTAGTCATGCTTCCACTTCAAAAATCTTTGTAGTAATTCATCAGCCTCTCCGATGGTGGATATTTTATTTTTATCTGTCCAGAACTCCAATGAAGACAGTACAACAGTCATGTTGAATGGGGTAAACATCTAAAACAAAACATAACAGGAATGTGTTGAAGTAATTTTCAAGGCTACTTTTGATTCTTAAAAGCAATTATGATAGTTCTAGTATTTGTTAGGCATTGTACCAGGCAATGTGCTAAGTGCTGGGGTAGATAAAGCTAATCAGGGTGGACACAGTCCCTGTCCCATATGGAGCTCACAGTCTTAATGCCCATTTTACAGATGAGGTCACTGAGGCAACGAGAAGTTTAAGTGATTCCCACAAGATCACCAAGCAGACAAGCAGTGTAACTGGAATTAGAATCCAGGTCCTTCTGACTCCCAGGTTCGTGCTCTATCCACTAGACTATGCTGATTCTTTTAAAATCCATTACCAATGCAGCATCTTTGGAGAAGTCATAGAGAAGGCAGGTATGAGCCAGCTTTCTTGTATTTACTAATAGAGGCAAGAAGCAAGGCAAGGAGTTGACTACCCAAGAAGGCTGGCCTTATTGTGACAATGATCTCCACAGGGCATAGTCTGCCATGAGAGGCAAAGCCCAGGTGAATCCACAGCCAGTGAGAAGTCTGAGGGCTTGATTGGCCTCTCTCTGATTTAGCTGGAATGGTTTGAAGAGCATTCAGGTAGAGCTCAGGGTTCTTTTGATGAGAGGAGATGCAGGGAATCCACCTATCTTTTCATTAATAGTTTGGGATCCATAGACCAAACCCATAAATCCCGTATTCCTGGCCAGCTGGAGAAATCTTCTGATTTTGGTTGAATGATAGCATGGGGATGTAGCCCTTAGAAACCTTGGGTCAGTTTACCAACCCTAAATCATACCATACAGATTAGCTCTTACAATGAAGAATTAAATATAAAGGTTAAAAAACTTACTGCATTAACCAGGCCTATAATCTGGACGACTTTCTGGGTTACAACCACCATATCAGAGCCCATGTAATCAAACTGAAAAACAGAATAACTTTTCAGATAGAATTGCATATCATTAGTGTCACATTATTTAAATGAAATTGGGTCCAGTTGTGTCTATCATCAGCTCCAGCAGTGTAGAAGATGTACAGTTTGCCCACCAGAGGTCAACAAAACTTTATTTTTTTGATAGTACAAGGATGGGATTATGCAGATTATAATTCTACATGGTTAAACTGCGATTCTCACTTCAGAATCAATCCAGAATATTTATTCAGTACCTTGCTATGCAGAGCACTGTATGGAACACTTGGAAGAGTTCAATCAAGGTCAAGATAGAATCTCTGCCCCCAAGGAGTTTCAAACTATTGGGGGAGTCTGTCACAAAAGTATTTGCAATTATGAGAAAAGAGAGCGATAGGACTGATTAAATCAAGAGACTGTAAAGGTGAATAAGGGTTCAAATAGCAGAGCATGTAAAATCAATACTAGCTAAGTTGTATAGGTGGCTGCAAGTACGTAAGTGCTGAGGTGGTAGTTGGGAGGGTATGACTCAGAGAGAAGAAAATTAATCAGAGAATGTCTCCTGGAGGAAGTGGGATTTCAGAAAGGCTTTGAAACTGGGGAAAATTCTGGCCTGGTGGATTTTATAGGGGAGGAAGTTCCAGTTGTGGGAAAGGGCATGAACAAGGGGTCCCCAATAGGAGATTTTTTGAAATATGGGTATGCTACTCTAGCCTCAATCGATTACATCATACCCCTTTAACCGTGGGACAGGGAATGGGGGACTTACCTCAGAATTTCTGAGCTCTGTAGCTGGTCTAGGTTGACCTTGGACAACTCAAAAATGGCCCTGAGAGAGGACTTAGATATCCCAAAAGTTTCTGGGAGTTCTATACCTGTTTGTGCTTCAGGGATTAGATTAATGTTTTGGAGCTGTGCCTCCCCAAAACATTTATAAAGCACAGAAAATTTCTGGAATTTGGGAATTTTTAGGGAGATTTCTGAGATCCCAGGACAATGCCCCAAATGATAGCTGAGCATGCTACTTGCCTGCCCTTATTCTCAAGTATCAAGTTTTCAACTAGGACATGGAGACAAGAGTAATATGGCTGCAGTCTTTCATGTCTTAACCCACACCTCAAATCTCACTGCAGGCTAGTGATCATGGGCATGTAAGTACACCCGGAGACAAATTAATAAACTGTTTTACTGATTAAATTTTTAAATTTGAACATTCTAATTAGAAGGGGATTGTTATATCTCTAAAAGTGAGTTTGAGATAAATATGAGATATTTAAAAAGAACAAAAATTAAGACATACCAAAGCTTTGTCCATTATAATATGCATTTCCAGATACCGAGTCAATAATCTTGAACCGGTTTGGTCTTCCTGAAAATCATACAATAAGAATGCTGAAGGTTTTTCAAAAATGTATTATTTTGAGACAGTCTGGGACAATTTCACTATAAGGAATATTCAATCCCTAAATTTCATCAGCCAGGACAAAAGAACATGTCTTCATCCTCAGAAGCTGAAAAAATCAGACATCCAAAATACTAGGAAGAGCACAATCTCATTTCTATTATCCTTTGAGTGATGATAGAAATCTGTTTTCATGAAGGAATCTAATTTACATTTGTTGGTTCTCTACCTCTGGGGTTTTTGAGCTGTAGCAGAGAGTGGGCATCAGTAACAGGGTTACCAGAAATGTGGTAAATAAGGGGTAACATAACAAATAGTTCAAAAAATAAGGTTTAGGCCTAAAAAAATTTCTTTGGCCTGTAATATATGAAGATCTCCCTTACTCGGACTGATCCACCCCATAAAATTGAAAAGTTGGCTTCGTGGACCAACAAGTTTGCAGCAGTGCATATGTATATCCGTGTTGTAGGGTTGATGGTGGGTGAATACCAAATGCCCAAAGGGCATTCATTCATTCATTCAATAGTATTTATTGAGCGCTTACTATGTGCAGAACACTGTACTAAGCGCTTGGAATGAACAAGTCGGCAACAGATCCACATGCACAGATGATGCAGAAGGAAGAAGAAGCTGGGGAAAAGAAGGCTTAATTGGGAAAGGGCCCTTTCTTCCTACAAATTCAATAATTCATTTTTCCACAGAGTCCTGAACTACAATACTGAAAAATAACATGAAACACTCTAAACTCTTAAAACCTCAGGAAACCAAATATACAAACATTTTAGATTACCATCTAACAACTCATAGGATAGTTCAACATTTCTCTACATGCACTTAAGTATTAGTCATAGTAAAAAAAAAAATGTTGATACTTACTTCCTCACTTATATGAACTTTGTAGGAAGATTCCTTATACCTGCTTTCCGTGTTGTTTTCTGATAAGAGGGGAATTTTGGCATTTTCATTCTTTACTTGATAAACAAGATGCTCAAATCCTGCCGCATTTTCCAATGGTTCAATTCCATAACTCTTATTTTCAAACTGCAGTAATCCCCTGCAAATCAAACAAATTGGAAATGGTCAACAAGTATCTCTTAATGAGAAACAGGATTATTTTCTAATTTACTTGGACTAGGTTAGGCTTCTTTTCATTTGAAGTACACAACATCTGCCTCTTCTACATACTGTAATTACTCGCTGCTATTTATCCACCTCACCCCACCCCACTCAGGCCCCACCTCCAACTTTCTATACCATTTCTATCCCTTTCTCACATTCCTTTTCTCTTTCTCCATCCCTATACTCACTTTCCAATGACTCCATCCTTACTGCTTTCAAGTATGCCCAAATAGCCCAACCTAAAAAAACCCCTCCCTTGACCCCATAACACCCTCTGTTTATCACCCCATCTCCCTCTTACCATTCTCCAGATGAGGTAACTGAGGGCCAGGGAAGTGAAGTGACTTGCCCAAGGTCACACAACAGATAAGTAGTGGAGCTGGGACTGGAAGCCATGTCCTTCTGACCCCCAGGTCCATGCTCTATCCACTATGCACTGGTCATGCTCATTCATTCATTCATTCAATAGTATTTACTGAGCACTTACTATGTTCAGAGCACTGTACTAAGCACTTGGAATGTACAATTCGGCAACAGATAGAGACAATCCCTGCCCAATAACGGGCTCACAATCTAAATGGGGGAGATAGCAAAGTAAAACAGACCAAAACAAAACAACATCATCAAGATAAGGTCTCTCTGTTTCTCCCCTTTATATCTGTTTCTACATCCAGGAGAGCATATCTGAGCACTCATCCCTTTCCCTTGTCCTGAGGTGAACCATTTATGCACATTTACTTCACTTCCCTAATACTAACCTACTCCCTGTACTTCGATCTTGTCTTATCTCACTCCCAACTTCTTGCCCACATCCAGCCTCTGGTTGGAACTCCCTTTCCCTTCACAGATAATTAACAATTGCCCTCTCTACCTTCGAAGCCTTAATTAAAGCATATCTCCTCCAAGAGGCCTTCCCTGACTAAATTCTCATGTCCCCTACTCCCTCTCCCTTACACTTGGATTTATATCCTTTATTCACCCCACTCTCAACCTCTCAGCACTTACATACATATACACAATTTATTTTAAGGCCTGTCTCCTCCCTAGACTGTAAGCTCCTTGTGGGCAAAGAACATAATAATGTTGGTATTTGTTATGCGCTTACTATGTGCAGAGCACTGTTCTAAGCGCTGGGGTAGATACAAGGTAATCAGGTTGTCCCACGTGAGGTTCACAGTCTTAATCCCCATTTTACAGATGAGGTAATTGAGGCACAGAGAAATTAAGTGACTTGCCCACAGTCACACAGCTGACAAGTGGCAGAGCCGGGATTCAAACCCATGACCTCTGACTCCACTTTCCACTGAGCCACGCTGCTTGGAACATGTCTTCCAACCCTGTTGCATTGTACTCTCCCAAGCACTTAGTTCAGTGCTCTGTACCCAGTAGTGCTCAATAAATATGAATGATTGATTGATGTAAATAGTGTTCTTGTTTATTTCTTGGTTTTTCCTTTCAATTCTGTTAACCATGCATGAGGGGATCAGGAATGGCTTTTTGGACAATTCCCTTCTACTCCAACTGCCTAATTTGGTTATAGAGAGACTGTAGGCAGTACTGCTACAGCTGATTACCCCACACATCTTACCCATGGGTCTTCTTCTTCTACTATAGCCACTGTCACATTCAATGTATTAGACAGGGAAGAGGGGCATGGAGTTAGAAGGATAAATTAGGTGTAGGCTACTACTCCAGTGCTAGGTTAACTGCAGTCTCTCTCCCAGTGACTTAGCAGAAGGAATAAGCACCCAAGCAGCTGAAGGAATTAAATCTCTCACTGGAAGTGAGGGAGGTAGAAAATGTAAACGCTATACACCCCCTTCCTTTCCCTTTCTCTCTCCCTGGTTTGCATGCTGTTCAATTGCAAGGGTCAGTAGTAGCATGGGATTCCCAAGGCCTTCAAACTTGATCATGCTAGAATATGTCATGACCTGAGTCCAGAACAGGTGTTGAGAGTCACAAGAGAATTGGGGAAACCTGCAACATTTCCTTGGAAGTGACACTGCATCTAAAAACAAAAACAAAAAAACATACAAATGGATTATTTCAAAATAAATAGGACTTTCTAAACACTCTCCTGATTTCCCTCCTCTAGACTGTAAGCTCGTTATGGACAGAGGACTTGTCCACTAATTCTTTTGTATTGTTGTCTCCCAAGTGCTTAGTGCAATACTCTGCATGTACTAAGCACTCATACTTCTGAACATCTATGGATAGTTTCAGGTCACTGGAAATCACTTGTATATAAATAGAACTCATGTTTACAGTCTCCTTGGCATATATCCATTGAAATTTAAAGACTATAAGAGCAGGGTGTGTTTTCTCTTTGGGGTGGAGGTGACCGAAGATATTGATCCCAGAATATCGATTTTTTAAAAAATATTAGTTTTCTCATCAATTCCATAAGAGTAGATGATGAATAGCATTTATGAGCTTTGAGTATACCTTTGAAATTTTTGTATTCTAAAGTTTTCTGGCAGTCCATTGTGAAATTCATACTTCAAAATCTTCTGCACAAAGAGCTCCAATGTAACTGAATTATTCCCCTCAAATTTGTTTTAAAGAGGTTTTCTATGTCTAATTATGAAGTTAAGGCAAAAGTATTTGAAGTGAAATATTTATTTAACAAGTTACCCATTTTAGAATTCAACTACTCTAATTGTGGCTCAAGTCCCACTTCTGAAAGCAGCTACTCAAGGCAATACTAATAATAATTGTGGCATTTGTTAAGTGCTTACTCTGTGCTAGGCACTTTACTAAGCACTTGGGTAGATACAAGCTAATCAGTTTGGACACAGTCCCTGTCCCAATTGGGGCTCATAGTCTTAATCCCCATTTTATAGATGAAGTAACTGAGGTACAGAGAAGTAAAGTGACTTTGCCACTTGCTTGCTCTGTGACTGGGCAAGTGGGAATTAGAACCCAGGACTTTCTGACTCCCAGGACATGCTCCAACCACTAGACCACACTGTTTCTCTTGATGTTAGATTTTTAAAATCATGTTGTTATTGCTAAAACAATAAAAAATAATAATTGTTATTATTATTACCACTTTGAATATTCTTAAACTAAATATTTAAGTGAAATGAATATACTCAATTCTGCCAGAATGTGGGCTTTAGCTAAAACACAAAGGCAGAATTGAGCAATGTTCTTCAAACAACACAATCTATCCAGATGGCGTAGTGGATAGAGCCCAGACCTGGGAGTCAGAAGGTCATGGGTTCCAATTCCAGTTCTACCACTTGTCTGCTGTGTGACATCAGGTAAGTCACTTCACTTATCTGCACCTCAATTACCACATCTGTAAAATGGGGATTAAGAGTGAAATCTCCATGTGGGTCAGGGACTGTGTCCAACCTGATTTGCTTGTATCCATCCCAGCATTTAGCACAGTGTCTGGAACATGGTAAAACACTTAACAAATGCTAAAATTATTATTATTATAGTACCAGAAGGAAGTGCTGTGTGCAAGCATGAGGTTGGGTCATGGAGCCTACTGTAAACTTCTGCCAGGATGCAACTCCTTCTCTTTAGCAATGGTGAAACTCTAAATAAGAAAAGCAAGAGAATACATATATGTTATACAGCCCCAGTCTTACCTTAACATTTGGGAAATCCGAATGCAAAGATCCCTCTTTGCTGTAGGTATAAACCATGAAATCCTGGGGCAAAAATGCTCTATTAATAAAAAGAAAATAAAATTCAAGTTTGACAAATATGTGCTTCTTCCTCCCCGGGATACATGCTCAAAATTCGGACTGGCTTTGCAAAGATCCCAGAGAGTGATTGGCAAGAAAGGTGGTGTGTAGGGAGGTGCATTAAGCATCATATAAAACCCTCTGCCATCTGTCTCAACCATACCTCCTGGAGAGAGTAGAAGCAGTCACGGCATTTACCATGTGCCCACTGAGTACAAAGTACTGTTGCAAATGCTTGAGAAAGTACAACAAAAGTAAAAGACATATTCCTGGCCTTCAAAGACTTTATCTGAGTGAGGTGTGGCTGGAAGAGATATTGGGGGGTGGTATATATCTGTACTTTATTTATCTATTCATTTATATTAATATCTGCCTTCCCCCTCTAGACTCTGAGTTCATTGTGGCCAGGAATGTGTGTTTGTTGTAATACTGGACTCTCCCAAGTGCTTAGTACAGTGCTTTGCACACAGTAAGCACTCAATAAATATGAATGAATGAATGAATGAATGAATCCTAATCTCCTTCTCCAGACTCAGTGCATAAGAGCCTGCAGAGTCTAGGAAATAAGTACCATCCCCAGAGCACATATGAACATATCCGTAATTTATTCATTTAAAGTATTTATTTTATTAATTTATGTTATCATTCATAATGATATATTTATATTAGTATAGTGCTCTGCACACAGTAAGAGCTCAATATATAGGATTGACTGACTGACTGAAACATCACTGTGGGCAGGGAATATATCTACCAACTCTGTTATATTGTACTCTCCCAAGTGCTCAGTAAGGTGCTCTGCACACTGTAAGCGCTCAAGATATACCGTTGAATGATTGATTGATCAGAGGACTAGGTCAAGCCTCTTACAAGTGGCTTGGTAAAGCATGGAGGGTAACATGCCCCATCTAATTGTTTAGTTTCCTAAGCCCAGGCCAGATTTGAAATCTAAGAATAAAATAGATATGAGAGGACTCACACCTTCCTTAAAGTTAAACTAAAAAATAAGAACAGTTAAATTACTGCCAAAAGACTTTCCAAAGCAATCACTCACTGTTGCTTAAGATGCAAGGTGTATTGTTTGCCTTCTATCTCAATGACATAGCTCACCTATAAAAGAACCCAGGGAGACAGGATGAGAATAATATACAACTTTCTCCCAACTGTAATGCAAATTTAATTACTTCAATATGAATTGTGCTTTGAGTTCAACTAAAATATCTCTATTGGATCTGAATTTTTTTTCCAAAATGAATTTAGTACTATTGTATGGTTTAGAGATCACATTAACACCAAGAGTTAGCTAGAAATACTTGATCAAAACAAAAGCAGAGAAGACATTTGTAATTCTCTATTACCAGTTTTAATGTATTTTCTCTGTTCAACAGGAAACTGAGAACCTAATTATGCATACGGAGGAAAACATCTACTTCCACCAGCAAACTTGCCAAATGTGGCTGCCTCTTCTACACAGAAACTTAATGGCTACAGCCAGCTCTTGTTTCTGGACAACTTTTAAAAATTCTCCCAACTTGCCCTAAGAAAACTAAAAACTTCTCCCCACCTCCCACACTTGTTCCCCATCTCACTCTGCTCTCCCAAAACCCTGGAACTTATGTAGTAGCAGCACAAACTAAGGAGAAAGGGACAAATAAATTTTTAAAAAGGCAGGTAGGTACCAGGTGGAAAAGACAGGGACAAGTAGAGAAGCAGCATGGTCTAATGGAAAGAGGCCTGGGAGTCAGAGGACCTGGGTTCTAATTCTGGCCCCAGCACTTTGTCTGCTATGTGACCTCGGGCAGGTCACAACTTCTCTGTGCATCAATTACCTCATCTGTAAAATGGGGATTAAGACTATTAGCCCCATTTGGAACATTGAATGTGTCCAACCTTATGGGCTTGTTATCAACCCCAGTGCTTAGTACAGTGCCTGGCACAAAGTAAGCGTTTAATAAATATCATTAAAAAAAGGAGTCAGGTGATATCAGGTCACTGTATAACATTCATTCATTCAACTGTATTAATGAGTGCTTACTGTGTGCAAAACACTGTACTAAGTGCTTAATTTCTTGCTGTGAGTGGCAGCGAGATCTAGCAAGGTGACTCATGTGACAAGGAACTTACTGTCCTACCTTTCTACAAGTGCCAACAGGAGTCTTCGAATCAGAACACCTATGTTCCCCAGTCAAGGCCCAGAGATGAACTAGCAAAGTACAGCCAGTCATACCTAGAGTAGATCTAATTGGGGGAATTTTCCTAAAGGGACCCCTACTTTTAAGGGAGGGGGACTTTGGAGATTTACCACTGTATAAAGTAAGAACGAGGGAATGAGCAGAGAAAAAAGTAAGCTGGTATGTCCCAGAGAGCTACATTAGTATAACAATAAATGCCAGTGTGGCCCATTCAATCTAATTATTTCAAAGCAGATTTTTTGTTTCCTCCAGCTTCAAGCTGCCCCCTGTTGCAGTTCAGGATGGGGACTGGCACATGTAATCCAGGAGGGGTTTTTTGTTTTTCTAAATGGTATTCGTTAAGCATTTACTCTGTGCCAGGTGCAGTAATAAGCACTGGGGTAGATACAAGGTAATCAGATTGGACACAGTCCATATCCCACATGGGGCTCACAATCTTAATCCCCATTTTACAGATGAGGTAACTCAAGCACAGAGAAGCTAAATAACTTGTCCAAGGTCACACAGCAGATGATTGACGGTGCCAGTGTTAGAATCCAGGTCTTTCTGACTCCTAGGCCCATGCTCTATTTACTAGGCCACACTGCTTCATGTTGTCATAAGGATCTCTGAAGAGAAGGAAAGTAAGCAAGCTGGGGATGACGGTTGGCGTGTCAGGGAACTCAAAACAGCTGTCTTCCTCTCCTGACAGTCAAGAGGGCCTTTACCCTAGTTTGTCTGTTAACACGAACGATCTATTAGTGTGGTGGGATTTTTGAACTTGCTTTGTCCATTGCTATTTCAGAAAGTTTCCTCCCTAAGAAAATTTAGAATCAAAGATTTATATTTTTATCAAAATAGAAATACTGGCAAATGGGTAGAATCAAGATTGTTATTAATTACAAAATGAAGTACCCAAAACATTTCCCTCTCTATATTAACCATTAAAAAAGTCTTAATTACATATTTCAGTTCTGATTCTTCACTTATGTTGGACGAAATCTTCTGTGGAACTGTAATATGCAGAAGTTTTTGCTGAGAATCTGCAGTAAGGAAAAATTCATTACCGTTTCTGTTTGTGCATTCACCTCATACAACTGCAATGATGTCCCTCCCATTTTCTTAGCCCCCACAAAGAGCTCCAAATCCCAATTCTCCAGAAGAATCTTCTTCTGGACTTCATCAAACGCATATTCTTTTTAATCATTCGTCTCCTTGGTCTCCTCTGAAACATGCCATTTCTACTCACTTCCTAGGTCTCGGCTTATACCTCCAGTTTCCTCAGTAGTCGAGTGATCTGCTTTAACAAAGTAATTGACCCTCTTTCACTTAGAAACTATTAGGAAGACCTAGAAAGGTTCTGATAGTAAATGTTGCCCACCGGTTATCCACAGGTAAAATTGTAGTTGACCTGATTGATGATCTCTAAAACAAATATTCAATCAGTAGTGTTTACTGAGCATTTACTGTGTGCAGAACACTGTACTAAGGGGTTGGGAGAGTAGGAAGACATTCATTCATTCAATCGTATTTACTGAGCACCTATTGTATGCAGAGTACTGTACTAAGCACTTGGAAAGTACAGTGCAGCAATAATGAGAGAAAATCCCTGCCCACAATAAGATTACAGACTGGGGGAGGCATGTGGGGGGATAGAGGGGAGAAAACAGACATCGGTACAAGTAAACAGGCATCAACATAAATAAATAAAATTATATATATATATTTATATATATAAATGCTGTGGGGCAGGAACGGGATGGGGGGCAGGGGGAGAGCAAAGGGAGGGAGGCAGGGTGATGTTCAAGGTAGGGGGAGATTAGGGAAATTGGGGCTTCCCCAGTCCCAAAGCGCTTCCAGTCTAGAGGAGGATCTTTCAGTCTAGGGAATATACAAAATTTACTTTAGGGATGCTGCTTTGCTGACCTATTTACTAGGTGTGGGTTTTTTGGGTTTTTTTCTATGAACAGTGGGTGTGTCATCCGTTTAACTGAATCCTTTACCCCTGTGATATTTGGGATCTTTTCCCCACCACTCCAATGACTAGAGATGCCCTTGGTGGATCAAGGCCATTGGATAACTACTCCCAGAGGGGTCACTCACTGGCTGACCCTAGAGGCATCGTCCACTCCCAGGAACGGGAAGGGGGGAGCTGCTGTGCTGACCTATTTATTAGGTGTGGGGGGGGTGGTTTCTATGAACAACGAGTGTGTCATTCTCCTAACTGAATTTTTTACCCCTGTCATGTTTGTGATCTTTTCCCCATCACTCCATTGACTACTGATGCCCTTGGTGGATCAAGGCCATTGAGTAACTTGCCCCCGGAGGGGTCACTCCTGGCTGACTATAGAGCCATCGTCCACTCCCAGGAACGGGAAGGGCAGGGGGAGGGTGCTACTGTGCTGACCTACTTACTAGGTGTGGGTTTGGGGTTTTTTTTCTATGAAAAATGGTTGTGTCATTAAGTAACTAAATCCTTTACCCCTGTGATGTTTAGGATCTTGTCCCCATCGCTCCAATGACTATTGATGCCCTTGGTGGATCAAGGTCATTGGGTAACTGCCCCCGGAGGGGTCACTCGCTGGCTGACCCAAGAGGCATTGTCCACTCCTGGGAATGGAAAGTGGGGGTGCTGCTGTGCTGACCTATTTATTAGGTGTGGGTTTTGGGGGAGGAGGTTTCCATAAACAATGGGTGTGTCATCCGTTTAACTGAATTTTTTACCCCTGTGATGTTTGGGATCTTTTCCCCATCGTTCCAACGACTAGTGATGCCCCTGGTGGATCAAGGCCGTTGGCTAACTGCCCCCGAGGGGTCACTAGCTGGCTGACCCTAGAGGCATGGTCCACTCCCAGGAACGGGAAAGAGGGGGTGGTGCCACTGTGCTGACCTATTTACTAGGTGTGGGTTTTGGGGGTTTTTTCTGTGAACATTGGGTGTGTCAGACGTTTAACTGAATCTTTTACCCCTGTGATATTTGGGATCTTTTCTCCATCATTCCAATGACTAGCAATGCCCCTGGTGGATCAAGGCCGTTGGGCCACTGCCATTGGAGGAGTCACTCGCTGGCTGACCCCAGAGGCATCATCCACTCCCAGGAATCGGAAGGAGGGTGCTTCTGTGCTGACCTATTTACTAGGTGTGGGTTTTGGGTGTTTTTTTTTTCTATGAACAACAGGTGTGTCATCTGTTTAACTTAATTTTTGCCCCTGTGATGTTTGGGATCTTTTCCTCATCGCTCCAATGACTAGGGATGTCCTTGGTGGATCAAAGCCAATGGGTAACTGCCCCTGGAGGGGTCACTTGCTGACTGACCCCAGAGGCATCATCCACTCGGAACGGGAAGGGGGTGGTACTACTGTGCTGACCTATTTAACTAAATCCTTTACCCCTGTGATGTTTGGGATCTTTTCCCCATTGCTCCAAGGACTAGGGATGCCTTGGTGGATCAAGGCCATTGGGTAACTGCCCCCAGAGAGGTCACTCGCCGGCTGACCCCAGAGGCATCGTCCACTCCCAGGAAAAGAAAAGTGGGCGGGGGGCTATTGTGCTGACCTATTTAACTAAATCCTTAACCCCTGTGATGTTTGGGATCATTTCCCCATCGCTCCAATGACTAGGGATGCCTTGGTGGATCAAGGCCGTTGGGTCACTGCCCCGGGAGGGGTCACTCGTCGGCTGACCCCAGAGCCATCGTCCACTCCGAGGAACGGGAAAGGGGGGAGAGGGGGGTCCCCAGCTGCAGCCCTGAGCCTTGGGGCGCCCACCCAGGGGACCCAAACGGAGAAGTCGGGGGGCAGCCCCCCGTGGACACGAGCATTTGGGGGCTCGGGGGTCCGGCGGAGACTCACCGAGGCCGGCCAGCGGGCCGGCTAAGAGGCCGGCGGCCAGCAGCGCCCAGAGGCCGGACATCCCTTGGCCGCCGCCGCTCCGGCCCTGGCCCCTGGCCCTGACCCCTGACCCCGGCCCGGGGGAGACGCCCGTTGGGCCCGCGCCCGACCCCAACAGCCCCAACCCCTGGACCCGCCCGGATTCATTCATTCATTCCGTCGGATTTATTGAGCGTTTCCTGGGTGCAGAGCACTGTGCTAAACTCTTGGGAAAGGACAATACGACAATAAACAGTGACACTCCCTGCCCTCCAAGAGCTCTCTGTCTGGCTCAGGTCCCCCCCAGGACCGCTCAGCCCTCTCTCCCCTGGACCTGTCAGCTCTCGCCCCCCTAGGACCGCTCAGACCCTCCTCCCCATCTCCACCTCCCTCTGGACCGCTCAAACCCTCCTCCCCATCCCCTCCCCCCTCCCCCCTGGACCGCTCAGACCCTCCTCCCCATCTCCACCTCCCCCAGGACCACTCAGCCCCCTCCCCCCTGGACCGCTCAAACCCTCCTCCCTATCCCCTCTCCCCTGGACCGCTCAAACCCTCCTCCCCATCTCCACCTCCCCCAGGACCGCTCAGTCCCCTCCCCCCTGGACCGCTCAGACCCTCCTCCCCATCCCCACCTCCCCCAGGACCGCTCAGACCCTCCTCCCCCTCCGGATGGCTCAGCCCCCACCCTTCCCCCATCCCCCAGCCGCCCACACAGCTCAGACCCCCCCCCACAAAACACACACACCCACATAAACGCACCACCTCTAGTCCTGTTCAGCACCGCTCATACTGCTTAATCACCGAGTCAATAACAATAATAGTGCTATTTGTTAATGATCCTATCATTATAATTATGGTATCTGTTAAGCACTTACTATGTGCCCTCTTCTAAGCGCTGGGGTCAATACAAGGTAATGAGGCTGCCCCACTGGGGCTCACAGACTTGATCCCCATTTTACAGATGATGGAACTGAGGCACAGAAGTCAAGTGGCTTGCCCAAGGTCACACAGCAGGCAAGTGGCAGAGCAGGGATTAGAACCTATGTCCTTTGGTTCCCAAGCATGTGCTTTTGCCACTAAGCCACAATGCTTCTGTACTGTTAAGTGCTCACTATGGGCCAAGCACTGTTCTAAGCGCTGGGGTACACATAAGATAAGTAGGTTGGACACAGTCCAGGTCCCACGTCTTGATCCCCAATTTACAGATGGGGTAACTGAGGCACAGAGAAGGGAAGTGAATTGCTTAAGGCTACACAGCAGACATGTGGCAGAGCTGGAATTAGAATCCACGCCCTCTGACTCCTAGGTCTGTGGTCTTTCCCACTAGGCCACGCTGCTTCCAACAGTGCTTTGCACATGGTAAAGCGCTCAGTAAATACCATTGACATGATGATGTCAAGCCTGTGAAAGAGACTGACAAGGATGAGTCAGAAAGATAGGAGAAGCAAGAGAGAGCAGTATCAGGGAGGCCATTGTTAGTGTTTCAAGGAGAAGGGAGCGGTCCACGGTGTCAAAGCTTGCCAGAGGACAAGGAGGATTAAAATGGAGTAAGTAGAAGCCATTGGATTTAATAATAATAATAATGTTGGTATTTGTTAAGCGCTTACTATGTGCCTAGCACTGTTCTAAGCACTGGGGTAGACATTTAGCAAGAAGGAGGTTATTGGTGACAAGTAGGGCAGTTTTCATGGAGTGAAGGGGGTGGAAGCCAGATTGGAAGGAGCCAAGGAAAGAATTGGAGGAGAGGAAGTGGAGGCAATGGATATGGACAAGTCACTCAAGGAGCTTAGAGAGTAGTGGTAGAAGGGAGACGGGGCTACAACTGGAGGAAGGCTTGGGGTCAAGGGAGGGTTTTGGGGGGACAGTGGATAGATGAGCATGTTTGAAAGCACTGGGAGGAAAAGCCCTTGGAGAGCTAACAGTTAAAGATTGAGGTCAGAGGGGGCAAGTAGTTGGATAAGTTGTGAAGGGACAGAGTCAGAGGCTGGTGGGGGGTAGATTTTGAAAGGGGTGCAAGAGAGCTCCTTGAGATGCTACTGGGAAAGATGGTAGAGTCAAAGAGGGGGCAGAAGGGAGGAACTAGAGAGGAGCAGGGGGGATTTGTGGGAGTTCACCCCTGATTGTTTTCATTGATTAAGTACACGTGGCTCAGTGGAAAGAGCACGGGCTTTGGAGTCAGGGCTCATGAGTTCGAATCCCAGCTCTGCCACTTGTCGGCTGTGTGACTGTGGGCAAGTCACTTAACTTCTCTGTGCCTCAGTTCCCTCATCTGTAAAATGGGGATTAAGACTGTGAGCCTCACGTGGGACAACCCGATTCCCCTGTGTCTACCCCAGCGCTTAGAACAGTGCTCGGCACATAGTAAGCGCTTAATAAATACCAACATTAATTAATTAATTAATTAATAATAATAATAATAATTGGGGCATTTATTAAGTCCTAATCCATTCCAGGCACTACTAAGCACTGGGGTAGATATAAGCAAATCGGGTAGGACAGTCCCTGCCCCATGTGGGACTCAGTCTCCATCCCCATTTAACAGATGAGGTAACTGAGGCACAGAGAAACAAAGTGACTTGTCCAAGGTCACACAGCAGACAAGTGGCAGAGCCAGTATTAAAACCCATGACCTCCTGACTCTCAAGCCCAGGCTCTATCCACTACTCCATGCTGTTTCTCAAATGGACAGGTCATTATTGGCAAGAGATGGGTGATGGACAGAGGATTTGAAGGAGTTAAACATCTGAAAGACCTGGGTGAGGCAATGGCCATGGGGCTTCATCAATTCATTCAATAGTATTTACTGAGTGCTTACTATGTGCCCTGCACTGTACTAAGCGCTTGGAATGTACAATTCGGCAACAGATAGACACAATCCCTGCCCAATAACGAGCTCACAGTCTAAACAGGGGAGACAGCAAAGCAAAACACAACAAAACAAAACAAGACAACATCATCAAAATAAATAGAATCAAAGAGATATACACCTCATTAACAAAATAAATAGGGTAATAATATATACAAATGAGCATAGTGTTGAGGGGAGGTGAAGGGGGGAGAGCAGAGGGTGGGGGGCAGGGGAGGAGGAGCAGAGGGAAAGGGGGGCTCAGTCTGGGAAGGCCTCCTGGAGGAGGTGAGATCTCAGTAGGACTTTGAAGAGGGGAAGAGAATTAGTTTGGCAGATGTGAGGAGGGAGGGCATTCCAGGAAAGTGGGAGGATGTGGGCCAGGAGGTCAATGGTGGGACAGGCGCAAACAGGGGACCATGAGGATGTGAGCAGCAGAGGAGTGGAGTGTACGGGGTGGTTAGTAGAAAGAGAGAAGGGAGGTGAGGTAGGAGGGGACAAGGGGATGGACAGCTTTGAAGCCAAGAGTGAGGAGTTTTTGTTTTGTGCGAAGGTTGATAGGCAACCACTGGAGGTTTTTGAGGAGGGGAGTGACATGGCCAGAGCTTTTCTGTAGGAAGATGATCCAGGCAGCGGAATGAAGAATAGACTGGAGTGGGGAGAGACAGGAGGAAGGGAGATCAGAGAGAAGGCAGACACAGTAATCCAGTCGGGATATTACAAGAGCTTGTATCAGCATGAAAGCAGTTTGGATGGAGAGGAAAGGGCGGATCTTGGTGATCTTGGTGATATTGTGAAGGTGAGCCCAGCAGATGTTGGTGACAGATTGGATGTGTGGGGTGAATGAGAGAGTTTAGTCAAGGACGACACCAAGGTTGCGGGCCTGTGAGACAGGAAGGATGGTAGTGCCATCCACAGTGACAGGGAAGTCAGGGAGAGGACAGGGTTTGGGAGGGAAGGTGAGGAGCTCAGTTTTAGACATGTTGAGTTTTAGGTGGTGGGCAGATATTCAGGTGGAGAGGTTCTGGAGGCAGGAGGAGATACAAGCCTGGAGGGAGGGGGAGAGAACAGGGGAGGAGATGCAGATTTGGGTGTCATCTGCATAGAGACGATAGTTGAAGCCATCAATATGATGGAGAAATAATGATGCTAGATGGGGGAAAGGGCAGAGTTGAAGTAGGTCAGGGTAAACTTGAGATGGACGAGGTCAGACCGATGTCTGGATTTCCACCAACAGCATGCTGCAGCTCGAGAACAGGAGTGGAGAAAACTTATTGTGAAGGTCATCCGAGGTTGTGGGATAATGGTATGAGATCAGTGGGATATGGGAGCAAGAAAGTTGAGTTCAGTGGGGAGGATGGTGTTGAGGGTGTCAGCTGGTGTGTTGAACAGGTAATTTGTGTATGGAGGCCAAATGAGGCATGATGGCTAGGTAATTAGAGGAGGTCAAAAGATTGGAGGATTCTGTGGGGTAATAGGACATATCTGCAGGGAGGAGGTATCTGGGAGAGAAGGCAGGTAAGGAGGTTGGAGTCAAGTAAAAGAGTTTCAGAGTTGGTGAGGGTAGAGATTGTACAGTGACAAGAGATGAGATCACGTGTATCCAAGTTGATGAGTGGGCATGATGGGGTGGAGCAGGGGGTCAAGAGGAGTTGAGTGAGAGAAAACAGGTAGCAGGAAGGTCTTCAGGAACATCCACATGAATACCAAGGATCATAAAGATCAATGAAAGGAATCAAAATAGTTCAGAATGTTGTGGAGCAGCAGGCCCTCCACTGGGAGCCGGCTCTATCACTTCCTCCTTGACCAGGACCGGGCCAAGGCACTTAACCAGGGTCCAGAGCACTCCAGAAAGGAGAAACACCATTCCGCTTGTTCATATTCCCATTCTATTTATTGTTTCCAAAATAAAATCCTCCAAACGGACAAACAATGAAAAACAAAGTGAAGCCACTCGCTAGCTCATAGCCTGCTGGAGCCCCTCGGTTTCTAGTTAGGTTGGTGGTGACATCCCATGTCTGCAGCAGCAATGGCTTATGAACTTCGTTCACTGGGAAAGAAAAGAAAGAAATGCTGAAGGCACCTGGACTTGGCCTGCAAAAAACCAATGCAATCTGTTTGAGGGGGGTTAATAAACTAGCAATGTCAGAGTGAAAAATAGGAGTGATAAACCCATTCCTATTATTTAGGCACTCCACTCTTCTAGCAGTCCCATTTTCCCTTTTTCATCTATCTGGAATTTATTTTAGTATCTGTCTCTCCTGCTAGGCTTGTGAATACTGAAGACCCTAAGGATCAATGTAAGGATGGCAAAAAGTGAGAAAGGGATCAAAATGGTTCAGAATATCATGGGGTGGCTGGCCCTCCATTAGGGCCAGCTGTATCACTTCCTCCTTGATGGGGACTGGGGGGAGACACAGAGATTCTGTTGACACAAGTGCTTGCTATACTGCTATATACCCATTTGGGGTTCAAAAGATATCACTGATTGATTTCTTTAGGTATAATAGATGGTCTTCCAAATGAAGAAAACATTGGAGAAAGCTGTAGCCAAAAAGGGGTTTAAATTCAAATTTTATAAATATGACTATCATTTTCAATATAGTAGTAATGATAGTATTTATTAAGCACTTACTTTGTGCAGAGCCTCATACTAAGCACTGGGAAAGAATATTCCGGTGGAATGCTCACTATAAAGTATAATAGGAAGTTCTAGAAAGCAAAGAATTTGAATTCTGGTTGTAACCCTAACTTTTTTAATAGAAACTGATTAAAAGCCTGATTTCCGGCATGGAGAATTGTATACTTTTTGGGAAGGGCACTTTTGATAAATACCACACTACATAACCCATAATGCCCTGTGTCCAATATTGAACAAATATGCATCAGAGTAAAAATAATTGCACTGAACTGATGAAAGAAAATCGTGGTTTGTAGATTCAAAATGTATCCTACACTGAAAAGAAAAAAATTATAGGGAATTGTTGTTCAGGAGCTATGTGTGAACTGATTAACTTGTATTTATCCCAGTGATTAGAACAGTCCTTGACACAAGTGCTCAACAAATACTATTACTAGTCATAGTTGTACGAGTCAAGCACTTAGAGAAGCAGCGTGGCTCGGTGGAAAGAGCCCGGGCTTGGGAGCCAGAGGTCATGGGTTCGAATGCCAGTCTGCCACCTGTCAGCTGTGTGACTGTGGGCATGTCACTTAACTTCTCTGTTCCTCAGTGACCTCATCTGTAGACTGTGAGCCTCATGTGGGACAACCTGATGACGCTGTATCTCCCCCCAGCGCTTAGAATAGTGCTCTGCACATAGTAAGCACTTAACAAATACCAACATTATTATTATTACTATGTGTTGAGTACAAATAGCATTATTACTATTATTATTATTAATAATAATGGTATTTGTTAAGCATTTAGTATGTGTCAAGTACTGCTCTAAGCTTTGGGGTAGATACAAGCTAATCAGGACTACAATTTAAAATAATAATAACAACAATAATAATAATTGTGGTCTGTGTTAAGTGCTTACTGTGTGCTAAACCCTGGGGAAGATAAACTATAGTTAGATCAGACATAATCTCTGCCTCAAATGGGGCTCATAGGTTATTGGGGGAGAGAGAACAGGTTTTTAATCCCCATTTTATAGTTGTAGAAATTGAGGTACAGAGAAATTAACTGACTTGCCCAAAGTCACATAGCAGAAAAAGCATAGATCCAGGAGGAGAATCCAGGTCTCCTGATTCCCAGGCCTGTGTTCTTTCCATTTAGCCATAATGCCTCTACAAATGCTCACTTCTCTCTTACTCATACCTCTTGAAGACATACCTGTTACTACTATATGAGACGTCACTTTCTTCTGATCTACCACTATAAACAAATTAAAATAATTATTAAAGAAACAGTTTCCAAAGCCAATTTGATTTTACAATATATAATATAAAGATTATTTCTTATAAGTTTTTTCTCTGTCCCTTTAAATCAATGATGGAATTGGGAATTATTTATTCCTCATACCTAGACTTAAATTGTTGAATTTGCAGTTGAATTTTAAAATGATGTAAAAGTCTGAAATTGTTTCTTACCACATTTAGACCATTCACTTCTACTTTCTCACCTCTTAATTTTATGACTAAGAGAGATATGCATTCATGTTGAAAGATGCAAGAGAGACCTGGATGCAGGTGCTTGGCTAGACTTTCATTAATTCATTCACTCCATTGTATTTATTGAGCGTTTACTGTGTGCACTGTACTAAGCGCTTGGAAAGTACAATTCAGCAACAGGTAGAGAAAATCCCTGTCCACAACAGGCTCACAGTCTAGAAGAGGGGAGAGAGACATCAAAAAAGTAAACAGGCATCAATAGCAACAATATAAATAGAATTATAGATATATACACATCATTAATAAAATAAATAGAATTATAAATATGTACATATTTACACTCAAGTGCCTCTGGGAAACTCTTCCAACAGACATCGAGCATCAAAGTCTAGAGACAGTCATTCAAGAACTGAAATATGCAAATGACTGTGCTCAAGAAGCACACAGTCAAGAAACTACAAATGCTTGTAAACTGCTTCCCCAAATCAGCCAAAGGTTACAAGATGGCAGTGGATCTAAAGAAAACCAAGGTGTCATGTCAGCTTGCAAAAGGGAAGCCATACCCACAACCCAAAATGTATACTGGCAACAGCAACCAAATGTTGTCAAAGAAATCTTTGACTTGGGCAGCCCACTGTCAATGGCATACCAACAGACCGAGAAGGAGAAAACCAAATCAAGAAGACCACTGCATCCTTTGGCCAGCATCTTGGAGGCAAACACCCAATAACATATGCTAATGATTGGAAACTACTTTCTGAAAAATGCCAGGCATAACAGGCTAAAGATAAGTCTAAAGAACACTGAAATATTCCATCCACATATTCAATCTGTCATTAAATCCTGTTGGTTCTACCTTCACAACACTGTTAAAATCCACCCTTTCCTCTCCATCCAAACTGCTTCCTGTCTCCTCATTGACATATTTCTCTCCACTCTAGTCTACAATTCACTCTGCTCCCTGGATCATTTTGCTAAAAAAATCTTCAGTCCATGTCTCCCCATTCCTCAAGAACCTCCAGTGGTTACCCATCCACCTCTACATCAATTTGCTGTACCTTGATCTCATCTATATCTTGCCGCCATTCTCTTGCTCACATCCTCCCTCTGACCTAAAACTCCTTCCTGCTTCACATACAACAGACCACCACTTCAAAATAATCACATCTCCTCCAAGTGGTTTCTCAGATCAAACCCTCATTTCCCCTTCTCCATCTCTGCTCTGCATCACCTATGCACTTGATAATCATCCCACGTTCAGTCCCAAAGCACTTAAGTACATATCCATAATTCATTTTAATGCCTAACTCCCCTTCTAGATTGAAGGCTCCGTTTGGACAGGGACAGTGTCTACCAACTCTGTTGCATCACTTTCTCCCAAGCACTTAGTACAGTGCTCTACATGCAGTAAACACTCAATAAGTACCACTAATTGATTGATTGATAGCACTACAACCCAACTGAAAACTGGGATGAATTGCCTCAAATAGACCAGTATGATGCACTGCAATTACAAAAGGAAGGGGGTCTCTTTGAGCAGAAGCTTCATAATAATAATAATAATAATAATGTTGATATTTGTTAAGTGCTTACTATGTGCAGAGCACTGTTTTAAGCACTGGGGTAGATACAGGGTAATCAGGTTGTCCCACGTGGGGCTCACAGTTTTAATTCCCATTTTACAGATGAGGTAACTGAGGCACAGAGAAGTTAAGTGACTTGCCCACAGTCATACAGCTGACAAATGGCAGAGCCAAGATTCGAACCCATGACCTCTGACTCCCAAGTCCGTGCTCTTTCCACTGAGGCATGCTAGACAAAAATACAAAAACACATCACACATGACGGCACTATACACAGCTGGGACTGGAGATACCACACTGGCCTCTTCAGGCATTCATTAACATATAGGTGGATTTCACTGTCAATTAGTAGTACTTACTGAGCACTTACTATGTGCCCAGGACACATATACACATGCACAAGTTCCTTAGCTGCTAGCTAGTTTTAAGCTATGCCTTTTTGAAAACTACCACAATTCCTTTAGGCCACTGGCCCTGTTCCAGTCAGAAGTTGTGGTTAAGGCTAAATAGATATGAGTTTGCTTGAGTGGCAAAGCCATGAGTGGCAAACTATTCAAATGTACTAGCTAAAGACGGTTGAATTATTTGTCCTTTGTACCTCTGCAGCTTGGTTTTCTTCTTTCAGAAATTCAATGATATTTACTGAGTATTGGGGAAGATTAAGGAAGCAACGTGGCCTAATGGAAAGAGCAGGGGTCTGGGAGGTTGAACATAGTCCCTGTCCCACAGAGGCCTCACAGTCTCAATCTCCATTTTACAGATGAAGTAACTGAGGCACAGAAAAGTGCAGTGACTTGCCCCAGATCACATGACAGACAAGTGGTGGAGTCAGGATTAGAACTCAGATCCTTCTGACTCCCAGGCCCATTGCCCATGCTCTACCTACTAAACTGTGTTGCTTTTCAGGTAAGAGCAGAGCCCCAAGATGATGTGGTGGGATGGCAGAAGAAGTTCTAGTTACCTTGCTCAGGGATTTGGTTGAGTGGGAGGCCCAGGGTGTCTGTGCCATTGCATAAAGTCCTCTTGGCCCTGCTCACAATGGGCATGCCATGATCATAAACTTTTTTTTAAATGGTGCTTGTTAAGCGCTTACTTTGTGCCAGGCACCAACTAAGCACTGAGGTAGATACAAGCTAATCATGATGGACACAATCCACAACCCACATGAGGCTCACAGTCAAATCAGGAGGGAGAATAAGCTCCCTATGAACAGCTTTGTGAGACTGTGCGCCTGAGGACACAGGGGTACTGGCTGAGAAAATGTATAGTCAGCTCAGCACAAACCATCACCACTACTGCAAAAACTAAAGAGCATGCCTCACTCCTCTTAGCCTTTGAGGTTTGAGCAAAGTTTTAAAGCACTCAGTCACCTTGCCCACTCCTACCTTACCTCCATGCTTTCCTACTAAAATCCAGCCCATAAACTTGGCTCCTCTAATGCCAGCCCATTTGTTGTTCCTCAATCTTGTCTGCCTCACCACCGACCTCTGGCCTAAGTCCTGCCTCTGGTCTGGAACATGGTTGCTCTTCATACCCAACAGACAATCACTCTCCCCACCTTCGAAGCCTTACTAAAAACACATCTCTTCCAAGAGGTCTTCGAAGAGGCTGTCCTTAAGCCCTCATTTCTTCTCCCACTCCCTTCTGCATTGCCCTTGCACTTGGATTTCCAGCCTTTATTCACTCCTTCCTCAGCCCCACAGCATTTATGTCCATATCTGTAATTTATTTATTTATATTAATGTCTCTCTCCCCTTCTAGACTGCATGCTTGTTGTGGTCAGGGAACACGTCTACTAACTCTGTTATACTGTACTCTCCCAAGCTCTTAGTACTGTGCTCTGCACACAGTAAGTGCTGAATAAATAGGATGGATTGAAATGGCATTGGGCCAGAAAAGGTGCTCCAGTGAATCTCTTTAAGCAAGTATTCAATAAATTATCTCTCAGAGACACTCACACTCGTGGATGTCATCCCACCTACAGCAAAGTCATATTCTACCAGAGAGACATTATGTGATCTGAAAGCAGGTGTTCCAAAATATCACTGGAAGAAAATCCTAAAACCATAAACTTGAAACTTATGGCATAAAATGGCAAGCTGTACCCCGAGTGAAAAAGGTAACAAGAGCTCTGGCTGGCATCCAGGTAATCCAGCTTTCAAAACCGCCTAATATACCAAAGGAGTAGTTGTGCTGATTTCCCTTACATGACCCTGTTGGTGAAAACTCCAATAATAATGGCTATGAATTAGAGATGCTCCTCAGGCAAATTTTAGAAATGTTGAAGTAAATAAATACAACTTACTCATCATGTACTGACTCCTCATGGCTGCACCAATTTCTCAGATCATTCCATTTTATAAATCCAATAATGATAACAATCAGAAGAGGAAGACCAATATAAAAACCAATAAGGATCTTGTTCTTCCGAATGTCTTCGGAAGTGTGAACATTCACTTTGCCTAGGAATAAAAATGCATCAGAAATCAGAGTAACAGAATATGTTTTCCTCTTTGAGATGTAAACTGTGGAAAGAAGTCAACTATAATTCAAGGAGTTAGAGAACCCTTTTTCTCATATTAAAGAGATTCTTCATATCTGTTCACAAAACAGTAAAATGAATATTTTTTCATTCAAATGTACATGAATTCCTGGGTCAGAACCTGTTCCATCATATTAAAAATTTGGACTAAAGGAAGTTGAACATGGTCTCTGCTATCGAGAAACTCACAAACCACAGATGAAATTAGCCTCGGCTTTGCCTCCGCAAAGTAGCCCACTGCTCTGATACCAATTGGGTTCACTGTGTCACCAGATATGGCTGAGAGCTGTGTCCAAATGTCTTTGTCTCTGGGTTTCCCTGTCTGCACCTGGTAGGAAGCATGCCTATAGGCTACTGTCTGGCTGGTGTCCCTCTCTTCTGAACAAACAACATTAACAGACCTTCCAGCCAGCTGGTGTGCAGCCCAACAGTTAGAAGGCAAAACTTCTTTAAGGTGTAAGCAAGCTCTGGGCAGGGAATGTGTCAACCAATTCTGAATTCTGATATATGGCTCTCTCCCAAGCACTTAGTACAGTTCTCTGCCCAGTAAGCACTCAATAAATACCAATGATTGATTGAGAGAGGTCTACAGCATATATTTTGGAGTGGCTTCAGAATCCTGGGATTACATTTCTCTGCCACTATATTGTGTGTGTGTGATATGCTTCTGGGAGGCTGCCCTCACCTTCTGGCCATCACATAGACTTATTTTAGTAGGTCACCTCCCAGATACCCAGTATATCACCTGTTGCCCGGCATCTGTATTGTAGCCATTGGGCAAAATGGGCTGAACTTTAGAGTTCCCAGAACCACACTGCAAAGTTTTGGGCTTTCTCATAGGAATTCTGGTGGCCCATGACTGAACCACCATCAAAACATTTTTTAGAGATAGCCAACTCTATCCACTTCAAATTCACCCCTGCACACTATACTTCTGCCCTCTCTTCAGCTCAGCAACATTACTCCTCCTCCCTCATTGATTTCCATGCCCATTGCCTCCAACCAATTATTCTTGACTATTCTCCCTTCTGAAACCCACACTGACCCCAGCAAATTGACACCCACAAAGAGAGAGAAGAAAAGAGAACCATAACAGGTGCAACTTCCAACAGATTGGGGAGGTAGTGGGGGATGAAGGACATTTTCAGCAATGAGGAGAATAGGAAAGGGTGGAAATTGGGAGAGTAGAAAGAGGAGACAAGGGGCTTGGACTTCTGTAGGAAAAGGGAGAAGGGGGAACCAAGGCAAGGTGGAGCTGGAGGGGGTGGCAGATAAAAGCATCTTCAGAACCTTGAGGGGAAGGATTATGTCATCTATCAACTCTATTGTATTGAACTCTCACAAGTGCTTAGGACAGTGCTCTGCTCACAGTTGACTGCTCAGTAAATTCCACTGATTAATTAATAGATTGATCCTCCCTTGCACCAGCCTTCCCCGTCACTCATCACCTGGGTCATTAGAAACCCAATCAGGCTGCTTCTGTGTCAACCTAGACAGTGATATCTGTCTCACTCTCTCCCCCACCCCTAACACACACACATATACTTGGATAGGTATATATAGAAATATTCATGAATATATATATATTCATGAGAAGCAGCATGGCTCAGTGGGAAGAGCCCGGGCTTGGGAGTCAGAGGTCATGGGTTCTAATCCCGGCTCTGTTGCTTGCCAGCTGTGTGACTTTGGGAAAGTCACTTAACTTCTCTGTGCCTCAGTTTCCTCATCTGTAAAATGGGGATTAAAACTGTGAGCCCTACGTGGGACAACCTGATCACCTTGTATCCCTCCAGCACTTAGAACAGTGCTTTGCACATAGTAAGCACTTAACAAATTTACCTTCACAATATCACCACAATCCACCCTTTCCTCTCCATCCAAACTGCTATCGTGCTGATACAAGCTTTCATAATATCCCGACAGGATTATTGTGTCAGCCTCCTCTCGAATCTCCCTTCCTCCTGTCTCTACCCACTCCAGTCTGTTCTTCATGCCGCTGCGGGGATCATCTTCCTACAGAAATGCTCTGGGCATGTCACTCCCCTCCTCAAAAACCTCCAGTGGTTGCCTATCAATCTTCGCACAGAACAAAAACTCCTCACTCTTGGCTTCAAAGCTGTCCATCCCCTTGTCCCCTCCTACCTCACCTTCCTTCTCTCTTTCTACTGCCCACCCCGTACACTCCGCTCCTCTGCCACTCATCTCCTCACTGTCCCCCATTCACGCTTATCCCACCATCGACCCCTGGACCACGTCTTACCGCTGTCCTGGAATGCCCTCCCTCCTCACATCTGCCAAACTAACTCTCTTCCCCTCTTCAAACCCTACTGAGAGCTCACTTCCTCCAGGAGGCTTTCCCAGACTGAGCCCCTCCATTCCCTCTGCTCCCCTTCCCCTCCCCTCAGCACTGTGCTCATTTGTATATATTATTTATTATCCTATTTATTTTGTTAATAAGGTGCATATCTCCTTGATTCTATTTATCTTGATGATGTTGCCTTGTTTTTGTTTTGTTCTGTTTTGCTTTGCTGTCTGTCTCCCCTGTTTAGACTGTGAGCCCGTCACTGGGCAGGGATTGTCTCTATCTGTTGCCGAATTGTACATTCTAAGTGCTTAGTACAGTGCTCTGCACATAGTAAACGCTCAATAAATAGTATTGAATGAATGAAGAATAAAGGTGTTCTCTGCTAGTGTATGTGTGTGTACATCCACACACCCAAGTGGAGAAGGGTGTTCGGTGCTAGCTTTATTCAAAAACATGCATTGATTTTCTCTTTATATCAGAGGATAAACTATAACCACTAAAGTGGAGAGAAGGATTATTAGATATTTGTTTTCTAGAATTATATATTGTTACTAACCATATTTCCAGAATAGCATATTGTCAATACTTCCACCTCTTCCTTGGCCTTGATTTCTGCAATCTGGAGGCGCCCATCCAGGTGAACAATGGCAGTTTTTTTTAGAATTGCACACCTGAAATTAGGGAAAAGCAGTTGGAAGCTAAATTTTGGTATAAGTACTTTCAAAAGGTTTTCGATACATTCTTCTTCTACTACGACTACTGCTACTTTAAGAGAAACATCATATTGATCACTGAGGATATATTTGAATGAAAGGAGGAGAAGAAAACCTCAGAAATAAAATCAACAAGTACAAGGCCTGCCATTTCAAAGTGGGGGATCAGGTTATGTTCAAAATCCTTGTGGCTTTCCCCAGTGCTTAGCATATATTTTTGCCCAAAGCAAATGTCAAAACGAATTACCAGTGTTAATGTCTGCCACTCCCACAGCCCTGTCCAGCTGTGCTTTTTAAGAACCCTGTATGTCTACTATTTGGGGGAACTTTTCTGGGATAGGGAAAGCCTGCAGGGCTGGAGCCTCTGAAGGCCTGCTCCAGGGCCAAGAACTCCCAAAGAAGTCCAGCCAACTGGACTATTCCAGTCTATTTTAAAATATTATTTGTTAAACACTGACTATGTGCCACACACTGTTCTAAGCGTTAGAGTAGATGCAAGTTAATCAGGTTGGACTTGGTCCATGTTCCATATGGGCTAACAGTCTTCATGCCCATTTTACAGATGAGGAAACTGAGGACCAGAGAAGCTAATCGACTTGCCCAAGGTCACACAGCAGACAAGGGGCAGACCAGGATTAAATCCTGGTTCTTCTGATTACTAAGCCCATGCTGTAGCCACTAGGTAATACTGCCTCCAGAGATCTTTAAGGATGGAATGTTATGGATCCCATGGGCCTCCCAAACTGCCTTCATTCAATCGTACTTCATTCAATCATATATCATTCAATTAATTCAATAAAAGCACTAAGTGCTTAGCACTGTACTAAACACTGTATTGGGATTTCACCTACTCTGAAATACCAGTGTGGTTCCAAGTGATCCCAAACTGTCTCAGAGCTTGGACAAAGCCTTAGTTCTCAGCTGTGATTTTCTGGGCTAATCTGGCCACAGTGAAACCACAGTCAAACCTTCTGCCACCACCAGTCATCTGATATGTGAGTGACTTGACCTTAAAAGGAGTTGCTCTCCAAGAAACCGAATCTACTAAAATTTTCAATAAATCTAGCCATTGCTAGATAGCTCTGAAAGCCCAGTGGCAATCCCAGAGGGACACTGTCAGGGGTAAAAATATTGGAGGTGATTAAAGGAGTCATCTTTAATGGTGAATTGTAATAGTTCAAATAGTATTACTTGAATAAAACTAGTCACTTACTCCATGACCATTACATTTTGCTGCACAATCTTTTGCTTCTTGAAGGAGGAAACGGGATTCTACACATGAAGCATTTATGCAAACCTGAAAAAGAATGTATGCCCAAATGAGGAGTTTCAAAAGCTTAATTTTATGACTGTTCTGCTGGCCATATGAATTTACAGGGGTCCACAATGGGAGAAACACCTTTACTTATAACTCTTCACTCTAGCCTGATAAATTTTGTGATAAGTAAATACGAAAGAAGAGTACAAAATATCGAAGTTTGAAAATATGAATTCAATTTGAAGCATCACCTGCTAGGGAGCATAATACAATTTTTATTGTATTGTGAGTGTAATAAAGTAAAAATTGTATTGTACCCTCTCAGTCTCCTAATGTCATTCATGTGTCTCTCAAGCCTGTAAATTTGCCATTATCCTGGACTCATCTCTCTCATTTAGCCCACATATTCAATCTGTCACCAAGTGCTGTTGATTCCACTTTTTCAACATTGCTAAAATCCATCCTTTCCTCTCGATCCACACTGTCCTTATGCTAATCCAAGCACTTATCCTATCCTGCCTTGAACTGCATCAAGCCTCCTTGCTGACCTAGCTGCCTCTTCCCACTCCAGTCCATACTTCACTTTGCTTTCCGGATCAATTTCTAAAAAAAAAAAAAAAGTTCAGTCCATCTTTCTCCAGTCAAGGACCTCCAGTGGCTGCCCATTCACCTCTACATCAAACAGAAACTCTCATTACCACCGTCTTTAAAGCACTCAAAGTGATTACTTTGCCCCCAAGCTTACCTCCTTACTACTATGACCCAGCATGCTTTCTTCACTCCTCTAACATCAACATACTCACTGTACCTCAATCTCATCTATCTCACCCCTATCCCTGTCTATCTCATCGCCTCCCCTTTGCCCATGTCCTGCCCCTGGCCTTGAACTCCCTCCCCCTTCTTCCAACCGACCATCATTCTCCAAAGTTTCTAAGCCTTATTTCGGTCACATCTTCTCCAAGACGTCTTCCCCAACTCCCTCATTTCCCCTACTCTCTCACCCCTCTGTATTGCCCTGAACTTGGATTTGTACCCTTTACATACTTGATAGTTGCCCAACCCTTAGCCCCTCAGTACTGATGTACCTATCCATAATTTATTTTATTGTCTAACTCCCCCTCTAAACTGTAAGTCCCTTGGGGCAGGGAGCCTACGTACCACTCTGTTATATTTTACTGTACTCTCCCAATGCTCTGCATAGAATAAGCCCTCAATAAATATGATTGACAGATTGATAGTAGAGTGCTCTACACACCGTAAATGCTCAAACACCACCGAATGGTTGAGGGATTCTGTGCAGTAAGCAGGCTTCTTGATCTAGAAACCTCTAGGCCTTTCCTCCTTTTCTAGTTCATCCCACTAATTGAAGGGCAGATGTAACTAAAATATTCAAGATCAATTAAGTTTGTTGCATAACAGTGATTATCAGAGGTTTCAGATTCAGAACCTCCTTGGTTTGAGACAGAATCAAACCCTAAATGTAGTTATGGGCCTGTAAAGAACAATGCTCCATTAAGATGGATCTGCTAACATGGATGAATACGGTAAATTTCCTGTGGATTTTACCACATGATTAATTGACATCAATAAAATCCACATAGCTAAATTACCTTGCAAAAATCATCTTTGTAAAATACAGCTCCTCACACAGATCAAGAAAGATGAAAAGATGTGCACAGAAATATTTAGCGTGGAAACATTTTGCACTCTGATAACAAGGGTAAATATTTCCTAATTCCATAGAACTGGAAAACATTTGGTCATCCACTTCAGTATCAGGTGTTGCAACTTGTATGAGTGAATGAGTCATTAAAAATTACATCACGCTGTTCCCCGAAGCCTCAGCTGATTCACAGCAAAAACTGTGGCTATCAGAGGGACTAGCACTGTTACGTCATCCCAATCTTCCCCACCACTCTGCCTGAGCCCTAGCCAGGAAGGTGAAGTGCAATGCGACATATCAACACTGGAATCCACATCTACATCAACATCTACATCCCCTGCCTTCCCTTTCTTCCTATTGTAGGGGCCAGGAAGGGGAGATGGGGTAGTGGGAAACGAAGGGTGGCACCATACGGGTTACGGTCACGGGGATGGATTTAAAGCAATATGGCCCCTCTGACACTGGTACATTTCATTCAATAGTATTTATTGAGCACTTACTATGTACAGAGCACTGTACTAAGCGCTTGGAATGTACAAATCGGCAACATTTAAAGGGATAGCACACTCCCTTCCCCTCTTAAAACTCTCTCAGAACTTCTCCCTACTCCCAGAGAATATGATAATGACATATGTCTGGTGAGGAGGGGTGAGGAACTGAAAGGAGAGGGGAGAGGGAGGGAGGGAGGGTGGTGAAATGGTGGGGGAGGGCAGGGGAAGTGGGGAGAGACGGGCAGAAAGGAGGTGCCCTCCTCCATTTCAATAAGTGGCAGGCACTTTCCTGGGAACAGGACAACCCAACAGTGAGGGGCAGAGAGAGGGTTCTGTGACTGGCCAGCTAGAGAGAAGCTTTGCCCTCCAAACTCCTGGCACAGCCCTCCTGTGGCACAAGCAGACATAATTTGCATGCAATACTACAGCCCTGGGCAAGTGGCTGTTCCTCAGAGCAAGTCTGGGGCTACCAGACCTCCATTTGGGTCTGTGAAGAGCCAGGTGTAGCTCGTGAGCCACAAATTATTGACCCCTGCTCTGTAAAAAGTTGTACAGCTACCCTTTTCTACTTCATTCTGCTTTTTTACCTCTTTCTATCATGAAGTGAAAATTAAACAAAATATTTACTTACCCTACCGACATCACAATCCGACCCATTTTTGACCAACATTGGATCCATAACTGTAAAAGGCAACCTATAGTCTATAGTTATACAAACGGTTTTCCGCACAAAAACATAAATCACGGCTCCATTTTCTTGAAAGAATGGTTTTCGGCTTGGGTAGGTACAAATTAACTTTCCACATTGGAGATTTCTATAGTAAGAACGAAAGGAAATGAACTATTATGTATTGGGCATTTATTTGGAATTCAACAGATGTACTTCCAATGCAAAAACAACTGAAAGCACTGGCCTAAATCACAAAATATGAACATTTACAACTCTGAACTAGATTCATTAATTTAGGTTTATTGGTAAATGGTTACTTCTTCATAGCCTACCTCCAAGAACAGGCTTTATACCGTGCACGCTTTGTTTGAAAATCACCACAGTGCCCAAATCTATCCTGATGAGCATTGATTTCTTCGTAGCAGGAAAAGGGAGCATTTTTGGAACCTCAAAATTCAGAAATAAAATGCAATTTATTTTTAGAATACACTCTGAGCTACTGAGTTACAAAGCGAAAGGTCAGAAGATCTATTTTAGATGACTTTTACCAAACCATTAGCATCACATGCCCTAGGAAAAAATTCAGGGCAGTTTTCCCTAACGCTACTCTTTTCCACTGGGGCAACTGTTCTCCTGACCCTTAAATCCTAAAGGAGATCTTAAATTAATTATATTCATTAAAATAATAATAATGTTGGTATTTGTAAAGCGCTTACTATGTGCCCAGCACTGTTCTAAGCGCTGGGGTAGACACAGGGGAATCAGGATGTCCCACGTGGGGCTCACAGTCTTAATCCCCATTTTACAGATGAGACAACTGAGGCACAGAGAAGTTAAGTGACTTGCCCACAGTCACACAGTTGACAAGTGGCAGAGCCGGGATTTGAACTCATGACCTCTGGCTCCAAAGCCCAGGCTCTTTCCACTGAGCCATGCTACCATCCCATGGAAAGTTTGTCTACAGTTGGGCTCTCCCCAAGAATTCACTCCCCTTTGCAGTCATTCATGACAGAACTGAAGGGAGATCTCAGTGCAGTAAGGGGCGGTGCATGACTCAATTTATAAACTTTTCCTTTCCCCCAATTTTGACCTTCTACTTCATCAACTTTATTTCTGAAAAGGGCAGTGACAGTAGCAAGATGGAGTCACAGATTCACTTCTAAGACTGAGACGACTCAATTTCTAATCAATCAGATTTTTGAGTACTCAGTTTGTGCAGAGCACTGCGTGCTTGAAAGATGACAGAGTTGGATTTGATTAAGCTAACAGCTTAGTACAATATAACAAACACATTCCCTGCCCAAAACAAGCTTACAGTCTAGAAGGAAAGACAGACAATATAAATATATTACAGATATATGCATAAGCATTGTGGGACTGGGAAAGTGGATGAATTAAAGGAGCAAGTCAGGGTGACACAGAAGGGAGTGGAAGAAAAGTAACAGAGGGCTTAGTCAGGAAAGGCCTCTTGAAGGAGATGTGCCTTTGAAGAGGGGAGAGTAACTGTCTGTCAGATATGAAGAGGGAGGGCATTCCAGGCAGGAGACAGGATGTGGACAAGAGGTTGGCAGAGAGATAGATGAGATAGAAGTACAGTGAGTAGGTTGGCATTAGAGGAGTGTATTGTGTGGGCTGGGCTGTAGTTAAGAGAGTAGTGAGGTGGCGTTGGAGGGGGCAAGGTGAATGAGTGCTTTAAAGCCGATGGTAAGGAGTTTTTGTTAGATGTAGAGGTGGATGAGCAGCCACCTCAAGTTTTTGAAGAATGGGGAAAAACGGCCTGAACATTTTTATAGAAAAATAACCCAGACATCAGAGTGAAGTATGGACTGGAGTGAGAAGAGGCAGGAGGTAGGGAGGTCAGCAAGGAGACCAATACAGTTATGAAGGCAGGATAGGTTAAGTGCTTGGATTAACGTGGTAGCAGTTTGGATGGAGACGAAAGGACGGATATATGCATCATTGTGGAGGTTGAACTGAGAGGATTTAGTGATAGACTGTATATGTGGGTTGAATGAGAAAGAGGATTGAGGGATAACACCAAGGTTATGGGCATTTACCATCATTCAGAAGCATCTTCTGATTCCAGCTTCCAAATGCCTAGGGTCAACCTAAAGCAGGACAATTGAAACTAAACTGGCGCTAGCTCTCAGCTCTGCTTCATTTCCAGCCCTGGCCTCAGACAGTGAGATCAATCCCTGGCTCAAAGCAGGGCATGGCAGGGCCTGGAGGGCAGGTACATGTTGGAAGGGGTAGAGAAGGCGGCCTACAAGCCCAACATGAGTGTGCTATGGGTGCCATGTCAGAGGGGTGAGGGCGGCAGCACTCAAAGGCCACAGCGACTACGTCAGGGAAGGCACATCCGCCAACAGTAGCGTATTCAGAAATGATTTTGACTTTTTCAATGAAGAATGTTATTTCACTATTCATGTAGGCAACATGGAGTGAGGCATCAGCTATTCTATTACAGGGACGCACAGCATTATGTAATGATTTTGCATGGAATGATAGGTGCGCATGAAGCACAATGCAATGATGTCACATGAAACAAGGGGGGTTGGGAGAGGCAGGGATTTTTTCTCACCTCAGGGCAAGCAAATATCTGAAGCCAGCCCTGTTCACCCCAAAGGTAATGAGATAGGGATCATACAGGACAGCTTTAACTTTGACTTGATCAACCTTACTACTCTAGAGTAATCTAAGATTACCAAATGTGCTTAACAATTTCTAGGGAACAGATCTACTGATGGTGCCAAACATAAGGTAGAACCACAGTAGAGACAATCAACCAGTCAAGAGCAGTATTTACTGAGTGACAAACTGACTTTTGTTCAGTGCATTGTACTACATGTCTGGGAGAGTTAAAAGTCATGATCCCTTCCCTTAAGGGAAGTCCATACTTCATTCTGCTGCCTGGGTCATTTTTCTATAAAAATGTTCAGGCCATGTTTCCCCACTTTTAAAAAAACCTCCGGTGGCTGCCCATCTGCCTCTGCATCAGACAAAAACTCCTTAACATCGACTTTAAAGCACTCATTCACCTTGCCCGCTCCAATGTCACCTCACTACTCTCTTTCTACAGCCCAGCCCACATACTTCACTCCTCTAATCCCAACCTCCTCAGTGTACCTCTATCTCATCTATCTCTCTGCCAAACTCTCACCCATATTCAGTCTCTGGCCTGGAATGCCCTCCCTCTTCATATCTGACTGACAGTTACTCTCCCCTCTTTGAAGCTTTATTGAAGGTACATCTCCTTCTAGAGGCCTTTCCTGACTAAGCCCTCTTTTCCTTTTCTTCCACTCCCTCTGTGTCACTCTGACTTGCTCCTTTTATTCATTCACTTTCCCAGCCCCACAACACTTATGTATATATCTGTAATTTATTTATATTGTCTGTCTTTCCTTCTAGAATGTAAGCTTGTCGTGGGCAGGGAATGTGCTTGTTATATTGTACTAAGCTGTTAATCAAATCCATTAACTGTTGTCTTCTTTCAAGCACTCATAAAATATAAAATAAACATAACATAAAATAAAGAAAAAGAGAGTATTGATCAATCAAATTGTTTGAGCGCTTACTGTATGCAGAGCACTTTAGAAAGCGCTTGGGAGAGAACAATGTAAGAGTTGGTGAATGTTTTCCCTGCCCACAAGGAGCTTACCAGCTAGAGGGGGAGACAGATATTAATATAGATAATTATGGATTTGTACATAAGTGCTGTGGGTTTAAGCATGGGTGAATAAATGGTACAAATCCAAGTGCAAGAAGAGAAAGATGAATAAGTGGAAGAACAAGCAGTAGTAGAGTAGGTAATACTTTATAAACAGAAGTGCCATAGGTGACTTGTGAGTGTGCTGAAGCAGCATGCTGTGGTGGAAAGAGCACAGGCCTAGGAGTCAGAGGTCCTGGGCTCTAGTCCCAGTTCTGCCACTTGCCTGCTGCATGACCTTGGACAAGCCACTTAATTTCTCTGTGACTCAATTTCTCATTCTGTGAAATTGGAATTCAATATCTGTTCTCCTTCCTACTTCTACTATAAGTCGCATGTGGGATGGGGATTGTGCCCCTGTAGTCATTCAATTCATTCAATTTTCTTTATTGAGCACTTACTATGTGTGGAGTACTGTATTGAGCAGTTGGGACCCTCTCTCTAATTTCTCAGATTAGCTACCTCAGACAATACAACAACAAACAGACACATTCCCTGCCTAAAACAAGCCCTTTATCTGTCCCAGTGCTTAGTATAGTACTTTGGCCAAAATAAGAGATTAACAAATACCACAACTATAATTTTTTATTATTATTACTGGCATAAGTGAGCTTTCAGAAGCATTTTTTAAGTTGGGAAGAACTCTGGGTGGTGCATTTGAAGAGGGATGAGACAATGTTTCCTGGACACTCACTGAATGAAATGGAGTGAGTTACCCAAGGAACAGATGCAGAGTCCAAGCCAACAATCTATATTACCTATCCTAAATGCTTCTGGTGGGCTTTATCTCCATCACTGGTGGGATTTTACTCCCCCAAGCACTTAGTACAGTGATCTGCACATAGCAAGTGCTGAATAAATATGATTAAACGAATGAATGGCAGTTTAGTTCTGGTTATAGTTTATTCTGGGTTAGAAATTAAAGATACAGTGTAGGATTAGGAGATTGTTTTTTTTTGCTACTGGAAGGCAGTGGGGTTTAGTGGAAAGAGTTTGAGACCATGGGGCAGGAGACCTGGGTTCTAATTCCAGCAGTTCCTCTGGCCTGCTGTGTGATATTGGGCAAGTCATTTAACCTGTTTGGGCCTTTGTTGTCTTATCTACAAATGGGGACTCAATCGCTGCTCTTCCTCACTCTTTTAGATTGTGAGTCTTGTGTGCAACAAGGACTTTGATCAGATTATCTTGCATCTATAGCCCAGCATTTAGTCCAGTAATTGGACATAGAAATTGCTTAATAAATACCATCATCATCATCATTCTTATTATCACTACAGAATATTTTAGAGTCTATTTTATCTCTCTCAAATTGAAAAGTGAAGATCATTATTCTTCAATTAAAATTTGGCAGTTTCTCAAAAGGCTTCTCCAAAGGTGCTAAATACTTAAACTGTGAGTCTAAATCTGTGACTTTAATACTTAGTTTTTGAGTCTAATACTAACACAAGGACTGTGTCTAATTAACTTGTACCTACCTCAGCACTTAGAACTTTGACATATAGTAGGCGCTTAACAAATACTATATATATGTAAATAAATACTAAATAAAGGCATAACTAATATGCTTTATTCCTCTACATCTTGGGGGTTGTTAGCAAAGGAGAGAAAACCCTCTAATTTCCCAGAGTAGCTACCTCAGACAGGTTTATGCCTTGGTAGAACTTGCACAAGCTCTGGGCTGTAGGATTAATGGGGCTAAACCAAAAAAGAAACCTAGCCATCATCTGTTACTGTACCTAAATCTCATCTCTCTCAGTGTTCACTTCCTCCTCCCCCTTCATATCAGATGGACCACCACTCTTCCCATTACTAAAATCATATCTTCTCCAAGAGGCCTTCCCTAAATAACTCCTCATTTCCCCACACTATCCACCCTTCCTTTTCCATGACCTATGCCCTTGGGTATCTGCCTGCTTTGATAATGGTGGTATTAGTTAAGCGCTTACTATGTGCAGAGCACTGTTCTAAGTACTGGGGTAGATACAGGGTAAACAGGTTGTCCCACATGAGGCTCACAGTTAGTCCCCATTTTAGATGAGGTCACTGAAGCCTAGAGAAGTTAAGTGACTTGCCCACAGTCACACAGCTGACAAGTGGCAGAGCCGGGATTCGAACCCATGACCTCTGACTCCAAAGCCCAGGCTCTTTCTACTGAGCCACACTTTTGATACTCACCCCATCCCCTCAGCACTTATGTACATCAACTTTCCTTCTCCTAGCTTACCTCCCTGATTTCCAACTATAACCCAACATATTCATTTCACTCCTCTAACACCAGTCTACTCATTCTACCTCAATCTCATTTATCTTGTCACCGACCCCTTGCACACAACCTTCCTCTGACCTGGAACTCCCTCCCTTTTCATATCTGATTGACAATCACTCTCCCTACCTTCAAACTTTATTAAAACCACACCTCCTCTAAGACGTCTTCCCTTTCTTCACCCTCATTTCCCCTGCTCCCTCTCTCTTCTGTGTTGGCCTTGCACTTGGATTTGTACCCTTTATCCACCCCACCCTTGGCCCCACAGCACTTATGTACACATCCATAATGTACTTTCATGCCTGTGTTCCCCTCTAGACTGTAAAAACGCCTAGTAGGCAGGGAACATGTCTACCAACTGTTTTACTGTATTCTCCCAAGCACGTAGTACAGTGCTCTGCACAAAGTAAACCCTCGATGAACACAATTGATTTGATTGAGAATATACCTAGGAATCTGTACACATAACCAAACGTTTAAATGGGCAACATAAAGACTACCACTCTCCCCACCTTCAAAGCCTTATTAAGGTTACAACTCCTTCAAAAGGTCTTTCCCAATTAAGCCAGCTTTTCTCCAACTCCCTCACCATTTTGCATCGATCTTTGCACTTGCATCTGTTACCCTTTAAACTTGTGATATTCAATTAGAGAAGCAGCGTGGCTCACTGGAAAGAGCACGGGCTTTGGAGTCAGAGGTCATGGGTTCGAACCCTGGCTCTACCACTTGTCAGCTGTGTGACTTTGGGCAAGTCACTTAACTTCTCGGTGCCTCAGTTACCTCATCTGTAAAATGGGGATTAAGACTGTGAGCCCCACGTGGGACAACCTGATTCCCCTGTGTCTACCCCAGCGCTTAGAACAGTGCTCGGCACATAGTAAGCGCTTAACAAATACCAACATTATTATCACACCCTCGGCCCCACAGGATTCAACAAATCCTATTTATTTCATGCTCACTAAGTGCAGAGCAATGTACTAAGTGCTTGCGAGTATACAATATAACACAGTTGGTAGACACATTCCCTGACCAAAAGTTGTTTACAGTTTAGAGGACTTATGTAAAATATCTGTAACATTTATTTATATTCACGTCTATCTCTCCCTCTAGGCTTCAAGCTTTATTGCGGGGAGGAAACGGTTTACCAGCTCTGTTGCATTGTACTCCCCCAACAACAACAATAATAATAATAATAATAATGGTATTTATTAAGCGCTTACTATGTGCCAAGCACTGTTCTAAGCACTGGGGTAGATACAAGGTAATCAGGTTGTCCCACATGGGGCTCACAGTCTTAATCCCCAATTTACAGATGAGATAACTGAGACACAGAGAAGTTAAGCGACTTGCTGATAAGCTGATAACCTGACAGCTGATAAGTGGCAGAGCCAGAATTAGAACCCATGACCTCTGACTCCCAAGCCCATACTCCTTCTACTAAGCCACACTGCTTCCTGAGCACTTAATACCTTGCTCTGCAGCAAGTAAGCACTCCCTAAATATCATTGATTAACTACAATTACCCATGGAGCAGCAATTCTTCTCCCCAGCCAATGAAAGTACACATTTTACAGAATCTGCGATTTTGATTCCAGGTCTTTCTCCCCAGACCAGTGTTGTACAGGCCTTTAAACAATAACAGTTTTGGTTTACCAAAGGATCCTACCTTTTCCAAATATTGCTTGACATCGTGAATCAAGACTGCGACACTCTCCTTCAAAACACATAAAATTTTCTTGGCACAATTTCCCATTAAGAAGATGTATATCAGGTTGACAATACTGAGACGACCCATTACAAAATTCGGTAACATCACACTCAGAATGAGCTGTAGGTCTGCATTCTGTACCCTGGTCTGCAATCTGGCAAAAATGAGCAGAATACAAATAGACATGGTCAGTTCAGAGAATATGACTGAATACAATGAAACAATTGGAAGAAAGTCAATATTCACTCAAAACTCATCACCCTAAAAGCTCAAACGTAGAGGTTAAAGCTTTGACAGAAGCTAGATTTAACTAGCAATGGCTAATGAAAAACTTGTCTCCTCCATCCTTAGAGCCTCAGAATATATTCACAGTAAATTCATTAAAGTAAACCCAATAGCAGGACAAATAAAAAAAATACCAGTATTAAATGGCATTTTTAATGATTTTATCTAATCTTGGCTTTACCAATATAGTTCGCGTCTGATTCCCCTTCCTGCACTTTTTGGATGCTATTTTTTGTCTCTTTCATTTGCTTCTTGTCCATCTCTCACCTACTAACTGGGGGTGTCCTTCAAGGTTCTGTTCTGTGACCCCAACTCTTTCTTTCTTAAAGTCTCTCTCTCAGGGACCTCCTCTAATTCCATGGCTTCAGCCACCTATGTGGATGACCCCCAGATCTATTTACCTAAACCCCAACCTCTCACTCTTCTACAGTCCAACCTTTCCTCTTGCCTCCAGGGTTTTAATCAATCAATCAATCAATCGTATGTATTACACACACTTACACACACACTTACTGTGTGCAGAGCACTGTACTAAGTACTTGGGAGAGTACAATATAACAGTCGGTAGAAATATTCTCTGTCCACAATTAGCTTATCATGCCCTGGAGAAGCAGTGTTGCCTAGTGGAATGAGCAAGGGCCTGGGGGTCAAAGGATATGGGTTCTAATCCTGGCTCTACCACTTACCTGGTATGTAACCTTGGGTGAGTCACACATCTTCTCTATGCCTCAGTTTGCTCATCTGCAAAATGGGAATTTAATACCTGCTCTCCCCCCAACTTAAACTTTGAGTCCCATGTAGGCCCTGATTATCTCTTATCTACTCCAGTGTTTAGGGTAGTGGGTGGCCACATAATAAGCATGCGTGGTACAGTGGAAAGAGCCGAAAGAGCCTGGTCTTGGGAGTCAGAGTTCATGGGTTTGAATCCTGACTCCGCCGCTTGCCAGCTGTGTGACTTTGGGCAAGTCACTTCACTTCTCTGTGCCTCAGTTATCTCATCTGTAAAACGGGGATTAAAACTGTGAGCCCCACGTGGGACAACCTGATCACCTTGTATCCCCCAGTGCTTAGAACAGTGCTTTGCACATAGTAAGCCCTTAACAAATACCACCATTTATTTATTTATTTTAAATACCACAATTATTATTATTACAGTCTAGAGGGGTAGATAGACATTAATATTAATAAATAAATTGTGGATAATAATTGTGGTATCTGTTAAGTACTTACTAGAGAAGCAGCGTGGCTTAGTGGAAAGAGCATGGGCTTGAGAGTCAGAGGTCATGGATTCTAATCCCGGCTCTGCCATGTGTCAGCTGTGTGACTTTGGGCACATCACCTAACTTCTCTGTGCCTCAGTTACCTCATCTGTAAAATGGGAATTAAGACTGTGAACCCCATGTGGGACAACCTGATTACCTTGTATCTCTCCTAGTGCTTAGAACAATGTTTGGCACATAGTAAGCGCTTAACAAATACCATCGTTATTCTTATATTCTAGGCATATAGTACTAAGTGCTGGGGTAGATACAAGGTAATTGGGTTGGATACAGTCCCCCAACCACATGGACCTCACAATCTTAATCCCATTTTACAGATGAGTTAACTAAGGCACAGGGATGTGAAGAGACTTTCCCAAGGTCAAACAGCAGACAAGTGGAGGAACCAGGATTAGAACCCAGGTTCTTCTGACTTCCAGGTCTGTGCTCTATAAGAGCTGTGGGGCTGAGGGTGGGATGAATAAAGGGTGCAAATCCAAGTACATGGGTAACACAAGCTTAGTACAGTGCTTTGCACACATTAAGTACACAAGCTTAGTGCAGTGCTTTGCACACATTAAGTACTCCATAAATACAACTGACTGATTGATTAATACAGAAGGGAGTGGGTGCAGAAGAAGTGAAGGCTTAGTCGGGGAAAGCCTCTTGGAGGAAATGTACTTTTAATAAAGTTTTGAAAGTGAGGAATGTGATGGTTAGATATGAAAGGGGATGGAGTTCCATGCCAGAGGCAGGATGTGGGCAAGGGGTCAGTGGCTAGATATATGAGACTGAGGTACAGTGATTAGGCTGACATTTAGAGGAGCAGAGTGTGCATGTTGGGTTGTAGTAAATCTAGGAGTAATGGTAGGAGGGTACAAGGTGACTGAGTGCTTTAAAGCCAGTGATAAGGAGTTTCTGTTTGATATGGAGGTGGTTGGGCAACCCCTGGAGGTTCATGGGGAGTGGGAAACATAGGGACTGAACAGTTTTGTAGAAAAATGATCCAGGCAGCAGACTGAAGCATGGACCTAAATGGGGAAAGGAGGCAGAAAGGTCAGCAAGAGGCTGATGGCAGTGGTCAAAGTGGGATATGATAAATGCTTGGATTAATGTGGTAGCAGTTTAGATGGAGAGGAAAGGGTGGATTTTAGCAACGTTGTGAAGGCTGAACCAAAGGATGTGATGATGGACTGAATATGTGGGTCATTCATTCATTCAATAGTATTTATTGAGCACTTACTATGTGCAGAGCACTGTACTAAGCGCTTGGGATGAACAAGTCGGCAACAGATAGAGACAGTCCCTGCCGTTTGATGGGCTTACAGTCTAATCGGGGGAGACGGACAGACAAGAACAATGGCAATAAATAGAGTCAAGGGGAAGAACATCTCGAAAAACAATGGCAACTAAATAGAATCAAGGTGATGTGGGTCGAATAGAGTCCTCTAGCCTCTAAGCCCAAAATATACAGACACACAAGACTAATGCATGTAAATACACAAAGACACACAGGGAAATCTTCTAGAGCTTTTAGTGAATTTTTTTATTTTGGGTAACTGTGTTTAGCTCTTAGAGATCTTACCTTACAGTTCTTGCAGCACAATCCATGAGCACACTGAGCCTCGGGTTTCAGTTTACAATTTGAAGGATCACAACAGTTGTTATCTTTGCATTCCTGGAAGTAAGAAGTAAGAAAGTATAGAATTGAGAAGTAAGAACTGGCCTTAATGTATTTATTTATATTAATGTGGGCAGGGACTGTGCCTCTTATATTGTACTCTCCCAAGCTTATAACAGTGCTCTTCACATGGTAAGCACTCAATAAATATGATTGACTGACTGACTTAGGCAAAAAAGTGACCTGGGTGAACTTTGCATTTAGCACCACAACCCTACTTTGGAAGAATATTCATTTTATAAAGGTTTAAATATGATATATTTTAGGGAATCAACTATTCACAAATAATCTTATGTGCCTTTTGGAGAAAAATGTAATATAAGAATAATAATGGTACTTTTTAAGTGCTTAGTCTGTGCCAAGAACTGTTCTAAGCGCTGAGGTAGATACAAGTGAGTCAGGATGAAAACAGTCCTAGTCCCACACTGGACTCACATTCTTAATCCCCATTTTACAAATGACATAACTGAGGTCCAGAAAGTGAAATGACTTGCCCAAGGTCACAGCAGGCAAGTGGTTGAGTCAGGATTAGAACCCATGACCTTCTGACTCCCAGTCCTGGGTTCTATCCACTAAGTCACACTGCTTCTCCATGTGCCAAATCTATTTTGCAATTAGTTATTATCCCAATGAATAGTTGGTGTTTTTTAGAACAATAGCACACAATTAATCTTGCCGTCTCAACTAAACTCAGCTTGAAAACTACAGTGGCCTATTGACCAAGATCCACAAATAAAATAAGATCAGTCAGTCGATCAATTAATCAATCTGTCAATAGTATTTTTTGAGTGATTATTGTGTTCAAAGTACTAAACTAAGCATATGTGAGAGTATGATATAATAGAATTGGTAGAAAAGACCTGTGGCGTCAAGGAGTTTACAATCTAGTAAGGAAGACAGTCATTTAAATAAATTACAGATATCACCAATCATTAATCTGTAAAATAAATTACAGATTAATATCACCAATGCTTCTATTGTTTGGGAAAATTTATGTTTGGGAAAATTCATGTTTATCATCATAAACAATAGAAGCATTGGTGATAAGATTGAAAAGGGGCTGCTAATTCCAGGGCCCTATTTTGGTATCCCTTTGGTCCTACTGAGAATAGACAATGCTAACAGACTGAAGCTAGTTGAGGAGATACTTTGGTATTCCTCCTGATTTCCAATAATCTCTAGTCATTTTAGAGGACCCAAAGCCTGTTTCATGTTTCTGTCAAATAATGTTGTTTTTCTTAAACACTTAACTATGTACCAAGCACTGTACTTAGCACTACTGACTCATTTCAAATAGATATCTTGGTCCCTAATTTTCTCATCCTCAGTCAGTTTTTCAAGGCAACTTTCAGGTTTATTAAAACAATAACAACAATAATAATAATAACAATGATTATCATATTTGTTAAGTGCTTACTAAGTGCCAGGCACTTCACTAAGCGCTGGGGTGAGTACAAGAAAATCAGGTTGGACCCACGGGGGGGCTCGCAGTCTCAATCCCCATTTTACAGAGGAGGTAACTGAGGCATACAGAAGTGAAGTGACTTGCCCGGGGTCACACAGCAGACAAGTGGAAGAGTTGGGATTAGAACCCATGATCTTCTGACTTCCAGGCCTGTGCTCTATCCACTACTGTACATCGCCTTGATTCTATTTAGTTGCCATTGTTTTTACGAGATGTTCTTCCCCTTGACTCTATTTATTGCCATTGTTCTTGTCTGTCCGTCTCCCCCGATTAGACTGTAAGCCCGTCAGACGGCAGGAACTGTCTCTATCTGTTGCCGACTTGTTCATCCCAAGCGCTTAGTACAGTGCTCTGCACATAGTAAGCGCTCAATAAATACTATTGAATGAATGAATGAATACTCCTTAAACCATTCAAAACCCAGAAATTATTTTTTTCTACGTCCTGCTGAATGTATCTTCCAACTATCTTTGATTTTCTTCACCGCATGTGATTAAATGAGACATCTGATTATGCCAATTAATGGGACTTGAAAATAATACACAGTAAAGATAAAAAAACAAACAACTCTTGAGAAGCAGTGTGGCTCAATGGAAAGAGCCCGGGCTTGGGAGTCAGAGGTCATGGGTTTGTATCCCGACTCTGCCCCTTGTCAGCTGTGTGACTGTGAGCAAGTCACTTCATTTCTCTATGCCTCAATTCCCTCATCTGTAAAATGGGGATGAAGACTGTGAGCCTCACGTGGAACAACCTAATTCCCTTGTATCTACCCCAGCGCTTAGGACAGTGCTCTGCACGTAGTAAGCGCTTAACAAATACCAACATTATTAACTCTTCAAAGCCCAGAATTTGGAGGATGATTACTAACTATGGGGTTGCCGCAGTCACACTGCTCATCTTGTTCCACAATCTTATTACCACAGACAGAACTTCGGTATAATGGATTCAGATGTGGCTGATTTTGAAGACATTCCACCCCTGTCTTCGAAATGAAATTTTCAAAGTCTCCAAAACTGCAGCTACTGAAGGTCTTGACACCATTCGAGCGCCTAAAAGTAAATCATAATGCCACAATGATTAAGTCATCCTTCTTTAGAAAACGCTTAATCCATGCCATAGAAAATTTAATGACTTGGACTAAAGGATAAATTTAACACAAAGAAACCTCCTTCACAACAAGAGAAATAATGACTGTGTACTATTATTAGTCTTGTAAATGAGCAGGTAACTTCATGCTCGTTTGCCCCCACCAAAAAAAAATCCGGCCAAGATGTTATTTATTTAGATATCAGGTTGGTTCGGAGGGAGAGATAGAGACATAGACATGAAGAGGCAAGAGCAAAAACACACAGATACATTCACAAGCAGCATACAAGCCCAGATATAAAATAAATATCCCAATCTCTCCTATCCCTACTCCGATTGCACCTCCTCTTTTTCCTTTGAAGCCACAACTGCTGTTGTCCCTGTGGCTTCACAGTGCTTTCAGGAAATAAGTTTTTTGCCTTGGTTTCAGCTGAAGTGAGCTGTTGTCTGCAGGTTTCCGACACCACTTTATGGCATGAAGTTCTCCTGGCTCTGAAACTTTCAAGAAATAGTGTGTGAGAGAGGTGTGGCAGCAGTGGAAGGAGAGGAGAGGATGGTGAAGGAGAGAGAAAAGGAGAGGGGAAAAAAGGAACAACATAAGCAGCTATCTGCTACTTTGCCTTTGTCATGACTGCCAACATTTCATCACTTCAGTCAATTATGGGGGATTTTTTTAAAAAAGTCCTTGAGTCACTGTTTAGGTGTCAGGGGTGGGTCCCCAAATTTATATCAGCAGGGTATTTATATGAAAACCTCATTCCCTGGCTCAAACCAGAAATCTGTGAAGAAGCAGCAGAGTGGCCTAGTGGATAGAGTACAGACCTGACATTCCAGAAGAACCGGGTTCTAATCTTAGCTCCAACACTGTGTAACCTTGGGCAAGTCACTTTTCTGTGTCTCAGTTACCCCATCTGAAAGTGGGGATTAAGTCTGTGAGCCCCATATCTAACCTGATTAGCTTGCATCTACCCTGCACTTAGATCGGTGCTTGGCACAGAGTAAGCGCTTAACACACACCACTGGAAAAAAAAGACAATACAGAATCAAAGGCTAATTAGAAGAGGAGTCAGACAGACATAGAGAATATTTCTGGGAGAAGGATTTACAGAAGAGAGGGGTGAGAATAGCAACGACTGAGAATTCAAAGGGATATGATTCATAACTGAAAAGGAAAATACTACAAAAGAGGCACAGGAAGTATGAGAATAGGGAAAGAAAACAAAGGAAAGTGAATTCACATAAACACGGTAGAAGCTTTGGGTAGTCCACATTTGTAACACTGTGCTTCTAGTACACTTGACTGTGGCCAGTGAAAGATTTCATTCTGAAAACATGACTATCAATTCTATTCTCCCAATCACTTAGTACAGTGCTCTGCACACTTATAATAAGCACTCAATAAATACTATTCATTCATTCCAATGAAATTCTAGGAGCACATAAAATTTAGCTTCATTCTGAGGAAAAATTTGAGATTGGTATGAGACAGGACCCTGCATCTGTAGCTGTCTAACACTTGGATATAAACTCATGTTCAAAGAAAGAATGATTCTTGGCCCCTTTCTCTGATCTGGGCAGATGATACTATTAACTATTTCTTTGAAAGGTGCATTAAAAACTTAAAACAGTTCTTTGTTATATTTGAAGGTTTACAAAAAGTATTTGTATTGACTCTGTCCAAATCCATGTTAAAAATTCTATTATTATTATTAATCACATTTATTGAGTGCTTACTGTGTTATGAAATGCATGTCTTTTCTTGCTCCTGACTCCTAATATTCAGTCATTTGCAAATGACTAGAATCTTGAACGCTGGATAAAACTTACATTCTACATAACAAACAAAAAAATACACTCATATAGTAAATGAGTGAAAAAGAACAAAAATATCTTACACTGCTTCAGGATCCATTATGCAGATCGTTCCTGAACAATGACAGTTCCTAGTGTCATCATAGGCTATTCCCATGCTGAGTCCTAGCAGCTGGGCAATAATAACTGAGAATGTCTCCAAAGTTATTGACCTGGAATACTAAATTTTTAAAATTGAATAAGAAAATAATTATCAAGAAACATACTAACATTTGGAAGGGAAACAAGAACATAATCATTTAACCCAGTAAGACAGTCACTCCAACTAGCCCCCTCAGTGAGGACGGGAATAGGAATCCAGGAGATGGACTACTAGGTGCCCCCCTCTCTGAGGGAAAATAAATTTAGCAGTTCCTAATCCCTTATACGGCATTAATTTATAACTGAGCCAATTAGAGGAAAAGAAAAGGATATGAGAGTTGCGGGGAGAGGAGAAAGAGGCGGAGGAGGAGAGGGTCACATAGTTGAAGGAGAAGACCATCGGATATTTTGAGGTGAGAAGTTTGGCATCCTCTCCCTGTGAACTTACAATAGCCATCCCAAGGAAGGATATGGTAGGCTAGTCCCCAAATAATCCACTTGCCTTCAGAGAGATGCCTGGGCTTGAGACAAGTGGTGACAGTGGCCAAAAGGATGCAGGGTTTTGGGGTGAACTAGGCAGAAGTCCCCAAATCCAGCCACCCCATGAAGGGAATAAATCTATGGAGGGATTTAGGACTCAGTAGAAGCTAAGAGGGGTCTGGACACTCCTAAAGTGACTCCAGGAGCTATTTCGGAAGGGATTTAGAGCTGATAACCTCCAGAAAAGTCACATTCAGTTACCAGGAACACTGCAAGGTATCCCAGAGGGTGATGTGCCAGCAGCTTGTTCCACAGCAGTAGTGGTAACTGAGTTTTTGCATTGAATGTGCTGTACGAAGCCCTTTGGAGTGTAGTGACACATTCCCTGCCCACAAGGAGTTTACATTCTAATGAGGCAGACTTTTTTTTTACCTTTTCAGATACAGTAATCAAAACAAATAATGAAGTATACAGCTAAATAAATACATAAAAGTGCGGAGTATGGATATAAATAGATAAGTGCTTTGCACACAGTAAGTACTCAATAAATACTATTGAATGAATAACCTTTGGGGCAGAAACAAAATAATCAATAATTGGGTTGGACACAGTTCCTGTCTCACAAAGGGCTCAGTCTTAATTCCCATTTCACAGATGAGGGAACTGAAGCGTAGCGAAACTTGCCCAACATCACCCAAAAGACAAGTGGCAGAGCTGGGATTGGAACCCAGGTTCCCTGGCTCCCAGACCCATGTTCTTTCTATTAGGCCATATTGCTTCTCTTATCAGATAGCTCCACCTAGAACAAGGCCACACAGAGAAGTGATTAAGGAGGAGGAAGAGTGAATGAGTTTAAGGGAGGACAGTCAGTCACTCAATCACCTTGCCTCCTCCCATCTTACCTCCCTGATTTCCTACTACAACCGCCCACCCACTTCACTCCTCTAATGCAAACCTACTCAGTGTACCTCAGTCTCATCTATCTCACCACTAACCTCTTGTTCATATCCTGCCTCTGGCCTGGAATGCCCTCCCTCTTCATAACCAACAACCATCACTCTCCTCACGTTCAGAGCCTCATTAAAAGCACATCTCCATCAAGAGACCTTCCCCAACTAAGCAGGACTATCTGGACCCCAGATAATACCCTTGCCTTTTGGGATGCTAATCTCTCCTTTAGACTGTATGCTCGTTATTAGCAAGGAACATGTCTGCTAGTTCTGTTGTATTGTACTCTTCCAAGTGCTTGGTACAGTGCTCTGCATTGCACTGATTGACTGACTGGTTAATCTAGAAAGCTAAAGAATGGTAGTGGCAAACTGAAGGGATACATTCTGTGGATTCTAAAATCCAGACCTTTACTTGGAAAGAAAAAGCTGAGTTCACTTCTGGGCATCTAAACTCTATTAAAAGTGATATTGGGGGTAATTTTGGCCAGAAGCAGGACGGGGGGACACCTAAATGATCACAGTCCCCAATCTACAATAATAATTATGATATTTGTTAAGCACTTACTATGTACAATCTTCTTCCATCTGAGCCTTAACATCAAAACATTTCCCTTTCATTCTGCCATTCTTCAAGTCCTCCTTCTCAAAAAATTCCTCAACTGCCACTAATTCAGATATGCCTCTCACTCCCAAATGACTTCCATGCTTCCCCCACATATACATGGCCATACATCTGTAAGTGCATTCATTCAGTCATGCTAAAAATCTAAGGATGCCTGAAGCTCTTCACAATGTGTACAGTGGTGGTAGTGGTAGTAGATAGGCTAGGTGTGTTCTGTTACTACAGAATACAGGTGATACATAGCTTCCAGCTGTAGAAGATGCACCTTAAGTCTCTTTTCAAGTGTGGGTGGTGGCATCCAGAGACTTCAGTCCCTAGATACAGTTTCTGCTAACTCTCTCCTCTGCCATGCAAACAAAGTAACAGGAAGCAACTGTAGGTAACAAGAGGGAAATAAGGCAATGTTTGGAAGAACCTAGGGCTGGAGAGGCAGCATGGTCTACTGGAAAGAGGATGTGCCTTCTAATCCTGGCCCAAAACTGGTCAACTACCTCACGCTGGGAAGCAGAAGCAGCCTGGCATAGTGGATAGTGCATGAGTCTAGGTGTCAGAAGGTCATGGATTCTAATCCCAGCTCTGCCACTGTCTGCTGTGTGACCTTGGGCAAGTCACTTCACTTCTTTGTGCCTCAATTACCTCAACTGTAAAATGGGGATTAAGACTGTGAGCCCAAAGTGGAACATGGACTGTGTCCAACCTGATTGGCTTATATCTACCCCTGTGCTTAGACCAGTGCCTGGCATATAGTAATCACTTAAGTACCATTTAAAAAAATAAAAAAACTTCTTCCCTGTCTACATGCCAACAAAGGCAAGCAAAATAAATCAGTGATTCTCAACTTTTGCTTCCTGTCAAAGCATTCCCTTTGCTAATATCTCACCATGTCATGCTAAAACAACATTTATTAATCAGTACAAAATGAACCTTCAATCTCTTTAAAACATAATACTTGAACTTGCAATACTTGAACTTTTAAGAGGGTATTGATAACTATTATTTAAACTTCCAGAATTTGATTGGGACTTGAGAGGTAAGAGAAGGATCCCCAAAGTGGAAGAGAGAAAAAGAAAAAAAAGAAACTGGTTCTAAGTATTATTCCTGAAATTGATTTAAAAATATTTTGATTGATACTATCAACGTTCAAATAATTACATACCAGAGCAATTCCTGCAGCATAGTTCGCAATACACATCTTCCCAGGAAATGTTGCTCCCACATAATGAGGATGATCTTGATAACTGAAAAGTAAATGATACCTTGGTTCATATATTTTTCTTACAAAAAAGTTCAAATACAAATATTATGGTTCATAATTCACTAAACACTGCTTCTAAATCTCTACTTTAAAAACAAAGGTCTACATCTGTCTATATGCTTTATCATTTTCACCATGAGTTATTCAAATTCCGAAGCATTGCCAAAATATTCAGCCACCTAGTGGCTCCCTTGCTGTCTTGACACTCACTCTCTTAACTTTACTAATACTCCACAATCAATCAATCAGTGCTATCTATTGAGCACTCAATGTAGCTGAGCACTGTACTAAAGGCTTGGGGAAGTACAATATGAAGAGCTTACATTTTGGGCACTTCTAAATTCTTCAGTCAACCAATCAATCAGTGGTATTTATTGAGTGCTTACTCATCATTATCATCATCAATGGTATTTATTGAGCACTTAACTGTATGCAGAGCATCAAATTAAGCATTTAGGAAAGCACAATACAGTGAAGTTGGTAGACATGATCCCTGACCACAAAGGAGCTCACAGTTTAGAGGGGAAGAAAGACAGTAAAATAAATTACAGATAGGGGAACTGGCAGAATAAAAGGATACATAAGTGCTGTGAGGCTGGGCTGAGGTGAATTCAAAGGGCTTAAGTGGCAAAGATCCAAGAGCATAGCCAATAAAGAAGGTAGGACAAATGGGAGAAGTGAGGACTTACTCAGGAAAAGATTATTGGATGAAATATGATTTTAGGAGGGCTTTGAAGATGAGAGTGGTAGTTGGTTGGTTAGGAATGGGGAGGGAGTTCCAGACAAGAGGGAGGATGTGGGAAAGGAGTGAATGGCAAGACAGAAAAGATCAAGACCCACTGAGGTGGTTGGAACTGGAGGAGCAAAGTATGTAGACTGGGTTGTAGTAAGAGATCAGCAAGGTAAGATAGGAGGGGGCAAGCCGATTGAGTGTCTTAAAGCCAAGGATATGCTATTTTTGTGTGATGTGGAGATGGATAGGCAACCATTGATTACTGGTTCAAGCATATAAAATATTCTTCTTTAAACTTCCTAAAATATTTTTAAAAAAAGATTCAGAGATTTTTCTGGATAATTTGGCATCTGAGGAACAAGTACCTTCATCCAAAAAAACAATTTTGATGATAAGTAGCTATATATGCATTTCATTTTAGACTGTCTTCCCTCAGTTATATTGGGCTCAGGATAGTGTCTGAATCTTTGCAACATTTCCCAACATTTAGTACAGTGTTCTACACATCGTGAGAGCTTGAAAAGTGTTTGTATTATTGATTAATTGAACTATTTGGCCTGGCTTTAAGATTGCTTGTTATCACATAACTTCGAAAATTTGAAAATCACATAACTTTCCATTTCACTTCAATTATGGAAACTCAGTTTTTCTTTAATCCAATTAACTTCCAAATGCATTTGCAGTTTCTGACTATTCTGAATAACAGGGCAATCAGTCATCTCTCATTTCCTCTTCCTGTCCTAGATGGGGAACCGATTCTATAAACTGACTGCTGCCAAGTGCACTGCTTTTTTGTATAGGGCAATAAGAAGAAAGAGTCACACAAAGCCTTCCTCAATCTACCATATAGATATGGCCTAGTGGATAGAGCATGACTCTGGGAGTCAGAAGGTCCTGGGTTCTAATCCCAGCTCCGCCAGAGGGCAGGGAACGTGTCTGTCTACTGTTCCATCATACTCTCCCAAGCACTTAGTACACTGCACACAGTAAGCACTCAATAAAGACAACTGAGTGACTGACTTGTCTGCTGTGTGACCCTGGGCAAGTCACTTCACTGTGACTCAGTTACCTCATTTGTAAAATGGGAATTAAGACTATGAGCCCCGTCCACTGTGATTAGCTTGTATCTAGCCCAGTGCTTAGTACAGTGCCTGGCACATAGTAAGTGTTTAATAAATACCAAGTAAAAAATGCACTCACAAAAGTCAGTTTTAGGGACAGGGGAGGAAAATACAGCTTGCAGACTGAATCTAGCCCAGTCATCAATCGTATTTACTGAGCATTTACTGTGTACAGAGTACTGTACTAATCGCTTGTGAGAATATAACCTAACTATATAACAAACACACTCCAACCTATTTGACTATGCGGCTGCACTTCTTCCCACAGTGGTTCCAGCCTGGTTTACAGCCTGCTACAAATATACTTTCAGCATTCCTATATGCTGCAGCACTAATAGCAGTGATGTGGACAGCAATTACATGTAGGCCTTGTTGACTAAATGTGCAACTGGCTTAGAGTAAGGTAGGGGAGAAGCAGCATGGCCAAGTGGATAGAGAACAGGCCTGGGAGTCAGAAGGACCTGGGTTCTAATTTCCGACTCCACCACCAGTTTGCAGTGTGACCTTGGGCAAGTCAGTTCACTTCTCTGAGGAGTAAGAGGATGAGCCCCACATAGGCCAGGAACTGTATCCAACCTGATAATCTTGTATCTACCCCAGCACTTAGAACAGTGCATTGTACTAAGCGCTGGGGTGGATAAAAGCAAATCGGGTTGGACAAAGTTCCTGTTCCACATTGGGTTCACAGTCTCAAACCCCATTTTACAGATGAGGTAACTGAGGCAAAGGAAAATGAAATGACTCCCAGGCCCATGCTCTAATCACTATGCCACGCTGCTTCTGCTTCCAGGCTTGGGGTAGATGCCCAGGTCGGGCACTATCCCCATCCTACACAGGACTCACTGCCTAAGAGGTAACAAGAGCAGGTCTCTTATCCCATTTTGAATAAGAGTAAACTGGAGCTCAGAAAGCTTAAAGAACTTGCCCAAAGTCACACAGCAGGTGAGCATCAGAGATTAGAACTAGGATCCAATGACTTCCAATCTATGTTCTTTCCATTAAGCCTCACCTTTTTCCTTATGTGTTTAACAACCCCTTTCCTAACAAACACATTTTTAGGCTCTGAGCCCCCATGGTGTGTCTGAATGATTATCTGTGAATCTATCCCTATCATTTAGTACAGTGTGTGCATGAAGTAAGCACTCAAAAAATTCAAAAAATAATATTTACCCAGCTTTCTCAAGCAATTTCACCAACATCACCAACAGGCCAATGTCAATACAATGCAGTTTGTCACACTGCAAACTGGTGGTGGAGTTGGAAATTAGAACCCAGGTCCTTCTGACTCCCAGGCCTGTTCTCTATCCACTTGGCCATGCTGCTTCTCCCCTACCTTACTCTAAGCCAGTTGCACATTTAGTCAACAAGGCCTACATGTAATTGCTGTAGTTGAGTTCAGCAATCCAGAGTTTCCTGCACTCTCTATATTTGCTGCTTCTGTCAGCATACTATATAGTATTATCTGGCATCAAAAAAGGTCACTTCAGAAGGAAAATTGCCTATGCTAATGATAGCCCTTAGATCCAGGATTTCATCACTACTGATAAATCTAATTGACTTCCACCCCATTCTTGAATAGCAAGGAGGCTCCTTTGCTTTCTCTGAAATCAGAACAGCAAATCACCATCAGTGGTATTTGCTGAGCACGTACTCTGTGAAGAGCATTTGGAATAGTACTATACAACTATAGAATGAGTTTACAGTCTAGAGGCAATGGCTGATGGTGAAATCCTATCAGTGTATTTACAGTTGGGGAGAGGAGTTGAAAAGACTGATGCACAACTGATACTCTATTTCACACTGTATTGACATAAATATAATTCTGGCCATCAATATTACCTCACACAAAGGTCTATTGTCCTCTACATTTACATTCCTAATAGCTCTAGGGGAGCAAACTTTTTTTTTTTTTAACAAAAGCTGTATTTAGCCAACTTTCAATTATCTGGCCAGTGGCCACAGGGATAGTATGACTTAAATCCACAAACAAGGCAAAACCTAATTTTAACCAAATAATGTCAATTTTTTTCATGTACCAGAACTCCTAAAGAAAAAATACTCACAGTTTTAAGTTTCTCTTTGCTTTATTTTTGCAGATTTTCCCACTTTCTCCCCCTGCTCCTTCCCTTTCCAGTTCCCCACCCTTCTACCCATGGTCAAAAGGTTGCTGTAGAGAAAGAGGATAAAATGACCTCTAAAATTGAGAGTTGGCTGTCAATTTGATTGCTCTGGCAAGCACTGACTTTAATAAGTATTTATCAAAGCAGAAATATGAATCTTACATAAGTAAATAGGCCACATCATGGGGTCGGAGAACAAGATAGTCATGTTTCCATGTTAAAAACCTTTGCAACAATTCATCAGCCTCGCCAGTTGTAGAGATTTTATTTTTATCAGTCCAGAACTCCAGAGATGATAGTACAACAGTAATATTAAATGGGGTAAACATCTGAAACGGAACAAAACAGCAAATCAATGCACAAATAACCTCTGAGATTTTTATAACAACAAGAAACAGGATTCAAAGTGTTCAATTCTGCCTTTTGGGAGACCAAGACTCACTTTGAGTTCATGCTTTTATGTTATGGAGAGATTCATTATTCAGAAGTCTGAAGGCATTACTAGTTTATGCATTTCTACACATCTACTTTTTTCTAAATAGAGTAATATAAAACATAAAAAGAAAATCTTACTGTATTGACAAGGCCAATGATCTGGATGACCTTATTTGTAACAGTCAGAGTATCAGAACCCATGTAATCATACTGAAAAGCAAACAAAAAAACTTTTAAAATCTAAATGTAACTCATTATACTAAAGTATTCTTAAACATAAAATACACCAAAATAAAGGGAGACCCAAATTAGTATTTCGAAGTCAGGGATCATGTCTACCTTCTCCGGGGCTCACAGTCTAAGAATATACTATTCTACACATAGTAGGAGCTCCATAAGACTTTGTTCTCTTTCAATAAACCTAGATGGATTTTTGGATAGTTTGGGGGTAGATTTGCCTGAAGGTGGGGAGCTGGACTACATCGCTAAACTAAATGACCTTAAAAAGGCTCCTGCCACCAGTGATCCACAGAGTAGCCCACTTAGCCTGACCCAATAATGGATTACAGTGAAACCTGGATTAAATGAGTGGGATTCACATCCAAAAAAAATCACATTATACTGAGAGAAACAAAGACACTAACAAACTGATAGTGTAACAAGCACAAATGCAATAAGAATTATAGTTTTCAGCCTCAATTTAATCATAAATATTATTTGTATTTTTAGACATATTTCCAGACTTCCTCTTACCTCCTTTTCTCTCAATTAACATAGCAAGAATTGGATGATCTCACCACAGGGAAAATTAATGATCTCCAGATAATGGTAGATAGCATGTATACCTATGTAAATGTGTATATGGAAGTATGTATACAGTGGTCCTTCATATTACAAATTGGCATGATATTTATGCAATAAAGTTTCATTTGACTTAATGTTCCCCCCTAGTCTGAGGATGAATGATGATGCGCCTATTTTGAAATGAAATTATCTTTACCTATCTTCCCTGTTCATCATCAAGGGAATTTATTGAGTGTTTACTATGTGCAGAGCACTATTCCTGGTAAACTATAGTAAGGGCTCTTTATGATTATCATTAAGCACTACACACAATAAGCACTCAGTAAATATGATTGATCGATTGATTGAGTGGAGTTCTGAACCCTAAGGGTTTAAGTAGAGCCAAATTGACCTTGGAGATACTGGAAGCCAACAACGAGTTGGCCATTTGGTTCGCTGTGTGCAATGCCTAGTTGGAGAAGTCAAAAGTGCTTCTACAGTTACTCTTGGGAACTTTACCTATGGAATTACTGCCCCAGGAAAAATCCACCGAGAATATACCTTGACAAACAGTTTGACCTTAGCATCCATCAGAAGTAAAAGACATGATCCATGCCCTTGAGTAGCTAGTATATCATGACCCCAGCCCCGTCCTTTGAATTTCAAATCTAAGACAAACAGGACTGGCTGGGTCTTCATGGGTCTAAATCCTTAACTGGGTCAAATGGAAGTAGGAATAATTTCAATTTTATGAGATGGAGTTTTCTAGCTAGCTTTTTGTCCGAATTTTTCAGGAAGCATTTTCAGCCACGGTACACTGATTATATTATTTTGCCTTTCCCAATTTGCCTGGGAGCCCACCTAACTGTTAGTTGATCCACTGCCTCCTTCATGAAAGTAATGACTTGGAAGGAGACTCCAACCAGAAACTTTTCACAAGTGGTTAAAGAGGAACTCCAAGAAGCAGCATGGCCTAGTGGATAGAGCACAGGCCTGGGAGTCAGAAGGACCTGGGTTCTAATCCTGGCTCTGCCACTTGCCTGCTGTGTGCCTTTGGGTAAGTCACATAACTTCTCTGTATCTGTTACTTCATTTGTACAATGGGGACTTTGCATCTACCCTAGTGCTTAGTATGGTGTCTGGCACATTGTAAACGTTTAACAAATAACATTAAAAAAAAGACAGCCTTAAAGATAAACAGTTCTAATCAATGGGGAGGCTCTCCTATCAGAAATAGACCTTGATGAGTAAGGAACTATCTCCATCTGATAGGGAAGTCAGTCAATCAAGGTGACTTCAGAATGTCCAGGTTGGGCTCTAAGAATACATTAATGGTACATCACTACAGAAACATTTCCCAACTTCCCCACGTGTTTAGTACAGTGCTCTGCATGCAGAAGGTGCTCAATAAATATGATCGATTGATTGATCCAAACCACTTGTTTGGAATAGAATATTAGACTTGTCTAATTTGTAGATTTGAGTCAAACACAAAATTCAGGGGGGAGGTTATATACGCTAAAAAAAGACCAGGGCTTTTTTCCGACTCAGCCAATGACAAAAACAGAGGTAAGAAGAAGGAAATCAACCTGGGCCATTTCCCACTAGGGTTGTGCTGTTGGGAGAGCTGTGAAGCCGGAGGCCACCATCTTGTCACCTTGCGGACATAGTTCAGAACTTCCCTTCTCTCTGCAAAACTGTAGCTGAATATGGGTGAAGAAGAATGACCCACATCCATTAAGAGCAGGGCCTGGCTACCAGGCTCTAACCTGCCTATCCCTCCACAGTTTGGTTGCCTGCCATCACAACTCAGAACCATGGGTGGGTGAAACGTGGGTGATTCTATGATTCCAGTCTGCTCTGCCCACAGAGCAGCCCACTTAGCCTGACCTAATAATGGATTTCAGTGAAATTTGGATTAATGAGTGGAATCCACTTCCAAAAAAAAAATCACAGTATAGTGAGCAAAAGAAAACAAAGACACTACCAAATTGATAGAGTAACATATAGGCAAAAGAGCATAAATGTAATAAAAACTTACTTGAATGGTAACTAATATACACATTTTTCAAGATATTTTCTGAATTCCTCCTACCTACTTTTCTCTCAATTAACAATGGGTGGGTGAAGGGGAAGAGCTTCTCTTTCCAACTCCTGGAGAATGTTGGGAAGTGTGTGCCAGTTTGGATTAAGGATAGCCCTACAGGGAGTGATAAGGAGATAAAGGACTAATCTCTCCCAACAGTGAAGTATGGCTGCTCTGAGGTTGACTTTCCCATTCAATTTATTTGAATGAATTGCTGCTGTTTTTCACCAAATTTACCATTATTCTTTCCCTATGTGTCTTACCTCCCCACCACAAGCCCACTTGTGGCCCTAAGACCATGCCTGGATCTAAATTTCCCAGTGCTTAATACAGTGTCCTAAACAATAAGAGCCCCTAATTAATGTCAAAGTAGTTAATGTTGAATTCTTATTGATTACTAATCATTAGCTTAAAATGATTGCTTGAAAAGAAACCAGTTTCCCAGACATGGAGAAAGACCTCAGCTTGGTAATGACTGGTATGGGCAACTGGGCAATGGGTTGTGCAATAGGACAGGCTCTACCAAGCATTCCATGGGCATCTTCGGAGCTCCTCAGATGGGTTCTTAAACTGTAGACCCAAGCCTCTAACTCACAGGAAAAAAAAACCCTGACCCTCACTCCAACTTGCTCCATTGTTCACATAAATGTCATACTCAGTTCTTGCTTTGCAGAAATTGTGTGGCTGATGGGACTTAGAAAACAGCCAAGTCATGCTCCACAGGCCCATCATCGGGCTCAAAAATTCACTGGACATGGACATGGAATTAAGCATTGTTTTATGTCTCCTTCTACATGTAAAGTTTGACAGAAAATGTAGAAGAGAAACTTACCAGAGCTTTGTCCACTACAATATGCATTTCCAGATAGCGAGGAAATAGCGGTGAAAAGTCGGGTTGTGACTGTAAAATAAAATAAATAATTTATTCCATTGTACAATTTTTTGAGTCTAAGATCATGCCAGAACATTTATGGTCAATAGCACAATCCTTCTTCCACACTTCCCCTTTCTATTACCTTCTGCAATACAAAGGCACTTAGATTTTATATTTGTGAGTCCCTCTGCCCCCAGGAAACATAACAGTACTTAAGCTATGAGATTTATAGAAAATGGACCTTTAAATTGTTTCCATGAGTTAATTCCTTAGAAAAAATACTCAAATTCTATAAATAACTTGAATCTAGAATTAATTATTTACATGTGCAGATGTGACAGGACTAAAGTGGGATGTGATCGTGATAGGAGACAAGAGGCAGAACACAGAAACAGAGAGAAAAGGAGACAAGACACTTACCACTCATTTAGCCAAATACACACCCACAAAAAAGTATATACCCACTAAGGCCCTGAGTATTTAAAAATGGTGAAGTAATTAGGAAGGTGCGTAGCAAGGGTTTGGGGCCACTATTTATGGCCTTGAAATCCAGGGGAGGACTTTTTATGACAACTTCCCCGATTATGCTATATCCCTCTATTGATTTCTGGGCATCATAATTTTTTATTCATTCTGTGCATCCCAAGTCTACAGTCCAGTTTGGGAGAGCTCAAAGCCAGACCTAATCAGATTAGGACTGGTTTACTACCTTTTTGGTGTCCCCATTTTGACCTAAGGATTTGGCCTTGAATCAGTCAATTAATTCTCGAATACAGATTACAGGACCAATTCCATGACTCAAAATGGGGAACAATTAAAATGGGTGCCATGAGGACACCAAAAGGTGGTTAGGAACTCTATTAAGGTTGGACAGCCCAGAGTTAGATGCAGGTGAATGGGGATGGGTGGGACAGGACACTCCTAGCACACAGAGAAATGTATCATACAGGGCAGTCCTGCACAAGCCCAAATTTCACCATTATTCCAGCACTGGCCCTGGCTTGACCTGAGTTAAGTCCCAAGACAAGAATGGCCACTTCTAGTCCATATCCAGGTTGGCCTGATAAGTGATATTTTCATATGTCTATACTCATTTTTGATATTTTTGCTCAAGTTCATTTGTTTCTGCTGAGCTACTGAGACTTGTACTTTCAGCAACCCAGTGGAACAACCAGACATGTATAATAATAATAACAAAAATAATAATAGGTTTTGTAAAGCACTTACTATGTGCCAAGCACTGTTCTAAGCACTGGAGGGGATGCAAGGACATCAGGTTGTCCTAGGTGGGGCTCACAGTCTTAATCCCCATTTTACAGATAAGGTAACTGAGATACAGAGAAGTTAAGTGACTTGCCCAAAGTCACACAGCTGACAAGTGGCAGAGCTGAGATTAGAACCCATGAACTCGGACTCCCAAGGCCAGGTTTTTTCCACTGAGCCACGGTGTTTCTCTAAACACAGTGTATCCAGCAGAGTGGTTCATTTAATTCCTGCTCCATGGTATTTCCAGGCCAAACTGGCCCTAAAAGGAAGAGCTATATGAATCTAGCCTAAACCATCAAGTTCACCTTTGTGTAACAAACCAGAACATAGGTATGGGTTCTCTAGAACACATGGACTCTCTCTCAAGTCCATTCAAAGCTCTTGTAAGGAGAACTTTTAGATATTTAGATATTGATCTCCTGCTACCAACCAGTGTGGGTGAGTTAATGCAGTAAAGTGTCAAAATGGCCCAATTCTTGGGTCCCATCCAAACTGCGGCCAAGCCTAAGCAGAGTAGGTAAGTATATTCATTCATTCAATCGTATTTATTGAGCATTTACTGTGTGTAAAGCACTTGGGAGAGTACAATATAACAACAAATAGACACATTCCTGCCCACAATGAACTCACAGTCTAGAGGGGGAGTACTGTACAGAGTGACCATCAATGGTACCCATGAACACCAGACACTCCTTTGCCAACCCTGCCACGCCAACATACAGAGTCCCGGACAGGGAACGGTCCAGCTGGAACCCAGACAAATGGCCACCCTACCTGGCCTGATGTTCATGGCAGGCCTAGTGTGGCTTGGTCTCACTTCCAAGTCAACTAATCAATCAATGGCATTTACTGAGCACTATTGTGGGCAGGACACTGTACTAAGCACTTGGAAGAGTACAACAATATAACACATTCCCTGCCAATGATGAGCTTACAATCTAGAGGGGGAGACAGACATTAATATAAATAAATTATGGATCAAATAACAGATATGATAAACTATGGGTATAATAAATGAATTATGGATATCCGTAACTATCCAGGTGATGGCAGAGTTATGCATAGGCGGCGCAGCATGCATAAGTGCTGACCTTTATGGGATAACAGAATTTATTGTCCCAGTAGGACTTCAACACACACATATATTTTAAATGCTGAGAAAAGAGAAGAGGAAAACACAAAAAGAAATACACCCATAGTAAGAAACAAAAAAGGAAGCAAGGAGACAGAAACTATATCTAGGTGCTGTCTTCATATGCTTGTAAAAAACAAACTTTTTCAGGAAATAAACCAGTATATAAGGTCAAAGCATCCAGTATCTTAACTGGTTTCAGGCAAAGAAGAGTTTTAAAAAGAGTTCACAAGCCTCTGAAAACCATATTAAGAGAAGATTTCTTGCCAAATTTTTTTTTTCGGTTGTCAAGTCAAAATAATCTGTTGGAAGTGGTAGTCAACCTTTCCACTCAAAGATCTGGTCCTAGGGCAAGCTCTTAGACATTATCTTTCCCTCTCCTCATTCTCCTCCTGATGTCAAAGAATGTGAGGGTCTAAGCAGTCAGTGAAGAAACAGCAGCCCAGTAAAGAACCAAACCAACGATGTCATGTGTGCATAAAATGAGTTTATAATAAACCACAAATAATCTTTCCACAGATACCAAGATTATTGGTCTGGTCTAGATGTGAAAACATCATTCCAAGATGGTAATTTTCTCTCACATGAGCTGCAATACCTTTCTGAGGGGTCCTGATACCTGTAGGGTACTGCACACCTGCAGTGCTCCTTTACTGGAACCTGGTTACTCCCAATCAATGGCAAGACCCCTTGGTTCAAACCAATAGACCTTAATTTGAATAACCGGAGTCCTGAGAGATATCCGATTCCAACCAGGTAACACTGTTTTGCCCTACCTTCAAATAATTCAGAGCAAGGAAGTCTGGCGATTGTTCACATCTCTTTATATAGGGACTTGGGCATCATTTAATAATAGTAATCAAAATTAAAATTATAGTATTTGTTAAGCTATTACTATGTGCAAGGCACTGCACTAAGTTCCGGGGTGAATATAAGCAAATTGGATTGGACACACTCCCTGTCCCACACAGGGCTCAGTCTTAATCCCCACTTTACAGATGAGGGGCTGAGGCGTAGAGAAGATAAATGACTTGCCCAAGGTCCCACAGCAGACAAATGGCAGAGCCGTAATTAGAAGCCAGGCCCATTCTGACTCCCAGCCTCATTCTCTAGCCACTAATAATGTTGGTATTTGTTAAGCGCTTACTATGTGCCGAGCACTGTTCTAAGCGCTGGGGTAGACATAGGGGAATCAGGTTGTCCCACGTGGGGCTCACAGTCTTCATCCCCATTTTACAGATGAGGGAACTGAGGCACAGAGAAGTTAAGTGACTTGCCCACAGTCACACAGCCGACAAGTGGCAGAGCTGGGATTCGAACTCATGAGCCCTGACTCCAAAGCCCACGCTCTTTCCACTGAGCCACGCTGCTTCTCTTCTCCAGGCATACCCAATTAATGGGAGTTTGGGGCAAACAGGTGTCACATAAGAGAGGAAGTTCAGGAAGTATTTATCCCCAGGGAATGTTTTTCCCTGCCCCAAATCAAGCAAACAAGGTGAGAAGGAAATTCTACCATAGAGGGCAGTTGTGAGGGCTGGCACACTCTGATGAAAAGAGCCATTAAGGTCTAATCATGGCAGTCTCCTCTCTCACCACTTCCCTCAACTTCCCTCAAATATGCAGTTGGTGGCATAAAAACACATTGTGACAGAAGGAAGCTAGACCTGGAAAAGGAGACTGGAAATTGGCAAAGGGAGGAAATAAAGAAATCAGGGGTCAGGCCACAATTGTGGCATTAGAATTCTCATTTTTAATAATAAAATTATTTTTTGAGATGAAATCTGAATCCTAATTATTTAGAAATAGACTAAACTATTTACTTACTTCTACACTTAAAAGACCTTTATAAGTCAGTACATTTGATACAATGGCTGAGTTATTTTCTGCTAGGAGACCAAGATCTGTGTTTTCATTGTTCACTTGATAAATAAGATGCTCAAATCCTGCTGCAGACCCGAGAGGTTCAATTCCGTAACTGACATTTTCAAACTGCAATATTCCCCTGAAAGATGAAACATGGAGATTTTTTAAAGTCATATAAAATCTTTAATCTGAAATTCTAACTTGGTCATGAAAGGAGTCTTAGGGTTCCAAAGGATTAGTGCGGCCTTCACTTCTACCATATTAGGAGTTGGGAACCCAACCTTCACTGCAACCTGCAACCCTTGTAGGGTTGAAAGGCCCAGATCCACTACAAAGGGAGTAGCAAGGAGCCCAATAAGAATCCAGTTGCCTGGATAAGGTTCTACCTCCCCACGAGGCAACCACCTCTAGTTTATGCTTCCAACCTTTTAGATAAAAAACTAGCTATTCAAAGGAATTAGTAAATAAGAGAGAATGAATTACCTGAGTCCAGAACATGTATTTATTGTGGCAAGTGAATTTGGGAAACCATCAATATATCCTTGATAGTGACAGTGAGTCTGGGGTGAGGAAAAAAGCAAATAGATGGGTTACTTGGGTGTAAACCGAACATCCAGTTAAGTATCTTTATGATCTGTCTTACTGTATTTTAGAGAAGCAGTATGGCCTAGTGGATAGAGCACGAGCCTGGGGGTCAGACGGACCCTGGGTTCTAATCCTGGCTTTGCCAAATTCTTGCCCTGTGACCCTAGGCAAGTCACTTAACTTCTCTGTGCCCCAGGTTCCCCAAATGTAAAATGGAGATTAAATACGTGTTCTCCAACTTAGATTGTGAGTTCCAAGCAGGACAGGGACTGTGCCCTATCTAATTAACGTATACTTACTCCAGTGCTTAGAACAGTGTTTGACACATAGTAAGCACTTAACAAATACCCAAAAAAAATACAGAACCTGGGATAGGCAGCACAAACAAATGAAAGTGTCATGTGCCTGAGAGACAAGATGTGGAATGTAATCCCATCTCTTCCATTGCCTGCTGTATCTCTGGCCTGTCAGTTAACCTCTTATGACTCACTTTCCTTATATGTAAAATGGGGAGAAAATACCTGCCCTTTTCTATTCACAGGACTGTTTTGCTATTTAACTTCATCAGGAAAAGTCCAGAGAAAATAAGAGGAAGAAAAACCAAAATGTATGTGGATCTGGGTATGTGTGTGCTGATTTTTTTAAAAATGGCAATTGTTAAGTGCACACTGTGTATCAAACACTGTTCTAAGTATTGGGGTAAATACAATTAATGAGGTTGGGCACAGTCCTTGTCCCATATGAGGCTCACAGTCTAAGTAGGAGGGAGAATGGGTATCCCCATTTTACAGATGAGGAAACTCAGACAAAGAGAAGTTAAATGACTTGCCCGAGATCACACAGCAGACAAGTGGCGGAGCCAGGATTAGAACCTAGGTCCTTCTGACTCCCAGGCCCATGCTCTCTCCCCTAGGCCACACTGCTTCTCGTGTGTTGTAGGCTGCTCAATTTGAGCATGTCTGTGCAAAGAATGAGCATCAGTGAGTCCCATCTTTGCTAGACAAAGAACCTGAAACTAAGTACCATGACCCAGAAAAGCCCTCTTCATACTTAGTCAAAGGGTAAGCCAGCTCAGAGACCTGGGGAAAGAGTGGCTGAAGCCACAGGAAGCAGGCACTAGAGGCCATTGGAAAGCTGATGGCCCAGCCATTTCCTGGAGATGCTGCAAGAAATCTACAAGCATGGAGGCAGGGCAGGCCTTGGGCTGTCTTCATCCCTGAGATGAGTCAGAAGAAGCACCATGCATGATGTGAAGTAGGATGGGTACGGCTGACCTCAGGATACTGGCCACTTAACGTGTGACTAATCCCCACCCCATCCCATCATGCTGCACATTGCACAAGGATGCATGCTAGAGTCTGATAACCTTCCCCTTCTTCTTCCTCCCCAGAGCTGCTGGTCCTGGGCAGCCTGCAGACAAATCAAATCAGTGCTGGACTCAAGAGTGGCGTCTGGGTGCAGGGTCCGGAAGTGGCACAGGGCAGGGTGCAGACTGTGGGGTGAGGGAGGTGTCCAGGTGATACAAGGCCAAGGCAGTGGATGAATGGAAGGTTCAGGACTGAAATGCAGGTCGTTCAGAAGGCCCCGGCAGTGGAGGCAGGGAAGGCAGCAATGGGAGATCCAGGATCGATAAACACCAAGCATGGACTGGGCAAAGGAGCAGAGGGTCCAAGACCAGTTTGGGAGACTTGAGAAGTCCCTGACCAAATCTGTCCTAGGATTCCAAATGCCTGTGGAACTCAAAAATGGGAGGGGAGGGACACATTGCAAGAGGATATGTCCAATTGACAAGATGAAATATGAAAGTGAAGTACAGGAGAGAGTGAGAGCATGAAATTAAATTTGAGAGTTTTTTTGTGTAAGTAGAAGTTGAAACTACATCAGAGGATTGGCTTCCTATGAAAGGAAGTATAAAATAATAAGACCAAAAGACCAAATAAATAAATGTCCAAGTCATGAAAGCGAAACTAATCTTACCTCAATATGTGAAGAACCAGAATGCAAAGCTCCTTCTTGGTTATACATATAAATCACAAAGTTTTCTGGAAGAAATATCCTATAGATCAAAAAAGAGAAATGTCATTACTACTTTCTTAATACCTAAACGAGTCCACACTTATTTTAAACTACATCCTGAGGCTTTAGCTACACAAACATAACAATCCAACCCCAAGATTGTCTGAAACCCTAGATTATGGTCAGATGTGTTACATATAGTTATATAAAATGTCTAAAACAACATCAGCCATGTCAAACTTGTGACCTGTAGCCCACAATCAGAAGCTGAGAAGCAAGGTGAAGGGTGTAGCTGAGCCCGCCCTAGTATTTGGAATATAGGCATGTGTGTGGGTTTGTGTGTGACTATTTCTCACCTCTCTCCCTTTTGCCCTCTCACTTCCTTCTAAGAATAATGTTGGTATTTAAGTGCTTACTATGTGCAGAGCACTGTTCTAAGCACTGGGGTAGATACAGGGTAATCAGATTGTCCCACGTGAGGCTCACAGTCTTAATCCCCATTTTACAGATGAGGAACTGAGGCCCAGAGAAGTGAAGTGACTTGCCCACAGTCACACAGCTGACAAGTGGCAGAGCCGGGATTTAAACCCATGACCTCTGACTCCCAAGCCCAGGTTCTTTCCACTGAGCCACGCTGCTTCTACCTACCTGATTCCCCTTCCTGCCTTATTCTACACCGTAAACTTGGGCTTTTATTCCTGCCCCAGTGGAAACCTCACCCATTAACACTGTATCTACAAGAAATATATTAAAAATATGCTAAGAGCTTTGTTATCTGACCTTCTTGAGAATGGGGATGCCTGCAAGGCCCAAATTGGAAACTTCCTTCTTTTTATTCTTAATTCACTGTTCAAATGAATGTCTGTGTCAGCCTAAGAGTGTCAGCTCCAAAGAACAGGGATCCTCATTATTATCAAAAAGCACTGATCATGTGCCTCCTGACTCCCATTACTGCCCAAACTCCTCAAACTGGTTGTATACATAATAATAATAATAACATAATAATGGTATTTGTTAAGTGCTTACTATGCCAAGCAGTGTTCTAAGCACTGGAGGGTATACAAGGTAATCTGATTGCCCCACGTGGGGCTCACAGTCTTAACACCTATTTTACAGATGAGGTAACTGAGGCACAGAGAAGTTAAGTGACTTGCCGAAAGTCACACAATTGACAAGTGGCAGGGCCAGGATTAGAACCCATGACCTCTGACTCCCAAGCCCATGCTCTTTCCACTGAGCTATGCTCCTTCTCTAAGGCATACATCTATGCCTCCACTTCTTCAACTCTCTTCTTAACCTTTCTATAAGCTGGTTTCCATACCCTTCATCCCACTGAGGCCACTTTCTTGCCAATTCTAATTGACTCTAATATCCAAATCCCCCTCGACCGCTCAGCTGCCTTTGACAAAGGTCACTCCTCCTTGATTTTACCAATCTTAGTTTTACTGACAAAGCTATCGCCTGATTGATCCTTCTCAGTCAAGTTCACTGGCTATTCTTCTGCCTCCCACCCTTACATCAATCGATTAGTCATACTTAATGAGCATTTACTGTGTGCAGAGCACTGTATTAAGTGCTTGGGAGAGTATAATATGACAGCCACTTTGCCTGCAATGAGTTTACAATCTAGAGGATCAAGGCTCTGTTCTGGATCCTCTTCACTTCTCACATTACACTTCTCACATTACACTCACTAACTTTGGGAGCTCAAATTTGCTCCCACGGCTTCAACTACCAGCTCTACATGGCAGACTCCAATATCTACATGGAAGACTTCCGAGAAGCAGCATGGTCTAGTGGCAAGAGCATGGGCTTGGGCATCAGAGGACGTAGGTTCTAATCCCTACTCTGCCACTTGTCTCCTATGTGACCTTGGGCAAGTTGCGTAACTTCTCTGTGCCTCAGTTACCTCATCTGTAAAATGGGGATTAAGACTGTGAGCCCCATGTGGGACAACCTGATTACCTTGTATCAACTCCAGCACTTAGAACAGTGGTTAGCACATAGTAAGCATTTAAGAAATAACATAATTATTATTATTACTATTATCTACCGCATTAGCTCTGACTGCTCTTCCTTGTCTACCAGCGTATGTTTCCCGCCTCCAGGACCTCTTTACAATGATGGACTGTCCCACCAGCACTTGGAGCTTAGTTGGTCCAACACCTTTTCCCTAACAGTTGAAAACTACACCATTTTTTCCATCTTTGAAGCTCAGAACAAAGGCATTATCTTTGTCCCCTCCCTCTCTTTCAAGTCCTATATTCAGCCAGTCACCAAATCTTGTTGGTTTTTCCTCATTTCCAGGAAGAGCCTCTTCCTATCCATCCAAATGGCCAGTCACTTGGCATATTCCAGCTTGACCACTGCATCAGCTTTCTCACTGATCTCCCTGCTGCAAAACTCCCCTCTCCCTAGTCCATACTTCATGCTACAGCCAAATCATTTGATTTTAAACATCACTGTGCAGGTGTTTCCCCATTCCTAAAAATCAAACAGAAATTCCTGATTGTTGGCTTTAAAGCACTGTCAGCTCTCTCCCTTCCATGCCTCCACTGTCTTCTCCCATTACAATCCAGCTGGCACTTCTGGTTCCTCCCAAGTTAACCTCACTGAACCTCATTCTCATCTCTCCTGTTGTCAACCTGTTGCTTACACCCTCCCATCTGCCTGGAATTAACTCTCTCCCCATTTACATATGACAGACCACTGTTCTCCCAACATCAAAGCTCCTCATAAATCATGTCTTCAGGAGGCCTTTCCCAATTAATTTCTAATCTCCTCAATTGATATTCCCATGACTGCCCCTGAGGACTTCCATGCCCACTAATCACCTAGGTATGTAGCTTGCATATTCTATTACTTAAATGCTAAATCATGTACATATTCCTCCTTCTTCCTCCTATCTGTCATTTACTTACAAATATTGTAAGGTCCACGGGTGCAGGGCTAAAATCTCTTACCTCTATCAAAGTCTCCCAAAAGCTTAGTTCAGTGCTCTTCACACATTAGGCCCTCAATGACTACTTCTAATTGACAGACATAGCCTTATGATAAAACTCTCAGAGAGTACAGATATACTCTATTCTTGAGGAGCCTACAATCTTCAACAGAATAAATGGACTCAAGCAGCTAGTACATACAATAAGTCGATAAAATGATATATTAGTACTAAATCCTATTCTTTCCTTGTAAACTACAGGAGGCCAGAAGTTTTGTTTGACCCCTTACCCATCTAGGAAGCAGGAGAATCGGGATCATTATTTACAGGCAGGTAAATTCATACTGTCCCCCCATGCAGTATGGTAGGAAAGAAGGAGTCATGGGAGCTGGATATTAGTCAGTGAAAGAAATTTGGGTTCTCTCCCAGTGATTATGAAAGACTTCACACAAGTGAGACTGGTTTATACTTCAGCAACTTGGTAAACTCTATCTGAGCTAAAATCCAACTATTGTTGACAACTTGATATCCTGCTCTAGGTTGCATAAGGGACTTCCTTGGAGATATAAAAGGGGTAGAGAATGCTGCTCTTGGAAGGGAGAAAAGATGTTCATACATTTAGGAAGGCAGGGACTCCAAAAATTACCTTTATTGCTATTTTCTAAAGATTTCTTGGCACTCTGGGCACAATCTCTAAAAATCAGATTATCTTAGACAAGATATTAAAGCTGGTTTCTATCCTAAAATACCCTATTCTTAGTGCATGATCATTCACAGAATGAACCCCAAATTAAATAAAATAAAAGGAATAAAAGCATTCACTTACTTTTGCTGGAGGTGAATTGTGTAAGGTGTCTCTCCTACTGTTATAACATAAGACACCTATACCAAACCATCCCAATGACAAAAGGTGAGAAGAAATGTCAGTGATTTATTATCATAACATGTAATTTTTCCATTTACAATTCCAATACAAACTTTCAAATTTTATAACATTATTAACTATTTAAGGTTTTTTCTATCTGGACTTTTGTACTTGCTAGAGAACTCAGAGTATGATGAAACGAACAATGCATGATTCCTTGCTGGGTTTTTTTTAATAGCAGGCCCAGGTTTTCCCATACCAGTTTATGACTTCATTAAGCACCTGCAGTTGATATCCCCAAACACTTTTGAAATAATGGAGGCCCATATTGCCTCTATTCTACAAGTGGGATGAAATTCAAGTAAGCTTGTGGAAAATAAAATAAAGCATTCTAAACCTATTTCAAGGCAGCTGCACTCTGACTTGCTACCTTCAGTATGGGCTGACACTCTTCTTTTCTATTCTGAAATTGGTTCATAGTAAACTTAATTGTAACTGTATAATTAAGTTCTCTGGGTAATGCTAATGAAGTACTACCAGTCCAGGACTGAAAAAGCACAAGGTGATCCCAGTGCCAAAGGTAGCAAAGTGGGAGAGCTCCCATTTTGAAGTGATAAAGTGGCAATTGATCCACAGGCACAGAAAACCATTGTTAATACTGTACACTGTTGTAGATGAAATAGTCTACTGAAACTTGAGTTTGCCTCCTCAGAATTGGCCAAAGAAATCTGTAATTCTATAAGAGTTCATGTGACTCTGATTTTCCTCATTCCAACTCTGGAGGAATACATCTCCTGGAAACAAAGGAGAAAAAAAATTATCCTTGCTCCTCTCTTCCTCTCACATATCTTGATGGCACTTAGTAATAATAATGAGCTCAGCAGAAGCTAATCATGTAAGCTTCTCTACTCATCTCAAACAGAGGTGTAAGGAATCTGCACTAAGGTAGTAACACATTTTGTCCCTAACCACTGCCCTTGACCCAAACAGCACTTGTATCCAGATGGTACTTGCATGCATAAGCAGGTAGACAGGCCCCTCACTGAATAAACTGGTCTCCCTGCCTACAGCCTCTCCTTTCTTCAGTTTACAAACAAACTGCTGCATGTGACACCTTTGACAAATGCTAATTGGAACACATGACTTTCCTCCTCAAGAATTTCCAAAGGCTCCCCACTGCTTCTAGCATAAAGTAAAATTAAAACAACTGCCAGTGGATCTCCTCTGATCCATCTGATCTATTCTGCTACAACTCAGTTCATTTTCTTTATTCCTCTCAAGTAAACTTTTCATTTATCTCTGTTCTAGATCCTCCTGCCCCTGACCCATTAAACATGCTTTTTCCCTGCCTGAAATGCCCTTATCAGCTTTGCCAAACCACAACCTTCAAAGCCTTCTCAAAAAATCACTTCCTCCAGAGGCATTTCCTAATAAATCTCCTAATTTCCCAGGCAGGCCATTCCTTCAACCACCCAGGCAGGCCATTCCTTCAGCCACCTAGTGCTTGTTGTATTTATTTGGTGACTAATTTGTCATTTATTGGTAACAGTTTTTTATATCTATTCTTTCATGCTTACTATGGTACCTTTCATCAATCTATATCAACTGTCTCCTCCCTTAGTAAAAAAAAAATATGAGGGCAGAAATCACATCTCCTCCTTATTTTGTATGTTCCCCAGGCATCTAGAATAGTCATGTGCACACTGTATGTGCTCAATAAATCCTGTTGATCTAGATACTGCTTTTGACTATTTCCACAAATGGTGCCTTAATAAGAGTACTTTCATTCATTCATTCAATAGTATTTATTGAGCACTTACTATGTGCAGAGCACTGTACTAAGCGCTTGGAATGAACAAGTCGGCAACAGAGACAGTCCCTGCCGTTTGATGGGCTTACAATCTAATCGGGGGAGATGGACAGACAAGAACAATGGCAATAAATAGAGTCAAGCGGAAGAACATCTCGTAAAAACAATGGCAACTAAATAGAATCAAGGCGATGTACATTTCATTAACAAAATAAATAAGGTAATGAAAATATATACAGTTGAGCGGACGAGTATAGTGCTGAGGGGATGGGAAGGGAGAGGGGGAGGAGCAGAGGGAAATGTGGGAAAAGAGGGTTAAGCTGCGGAGAGGTGAAGGGGGGGTGGTAGAGGGAGTAGAGGGAGAAGAGGAGCTCAGTCTGGGAAGGCCTCTTGGAGGAGGTGAGTTTTAAGTAGGGTTTTGAAGAGGGGAGGAGAATCAGTTTGGCGGAGGTGAGGAGGGAGGGTGTTCCAGGACCGCGGGAGGACATGGCCCAGGGGTCGACTGCGGAATAGGCGAGACCGAGGGTCGGTGAGGAGGTGGGCGGCGGAGGAGCGGAGCGTGCGGGTTGGGTGGTAGAAAGAGAGAAGGGAGGAGAGGTAGGAAGGGGCAAGGTGATGTAGAGCCTTGAAGCCTAGAGTGAGGAGTTTTTGTTTGGAGCGAAGGTTGATAGGCAACCACTGGAGTTTTTTAAGAAGGGGAGTGACATGCCCAGATCGTTTCTGCAGGAAGATGAGTACTTATTCGCACGGTGTCATAGGTTCAGGCAGATACAAGATAATCAGAATGGCTACGGTACCTTATGCCAAATGGGCCTCAGTCAAAGGGGTAAGGAGGGAAGGTACTTTATCCCTATTTTAAGTATGGAGGAACTGAGGCACACTTAAAAATACCATTTAAAAATACTTGAATATTTGGGATAATTGAATTTTCTCTTTTTATTGGAGATGGAACACTAACTTAACAAGTCTGTTGTTCTTTTATAGAGAGGATGCAGGAACTCTGTTATAGGAGCAGTAGGAGAACTCCTCCTGGGACCCCAGAGGTTTTTTTTTTTTAAATGGTATTTGTTAAGCACTTACTTTGTACCGGGTACTGTACTAAGCACTGGGATAGATACAAGCTAATCAGGTGGGACACAGTCCCTGATCCACACAGGGCTCACAGTCTTAATCCCCATTTTACAGATGTTGTAACCGAGGCAGAGAGAAGTTAAGTGCCTTGCCCAAGGTCACACAACAAACAAGTGATGGATCCAAGATTAGAACCCAGGTCCCTCTGACTCCCAAGCCTGTGCTCTTTCCACTAGGCCACGCAGCTCTCCATCCCTTTGAGGAACCCAAATTATCTTCCTGGGATTGAACAAACTCAGCTCAAATGACCCTAATGCCACTTCAGAGGCAATATGAGAGCATCAGGAGTTTCAAATTTAGGGCAGACTGTAAGCTGCTCTCTAGACTGTAAACTCATCTCTAGACTTTAAGCTTGTATCTACCAACTCTGTTACACTGTACTCTCCAAGAGCTTAGTACAAAGCTGTGCACACAGTCATCACTCAATAAATGCCATTGATTGGTTGATTGCAGGCAATTAGTGTTCTGAAAAATTAAAGTCCCCATGCTTATATACCTAGCATATGCATATTCAGAAAACTGGGTTACCAAATTTTTGGTTGTGATAAATGTTTAGAGGGGTGTGCTATTTACATTCAAGTGACGAGGGTTGTCATTGAGCACATTGAGTAATGAACTAAACAAGCCTCATTACTATTCTTATATTTCACTATCAAATCAAGGGGAAAAGCTAGGAAATGGCCAGGGTATGTTCTTGCCTCCAGTATCTTATTTGTGGCAGAATATAAGGTGTCCATGTTGCCTCAGTTAAGGTGTAGGTAGTTGAGGGAGGCCATAGAAACAAGGGAAAGTACCAGTAGTGTTTTCCATAGAAAGGAGTGGTAGTGGCTAAGAACTTAATACTATGTCTTAAAATACCATTGATTGATTGGTTGGTTCCCACAAATTGGGAGTGATACCAGCCTTGCTGTTTATCAGAAGGTGGCAGGGCAGATAAGATGAAATGCCATTCTACCCCTGGCACACTTGCTAAGGATTATTACACCATCCCACATTTCTTCCTGCAAAGTTGTCTGTAAATTGAAACTCTTCCATCACCTCTTACTTTCTGGGAAAAGATTTGGACCCAAGAAAAAATGTTTAAAATCACACCTATAAAGCTCTTCTACTATTTTTCTTGATTTGTCCACCTGGAATAGATATTCATTCATTCATTCAATTGTATTTATTGAGCACTTATTGTGTGCAGAGCCTGCACTAAGCGCTTGGAAAGTACAATTTAGCAACAGATGGAGACAATAACTACCCAACAACGGGCTCACGGTGTAGAAATCTTTTCAGTCCCAAGGTGAATGAATATATAAGTATCTCTGATGATCTGGGTACATGGCTCTCTCTATGGAGGTGGGGGCCTTTCTGTGAGTGAATGAATTTGGGAAGATGAGGAATGGTGATTCATATGGCACAAGCAGTAGGAAGAAGAGCAAAATTTAGGCGAACAATTAACTTGGCAAAATGCTTAGGAGATCACATTTTTTTTGATTCTTCAATACTAGGATCCAGGGTTTTCTTGGTTTGGGATCCTGAAAAATTACATCATGTCTTTCTTCTCCTCTCCCGACAGCATCTGTTGATTTACCAGCAAGTGACTTAAACAATCCAGCCTACTGATTTCTAGCACAACATCCCTATGTTGTATAATAAACATTAAAAACCCTCTCAAGAAAGTAAATTTGACACTAGCTCTGAAAAATTCTGCTTCTTAATTACATGTTGTAGTTTTGCATCATCACTTGTATTTGACAGGATCTTCTTTGGAATTGTGATTTGCAGAAATTTTTCTTTGGAATCTGGAATAAACAAAAATTTTTGTTACCTCTATTTTCAACGCAATACTTGCCAATTCTTTGATTTCCCTCCACATCCCCAGCTTTCCCATTTCAAAATGACCTGTGAATCAGCCACACCAAACCCATTTAACTTCATTTCCTTGGCCTTCTATTTCCTCATCTCTACTCTTTCAATCTTTTTAACACCTTAGCCCACATCACAGCTTGTGTTGGCAAGATTTCTGCAACTCTATTCCTCCACTGCTTTTCAAGTAAGGGTCTATTAGCAGCTGCTTGCATAGCATTCATTCATTCAATCGTATTAATTGAGCCCTTATTGTGTGCAGAGCATTGTACTAAGTGCTCAGAAAGTACAGTTCAGCAACAGATAGAGATAATCCCTACCCAACAACGGGCTCACAGTCTAGAGGGGGAGGAAGACAACAAAACAAAACAAAATAGTACTTCTGTATATAGCTGTAATTTATTTATTTATTTATATTAATGTCTGTCTCCTGACTGTAACCTCATTGTGGGTAGTGAACGTGTCTACCAACTCTGTTGTATTGTCCACTCCCAAGAATTTAGTACAGTGCTCTGCACACAGTAAGTGCTCAAATACGATCGACTGACAGCTCTCCCTCATTACCCCAGGCAAATCCCGGAGGCTTCAGGTTCCACTGCTCCTGATGGTGTGTGTACACTGAGCCCCAGGGATGGCAAGAAGTGGTGTTCACAGTGATGACAAGCAGCCGCAGGGTCCACGGGGTCGCAAGGGATGCTTAACGTTGGCTACCATGCAACCCGCTGGTGGATCACAGTCCCTATTGATTTCACATCAAAACTCCTCACCTGCAACCAATGGGCTAACGTCACCTGCTCTCTGTTGGACTCTCAGCACAACTCTGGGGGTCCCGCCAGCTTTTTTTCACTTGGTTGGGGGGAGTAGAAAGACAGCAAATGGGTCAAGGCCCCCTACCTCATGCAGATTATCTGGTCGCCTCAGACATGTACATGAGCGGACTTGGAAACAAAAACTCCTTGGAAACAAACTAGTGGCTTTGAAGCATTCAATCACCTTGCTCCCTCCTACCTCACCTCACTATTGTCCTACTATATTCCAGCCTGCACACTTCACTGTTCTGATGCTAAACTTCTCTCTGCACCTCAATCTCATCTATCTCACTGCCTACCCCTCGCTTACTTCCTACCTCTGGCCTGGTACACCGCCCCCTTCTCAAATCTGACAACCACTCACCCCTCTTTAAAGCCTTATTATAGGCACATCTCCTCCAAAAGGTCTTCCCTAAGCGCCCCCTTTCCTCTTCTCCCACTCTCTTTACATACATATATGTACATTTACGTACATATCTGTAATTTATTTATTTATACTATTGTCTGTCTCCCCGTCTAGAACGTAAGCTCACTGTGGGCAGGGAATATGTGTCTGTTGTTACACTGTATACTCCTAAGCGCTTAATACAGTGCTCTGCACACAGTAAGCGCTCAATAAATATGACTGAATGAGTTAATGAATGGAAAGGTGACACCAATGTTGTCAGTGGGGGGCATAGGGCACACAGACCTAAGGTGCTGGGGATTCCCTTGCAGCTGGAACACAAGAAAACAATAATGATGATAATTATAATAATAATAATAATAGCAATAATAATAATAGTCACATTTGGTAAGCACTTGCTATGTTCAAGACACTATTCTAAGTGCTGAAGTAGATACAAGACAACCGGGCTGGATATAGTCCCTGTTCTACATAGGGTTCACAGATGAGTGAACTGAGGCACAGAGAAATTAGATGATTTGCCCAAGGTCACACAGCAGAAAAGTGGAGGAGCCAAGATCCCAGATCCTTCTGATTCCCAGGCCTGAGCTTTATTCACTACTCTATGCTGCTTCTCAGAAAGGAAAGAGGTGTAATTCGAAGCAAGTAGGCCCCAAACCAAATGAGTAATAACACAAGTATGGACTAATAGAAGGGCAGGGAACTGATCTACCAATTCTGTTGTATTAGTCTGTAAGCTCCCCACAGGCAAAGAGTCTGTCTGCCAACTCTGTTCTATTAGACTATAGACTCATGGTGGGCAGGGAATGTGTCTGTTATAGTGTACTTTCCCAAGTGCTTAGTACAGTTCGCACTCAACTCCACTGATGGCATACTCTCCCAAGTGCTTGGTACAAAGCTCTGCACACAGTAAGCGCTCAACAAACATCATTGATGGTGAATTCTTCCAAGCGCTTAGTACAGTGCACTGCACACAGTATGCACTCAACAAATACCATTGATGAGGTCATGGGTTTTTAATTCCAGCTGTGCCACTTGTCTGCTGTGCAAGTCGCTTCACTTCTCTGTGTCTGTTATCTCATCTGTATTAAGACTATGAGCCCCAAATAGGGCAGGGACTGTGTCCAACCTGATTACCTTCTACCTTCCCCAGTGCTTAGCACATAGTAAGCACTTAACAAATACCTTCATTATTATTATTACTCTCCCAAGCATCTTTCCTGTGAACCCCATATCTGCACACAGAATAAACACTCAAAGAACACCATCGAGGATGATGAACTCTTCCAAGTGCTAAGTACAGTGCTCTGCACAGGCACAGTGTGAGCACCTCTCCTCCTTCTCCCATCCGCGCCCCCCCACTCCCAACCCTCTCCTCTACTTTCCCATCCTTCCCTGCAATATCCTCAGAGGAGATCTCCTCTCAAGTGCCACCCCCTCCCCCTGTGCTTCCAACCCCATTCCCGCTCACTTTATAAAAACTATTGCCCCTTCCCTCCTCCCCTCCTTAACGTCTATCTTTAAAAATTAAATAAGTTGGTATTTATTAAGCGCTTACTATACGTAGAGCACTGTTCTAAGCAATGGGGTAGATGCGGGGTAATCAGGTTGTCCCACATGAGGCTCACAGTCTTAATCCCCATTTCCCAGATGAGGGAACTGAGGCACAGAGAAGTTAAGTGACTTGTCCACAGTCACACAGCTGACAAGAGGCTGAGTCAGGATTCGAACCAAGGACCTCTGACTCCCAAGCCCGTGCTCTTTCCACTGAGCCACGCTGCCCCTCACCCTCCAACGACTTCTTTGCCTCTGCCTTCAAATACGCCCATGTCTCCCCATTCCTAACGAAACCCTCTCTCAACCCCACTTCCCCTTCCAGTTATTGTCCTATCTCCCTCCTACCCTCCCTTTCCAAACTCCTAGAACAAGTCTACACTTGCTGCCTTGAATTCCTCAACTCCAACTGTCTCCTGGACCCCCACCAATCTGGCTTCCATCCCCTCCACTCGACCGAAACTGCTCCCTCAAAGGTCACCCATGACCTCCTTCTTGCCAAATCCAATGACTCCTACTCTATCCTAATCCTCCTCGACCTCTCAGCTGCCTTTGACACTGTCGACCATCCCCTTCTCCTCCACACCTTATCTCACCTTGGCTCACGGACTCTGTCCTCTCCTGGTTCTCCTCTTATCTTTCTGGCCATTCATTCTCGGTCTCCTTCGCGGGCTCCTCCTCCCTCTCCCATCCTCTAACTGTAGGTGTTCCTTAAGGGTCAGTGGGTCAGTTCTAGGCCCTCTTCTATTCTCCATCTATACTCACACCCTTGGTGAACTCATTCACTCCCACGGCTTCAACTATCATCTCTATGCAGATGACAACCAAATCTACATCTCCTCCCTGGTTCTCTCCCCTTCCCTCCAGGCTCATATCTCCTTCCACCTCCAAGGACATCTCCAACTGGATGTCTGCCCGCTACCTAAAACTCAACATGTCCAAAACTGAGCTCCTTATCTTCCCTCCCAAACCCTGTCCTCTCCCTGACTTCTTTGTCACTGTGGACCATCCTTCCAGTCTCACATGCCCGCAACCTTGGTGTCGTCCTTGACTCGGCTCTCTCGTTCACCCCACACATCCAATCCGTCACCAAGACCTGCCGGTCTCACCTTCACAATATCGCCAAGATCCGCCCTTTCCTCGCCATCCAAACTGCTATTGTGGTGGTACAAGCTCTCCTAATATCCCGACTGGATTATTGTGTCAGCCTTCTCTCCCTTCCTCCTGTCTCTCCCTACTCCAGTCCATTCTTCATTCCGCTGTCTGGCTCATCTTCCTGCAGAAGTGCTCTGGGTATGTCACTCCCCTTCTCAAAAACCTCCAGTGGGTGCCTATCAACCTTCACACGAAACAAAAACTCCTCACTCTTGGTTTCCAAGTTCTCCATCCCCTTTTCCCCTTCTACCTCACCTCCCTTCTCTCTTTCCACTGCCCACCCCGCACACTCCGCTCCTCTCCCGGTCACCTCCTCACCGTCCCCCGATCTCGCCTATCCCACCGGTCGACCCCTGGCCCACGTCCTCCCGCTATCCTGGAATGCCCTCCCTCCTCAACTCCACCAAACTAACTCTCTTCCCCTCTTCAAAGCCCTTCCGAGAGCTCACCTCTTCCAGGAGGCCTTCCCAGACTGAGCCCCCCTTTCCCTCTGCTCCCCCTCCCCTCCCCTCAGCACCGTGCTCATCTGTATATATTATTACCCTATTTATTTTGTTAATAAGGTGCATATCTCCTTGATTCCATTTATCTTGATGATGTTGTCTTGTTTTTGTATTGTTCTGCTTTGCTTTGCTGTCTCCCCCGTTTAGACTGTGAGCCCATCAATGGGCAGGGACTGTCTCTATCTGTGGCCGAATTGTACATTCCAGGCGCTCTGCACATAGTAAGCGCTCAATGAATACTATTGAATGAATCGATACCACTGATTGACTCCTAGCCAGCAGAGGGTGCAGACCGGTTTGGTGTTCTCCTAGAAGGCACTGCTGGGGTGGGGCTCTTGCCAAGGCCCCGCGGAGCGGAGACTTACCCAGCCCGGAGAGCGGCCCGGCTACCAAGCCGGCGAGCAGGGCCAACAAGGCCACCATTGCGCGGCCGCGGCCCCCAGTCACCTGCAGCGCCGGCCCGGACGGCCAGGGGGCGCTACGCCACCGGCCCGACCGACGCTATTCTCTGCGCCTGCGCGCCCAACCGTCACCAACCGCGTCTCCCCCCGCGGCGCGCTCCCCTCTCTGCGCCTGCGCGCCCCACGGCGCGTTCCTTTCTCTGCGTCTGCGCGCCCCGCAGCGCGCTCCTTCCTCGGCGGCGGCGCGCCCGCAACGGTCACCAACGGCTGCCGGTCTTCGGGGACCTGCGGCGCCCCCTGCCGACACGGGCCAAAGCTGCAGGGACGCGCCCCCTTCGCTGAGGTCGCCCTGCTTGCTGACCTAGGTGCCCACCACCTCGACAATGTGTTTGTAATCGATCAAAGGGGTTTGAGTGCTTACTATACTAAGCGCTTGGGAGAGTAAATAATAATAATTATGGTATTTGTTCAGAGCTTACTATGTGTAAGGCACTGTACTGAACGCTGGGGTGGATACAGGCAAATCGGGTTGGACACAGTCCCTGCCCTACATGGGGCTTACAGTGTTACGCTCCATTTTACTGATGAGGTAAATGAAGCACAGAGAAGGCAGGCAAGTGACTTGCCTAAGGTCACAGAGCAGACAAAGGGCAGAATATGATTATTGCTATTGTTTTTGTCTGTCTACCCCGATTAGACTGTAAACCCCTCAATGGGCAGGGACTGTCTCTATCTGTTGCCGATTTGTACATTCCAAGCGCTTAGTACAGTGCTCTGCACATAGTAAGCGCTCAGTAAATACTATTGAATGAATGAACACACGTCCTCTGACTCCCAAGTCTGTGTTCTTACCCCCAGGCCATGCTGCTTTGATAGGCCGCACTATCCCTGTCGTAACCTAAATGGAAAGAGCACAGACCTGGGATTCAGAGGACCTGGGATCTAATCCCTCTTCTGCCACTAGATAGTGTGGAGCCACTTAACTTTTCATGCCTCAGTTTCCTCATCAGTAAAATAAGGGTTGATTCCCTCCTACTTATGGGTGGGAAGTTGGGTGGGGGCGGGGGGGCGTGAGAAAAGAAAATCTAAAGTGGAAGACGGGATTTTGCATAGTTCCCGATTCTGGAAAAACTTTGCTTCATGCAAAACGGCCTCTCTTCCAAAGATCTCCCATCCTGGGGTTTCATGTCCCCCTGGGCGAATAGGGAACGGTGGGGAATTAACTTGATTCTCTCAGAATTCTCCTCTTGGTGCAACATCTGCCATGTTTCGAGAAGCAGCGTGGCTCAGTGGAAAGAGTCCGGCCTTGGGAGTCAGAGGTCATGTGTTCGAATCCCCACTCTGCCGCTTGTCAGCTATGTGACTGTGGGCAAGTCACTTCTCTTCTCTGGGCCTCAGTTCCCTCACCGGTAAAATGGGGATTAAGACTGTGAGCCTAATGTGGGACAACCTGATTACCCTGTATCTACCCCAACGCTTAGAACAGTGCTCTGCACATAGTAAGCGCTTAACAAATACCAACATTATTATTTTTATTATCTTTCCTAGCCAGGTCTCTGTGTGGGCTAATGGGGAGCAGGGAAACCCCAAAGAAATGCTGTAGGGGCAAAGGACAGTGTCTCTCCATGCAGGAGTGGCAGGGAAAAGGGGGCATTGCTTGGGGCCCCTTCTCTTCTCTATCTTCTCCCCTACGCACCTTTCCTTCTGTTTTCTTTCCCTGCTTCCATTTCTCCTACTTCTCTCATCCACGAAAAAAGTTACAAATGTTGTTTCATCAGTTCCCCTCCCTGCCCCCTCCCCCTTTCCAAGAAGATAGCCCTGCAGCCAAACCAGTTCTAATATCTTCCTGGATTCTCACCAGCCCGAGAGAAGTGATCCTGAAGCACTCCTGCACTGGACCAGGCCTGGAGCAGGTGCGACAGAGGGCCAAGCCCACTGCTGCCCTGCTACTAGGTGCCCCCTGATCCTCAGTGGGAGCCCCACTGCAGGGGGGGGACAGTGGAGGGAGAGGCAGGGAAGGGGGGGTTGTTTGGTACCCCTTCCCTTCTCTCTCTTTCCTTGCCCCCTTCACCTTTCCTCCTTTTTTTCTCTCTCAACTTCCTCTCCCACCTTCCAAAGTTTAAAATGTTGTTTTGACAGCTCCCCAGCACATTCCAGGACCATAGCCCTCCAGCCCAAACAACCCTAAGAATAATAATAATAATGATAATGTTGGTATTTCTTAAGTGCTTACTATGTGCAGAACACTCTTCTAAGCGCTGGGGTAGATACAGGGATCTGAGAAGCAGTGTGGCTCAGTGGAAAGAGCACGGGCTTGGGAGTCAGAGGTCATGGGTTTCAATTCTAGCTCTGTCACTTAGCTGTGTGACTGTGGGCAAGTCGCTTAACTTCTCTGTGCCTCAGTTACCTCATCTGTAAAATGGGGAGTAAGACTGTGAGCCTCACGTGTGAGCCTTACCTGATTACCCTGTAAAAAAATAATGTTGGTATGTCCAGAGCACTGTTCTAAGCGCTGGGGTAGATACAGGGTAGGCAGATTGTCCCACGTGAGGCTCACAGTTAATTCCCATTTTACAGATGAGGTAACTTAGGCACAGACAAGTTAAGTGACTTGCCCACAGTCACCCAGCTGACAAGTAGCAGAGCCGGGAGTTGAACCCATGACCTCTGGCTCCCAAGCCAGGCTCTTTCCACTGAGCCACGCTGCTTCCCCTGGAATCCTGGAATCTCACCAGCCCGAGAGAAATGAACCTGAAACACTTCTGAATTGGATCAGGAGGGACCACGCCCAACTGCAGCACTGTAACTAGGTTGCCCCCGATCCTCAGTGGGAGACCCACTGCAGCAGGGACAGTGGCAGGACAGGGGAGAGATGGGCAGGGAAGAGGGGGGTAGCTTGGGAACCACTCATCTCCTCTGTCTGTTCCCCCCTTCACCGTTCCACCTTTTTTCTCTCCCTGCTTTCAACAGCTCCCCTCCCCGCAACCCCTACCCCTGCCTCTCCCCAATTCCAGGACCCCAGCTCTCCAGCCAAACCAGCTCTAACATCTTCCTGGATTCTCTACAGCACAAGGGGAGCGATGCTAAAGCACTCCTGACTTCACCCCAACTCACACCACCCCAGGCACCTGTCTTAGGATGTCCTCTGAGGCCTGGGATTAGGTCTGATCCCCACTCGAGTCACCCCTACCCCTTCTAGCTACCCAAAGAAAACCTGTTTTCCCCCCAAACACTGGGTTTAAGAATAAAAGCTGTTCAATCTCCAACCGGATGGCCTTCCTGTGTGTTTGTGCATTCATTCAATCTTATTTATTGAGAAGCTTACCAAGTGCAAAATACTGTATTAAGCGCTTGGGAGAATGCAATACAAAAGCAAAAGACACCCATTCCCTGCCCCCAGGGAGCTCACAGTGTAGAGGATTGTGTGTGTGGATTGGGTCTTCATATGGTTCAAAGAGGTGGTGACTGAACAGAATAAAAAAGATGTTCAGGGCTGTCGATTAGACTGTAAACCCGTCAAACGGCAGGGACTGTCTCTATCTGTTGCCGACTTGTTCATTCCAAGCGCTTAGTACAGTGCTCTGCACATAGTAAGCACTCAATAAATACTATTGAATGAACGAATGAATGATGAAAACTTCTCTTTTTACGGAGCCTAATGAGGGCTTTACATCTAAACAATTGGATGGGATCTCCTGAGCCAGCCAAAGGAGAGTCAGCTCTGTGGGGGACCAGTGGAAGAGTGAACGTGGCATTAGTGCCCTCTCTTCCTTGGAAGGTTTTTTTTCTTCCCTTCTGGCAGCTCCTAGGATATCTGGTGTGCCCCTGAAACCAGACTGAAACTTGCCCAAGTAGAGTTGGTGTAGTGTGGACTGCTTCCCTGGATTAAGGGAACAAGGACAAAACAGTGGAAATGGACACATCACTGTTGCTCTACTAGCTTCTAAAACCCCTTTCACGCCTCTCCTCCAGTACCTATCCCTACTCCCTTTGACCCACCTTCCTTTATATACAAAGACACCCCCTCCCGTCACTCTCCACTTGGATTCCACCTGCCTTTTACCCCCTCGTTCTGGAACTTTCCTCCAGGCTGCACTCTAATGCTCAACACACAATCCCTCCTCCATTCCTAGTCTTTCCTGATCCGATTTAGATAGCTAAGCACCAGTCACCTTCAAGGCCGATGAAGAGGCTCACTAACTGGTAGAGCAGTTGAGGAAAACTTGCTGCTGCTCAAACCGGCAGGTCTCAGGAGTTGCTCCAGGGCCATGACCACAATCAAGTTAATGGTTCAACTAATTTACCATGACAAAAGCGGCAAGTGCTATTTACTTATCAAGCCTTAACCCTCTACCTTCGTGTATCCCCTCCAGTGCTCTTACCGTCTTTCAGAATTTAGGGACCTAGAGAATAGCTATTAAATAATTAAAATCCTTGCCCATAACATAATGGAAACCGTCACGGACTTTTTTTCTTTTTTTTTTTTCAATTGAGCCATTCACTCTCCACTTGGACTCAACCCTTTCATTCATTCATTCAGTAGTACTTATTGAGCGCTTACTATGTGCAGAACACCGTACTAAGCGCTTGAAATGTACCAATCGGCAACAGATAGAGACCGTTCCTGCCCATTGACGGGCTTACAGTCTAATCGGGGGAGACAGACAGACAAAAACAATAGCAAGAAATAGAATCAAGGGATGTACATCTCATTAACAAAATAAATAGGGTAATAAAAATATATACAAATGAGCGGATGAGCACCAGTGCTGAGGGGAGGGGAAGGGAGAGGAAGAAAGCAGAGGGAAAGGGGGAGGAAAAGGGGTTTAGCTGAGGGGAGGTGAAGGGGGGGCAAGAGAGGCAGCAGAGGGAGCAGAGGGAAAAGGGGAAGCTCAGTCTGGGAAGGCCTCCTGGAGGAGGTGAGCTCTCAGTAGGGCTTTGAAGAGGGGAAGAGAACGAGTTGGCGGAGGTGAGGAGGGAAGGCATTCCAGGAAAGTGGAAGGACGTGGCCCAGGGGTCGACGGCGGGATAGGCGAGAACGGGGGACGGTGAGCGAGGTGGCGGCAGAGGAGCAGAGCTTTGCGGGGTGGGCGGTAGAAAGAGAGAAGGGGGGAGAGGTAGGAGGGGGCAAGGGGATGGAGAGCCTTGAAGCCTACAGTGAGAAGTTTTTCTTTCGTGCGGAGGTGGATAGGCGACCACTGGAGGTTTTTAAGAAGAGGGGTGACATGCCCAGAGCGTTTCTGCAGGAAGATGAGGCAGGCAGTGGAATGAAGAATAGACTGGAGCGGGGAGAGACAGGAGGAAGGGAGATCAGAGAGAGAGCTGACACGATCATCCAGCCGGGATATTATGAGAGCCTGTACCAGTAAAATAGCCGTTTGGGTGGAGAGGAAAGGGCGGATCTTGGCGATATGATAAAGCTGAGATCGGCAGATCTTGGTGACGGATTGGATGTGTGGTGTGAACGAGAGAGCTCTCCTTCTTTACACCTCGTCTTGAAACTTTCCTTCCGGGCTGCACTCTACTGCTAAACACACAATCCCACCCCCATTCCTAGCTTTTTCCCCATCCGATTTAGATAGCTGACCACCCGTCACCTTCAGAGCCCGTGAAGAGGCTTACTAAACTGGTAGAGCAGTTGAGGAAAACTTGCTGCTGCCCAAACCGGCAGGTCTCAGGAGTTGCTCCAGGGCCTGAACCACAATCAGGTTAATTGCCTCAACTAATTTACCATGACAAAAGCAGCAAGTGCTATTTACTCATCAAGCCTTAACCCTCTACTTCGCGGTATCCCTCTAGTGCTCTTACCTTCTTTCAGAATTTAGGGACCTATAGAATAGCCATTAAAAAATTTAAATCCGTACCCATAATATAATGGAAACCGTCACGGACTTTTTGTCTTTGTTTTTTCAATTGAGCCTTGAAAGTTCTGGGACTATTAATATTACAATGAAACATTTCAAATATACAGTGCTTTTAATTTTGTTTTTAATAAAGACCAACCAAGCCTACAGGACTCCATTCAAAAAAGGATAGCCACATTCGGGTGTTCTGATTAAGACTAACAATCCTAATAATAATGCTGACATTTGTTAAGCACTCACTAATGTGCCAAGCACTGTTCTAAGCACTGGGGAACACACAAGGTTATCAGGTTGCCCCACGTGGGGCCCACAGTCTTCATCCCCATTTTACAAAGGAGGTAATACAGTTTACAAAGGAGGTAACTGAGGCTCAGAGAAGTTTAGTGACCTGCGCAAAGTCACACAGCTGATAAGTTGCAGAGCAGGGATTAAGAACCCACGACTTCTGACTCCCAAGCCCGTCCTCTTTCCACAGAGCACGAAATCAATTGTTGATTGCTCAGTGTATCACTGATTCGTAGCATGGCTCAGGGGAAAGAGCCCGGGCTTGGGAGTCAGAGGTCCTGGGTTCGAATCCCGGCTCTGCACCTTGTCAGCTGTGGGACTGGGGGCAAGTCACTTCATTTCTCTGGGCCTCAGTTACCTCATCTGTAAAATGGGGATTAAGACTGTGAGTCTCACGTGGGACAAGCTGATGACCCTGTACCTACCCCAGCGCTTAGAACAGTGCTCTGCACATAGGAGCGCTTAAAAAATACCAACATTCAAAATTCTATACAACCTAGGAAGTTCTGAGAGGAGTTTTCTACTGTCTCTCCAAGATCACAGTTAGTCGTAGTGGTGTTTGGCACTTACAATGTGCCAAGCACTGACCAGGTACACATCTGTCCTCCCTTCTACTTTCACTGTCAGCTCAGTGCAGGACAGGGACACTGCCCAACCTAATTAAACCTGTATCTACTCCAGGGTGCAGAAACGGTGCCTTGCACATAGGAAGGGTTCAGTAAATACCTTTGTAAAGTCCCTCGTGGGTAGGGAATCATATCTATCAACTGTACTGTAGCCTTCCAGACAATAATAAAAATAATATGAATGATGAAGATTTTTTATCATTATTTTATGGTTTTGTTAAGCGCTTACTTATGGCTAAGCCCTGTTCTAAGTGCTGGGGTAGATACAAGGTAATCAAGTTGTCCCACGGTGGGGCTTACAGTCTCAATCCCCATTTTACAGATGAGGTCATTGAGCACAGAGAAGTGAGTGACTTGCCGAGGGTCACACAGCAGACGGATGGCGGGAGCAATACTAATAATGGTGGTATTTGTGAAGCGCTTACTATGTGCAAAGCATTGTTCTAAGCGCTGGGGGGATACAAGGTGATCAGGTTGTCCCACGTGGGGCTCACAGTTTTAATCCCCATTTTTTTACAAATGAGGTAACTGAGGCACAGAGAAGTTAGTGACTTGCCCAAAGTCAATAGCTGGCAGCGGCGGAGGCAGGATTCGAACTCCAGTGACTCGACTCCCAAGCCCGGGGCTCTTGCCACCGAGCCACGCTGCTTCTCTACAAAAAGGATAGAACCACGACTTCTGACTCCCAAGCCGGGGCTCTTGCCCACCGAGGCCGTGCGGACCAAACCAACTGCGTCGTGGTGACACAGGAGGGAAAGGAATGGGGGAAAGGAGATCGTAGTCCAGGGCAGAAAAAGAGCCGTTCCTTTCGGGGTTTTTTCCTTTGTCTTTTATTAAACCGTGAACATTGATTGCCGCGATGCAAGTATTCAGTACAGAAATCTCCTCAAACTGTCTTGGGTGGGCTACTGAGGAATAGGTTTCAAGCATCTGTAATATATACATTAGTCATTTTGAGGGGTTATTTTGATATCTGAAGGCAGAAGGAAACGGATTTAAAAGAAGAGACGGGGAAAATCCTTTCCTTTTTTCTGGTTAGGGGGCAATGGAGGGAGAATCTACTCGTCAGAGCGATAGCGGTGGCTCCGCCCACTGTGGGTCTTTGAAGCACCGACCTGAACCTCTCGGTGACTCTTTGGGGTCACTCGGGCACCCATCTGACCTCTCGGTGACCCCCTTTGGTCACCGAGGCTCCGATCTGACCTCCCGGTGACCCCCTTTGGTCACTGAGGCTCCCATCTGACCTCCCGGTGACCCCCTTTGGTCACTGAGGCTCCATCTGACCTCCCGGTGACCCCTTTGGTCACTGAGGCTCCCATCTGACCTCCAGGTGACCCCCTTGAGTCATCAGGCCCGGCCCTGACCTCCTGCTGACCCCCTTGGGTCACCCAGGCCCGCTCTGCCCTCCGGTGACCCGTTGGGTCATTCGGGCACCGACCTCTTCTGTTGCCCACCCACTGGGTCACTGAGCCACGGACCTGTTGCCCACCCACTGGGTCACTGAGCCACGGACTCGCCGGCCCAGCAGTTTCGGTGAGGGGCGAGCACAG